>NW_027361682.1:26435000-27072500 GCF_039654945.1 Dendrobates tinctorius | reverse complement strand
CCATAGGAATGCATGAGAACCGCTTACTTCCCGCATGTGGCTATGCCCACCATGCGGGAAGTTAAGCGTCTCATGTGTGGTTGGTACCCACGGTGTGTAGCAGAGGAGACTGTCCTCCAGGCCCTGGGTACCATACCCCTGTAAAAAAAAGAATACAAAATAAAAAATCGGGGTATATTTACCTTCCGGCGTCCCACGCTGCATTCCCGGCCTAAGCGTTCCCAGTAATGCCTTGCGGCAAGGTCCTGTGATGACGTGGTCTCGCAAGATCGCTATAGCAACGCGAGACCAACGTCATCACAGGTCTCGCAAGGCATTACTGGGAACGCTGTGGCTCGGGAATGCAGCGTGGGACGTCGGAAGGTAAATATACCCCGATTTTTTTAATTTTTTTTATCATTTTTAACATTTTATCTTTTACTATTGATGTCGCATAGGCGGCTTCAATAGTAAAAACCTGGTCACACTTGTCAAACACTATGTTTGACGAGTGTGACCAACCTGTCAATCACTTTCCTAGCGATGCTTCAAATCGCTTGGAAAGTGCTTGAATATCGCACATGAAAATCACGGCAAAATCGCGATCATAATCACGGTAAAATCGCGGTGAAATCGCGCAGAAAAAAACGCGCGATTTCTGGGAAGGAGTCCGGTTTTTAGTGAGCGTTTTAAAACGCTACGTGGGCCCACAGCCTTAGGGTATGTTTACCTGTGTTTTTTTTTTTTTGGCCAAAACTTTTACTCTTTGCAGCAAATTGCTATGTTTTATTATTTTGCTTTGTTTGTCAGGCATTAGATATGTTAGTTTTCAGGCTGTAGACATGTAATTTTTCAAGCTGTAGACATACCATAAGTGATTTTTTTCCGGCTGTAGACGTGTGATTTGTCTAATGTACATGTTAATAAAGTTTGTTTTACTCACCAAAAAATGTAAAAACTCAACACAAATTAAATGATGTGGGTTTTTGCAGCGTTTTAGCAGTTTCTTATTACTTCCAATGAGTAAAAAACGCAGACTTGACATTTTACAGATGTTGAAAACCTCTGCAGTTCTCAAATCCAGTCAGAAAGAGCTGTGTTTGTATGACATTTCTGAGATCTTACTGCTTTTGCTAGTGGTGTAAAATGCAGCTTCTTTTCCACCTGAAAATAAAATGCACCAAAAGAAAGTTGCAACAATGCTGCATGTGTACATACATACTCTTAAGGCCCTTTTACATTTAGCGATGCACCAGCGATCCGACCAGCGATCCGACCCGGTCAGGATCGCTGGTGCATCGCTAAATGATCGCTAGTGAGCTGTCACACAGGCAGATCTCACCAGCAATGCAGCAGCGATGCAGGGGGACTCCCATTTTTTGCCTTTCAAATAAAATATGTTTATTTGCATGTAGTTTTGGACTCATTTTCCTCCATTTTTTCCAGTTTTGTTTGAGTCGTCCTACTCCCTACTTTATTGGGGTTTACATGTGCACTGGCATAATATGAATAATTATGTTTTCTGAGGGTATCTGTTTTATCCATGTTGTACACTGAACAGATGGCATGCTGAGCCAAAATACAGTGTGTAAATTAATCAAGTTGTTCCTATTGGCTGCTTAGAATAGAAAATAGTCTCAAAGAAGTACAGAATGCAAAAAAATAAGATTTATAAAAGACGGTGTATTGTTTTCACGCAAAATTGTGGCCAAGGCTGGTAATGTTGTGAAGTAACATATAAACGCCTTCTTTGCTTTTACCCCACCAGCCTTAAAGAGGACTTCAGTGCTAACGCTCCATGCAACCAATCAATGTCCTGAACTATGAGGCTAAGCTAAATGGCAGGAGACGTGTAAGGGTAGCGATTGGCTCCAGTGGTCATGGTTTGTAGATGCGACATCATTTCTGCTGTCCTGTAGACAATAAACCGCTTGCAGCAGTGGTGAATGGGCGCTGCAACGTAAGGGGTTTTATCAAGTAAGGAATGCTTATTTTATCTACATCCTTTGCCCCAATTTCATATGAAAATGGACTACCCATTTAACAGGTCTTGTATGATGGACAACTATTATTTTTGCTGTTTTACCGGATTGGCCTGAAGTTTCTACATCGCCAGTGATATGAGTGCTGCCGCACAAAGCACAGCCCTTCTCGCTCTCCTGCACCTTACTGAACTCTGTAGATCCCCAGCCTTTTACGTCACCTGATGTCCTCTGACTGTACTTCTTTTTGTAATGTCTATAGTCAAGAGGGCGGATAGAAGCTATAATTTTCCCTTCACCCATGACAGCACCACATGAGATCCGCCCCGCCAGGACAGGAACCTACTGAGACATAAGGGGCGACACCTCTCCCCCGCTTCAGTTGGGTTCCTGTCCTGGAAGGAATCCCACTGTGGCGGTGCCTGTCATGGGCGAAGAGAAAGAAGACCCAGGCCCGTCCCGGCGCGGGAAGAACAGGTAGCTTACCTGTAGCGCCGGCCGTCGGGTCCTGGAAGCGCAGTCCCCGGGGTCCCTGGGGCTCCGGGTTCGTGCGGGCGTGGATGGGATCCCGGTGGCTCCGGGAAGCCCCCACCGCGCCGCCCTCCCCTCGCGCACGCCGCATCTCGATCCCCGTGGCAGGGGAGAGACGCTGGCGTCTTCCGGCCGCTGACGGGTGCGCCGGCTGACGTCAGCAGAAGGCGACGGTGTAATGGCGCCGGGTGCGACGCCTGCCGGCTTTCTGAAGGCATCCTCCAACCTGAGAGAACTGTGGGCAGTGGGCAAGGCCCTAAACCACTTCATTCCGCTACTCCAGGGTCAAGATGTACGCATCATGTCAGACAACAAGGTAGCAGTGGCATACATCAACCACCAAGGAGGGACAAGATCACACTCCTTAATGGAAGCAGCAACAAACATTCTGAGCAGGGCAGAGGATCACCTACACTCCGTGACAGCCCTACACATAAAAGGGGCAGAAAACATAGAGGCAGATTTCCTGAGTCGCAATACCCTGAGGCAAGGAGAATGGGCACTAAACCGATCCATTTTTCAAAAGTTAATTCAGCTTTGGGGGGAACCGGTGATAGACCTCTTTGCAAACAAGCACAACAGGCAAACAGAAAGGTTCTGCTCTCTAAACCCAAGGGAAAACCCATGGGCAGTGGACTCATTGCACATCCAGTGGAACTTCAGACTGGCTTACGCGTTCCCCCCAGTAGCTCTGATCCCGACTGTGGTAAGAAAAATCAGAAACGATCAAGCCAGGGTGATTCTAATAGCTCCATTTTGGCCAAAAAGGCCCTGGTTCGCTCTGCTACGGAAGATGTCCCTCTCCGATCCTTGGGTTCTGCCAGAAATCCCGGACCTACTAGTTCAGGGTCCAATATTACACGCTCAGGTCAAAGGATTCCATCTGACGGCGTGGAATTTGAAAGGTCGCTTTTAATAGATAGGGGGTTCTCCCCTGGGCTGGTGGCCACTCTGCAAAAAAGCAGGAAACCGGTGACTACTAACATCTACGGCAGAACATGGGATAAGTTCCTACAGTTCTTGGGTAAGCCGTTAGGGAAAGAACCTCCGATTAGTGACATCCTAGAGTTCTTACAATCTGGGTTGCAGATGGGGTTAGCAGTAAACACACTTAAGGTTCAGGTGTCGGCACTAGGGGCGCTCTACAATTGCAAACTGGCATCAGATAGGTGGATAGCCAGATTTATTAAATCCTGCCATAGAGCTAGACCTATTCCAATACCTAGAATAGCCCCCTGGGATTTAAACCTGGTGTTAGAAGCCCTTACAAAAGAACCGTATGAGCCATTACATCAGCTACCCCTAAAGTTTTTGACCCTAAAAACGATCCTGTTAGTAGCCCTCACATCAGCCCGCAGGATAAGCGACTTACAGGCTCTCTCAGTAAATCCTCCTTATACGCAAGTCTTTCAGGATAGGGTAGTGTTAAGAACAGACCCCAGTTATCTGCCCAAGGTAGTGTCAGATTTCCATCGGGGTCAGGAAATTGTTCTTCCATCCTTTTGCGAAAATCCAAAAAATCTGGGGGAGGAAAAATTCCATAGTCTGGATGTTAAAAGAGCTCTTGTAGAATATATATCTGCCACTAGCCAGTGGAGGAGGTCACAGTCCCTATTCGTAGCTTTTCAGGGTGCCAGGAAAGGCTATGGGGTTTCAAAAGGGACTATTGCTAGATGGATCAGGGAAGCCATTAGTGTAGCCTATTCAGCTAGTGGTATCCCGATTCCTGACGGCATCAAGGCTCATTCCACCAGAGCCGTGGCGACCTCCTGGGCTGAAAAGGCAGAGGTATCAATCGAACAAATTTGTAAGGCCGCTACCTGGGCCTCACCTTCAACCTTCTTTAAGCACTATAGATTAAATCTATCCTCCTCTGCTGACTTAACCTTTGGTAGAAGGGTGCTGCAAGCGGTGGTCCCTCCCTAAGGTGTTTCGAAGTCTCCAAAAATCTCTCATGTGGTGCTGTCATGGGTGAAGGGAAAACCACCATGGTTACTTACCGGTAGCCGGTTTTTCCGGAACCCATGACAGCACCCGTACATTCCCCCCCTTTTTCACTGTATGGTGTGCACAATTAGTAGGGTGTTTTGAGTGTTGTGGTGTTGGATAAACATGTAACTAACCGGGAAGTCCTCTCAATGCTCTGTAACCCAACTGAAGCGGGGGAGAGGTGCCGCCCCTTATGTCTCAGTAGGTTCCTGTCCTGGCGGGGCGGATCTCATGTGGTGCTGTCATGGGTTCCGGAAAAACCGGCTACCGGTAAGTAACCATGGTGGTAATTCAGTTTATAGCCACAGATTCAAGGTAACATTGGGAAAGTGGAGAAATTTAATTTTTTTGCTGGAAATTCCCTTTACAGTAGTTATGTCATGGTGTACATTTATCAACAAGACAGGTGATATTTGTGTAATTGCTGTGTTCTCCTAGTGTTTATAACAGGGGGTCTCCTCTCTTCCTTCTTACTGCATGACTGTATTGAGGACATTTTCGAGTGAACTGGGAGTCATGCATGCCCACTGTCACTCCATTGATTGACTACATGGCCAATAGAAATGTTCAATGGGTTGTCTGGTAAAAACAAGTTATCATGTATCCATGCATTTGGCTGATAACTTTCTTATCGGTGGGGTTTGATAACTGAGACCTGCATCGATCGTCAGAATGGGGACTTATTACTCACTTTACACTTTTATCCCCACTACAAAATGGAACGACCGTTCGAATGCATGATCTCTAATCAATTAATTCTCTATGGGGCTGCCAGAAAAAGTCAAGTGCAGTACTCAGCAGGGACATAGGGAATGAATGCAGCGTCGATCGAACAGAGGCACGTGTAAACCAATTCAATCTATGATAAACCATAACCCAGACAAATGAAAAGAGAGATATGATATAGTAAAAGCTTTACAAATTTATTGAGAAATATAAAAAAAAATTTTCTTTAATTACAGTGAGCAAGTTACAAGGAATATCTCTGGGAGACATCACACACCTAAATGTATAAATGTATTGAGTTTACTTCCTAAAGCATACTATACATAAATCTATATAGGTATGAATTATAGTACTTTGCCAGTGCATAACGTTTTTCTACCAATACAGCGAAGATCTTCCCCTATTTACAAGTTCCATTAAAAACCACCACTAGTTAGTATATATGTTAGTATATTACCCAATATAGTATATACATGCATGGAAAGTTATACCTGAGTATACATGGGTTGCACTGTCTCTGTGGGACTGTTTCAAAGTGCCAAGTATGGTTTTCTACTGCTGCCCCGAAGCGCATGTCGACTCGTTTGCGTCTTCCTGGTGCGTGACACTGTCGCTCCATTATAAAAGTGCTCTGTTCTGCCGATGAGTGCAGCTCCCAGCGATCGGACCCCCACTGATCAATAAGTTGTCACCTATCCTGTGTACAGGTGACAACTTGTTTTCAACGTACAACCCCTTGGGAAAGGGAATCTGTTAGCAGATTTTTGCTCTTTAATGTGAGAGCAACATAGTGTAGGGACAAAAGAGCCTGATTCCAGGGATGTGTCATTTGCAGCTTGCAGTAGTTTCAGCTCACCCACTGTTTTTCAGCAGGAGAGTATTACCACCGGACTAGGTGTCGCGTGTAAGGCTGGTTTCACACTTGCGTTTTTTTTGCGCTGTTTTTAGCGCAAAAAAAGCATGCTTTTTCCCCTATACTTTAACATAGGTGCGCATACACATGCGTTTGTATGCGCATGCGTTTTTTGTAGTGTGCGCTCGGGCGCACAAAATGCATCCTGTTGCATTTTTTGTGCGTCCGACTTGCCCGCAAAAAAACGCAAGTGTAAAAGTAGCCTAAGACCTGTTTCACACATCCGTTTTTCCCCATCAGTCAAAATCCGCCGGTTTGCAAAAAAACGGATCCGCTATTTTTCTTGGCGGATCAGTTTTTTCCCCATTGACTTGTATTAACGGCGGATCTTGACGGATGGTCATCCGTTCGATCTGTTTTTTTATGGAACCGCCAAGATTTTGCCGTCCGCTGAGCGGACAGGACGGACAATGAAACGTTTTTTTCCCCGGCCGGATCCGCATTTTCTATTGCGCATGCCCGGGAGAAATGCCTGTGTCAGAAATTTAACCCTAAACTCAGTTCTAGCGTCTGAAAAAATTCTCTCTCTCTCTCTCTCTCTCTCTCCCTCCTCTCTTCCCTCTCTCTCTTCCCTCTCTCTCTCCTCTCTCTTCCCTCTCTCTCTTCCCTCTCTCTCTTCCCTCTCTCTCTTCCCTCTCTGTCTCTTCCTCTCTCTCTCTTCCCTCTCTCTCTCTTCCTTCTCTCTTCTCTCTCTCTCTTCCCTCTCTCTCTCTTCCCTCTCTCTCTCTTCCCTCTCTCTCTTCTCTCTCTCTCTTCCCCCCAGGCAGCTGTTCCTTTAAAATTCTTCCTTCGACGCATCCGTTAAAACAACGGTCCGGTGACAAACGTTGTGGTCAGTACAGGAACGGGATCCATTGTCCGCCATTTTAGCGGATTTTAACTGACGAAAAAAACTGATGTGTGAAACAGGCCTAAGGCAGTACAGCTAATTTGTGTAATCCCACTACTGCCACTGATTGGCAGCTTTCTGGCAGTGTTCACAGGAAGCTTTCAATCAGGGGTGTGGGCAGGGTTACACAGAGCTCAGCGTTCATAGCACTGCTATATAAAAAGGAGCTAAATCGTGGATTTTATAAAAAATGCACCAATTAGTCCAGTAAGTGTTATATCATTGGAATTGTGGTCTCTGTGTCTACCTCATGCTGCTCTCAAATTCCATAGCAAAAAACCTGCTGACATATTTCCTTTAAGGAACGATTTGAACTGCCTCTATGATAAAGTGCTGTGATTCAGTGTCAGCAAATCTGCAACAAAATCACAGAAGTTAATGTAGCAAATGGATCAGCACAATTTTTCCATTTCTCTGCAATGATTGCATTAAGAAGAATGGTTCTCACAGTGAAGTTCTGCCAATGTTCTGTAGTGCGTGATATATTTCCCAATCTGTGTGCATTGTCCCTCAAACATTTTTACTTTCCCATACCTCAAATATATTTTAGAGAATTGTATAATGACCCTATACCTGCAGTTGTGGTGGGGGGGGGGTCACCAGATACTGAATTTAATAGAGCCACAGTTTGGTAACATTGTAAATCACCCCTTTTATAAATAATCTACATTTCTGAGAGTATAAAAATGAAAAAAAAAAGTGTATTGAGTCCTTAATAGTAAAGTGCTGATTGATTTCAGAAGTTTTACCTTTCACTACGCTATACGATACAGCGCATATTGCCGGAGCTGTGAATGGAGCAGTGTGGGCCTAATGGCTGATTTTCTATGCTGTCAATCAAAGTTACTCGGCTGTGATGAATATTTCGCCCAGCAAGAGATGTACGTGTATTGTGGAAACCTGCCTCTGCATAAATATCATCTTGTAAAAGCAAAAAAAAAAAGTTATTCCAGAATGCTCTGCATATTATGGACAACAGCAGCGGGAGTCTGTTTTATGTTGTACAAAATTTTGCTTTCAACCTCCTACTGAAATAATGTTACTTTCCTTCATAATAATCACAAATGTCGAAATGTGGGCTTGAAGTGGAGCCAAATCTTGTGAATTGTGTATGCAGATGAGAAACAAGATTTGAAAGGGTTTTGACTTTTTACGGTAAAATGGTCATCAAACATTGCAGAAATGATAGTATGAGCAGATATACAGTGAGGAGCAAAAGGGTAACAATGTTTTCAGTTTTTGACTTTCAGCTTCATAGCTCACCATCCACTACTGTTTTGAAAGTGAGACAACAATCATCTTGGCTATCTCATACACAAATTTGACTTGCAAATATTTTTCATATGATTTAATTATGCAATTATGTCACTGCATTGTTACGGTTTTGTTCATGGTGATGATAAAATCTTTTTCTTCCTGTATACTACAAAATGCAACCTGTTCTCCCATTCCCTAATAGCTCAGTGTAATATTTGGTTGATTCCCACGGTGGCTCAGTGGTTAGCACTGCAGCCTTGCAGCACTGGAGTCCTGGGTTCAAATCCCACCAAGGACAACATCTGCAAGGAGTTTGTATGTTCTTCTCGTGTTTGTGTGGGTTTCTTCCGGGTACTCCGGTTTCCTCCCACACACCTGTTAGGGGTGATTTAGATTGTGAGCCCCATTGGGGACAGCGATGATAATGTGTGCAAACTGTAAAGCGCTGCGGAATATGTTAGCGCTATATAAAAATAAAGATTATTATTATTCCCAAGAGAAAGGTCACTGGTTCAAATTGATAAGTAGCCATGAAGAAGATTTCCCAACAAAAGAGACACTGCATCATTCAGCTCATCTATAGTGGTGTCTCAGCCAAGAAAATTTTCCAAACTGCATCATGTGAGTACCATGACAGTTGGAGAAATATGAAATGAAGCCCATTCATCCATTCAGAAGCCTATAGCTGAATGTCCAGGCAAAATGTCGACTCATCACAAGGTCTATCAGTTCTGGCTCAAAAAACACAGCAGTGGAGGTGGCTCATATTCTTCATAATAGTGAGATCACAGATGTCCATGCAAGCACTGTGCGACACACATTACACAAGTCTTTAATGGTTGCCCAAAAAAGGTGAAAAAGCCTCAACTTCGGTATCATCATGATAAACTAGCTGGAGTTTGAAAAACAATACGAAAATTGGACAGTAGAAGATTGGAAATGGGTGATTTGGAGAGATGAGATGAAAATCAGTAGAAAAAGGGGCTATCAGATCGAGAAATTAATGGAACTGTCAAGTTCACTTTAGGAAACCTGATGATATGGAATTTCACAGCCAAAGGTGTTGGATACTTAACCAGGATCGATGGTGGTCTCAATGCTGAGCTATATGTGAATATCCTACATGACGAGTTACTTCCTACATTCGAGTACTATGGGAATGAAAAGGACGATTTAGTGTTCTAGCAGGATAAACGACCCGAAGCATATGTCGAGAATGGCAAAGAAATGGTTCACTATCAATGAAATAGAGGTGCTGGATTGGCCCCTATAGTCTCCAGACCTCAACTCAATTGAACACTTGTGGGTAGAGTTGAAAAAAGCTGTATACATACCCAGCTGAGTTGACAAATATGCACCAACTTTGGGAATGTGTAGAAGAGACCTCAGATTTCGGTCGACATGCTTGAATCTGATCGAGAGCATGCCCAGAAGTATTCAGGCAGTGCTGAAAGCCAAAAGTAGATTTACAAAATACTAACAAAATAATAAAATTAAAATTTAGATTTTTAGGAGATAAACAGTAACAAAGCAGTAACATGACAAGAAACTGCATAACTAATCATATGAAAGTCAAATTTATGTATGAGATTGCCAAGGTGATAGTCTGTAAAGTTATGCCAGTCTCCCCTTCGAAGCTGTAGTATTTGGTGAGATACAGAACCTGAAGGTCAAAAGTTCATAACATTGTTACCCTTTTGCTCCCCTGCTACCTCCACTGCGCACTCTAATTTGGTTTGATGTCACTTTTCACCCTGGAATAAAATTGCACAACAAAAAGGATCTGGGCGAGTGCTCCAATTCTTTCAATTTCTTATGATTTACCTTGATTTGAGTGCACCACCCTACAGAGATCCTAAGGAGGCATATTGAGGTGTGAACCAGTGAACATTGCTTGATTCCAGCAACTGGTACCTAATTCTCGTTTCACAAAACAGAATTATTATAAACTTTCTTACTCTTCATTCTCCTCTGATGGCCAATTTCTCATCCCCACCTCTTGAATTCATCATTCAATCTAAAAAAAATTTCTACAATCCACTATATACAAAACAGAACTGACTATCTGCTTACTGAAGAATCAAGTTACAGCTGCTTATTGAAGTCTATGAACAGGGAAGAGGCAGAAAGAGGGGACTGCAGCTTTCTAGTAACTGTTGTATCTTGCTCAGGTGCTGGATACACAGCTACACTGCTGTTTTATTATGTCTTCCGTGATGCTGCTGCTTAGAGAAAGGGAAAACAAAAAGCTGGCCTAAGCTTTTACTAGTGGTTCAGTCGCTCGATCCTGGTTCACATTCACGTCACTTGGCAAGTGAAAAGGTTTTAAATACTAGAGTAGGGATTGTCCCACAAGGGTTGCCGTGACGTGGCGGGATGGCTTGTACTTTATTTTGATCAAAATTATGTTTACTAAATACTTTTATTATTATTATTACCTTTATGCATTATTTGCAGTTTATTTTTTACTTTTTATTTCAGGATATTTGTGCTTTTTGCTTTCTCTGGTTAATGGTCATGTGTTAATATGCACTTACATTGTGCTTACACAATAACTTACTTTCTCAGTTCAGACTCTAGTTTTTTATTGCTTAAAGAAAGGGTTGCAGGAATACATCACATTTTTGTGCAGTGTATAGAAGACCTCGCAGCAGCTAGTTTGCACCCACTAGCTCAGTAAAATGGTCAACAGATTTTGCAGAAATTAATAGTACAAGCGAATATATGAAACTTTGTAATAAATCTTATCAGAAAAATACATTTCATTTTCCACTTATGAAGCATTTCTCATCCTCCACCTTCTAATCTCATCTAAAAAAACAGTTAATATGCACTATACTCAAAAAGACAGACTGTTTTCCTACTAAAGAGTCAAATTACAGCTGCAGATTGAAGAATATGGATAGGGAAGAGGCAGAAAGAGGGAGCTGCAGCTTTCTGTTGTGTCTCAGGTGCTGGATGCACAGCTACACTGCTCAGTGCTGTTATATCATGCCCTATATGATGATGGTGCTGATTAGAGAGAAGGAATCCATCACATCTCTGTGTGTAGAGTATAGAAGAAATCATAGCAGCATAGTCGATTGAAAATTAGAGAGAGTAAGAGAGTCTGCAGAGGTGAAAACTGGTGATAAATGCAGGATGAGAGTCATAATGGTAAGCAATTGCAGTAGTATCATTCCTCATGCACATGACACTTATTCCCCACCACATAGAAGTTCTCAAGAACTATATCTGGAAAGCTCCATGACAGTCAATCTGGTTAGAAAGCTGAAAGACTAGGTTCACATGCATGTGTACACCTGAGCTGGACACAACCCATGGCGTCCATAGTCAGGCAGAGCAAATACTACATTTAATAAAGAAGCAAAAATGAATGCTTCTTTATTAAATCGTAACAACAATGTAGGCAATCACATGTAATAAATATAATAATAATAATCTTTATTTTTATATAGCGCTAACATATTCCGCAGCGCTTTACAGTTTGCACACATTATCATCACTGTCCCTGATGGGGCTCATAATCTAAATTCCCTATCTGTATGTCTTTGGAATGTGGGAGGAAACCGGAGAAAACCCACGCAAACACGGGAAGAACATACAAACTCCTTGTAGATGTTGTCCTTGGTGGGATTCGAACCCTGCACTCCAGCGCTGAAAGGCTGCAGTGCTAATCACTGAGCCACCGTGCTGCCTCACAGACAAGATACTTAAAAAAGATTCTGGTATTAGGGGTGAGGGGTCAACACATGCATATAGGGGCAGGGGGAGTAGGTCATCAGAAGGTGCTTTATGAAAAAAATGGATATTTGTAATTGTAGTGCTTCCTAATACAAATCATTGGTGCAATACTAAAAGAAGGACTGTCAATCAATTAGTATAAAGTATACACTCATAGATCCCGCAATGTACCAAAAAATAGGTGCAGTGTTAAGATACAAACAGTGCCAAAGACATATCTATATTGACCACTCTTGCCCATGATTACCCCTGTGCAACACCTGACCCGCAGCCCCAACGTGCGTTTTGCCATGCATTTGGAGTGTGGTGTTGTTTTACTATCATGGGTCTATGTGGCAGATAGGCCATTTTGTGGCATACTTTTGAATATATTATGTTGTCCTGATTATATTATTTCAAGAGAAACACTATATGCTGTATTTTATCATCTGGCCATGTCATTCTCCTGATGTTGGGAATAATCCCGAAAAAACTCTTAAGACCAATTCTGTCTCAAAGGGGTGGTTATTAGAGTAGAGAAAAACTATTCTTAGCACCCTTAAAACTTTATACTACCTGCTATCATCCTGGGCCCCTTGAGGTCGTGCCATGATGACCTTCATGAGGTAGTAATGTCGCAAGTTAGAGGATGCCGGTGAATAGTAGCAAGTTTGCAGCAGGGCTGTGGAGTCGGTAAGCCAAACCTGCGACTCCGACTCCTCAATTTCCCTTACACCGACTCCAACTCCGACTCCCACATATATTGCTTATATTTAAGTGAAAAGTTTATTGTAGTACAATGTGAACATCAGACATTTAATCATTTCTATGATCCAATAATCAAGATATTTAGATAGAACATAATATCTATTTATTGGAATACAACTTTAGAACACAAAAAACTGTAATAAATTGTAAATATGTAATACACTGTATAATATCGATTACATACATACGGTACAGACCAAAGTTTGGACACACCTTCCCATTCAAAGCGTTTTCTTTATTTTCATGACTATGAACATTGTAGATTCATTCAGAAGGCATCAAAACAATGAATTAACACATGTGGAATTATATAATTAAAGTATGAAACAACTGAAAATATGTCTTATATTATGGATTCTTCAAAGTAGCCACCTTTTGCTTTGATTACTGCTTTGCACACTCTTGGCATTCTCTTGATGAGCTTCAAGTGGTAGTCACCAGAAATGGTCTTCCAACAGTCTTGAAGAAGTTCCCAGAGATGCTTAGCACTTGTTGGCCCTTTTGCCTTCACTCTGCGGTCCAGCTCACCCCAAACCATCTCGATTGGGTTCAGGTCTGGTGACTGTGGAGGCCAGGTCATCTGGCGTAGCACCCCATCACTCTCCTTCTTGGTCAAATAGCCCTTACACAGCCTGGAGGTGTGTTTGAGGCCATTGTCCTGTTGAAAAATAAATGATGGTCCAACTAACTAAACACAACCCGGATGGAATAGCATGCCGCTGCAAGATGCTGTGGTAGCCATGCTGGTTCAGTATGCCTTCAATTTTGAATAAATGCCCAACAGTGTCACCAGCAAAGCACCCCCACACCATCACACCTCCTCCTCCATGCTTCACGGTGGGAACCAGGCATGTAGAGTCCATCCGTTCACCTTTTCTGCGTCGCACAAAGACATGGTGGTTGGAACCAAAGATCTCAAATTTGGACTCATCAGACCAAAGCACAGATTTCCACTGGTCTAATGTCCATTCCTTGTGTTCTCTAGCCCAAACAAGTCTCTTCTGCTTGTGGCCTGTCCTTAGCAGTGGTTTGCTAGCAGCTATTTTACCATGAAGGCATGCTGCACAAAGTCTCCTCTTTGTGTGGCATTGAACTGGTCTCTAATCTGAGCTGCTGTTATCCTGCGATTTCTGAGGCTGGTGACTTGGATGAACTTATCCTCCGCAGCAGAGGTGACTCTTGGTCTTCCTTTCCTGGGGCGGTCCTCATGTGAGCCAGTTTCTTTGTAGCGCTTGATGGTTTTTGCCAATGCACTTGGGGACACTTTCAAAGTTTTCCCGATTTTTCGGACTGACTGACCTTCATTTCTTAAAGTAATGATGGCCACTCGTTTTTCTTTACTCGGCTGCTTTTTTCTTAACATAATACAAATTCTAACAGTCTATTCAGTAGGACTATCACCTGTGTATCCACCAGACTTGTGCACAACACAACTGATGGTCCCAACCTCATTTATAAGGCAAGAAATCCCACTTATTAAACCTGACAGGGCACACCTGTGAAGTGAAAACCATTTCCGGTGACTACCTCTTGAAGCTCATCAAGAGAATGCCAAGAGTGTGCAAAGCAGAAATCAAAGCAAAAGGTGGCTACTTTGAAGAACCTAGAATATAAGACATACAGTATTTTCAGTTGTTTCACACTTTTTTGTTAATTATATAATTCCACATGTGTTAATTCATAGTTTTGATGCCTTCAGAGTGAATCTACAATTTTCATAGTCATGAAAATAAAGAAAACGCTTTGATTGAGAAGGTGTGTCCAAACTTTTGGTCTGTACTGTGTGTGTATGTGTATATATATATGTGTATATATATATGTGTATATATATATATATATATATATATATATATATATATTGAAAATTAGAGAGTAAGAGAGTCTGCAGAGGTGAAAACTGGTGATAAATGCAGGATGAGAGTCATAATGGTAAGCAATTGCAGTAGTATCATTCCTCATGCACATGACACTTATTCCCCACCACATGGAAGTTCTCAAGAACTATATCTGGAAAGCTCCATGACAGTCAATCTGGTTAGAAAGCTGAAAGACTAGGTTCACATGCATGTGTACACCTGAGCTGGACACAACCCATGGCGTCCATAGTCAGGCAGAGCAAATACTACATTTAATAAAGAAGCAAAAATGAATGCTTCTTTATTAAATCGTAACAACAATGTAGGCAATCACATGTAATACATATAATAATAATAATCTTTATTTTTATATAGCGCTAACATATTCCGCAGCGCTTTACAGTTTGCACACATTATCATCACTGTCCCTGATGGGGCTCATAATCCAAATTCCCTATCTGTATGTCTTTGGAATGTGGGAGGAAACCGGAGAAAACCCACGCAAACACGGGAAGAACATACAAACTCCTTATAGATGTTGTCCTTGGTGGGATTCGAACCCTGCACTCCAGCGCTGAAAGGCTGCAGTGCTAATCACTGAGCCACCGTGCTGCCTCACAGACAAGATACTTAAAAAAGATTCTGGTATTCTCACAATACCAATTCAAAAGATTCTCACAGGGGTGAGGGGTCAACACATGCATATAGGGGCAGGGGGAGTAGGTCATCAGAAGGTGCTTTATGAAAAAAATGGATTTTGTAATTGTAGTGCTTCCTAATACAAATCATTGGTGCAATACTAAAAGGTGGCTACTTTGAAGAACCGAGAATATAAGACATACAGTATTTTCAGTTGTTTCACACTTTTTTGTTAATTATATAATTCCACATGTGTTAATTCATAGTTTTGATGCCTTCAGAGTGAATCTACAATTTTCATAGTCATGAAAATAAAGAAAACGCTTTGATTGAGAAGGTGTGTCCAAACTTTTGGTCTGTACTGTGTGTGTATGTGTGTATATATATATATATATATATATATATATATATAGACATATATATATATGTATATGTGTGTGTGTATATGTGTGTGTGTGTGTATATATATATATATATATATATATATATATATATATATATACACACATACACACACACACTAACACACTATGACTTAACCCTGCTAAGATAAAGCCTAGGTCCTCAGGCTACATTCACACTATGGGCGTAGCCAGGATCAAACCTGGGGGGGCAGAATCTCGTACTGTTCGACAGAGTTTCATACTGCACACCTCAGCTTCTGCAGAACCTCATACTTCACACCCCTACACTTGAAAATAAAGCCTGCACCTTAAGAAGATGTGGTGATGAATGCAGTCTATTTATTCCAACTATCAGTTGATGTTACTGAAGATGAGCAATGCCTGTCCTGGGCGTCCTTTTGGGCAGCTATGAGGTGTACCTGACTGGTGCTAAAAAAAAGGAGTGTTAGTCTGTGTGTTATCTGGCTTTCATTCTTTTTGGTACAGATATGATATGGACAGACAGATATGGATAAATGGATATATAAATAGATAGAGCAGATTTCTAATCTGCTTTAGCTATTGAAAACATTATCTATGAGCTCAAAAACCTTTCAGGTGATGCAGTTTTTTAAAAAGCTGATCTGCTTTTGCAACTGAAAAACGTATCCTCAAAAAACGCAGGAAAAATGCTGTGTGTGAATGTAGCCTTAGATCAGGAATAGAACAGTCATTTATAGGACATTTCATAACTTTCCCAAATTCCTATGAAAAAATATTCAGCACATTCTGCATTGAACTACTGTACCCAA
This sequence comes from Dendrobates tinctorius, assembly GCF_039654945.1. Classification (NCBI taxonomy): domain Eukaryota; kingdom Metazoa; phylum Chordata; class Amphibia; order Anura; family Dendrobatidae; genus Dendrobates; species Dendrobates tinctorius. The sequence goes on along the minus strand of NW_027361682.1, from coordinate 27,056,053 downwards.
TTTATTATATATTTTAGGAGTCGGAGTCGGTCCATTTTATACTGACTCCACCAAAGTGAGCACCGACTCCACGACTCCGACTCCACAGCCCTGGTTTGCAGGGCTCTGGTTCACGTGACGTGGACAATAATTCTGCAAATCATATTGGACACGTCTAGTCGCTGTTGGGATCGAGGCCCAATACGTGAACGGTAAGGGTACAGTCAGCTGCAGTCTTGGTCGGTGTGTAATTTGCTAGAGTGTTCTAACTATATAAATGACAGATGAACAAAAGAAAGTCAGGCTAACTTGCGACCATGTGCCCAGGTCACACAGTCTGAATGAAGAAAAGTGATGAAATGTCCATCCAATAAAATTCCGTGATGGCTGTATTAACTATTTTGCAGAGATTAGGCAAGAGCAAAAATGTGATGCGTTTTGAGTCACTCATGGTTCTTCTTCCTAGCATCGTACATATAAACTATTATTTAAACAGAATTGAGTTATCTTTAGTCTTATCCCTGTATTTTCTGTCTCACAGGTTATGCTGGCTGCTTCGTACTGGTCCCTCCTGGCCCCTGCTATAGAGATGTCCAGCCAGTATGGGAGCTTTGCTTTCCTTCCAGCTGCTGTTGGCTTTTCTTTTGGTGCCGGCTTTGTATATTTTGCCGATAAGCTTCTGCCGGCTCTGGTGAGTACCATTTATCACTGCCAGGATCGTCTTCTCACACGTTACCTTTGTATGAAGCAGAGTACACACTGCTGTAAATAGTAGTAGCCTGCATTTTGCTTAGGTTGTCACTATTCTTGTAATCCAAAATACCGTCACCCCAATGGATCCATTTAACATCAATGAGGTCAATCAGTGAAAATTTGGATGTGTCATGCTATGTCACATTGTCATGTCTTCCATTATTAGCAGAAGCCATGACCCTAGCGTGTACGTTTAATGGCTGAGAAGGGAGAATGATCCCATAACTTGAATTTTTCATGGAATGTAATCATAATGCAGCGCTTCAGTGTAGGACGTGATTACATTTGCAATCCGTCAGCCGTATGCCTATTGTTGCTTATTACTATTGCTATTATTAACGGTGACAACATAAAATTTTGCTACAGATAAAGAATGCTTTGTTTAACAAGATGACAGGTTATTTTTACCATCTTTTCCCTTCCCGCTGTGTATTATTAAAGCATCTTCTAAATTGCTTCCTGCCTGGCACCGAGCTGCAGCACTCAAGACAACGCACTGGCAACCATTTTAGTAAGCCATGCAGAAATGAATAACTACAGGACTTAAGACAGCACAATGCCAGGCAGGTGCTCGATAGAGGGCATGGCCGCTGGTACAATTATTATGTGCCATTAATTGGGTGATGGAGCAATTAATCACACTTGCGCCACACAAAAGGTCAAACTCCAGGCTGCCTCATAGACCATTATCTTATCGTTACCAGGCAGTGAGGGCTGGTAATTAAGGACTGCGACCCTCATGCATGCTGTTGACACTTGATGAGGGCAGAATGGACACGTGAAACGGTTAAGGGGTTGCGACAAGGTATGTTGCTATGTAACCAGGGTAGAGAGGTAACAGGACCTTTTATCTGAGAATGGTGTGCACTAATGCTGGATGACAAGTTGTAAGACCCTCGAAGCATCGATTAACCCTTCACATTGCTGCGAGCTCTGGGTCCACAGATGTGCTCAGCAGAGTCTTCCTGTGTATAACCAGTGTCTGATACATAAATCTGTGATGCTGCTGGGTGAATTCAGATTACCCTGTTCTTGTATTTTGAAAGATCAGCCTAAACCACCTCTCTCCTTCGTACTGTCCTATACCTGTCTGAAAGACAACTGTTTGCAGCAGGATCATCTCACCTCTATCCTCCTTCTCCTTGCTGTTGTATGCCTGGCTGTATGACAACTGTTTGCAGCAGGATCATCTCACCTCTATCCTCCTTCTCCTTGCTGTTGTTTGCTTGGCTGTATGACAACTGGTTGCAGCAGGATCCTCCCATGTCTCTCCTCCTTATTGTTCTATATCTGGCTGCAAGATGTCTAGTAGCAGCAGGATCCTCCCCCTCTCTCCTCCTCCTTATTGTACTTTGCCTGGCTGCAAGACAACTAGTAGCAGCACAATCCTCCCCCTCTATCCTCCTTCTCCTTATTGTTGTATGCCTGGCTGTATGGCAACTGATTGCAGCAGGATCCTCCCCCTCTTTCCTCCTTCTCCTTATTGTTGTATGCCTGGCTATATGACAACTGATTGCAGCAGGATCCTCCCCCTCTATCCTCCTTCTCCTTATTGTTGTATGCCTGGCTGTATGGCAACTGATTGCAGCAGGATCCTCCCCCTCTTTCCTCCTTCTCCTTATTGTTGTATGCCTGGCTATATGACAACTGATTGCAGCAGGATCCTCCCCCTCTATCCTCCTTCTCCTTATTGTTGTATGCCTGGCTGTATGACAACTGATTGCAGCAGGATCCTCCCCCTCTTTCCTCCTTCTCCTCATTGTTGTATGCCTGGCTGTATGACAACTGATTGCAGCAGGATCCTCCCCCTCTTTCCTCCTTCTCCTTATTGTTGTATGCCTGGCTGTAGGACAACTGATTGCAGCAGGATCCTCCCCCTCTATCCTCCTCCTTATTGTTGTATGCCTGGCTGTATGACAACTGATTGCAGCAGGATCCTCCCCCTCTATCCTCCTTCTCCTTATTGTTGTATGCCTGGCTGTATGACAACTGATTGCAGCAGGATCCTCCCCCTCTATCCTCCTTCTCCTTATTGTTGTATGCCTGGCTGTATGACAACTGATTGCAGCAGGATCCTCCCCCTCTATCCTCCTTCTCCTTATTGTTGTATGCCTGGCTGTATGACAACTGATTGCAGCAGGATCCTCCCCCTCTATTCTCCTTCTTATTGTACTTTGCCTGGCTGTATGACAACTGGTAGCAGCAAGATCCTCCCCCTCTATCCTCCTTCCCCTTATTGTTGTATGCCTGGCTGTATGACAACTGATTGCAGCAGGATCCTCCCATGTCTCTTCTTATTGTCCTATATCTGGCTGTAAGATGAATGGTTGCTGCAGGATCCTCTCCCCTCTCTCCTCCTCATTACTGTTGTATGCCAGGCTGTATGACAACTGATTAAAGCAGAAACCTTCCCCTCTGTCCTCCTCCTTACTGTTTTGTGCCTGGCTGGAAGACAAAGATAGTCTGTCAGCACAGAATGGTCAAATCAAGTACAGGCGCTTGATGCACAGTGACTTGGCCAAATATTTAAGTGCACTTTTCCCACCACCTTGTTGTTCCATGTATCTCTGCCCTTCTCTAGCTCTATGAATCCAGAACCATCAATCAAAGAGTGGCGGGGGTGTAAGTGGAGGGAAAACAAGCAGGTGGAAAGGTGCACATAAATGTTTGGCCACGCCCAGGGTACACTGAGTGCCTGTACTTGCTCTGAACAGTCATTCTGTGGTGACAGCTAGTCTCTATAAGGCCGGGGTCACACAGCTATAATCTTATGCGAGAGAATCGTGCCGATTATGCTAATGACACTCAGCCCATTCTCCCGCATGAAAGCATCATCAGACGGGTGTGTGCAAACATTGGACTGCACTTGGATGACATCCGAGTGCCGTCTGATATTTCACACGCACCTATAGACTGAAAAATAAATCATTAGATAGCACTCGGTCATGCAGTATGAGCAAGCCCTAATTGTGTGTTCCCAATGGTTGTATATTCTGCTAATTTTCCATCCAGATTTTCCCAGGAAAATCCTCTGAGTAATACAGCAACAACGATGTGGATGAGAATTTACAAAATCTTGCTAATATTATGCTAAAAAAAGCCTCTATAATTCCCTTTTTTATCTATTTAATATCGCTAATACAGTTTCGGAGGTGTCTAAGATAAGGCAAAAAAGAAGTAAAATAACTAATATTTTTTGCAGCGTATTTATGTTGAATATATTACTTTATTGCTCTTTATTACAGTGCTGTCCCATTAGATCAGTGTGGCATAATGCAGGAGTTTCAATAGAAATTGTGTTAACCAGCCATCATTGTTTCACTGCCTTGAGTGATAGTTGCTATCCCTCTCTTAGCTGGTGTGATCAATATAAGGAACGGCTCCGTCACTTACTTCTTGTAGAGATGTGTAAGGACATTGGGCAGCTTTGGATTTTCTGTTTGTTTTTCCCCTTGCCCTGGAGCCTTGTGCCTTTGCTGTCTTCTCACACCTATTTATAACTCAGGCCTTTGGCAGTCAATTGTTCAATTAACGTATAGCCGCCACAGGTGTCTGCAGCCATTCGGCCTCCTGTGCTGTATAAGGGTTAAATGCTGTGTCTTACTAATTGACAGGAGTGGAGCTGCCTCCATTATAAAGTGATCCATCATGTGGCGAGAGCTGGTGACAGATTGCAGGGACATTTGGAAGGGGTGCAGTTGGAGAATGACAGATGATGTGTGGTTTTTATTGAGAACACAATCTAAATTGGCAGCAATTGATGGGCCAGGTGGTCCTATTAAAGGGAACCTGTCATGTTTGAATGCACTGTCCTTTTCGGCAGTCAGCCTCATATTGAGCACGAGGTGCTGAACTGAAAATATTCTCTTTTTGGTTTTAGGAGTCCAGTAGGCGGTTCTATTCATTGGCATTGATCTCTACTTTCCAACCCAACTTTATTTAGACAAATTTCTATCATTGATGACGTTACACGCCGAGGATTGGGGAGGCATAGCGCGCCTCTATTTAGCCCAGATTGCGGGGCTCACTTATACCATTCACCTGTATGTGGGTTGCGACACAAATGGTCACACCTGAGGAAAAAAGGGTCTCCTGCCACTGCAGGGTCCCACTATATTTATCTTTGCCCCATTAATATCTTATTTAGCTCTCCTGATGAATCCCTTCCATTGGGGAAGAAATGCGTAGGGAGATTTACTTGTTTAGATTGATGGTGGGTAACCCGTAGCACCCTACACTTGGGCTCTGTCCTTGTGAGGACAGGAGCAATGCAGGGGCACGACAGGGAATAAGAGGAAGCTTCTCATCCCCCCTCTTATATGGACTGTATACCTTGTTCCTGTGTTATGTGAATCTGCTACAATGAACTTCCAACATACTGGTGAGACCAATCTATTTTTATTGAGCACTGGTAATGCACTAAGAAAAATATTCAGAATTGAGAGTCCTCAGTGGTTGATACCTTTTAATGGCTAACTGAAAAGATGGTAACACATTGCAAGCTTTCGAGACTACTCAGGTCTCTTCATCAGGCTAGACTAATAACAATGAATGAATTCTGATGAAGAGACCTGAGTAGTCTCGAAAGCTTGCAATGTGTTACCATCTTTTCAGTTAGCCATTAAAAGGTATCAACCACTGAGGACTCTCAATTCTGAATATTTTTCTATCTAATGGCAACAAGGTACAAAGATATATATCTTTCCTGTATGGTAATGCACTAGCGCTTTATGTATGTCTTTATTATAGTTTTGTGTCACTTTTTTGCCCAGAGTCATCTATTTTAATATTATTCAATTAAAGGTTGTATTTTATTTAAGGGAAATTCTCCAAGCTATACTCCTGTTAATCCTGAGGATATTTTAATAGTGAATTCTGAAATAATACACTATAGCTATTCTTGCTCCTTTCACTAGCCCCAATGAAACAGAACCTTATTATCCTGGTATAACTACCACCAGTTCCTCGTTGGATAAAACCTTGGTCTGTTAATGGGATTACAGCGGGCCAGAAACCAGCCCTTGTGTTAGGAGTGGCGGAAGGCACTAAATAAAAAATATAAATAAAGTGCCTTCACCACTCAGGGTCCACCGTGCGGTAGATGAGAAACCACAGCTAGATGAGGACAGAGCACAATGGCGGTAGTGTGCACGGGGTTTGACGTCACCCAGGTGCACAGGGAAAGCTCTGTTAAATCACAGAGCTATAACACAAAGCATAAACACAATAACTCTGAGCCTGTTAGTGTCACAGGTACTTAGAGTAACTAACACGGTATTGCAGTCACATACTTACCGTAGTTAGTAGTGTATAGAGCGTTGCAACTGCAAACGCAACCAGTAAGCTGCTACTGCAGCGCGGCGTGGATAATGCCACAAGGTAACACCGCTGGAAAACACAGGCGCGATGTCAGACGCTAGCAAGTGTGCTTGGAGCAATGGCGCGCTGGCGCTGGTACTGGCTCTAACTCAATCCCTCACACATTCGTAGTATCAAAGGAATGGGGTTTCAAATGAGTCATTCACCAGATCATGCATCCATCAACATACAAACTGCAGCAAGTATGACTATACTAGCGCATGGCGGAACAGCCATGCGCGCTTTTTATAGCAAATGGGACCTTCCAAAGGCTTCCAGATCTCTGAGCTGAGCCAATGGAATCTGGAGCAGGACCTGAGCATCTGACTCCTGAACTCCAATGGGCGATTGTCCCATGAGCATGCTCAGAAGAAGGGACGAAGGACTTAAGCTGGAGTCACACATAGCGACTTACCAGCGATCCCGACAACAATATCAACGTGTCAGGATCGCTGGTAAGTCGCTATGTGATCGCTGGTGAGCTGTCAAACAGACAGCTTCACCAGCGATCAGCACAGCAATGCCGAGCGCCCGGCATCACTGTGTTCGTTAGCGCTGATGCCATATCCCTGTAAAAAAAATAGAATTAAAATAAAAAATATTGATATTCTCACTTCCGACGTCCCGCGCAGCCATCCTGCCTCTCTCCATGCTCCGGTCCCAGTAATCCTTTGCGAGAATGACCGCGAGAATGTCACGGTCTTGCGGCAGCGCGACGTCTCACGGTCATTCGTGCAAAGGATCACTGGGATCGGGAGCGTGAAGAGAGGCGGGATGGCTGCGCGGGACGTCGGAAGGTGAGAATAACAATATTTTTTTATTTTTTTTATTATTTTTTACAGCTGATCGCTGGTCTCCCGCCTGTCACACGCAGCGATGCGTGCTGGCCAGCGGGAGACCAGCGACCAAAGAAATGTCCAGAGGCTTCTTGCAGCGATCAGCGATACTGGCAGGGGGGCCGGTCGCTGATCGCTGTCACACACAGCGATCTCGCTGGTGAGATCGCTGTTGTGTCACAAAAGTTGTGACTCAGCAGCGATCTCGCTAGCGAGATTGCTATGTGTGACTCCCGCTTTAGCCTCCGGAGAGAGTTGCTGTAAAGCAATCTCCTCTGCAATCTCCTTTGTATTAGACAAAGAGCAGGAGACTGCAGCATGTGAGGGTCTAGATTCCTGCCTAGTAATGGCCGAAATCTGACTCCTAACACCTGGTAGCATGGAAAATTAAACCGAGCAGCACACATGTGGATTTGTGAATCGAGGTAAAAGAGCAGCCCAAGGTTAAATTATATATTTAATCGCCTTAAGGGCACACTATACAATACATTATATGCACAATGGTTATACATTTATAATGGTCAGATATGCAAATGCAGGGTACAGTACAAGAAATATACATGTTACTATATGGGTCAATTACCAATAGATGAAAGTCCTGGCTTATGGGGGAGGGGTTGCCACGTGGGAGGCTTGTGGACCCCTCTGTTCCTTGACCTATCCCCACGCAATATGTCATTGCGACCTCCCCAGAGAAAAAGCGCTAGGCCAAGCTCTGCAGGAGCATTTAATCCCTTGGTTGGTCACACATTTTTATCCCCATAGGATAGTCCCCTGGAGGTTTGAAGCTAAGTCCTCAAAGCCAATGAAAGATCATAAATCCTTTCTGGACAATCCTAGGGTAGCGGTTCTGGCGCCATCGGATCCAGTCGGGCTCCTGCTACGCTTTAAGACCAAACACAGCTTTACTACCTGACTTCTAGTTTTGCTAGAACAGATCGAGACTCTGTAAGGTTTTTGGTCTGGTCCAGAGAACTCAGAAACATACATGTATGTATGGCTAGGACATTCCATGATTATGCCCTCTTAGGGTGAAACGCGTAGGAAATTGCTCCCCTCCATACGCCTCTTTATGTCGTTTTTACCTGATGGTATGAAGATTTTATATTCTCAATAAAGCAATTATTATTTTATCTCCTGGAGACGCTGGAAAAATCCTTCTTTATGTTGTGCAGGACATATAGTATCTCCATAACTCCTTATGGAATCATAACAATTTTGACTGCATGGACTCAACATGGCAGCAAGCCTTTTGTTCTGCTCTGAGCTGGTCAAAGTGGGAATTCTGTAACTTACAGCTCTGACTCTCATCTCCCGAGATCTTGGTGCCGAGATCTCTATCTACGCATGCGCCGCCCCTGGCAGCCATTTTCCCGGAGTCCACCGCATAGGAAACTATGGAACTGTGGGTGCTCTGGCCTTTCACAAAATGTCGGCAGAGCCCCCGCAGTACTGGAGACACCCGCAGCAGCATCAGACACCCACAGTGGCGCGCCGCACATCCGAACACCCCCTCATCCCAGCCTGCAGCAACGCTCCACTCTTGCCTCCTCCAGAAGCAATCCTTGGACCCCGCTTCACCGCAGCCACCAACCCCGGTAAGCAATAAGACGCATGGATTATAAGAAGCACCATCATTTTATTACAAATGCGGTAATTATCCCTCTCTACTCTTCCTTGTCAGATCTCATCTGGAATACTGTGTTCAGTTCTGAGTACCACATTTTAAAAAAGACATTGAAAAACTGGAGCAAGTTCAGAGAAGAGCTACCAGGATGGTGAGTGGACTGCAAAGTATGTCCTATGAGGAAGGGTTAAAGGATCTGGGAATGTTTAGCTTGCAAAAGGAAGGCTAAGAGGAGACTTAATAGTTGTCTACAAATATCTGAAGGGCTGTCAGAGTGTAGAGGGATCATCCTTATTCTCATTTGCACGAGAAGCAATGGAATGAAACAGATAGGGAGAAGATACAGATTAGGTATTAGAAAAACTTTTTGACAGTGAGGGTGATCAATGAGCGGAACAGGCTTCCTAGAGAAGTGGCGCGTTCTCCTTCAATGGAAGTCTAAACAGAGGCTGTATGAGATGGTGTAGTGAATACTGCATTGAGCAAGGAGTTGGTCATGATGACCTGGAAGTCCCTTCCAACATTCCATGATCTGATTTTATTCTTCGGTAATTACCCATATCATCTAAAGCTGCTCTTCTCTTTTGAGTTAATGCAGTAGGATCACCTGTAGTTTTATGTTAAGCCACAAATCTTTACAAGGCATCTCCTGGTGATGACACCTCTTCCGCACACTCATAGAATACATCTTCACATTTTCACATTTCTACTGTTGACAGATGTTCTGATGAGGTGTCATTAATCTCTCAGATGAGCACGGTGACAGTAAAACATGAAATGCATGAAAAATTGAAACGGATTGGATTCAATGCTTTCGCTGCTGACTGGACAGTCAGTTTCTATTGAGACAGTGTTACATACCATATAGTGATAAATGGTTTGACAGCAGGTTAACCTGTTTCGGACATTGGACTTAATAGTACGCCCATGCCAGACTCCCCCTGTTTGGTGCGGGCACTGGTGCTGAGCCCGTACTTTTCCGGGCACATGACAGCTGATCTGCCCGCAACAGTCGGGGGTGAAATCACGATCCACCAGCAGCTGTTAACTAGTTAAAGGGAACCTGTCACCCCCCCCAGAGCGTTTTTAACTAAAAGAGCCACCTTCAGCAGCACTAAGGCTGCATTCTGTGAAGGTGGCTCTTCTGTTTCTGACCCCCATGAACGCCAAAATATAGACTTTTATAAACCGTTCCTCATAGCTGCATTCTGACACAGAGGAATGTTGTGTCCCTCCTCCCAGCTGTCCATCAACTCCCCTCTATAGCGTCCCTGCACCGCCTCCTTCTTTTGTATTTGTCGTTTCATGTTGTCGGGCGCCTGCGCTGTGACAACAATTCTCGGGTATGCGCAGTGCGCACTGCCCGGGAACTGCCATCAAGCTATCGCGCCTGCATCCCCAGATCCCGCCCCACAGTGTATTATGAAGTATTCACACTGCGGGGCTGGGGCAGGCTTTATTATTCAGTGGCTCATTGTTATAAATATTGTTCACTAGGCTTGAGAAAGGCATCTGCAAGGGTAAAAACATTTACATGGTTTACGATGCAAGGGGGATTCCTTGGCATGTAAGTTTGTATGTAACACATGTCCACTAAAGCATGGGCTGCAGATTTTGCTCTACTTAAGTTGGAACCCATGGATGGTAAATCCATAATATCAACACCACACTGCATCCGTATTGTGTCTGAAACGGACCTAGAGGAACATAGCCATTCATTAAGGGCATCTTATTGTCCACCTTCACAACCTACCATAATTTTGTTTTTCATAGTTTCAATACATCTAAAATAAAAAATAAGAGAATTTTTCAGTAGCTCTTAATTAAAAATGTGTGCACCCCATACTATTTTAAGTCTACATCTCTTTGCAGGTTATGCATCTGTTGCATGATCTTATCCTACTGTCATATTTTTCCATCTGGTATTTACTTTATACCAGCATACATTCACAAAGAAAAGTGCTGTGGAATTAATGGCGCTATATAAATGAGTAAAATAAATAAATTAAAAAAAAATAATGCCCACACTAGGTATTTATTCGCCAAGTCAACATTCTACCCATCAGGCCTCGCTCAGACATCAGTGTTTTTCACATACGCAAAAAAATTGTATCGGTGTCATCAGTGTTTTGGATGAGTGTTTCATCAGTGTTTGGTCAGTGTGTCATCACTTTTTGGCAGCGTGTCGTTTCATCAGTGTTTGGTCTGTATGTCATCAGTGTTTCAACATTGGTCATTGTGTCGTTTCATCATTGTTTGATCAGCGTTTCATTTCATCTGTATTTGGTCAGTGTGTCTTTTCATCAGTATTTGGTCAGTGTTTCATCATTGTTTGGTCAGTGTGACGTTTCATCATTGTTTGGTCAGTGTGACGTTTCATCAGTATTTCATCAGTGTTTCATCATTGTTTGGTCAGTGTGACGTTTCATCATTGTTTGGTCAGTGTGACGTTTCATCACCATTTGGTCAGTGTGACGTTTCATCAGTATTTGGTCAGTGTTTCATCATTGTTTGGTCAGAGTGACGTTTCATCATTGTTTGGTCAGTGTGACGTTTCATCAGTATTTCGTCAGTGTTTCATCATTGTTTGGTCAGTGTGACGTTTCATCATTATTTGGTCATTGTGTCGTTTCATCATTGTTTGATCAGCATTTCATTTCATCTGTATTTGGTCAGTGTGTCTTTTCATCAGTATTTGGTCAGTGTTTCATCATTGTTTGGTCAGTGTGACGTTTCATCATTGTTTGGTCAGTGTGACGTTTCATCAGTATTTGGTCAGTGTTTCATCATTGTTTGGTCAGTGTGACGTTTCATCATTGTTTGGTCAGTGTGATGTTTCATCAGTATTTGGTCAGTGTTTCATCATTGTTTGGTCAGTGTGACGTTTCATCAGTATTTGGTCAGTGTTTCATCATTGTTTGGTCAGTGTGACGTTTCATCATTGTTTGGTCAGTGTGACGTTTCATCAGTATTTCGTCAGTGTTTCATCATTGTTTGGTCAGTGTGACGTTTCATCATTATTTGGTCATTGTGTCGTTTCATCATTGTTTGATCAGCGTTTCATTTCATCAGTATTTGGTCAGTGTTTCATCATTGTTTGGTCAGTGTGACTTTCATCATTGTTTGGTCAGTGTGACGTTTCATCAGTATTTCGTCAGTGTTTCATCATTGTTTGGTCAGTGTGACGTTTCATCATTATTTGGTCAGTGTGACGTTTCATCAGTGTTTGGTCAGTGTGACGTTTCATCAGTATTTGGTCAGTGTTTCATCATTGTTTGGTCAGTGTGACGTTTCATCAGTATTTTTTGGTCAGTGTTTCATCATTGTTTGGTCAGTGTGACGTTTCATCACTATTTGGTCAGTGTGACGTTTCATCAGTATTTGGTCAGTGTTTCATCATTGTTTGGTCAGAGTGACGTTTCATCATTGTTTGGTCAGTGTGACGTTTCATCAGTATTTCGTCAGTGTTTCATCATTGTTTGGTCAGTGTGACGTTTCATCATTATTTGGTCATTGTGTCATTTCATCATTGTTTGATCAGCATTTCATTTCATCTGTATTTGGTCAGTGTGTCTTTTCATCAGTATTTGGTCAGTGTTTCATCATTGTTTGGTCAGTGTGACGTTTCATCAGTATTTGGTCAGTGTTTCATCATTGTTTGGTCAGTATGACGTTTCATCAGTATTTGGTCAGTGTTTCATCATTGTTTGGTCAGTGTGACGTTTCATCATTGTTTGGTCAGTGTGACGTTTCATCAGTGTTTGGTCAGTGTGACGTTTCATCAGTATTTGGTCAGTGTTTCATCATTGTTTGGTCAGTGTGACGTTTCATCAGTATTTTTTGGTCAGTGTTTCATCATTGTTTGGTCAGTGTGACGTTTCATCACTATTTGGTCAGTGTGACGTTTCATCAGTATTTGGTCAGTGTTTCATCATTGTTTGGTCAGAGTGACGTTTCATCATTGTTTGGTCAGTGTGACGTTTCATCAGTATTTCGTCAGTGTTTCATCATTGTTTGGTCAGTGTGACGTTTCATCATTATTTGGTCATTGTGTCATTTCATCATTGTTTGATCAGCATTTCATTTCATCTGTATTTGGTCAGTGTGTCTTTTCATCAGTATTTGGTCAGTGTTTCATCATTGTTTGGTCAGTGTGACGTTTCATCATTGTTTGGTCAGTGTGACGTTTCATCAGTATTTCGTCAGTGTTTCATCATTGTTTGGTCAGTGTGACGTTTCATCATTATTTGGTCATTGTGTCATTTCATCATTGTTTGATCAGCATTTCATTTCATCTGTATTTGGTCAGTGTGTCTTTTCATCAGTATTTGGTCAGTGTTTCATCATTGTTTGGTCAGTGTGACGTTTCATCATTGTTTGGTCAGTGTGACGTTTCATCATTGTTTGGTCAGTGTGACGTTTCATCAGTATTTGGTCAGTGTTTCATCATTGTTTGGTCAGTATGACGTTTCATCAGTATTTGGTCAGTGTTTCATCATTGTTTGGTCAGTGTGACGTTTCATCATTGTTTGGTCAGTGTGACGTTTCATCAGTATTTCGTCAGTGTTTCATCATTGTTTGGTCAGTGTGACGTTTCATCATTATTTGGTCAGTGTGACGTTTCATCAGTGTTTGGTCAGTGTGACGTTTCATCAGTATTTGGTCAGTGTTTCATCATTGTTTGGTCAGTGTGACGTTTCATCAGTATTTTTTGGTCCGTGTTTCATCATTGTTTGGTCAGTGTGACGTTTCATCTGTGTTTGGTCTGTATGTCATCAGTGTTTCAACATTGATCATTGTGTCGTTTCATCATTGTTTGATCAGCGTTTCATTTCATTTGTATTTGGTCAGTGTTTCATCATTGTTTGGTCAGTGTGTCTTTTCATCAGTATTTGGTCAGTGTTTCATCATTGTTTGGTCTGTGTGACGTTTTATCAGTGTTTGGTCTGTATGTCGTCAGTGTTTCAACATTGGTCATTGTGTCGTTTCATCATTGTTTGATCAGCGTTTCATTTCATCTGTATTTGGTCAGTGTGTCTTTTCATCAGTATTTGGTCAGTGTTTCATCATTGTTTGGTAAGTGTGACGTTTCATCATTGTTTGGTCAGTGTGACGTTTCATCAGTATTTCGTCAGTGTTTCATCATTGTTTGGTCAGTGTGATGTTTCATCATTATTTGGTCAGTGTGACGTTTCATCATTATTTGGTCAGTGTGACGTTTCATCAGTATTTGGTCAGTGTGACGTTTCATCAGTATTTGGTCAGTGTGACGTTTCATCAGTATTTGGTCAGTGTTTCATCAGTGTTTGGTCAGTGTGACGTTTCATCAGTATTTGGTCAGTGTTTCATCATTGTTTGGTCAGTGTGACGTTTCATCAGTATTTGGTCAGTGTTTCATCATTGTTTGGTCAGTGTGACGTTTCATCAGTGTTTGGTCAGTGTTTCATCAGTGTATGGTCAATGTGTCATCAGTGTTTGTTTGCCCAGTGTGCTATCAGTGTTTCATCAGTGAATTTCATTGATAAATTACAAAGCTTCTCCTTTCCTTTGCAACATTAAACATGGACAACACTTGAATGCCATCTGCGTGCTGTACTTGTTTTTCACAGAACCATAGATTGGTATTGGCACTTTTCTTCTGTACTGCCAGATAAAATGGACATATCCCTGCATTTTTTGCTTGACACAAGGTCCATGAAAGACACGGTCATATGAACAGTTCCATATAATATATTGAGTATGTGTTCGATTTGTGAAAAACACGGATACAACACGTGCGTGCCACAAGGACATCTGAATGAGGCGGTAAAGAACATTTAAACATGACTAGGAGTAGAGGCCAAAGAGGAGATTTTTGCTCCCTGTCAGTACGGAGAAGGATACTGGATACTTGGTTAAGATGCCTTTGACAGAGCTCTAGACATGGATACTGGTTTTGCGTACTTTTTCCTAGGCAGCATTACCACAAAGACTTTTCAGTAACTGGATCTTCGTTAGTAGAACCAATACTCCTCCAGAACCCAGGGGTGAAGAATATGATACACCATTGACTTACCTTTATTTTTTCTTAACATTGATAGCTTTGCCTAAAAGATCACCTTTGTTTCATTGGGGCTCCTGAGTAGCCTGAAACTTATTGGTGTCAACCATTGTAAAGAAATTATTATTTCCCTTCAACCATATTTTCTTTGTGTTGACGTTGTGGGGTTCTACTTAGCGTCTAGTCACATAGGTGGTTCTTTTTTGTTTGTTTCTTCCTATACTGTAGCTTCATTTGTTTGTGGCTTTGTAAATTATTTGGATGTTCTCTCTGTCGAGATAGAGCTGAGTAATGTGACACCAGCACAGATTTGTGATAAGGATGGTGGATGCTCATAAATAAGAGAAGTAGGTTTCATTTGTCATGTGCACGTGAAATTGAAAGGTACACTCCCTCACTGAGGTCATTCTGCAAACACAATATGTCATTTATTGTCTGTGTACCAGAGATGGCAGCAGCCAGTCTGTTACTGGACTACTACAGTTTTCAAGAGCTCGTTGATGTTGGAAAGCCTTGAATGCACATGCCAACATTTGTCAATGACGCAGTCGTTTTCTACTCATAAATCAGAAATGGATGAAGAAGCAACTGGAGAGATTCATGCAGGGCAACCAGATCCCCAGTCACAGCTGCTGCAGCACCACAAGGTATTGATGGACCTCTCTGACCAGGTTCTGACACATACTGAAGAGGGCACCTGTACAAGGACAGCATATGGGCTGTTTGCTGCCCAATAATTCATCATAACGAAGCCATTTATAAGCTGGCCGGAAGCGGACCCCCTAACTTGTTATGCACCAATGCTGCTGCACAGGTTGCACCAATGGGGTGTACACCCCTGGCCCTGACCTATTGAAATATGCACTTCGTGAGACCCCTAATGTTGTCTATGTCTGGCACCAAGATGTTAGCAGCAAATTGTTCAAGTCCTACATCTTGAGGTGGGAGCTCCACTGATGAGACTTTTTTTTTCGACAGTACATCAAACCTTGATCAGACCAAATCACATTCTTACTTTTGCTGCACAGTCAATTTTTGAGGCTCTATAGTCAAGTTTTGATGAGTCCCTTCCTCATTGCAGTCTGTATTCAACAGAATTAAAGCTGATTTGTAGTACCTGGCTGTGGATGAAGCTGCACATTGCACAGCTTCTGTTGTCTTGAATAGGAGCTGATTTACAGTATCCTGCAATGGGTGCTACACATTCAATGCAGCTATGAAGTGCAGCTCAATTCAATGTATTTACATTCGGCTGCCAGCCAGAGATTATATTAGCTGATCATGAGGGTGCCAGGTGTCAGACCCTCACCAATCTAATGTTGATT
The DNA here is from genome assembly GCF_039654945.1 of Dendrobates tinctorius. NCBI lineage: Eukaryota > Metazoa > Chordata > Amphibia > Anura > Dendrobatidae > Dendrobates > Dendrobates tinctorius. The sequence continues at coordinate 27,040,135 of NW_027361682.1, read as the reverse complement.
ACGAAACCAATGGATAGATTGGACAAACTCTTTAATTTCAAGAACTGACTGCTCACTTGCTGCCCTAGTTCATCCCACCTCTGCCCTTGTCACAATACTCAATCCGTATTATTCACTTCACCTGACCAGTTCCCCATTTCTTCCAAAGTCCGAGGATAAGCTAATGAGACGAGGTGGTGACCTGGACCCATTGCAGACAAGAAATCAGGTAGGCTAGGAGATGTGCTGGAAGGCTTATCCACAGTATTTGGGGTGCTAGAGGAAGGGCTAAGCACAGGCAGGCATTCATAATAGAGAGCCGGTTTATCCAGTATGGTGATCATTGTAGCTATGCAGAAGAAATAAGGTGGTTGCTAAACATTTTTTTGGTGAAGCACATCATAGGGCTGATAATGGGTATGAAGTGACGAGGTTCAGTCAGTGGAGTAAAGATGGATGGATTTTACACCACTTACAGGACTGAAGGGGCACTAAATGCTTTTCATACAGTCCGTTCTTTTTGTTGCCGCCCAATGTAATTTGGCGATTCATAAATAAAATTTAAATACTACCTCTAGTATTTGATCCACCATGGAAGAGCAACCAGAACCAAGATTTACTGTTCTTTTTTTAATTTTTATTTTTGTGGTAACAGTTAAACATATGAAGTGCGTGATATCAGTTCTCGACATTGTTGCAGGAAAGAACTCCAATGGAAAGTATTCCTTCAGACTGTGGGACCTGCAGGCAAAGCGTGGAGATATTTAGGCGTCATCTGTGTGTTTAGATGTGCAAAACACTTAACATGAGAAAAATCTCAGTCTCTCGGTAACGATGCCCAATACTTTCTCCTGCTCCAGTCTCTGCATCAAAATGTGAAAGTAACCATGGAAACCAACAAAATGTCCTTGGAATGTGGGAGAAAAGATGATAACAGCTATAAACATGTAAAACCATCCAATAACTAACCAGTCCCCTTATTATTCTTGTGTTGGGGTAGAGAAACTTTCTTTCATAGGGTTATTTTAACATCTTTTGGGTACTTTGTTTTAACCCTAGAATGCGTGACGTCACAAATCTACACTTTTACGTAATGGGGGCCTATGGAGAAACTCACATAAAATAACTTTTACAAGTTTATTTCAAAATTGAAAAATAAGATATGAATAATGCAGATTTTAATTATATTTTTTTTGCAGAAAGCACCCAAAATTTTTTTTTTTCCAAATTTCAAACAAGGATATCAAAAACACACAAAGGTATAATAATCTAGAGTAAACTAGCTGCAGCTACATTTATTTGCTTTTTCTTTTCAGTTTTTATTGGGCTTCCAAACAATTTTCACATGTTATCTTTTCTGAAGAGTGTTCTTTGCAGACATTTTCCCCACAAGTGGTAGAGTATCGCTCAGTTTTCCTATCTAAATTTCTTGGACAAATGAAACAACGCTTTTGTTTTCTTTCTCCTGGCCCTGGAGCAGCTTTTATTTAAAAAAAAAAGCTATGTGCGCACGTAGTGATTCTGAAGTAAATATTACTGAGCAGAATCGCACACCCTGCTCAGCATGCGGTTTTTGACCTGCTTTTTTAAGCGATTTTTAAGCGATTTTGCATGCGTTTTCCTAAGCGTTTTTGGCCAAACAATTGATGGTATGCGGAATCGCAGGCGATTCCGCAAAATTAATGAACATGCTGCCTTTTTTACTGCTAAGCGATTCCGCAGCGGTAAAAAACCATTGGCACAACATGTGCATTTTCAATTATACGGTAATGCTTTTTTAGGCGTTTCCGTGGCAGCATCGCGTGTTTAAAAGCGCCGCGGAAACGCTTTAAAAACGCTATGTGGGCACACAGCCTTATACTTTCTTTTAGGTGGTGTACAGTTCTCTGGATTTTTGTGGCTCACAAGCTCTACCCTTTGCAAGCTTCTTATAGAAGCAAAGAGACTGAAAATGAGTCAGACTTTCTCCCAACATCATATAAGCACAGGAATCCCCGATAGAATGAAGCGACTTCACACATGCTCGTCCACTTCTTCATTCATTCATTCATTCATTCATTCATTCCAAATGGGGCTGCTTACTGGCCATTTCTGGCACCCCAATAGAGAATGAATGGAGTGGCGGTTGGGTGTCCTCCTTTAAGCGCCATTTTGTATCTGGTATAAACGCATCCAGTGGATATTAAAAAAAATTTCCCCAATCTGCAGATTGAAAAAGTTCCCAGCCGTAGGACCACCAACAATCACAAGTTATCATCTATTCTGTGGCTCCGTGATAACTTGTTTTTCTGGACAAACACTTTATCTTATATGATGAGTTTCTTAGCTGAAAATATAGTATCACTGCATTCTATCAGCTACTTTGTGGATGCCACGAAGGGCTGCTTTACATGCTTACCAGGCTGTCTGTCCTCAGTGGCAAACTGCAAGTTTCTTCCCTTTGGTCTCAGACTATCTTGCCATTCAAGTTTTCTTGGCTTCTTTTGTTTAGTACAGATCTTTCTGGTCTTCTTTCTCAGTCGCAGACCTACTTACTAATTGCTGCTAGCATGCCTGGTTCTTTTCCTTAGGTGCCATTTTTGATTTGCAGTTTTTCTTCCTTGTTGTCAAACATGGTCATCTTTATTAGAGTGCCAACCTGCCTGGGTATCATCAACTTGCCACTGTGCCTGACATTACACGAACATCCGAAGAACTGATCTCTGCCCGTATGACATACGGCCCAATGTAAACATGTTCGCAGACAACTGGCAAACAAGCAAAACGCTTCTTCAGATAGATTATGACATCATAAAAGTCATTGTAGTCAGCAGCACATCATCTGATACTAACAAAAGAAGTGCTGTCGAGAACATAATGCTGTGTGGGGACAGAACGATTGTTTTAATGATTGTTCTTATCCCGTGAGTCATCATCCGCCTGTAAACAAGCTCCTTTCATCTGGCATATGGTTGGTCAGCACTTGTATGAACCCGAAAGTGGCCTGTCAAAGTTGGCCTTTAGTCGATCGGAGAGTGACAAAACCAACTTTGTTTTGAATGTTCTGTATTATCTGTGAGTAATGCCATTGACTTAGGAAGGGGCGCAGTAAAAAAAAAAGGGTCCGCATTAAGTGCAGCACTTAAAGGAAAAAAATAAAACATCGGAAGAGCTTTAGACGTTGATTTTTTTTTTTTTATGTTTTGTGATCTTGTGGAGAGTTGAGAGTCTGAACCAGGGCTGTGGAGTCGGAGTCGGAGTCGTGGAGTCGGAGTCGGTGCTCATTTTGGTGGAGTTGGAGTCGGTATAAAATGGACCGACTCCGACTCCTAAAATATATAATAAATTGGGTACAGTAATTCAATGCAGGATGTGCTGAATATTTTTTCATAGGAGTTTGGGAAAGTTATGAAATGTCCTATAAATGGCTGTTATATTCCTGATCTAAGGCTACATTCACACACAGCGTTTTTCCTGTGTTTTTTGAGGATACGTTTTTCAGCTGCAAAAGCTGATCATCTTTTTAAAAAACTGCATCACCTGAAAGGTTTTTGAGCTCATAGATAATGTTTTCAATAGCAAAAGCAGATTAGAAATCTGCTCTATCTATCCATTTATCCATATCTGTCTATCCATATCGTATCTGTACCAAAAAGAATGAAAACCGGGTAGTACACCAATATATATTCTGTTCTATCTAAATATCTTGATTATTGGATCATAAAAATGATTAAATGTCTGAGGTTCACATTGTACTACAATAAATTTTTCACTTAAATATAAGCAATATGTGTGGGAGTCGGAGTCGTGGAGTCGGAGTCGGAGTTGGATTTGGAGTCGGTGTAAGGGAAATTGAGGAGTCGGAGTCGGAGTCACAGGTTTGGCTTACCGACTCCACAGCCCTGGTCTGAACGTCTTTCAAGAATTTGAGTCCATCTCTTTAATACTATAATAATTACTCCTTTCACTTTTGTTGATGTTGGATGATTGATGTCTCAATTATTTCCTTCTCGATAAAAAAAGACTTATAGCTGCTCCTTTATTTCATACAATAAAATAATTTGTATGAATTAAACATATTATAGCGCATATTATTGTCCTGCCTGATATCCCAGCAGGTTACGCAAATCTATAGACTCGGCAAAATAATTAAAAGGTTTATCTAGAGACAAAAAAATGCTCACAAATGGATTGCCAACCTTTCACTCTACGACAATACTCCCCCACCCCTAAATTATGTAAAGTGGGTACGGAAAGTATTCAGACCCCTTTAAATTTTTCACTCTGTTTCATTGCAGCCATTTAGTAAATTAAAATTTTTTTTTTTTTTCTCATTAATGTTCACTCTGCACCCCATCTTGACTAAAAAAAAAAGCAGAACTTTAGAAATGTATGCAAATGTATTAAAAAAGAAAAACTGAAATATCACATGGTCATAGGTATTCAGTCCCTTTGCTCAGTATTGAATAGTGTATCAGCAACGAGACAGTATTAAAACATAACTTTTACTAAGAAATGCATATAAAAGCTACCCAAAAAAAAGAAAAAGTGTGATAAAAACACTAGTTGCTATATGTATAGCTAACTACAAAGCGAATAATGAAGAATCTCTATGTCCAAGGAAATGATCCCAGTTCTACAGATCAAACAGACTGGATACAAATCAATATTGATCTTAAAACTGTTATGGGTAATGATGACCACTCAAAACAGCAGGTAAATCAATACAAATATCGTTTAAACCCCCCAAAAAGGTTATAAACACAATCAAAAGACCATATGGTGGGTGAGAAATATACTCATTTCAATCAGAAAACAATATAGAACAATCTCACCCAAGTGTTGAAGGACGTAAGCTGTCAGAATCCGTTCTTGGACCACCAGAAAATGGGATTATTTCCTTGGACATAGAGATTCTTCATTATTATCTTTGTAGTATAGCAACTAGTGTTTTTATCACACTTTTTCTTTATTTGGGGGTAGCTTTTATATGCATTTCTTAGTAAAAGTTATGTTTTAATGCTGTCTCGTTGCTGATACACTATATTTGTGAGAGATTTGTGGGTTTTCACCCAAGTTTTACTGTTCTCATTTATGAATAAACACGCTTTTGAGCTAGTACAGCCATGAGTTGTCTTGGGAATGATGCAACAAGTTTTTCACACCTGGATTTGGGAATCCTCTGCCAATCTTCCTTGCAGATCCTCTCCAGTTCCGTCAGGGTAGATGGTGAACGCTGGTGGACAGCCATTTTCAGGTCTCTCCAGAGATGCTTGTTATGAACTCATTTTCTGGTTTACCTCTGGCTTTTGGTGAGGGTGGTGGGGCTGGCTATGTTGACAGAGGAGTCGTGAGTTCTCCACCCGGGCTCCCTCTGGTGGTGACAGCAGGTAATGAAGCTAATCTAAATGGCAGAGAGCTACCATCTGAGGAGGAGGACTGTGATTGGACATCAGGAGTCTCTGACTGGATTTAAGACAGCCGACTGCCTAATTTTGTGCTGGTGATTTTTTTTCCTGCCCTGAGGTTCTGGTTTCCAGTTCTGTTCCTGCCTTCTCAAGCTAAGTGTGCTCTGCTATTTTTTCACATGAGATTTGGTCTGGTTTACTCAGTTTTTGTGGTCAGCCAGCCCCTGCTGGGGCTGTGCTGAATTTCCATTCTTATGTCTCTGTTTATGCCAGTTTGCTTTTTGTCCCTGATCAGATTGGTCTCTTTTTGCTCTGTCTTCAGAATATACCAGAGTGCTGATATAGGGAATTGAAGTCTAGCTACTTCAGGGTTTTTGTTATCAGAAAGTGTTGGACATTTTTTGGCAGGGTTTTGTGCGTGATTGCAGACAGCATCTTTCCTTTCCTTTCCTGTCCTTTCTAGTTAGTGTGAGCCCCATCGTTTGCTCAGGCTATTTTTCTATCTGTGTTTGTGTTTACATCTTGTCTCACTGACAGTACATGTTTGGGGGCTGTCTATTGCTTTGGGGTCTGCTCTGGGGCAGTTTAGATTTCCCCTTTTCTCGCTTTAGGCTTATTTAGTTCTCCGGCTGTGACGAGGCGTCTAGGATCATCGTAGGTACACTCCAGGGGTCTGCAATCCGATAAGTTACCAACCTCTCTGGTTTTCTGGGGCTTGGCTTGTTTTTGTTTTTCCTCCTCGGTGACTCATTCATAACAAATGCTCAGTTGGGTTTGGCTGGGACAGTCAAGAATGGTCACAGATTTGTTCTGAAGCCACTCCTTTGTTATTTTAGCTGTGTTTTTAGGGTCATTGTCTTGTTGGAAGGTGAACCTTCGGCCAAGTCTGAGGTCCAGAGCACTCTGGAAGAGGTTTTCATCCAGGATATCTCTGTACTTGGCCACATTCATGTTTTCTTCAATTGCAACCAGTCATCCTGTCCCTGCATCTGAAAAACACCCCCATAGCGTGATGCTGCCACCACCATATTTCACTGTTGGGATTGTATTGGGCAGGTGATGAGCAGTGCCAGGTTTTCTCCACACATACCGCTTAGAATTATCACCAAAAAGTTCTATCTTAGCTTCATCAGACCAGAGAATCTTATTTCTCATAGTCTGGGAGTCCTTCATGTGTTTTTTAGCAAACTCTATGTGTGCTTTCATTTGTCTGGCACTGAGGAGAGGCTTCCGTCGGGCCACTCTGCCATAAAGGCCCGACTGATGCAGGGCTGCAGTGATAGTTGACTTTGTGGAACTTTCTCCCATCTCCCTACTGCATCTGTGGAGCTCAGCCACAGTGATCTTGTGGTTCTTCTTTACTTCTCTCACCAAGGCTCTTCTCCCACAATTGCTCAGTTTGGCTGGACGGCCAAGTCTAGGAAGACTTCTGGTGGTCCCAAACTTCATCCATTTAAGGATTATGGAGGCCACTGTGCTCTTAAGAACCTTGAGTACTGCAGAAATTCTTTTGTAACCTTGGCCCAATATGTGCCTTGCCACAATTCTGTCTCTGAGCTTCTTGGCCAGCTCCTTTGACCCCATGATTCTCATTTGGTCTGACATGCACTGTGACCTGTGAGGTCTTATATAGACAGGTGTGTGCCTTTACAAATCAAGTAATATCAATTTAATTAAACACAGCTGGACTCCAATGAAGGAGTAGAACCATCTCAAGGACGATCACAAGGAATTGGACAGCATGTGACTTAAATATGAGTGTCTGAGCAAAGGGTCTGAATACTTATAACCATGTGATTTCAGTTTTCCATTTTTAATAAATTTACAAAAATTTCTACATTTGTTTTTTTTTTTTTCAGTCAAGATGGGGTGCAGAGTGTATATTAATGAGAAAATAATTAACTTTTTTGAATTTACCAAATGGCTGCAATGAAAGAAAGAGTGAAAAATTTAAAGGTGTCTGAATACTTTCTGTACCCACTGTGTATGCGCATGTTTATTTCATTAGTACTGTGGAAGGTCGGTTCACTTAAGGCCCCATCACACTAAGCGATATCGCTCGCAATATCGCTGTAACGTCACTGGTTTTGTGACGCAGCAGTGATATTGCTAGCGATATCACTATGTGTGATACTTGCCTCCCACCGGCTCCCCCGCTGTCCGTCGCTGATCGCGCGAGAACGGCCTGGGCCACTTCTCGTCGTAAGCTTCCTGCTGGGCTTCCTGTGGCGCCGACGAGCGGCGCGTGGACTCGGGCGGCAGGACGTCAGGATCGCCTCGTCTGACAGGTAAGTAGCGACCCCCGACCGCTGCTATGTCGCTGGTGAGATCTGCCTGTGTGGCAGCTCACTAGCGACCACTTAGCGATGCACCAGCGATCCATGTCGTTGTCGGGATCGCTGGTGCATCGCTAAGTGTGACAGTACCTTTAGCTGCTCCTCGAGGTAGACAGAGGCACGCGTGTGTTTTTAAAGTCTCTGGGTGGTTTATTGCATCATAAACCAAAAACCCAAACTGGAAACCTAAAAACAGCCTCTCTGGCTTAAGTGAAAAATTATAAGTTCATATAGCAGGAGCTGAATGTCTGGAGGCTTTCTCTCCTCCACACAACACAGACCAAGAAAAAAAACTGTCTGGACATTTAACTCCCTCCAGCCAAACCATGGAGGTGGAGATATGGTTGGTAGGTATCCTGCCCATCTCTGACCTACTAGCCACCATGAAAGCCAGGCCCATATAGCGACTGGATTGTGCTCAGCGCATATCATGCTGGAGAAAACACTTATGGCTTTCACATCATGCAGGAAAGCAACCTTTGCAGCACGTATCTCCCCTCACATATGGCGCCAGTGAGCCTGTCACGGTACCTTTATATTTTTTGTCTTCCATTGCCTGAATATTGATTTTTTTTTTTTTTTATACAAATTACTTGCTGTGTGCAGTGGTTGGTAACATTCACTCTGGCGCTTCCCTTTGTCTGTTGATCCATGGCCTACTTTACCTCTGACATCAGGTGCTGGCCAGGAAATTGTGATCTCCTCGCTTCTGTGGAGTAACTTTCCCTTCCAGAGGTGCAGGGTGCACTTTTTTACTGCATTTGTGCTGCGCAACTGTAAGAAGAAAGACCGGATCATGGGTACCTATTCTGTGCTGGGTCCGGAACTGTTGGGGCTGTCTCCTCTGTTGTTCAGGGGAAAAGTAATTAGACCAGACAAACTGACACATCCAGGAGTAGGGGGTGTGGTTAAGCGGCTGCAGCCACAGCGTGTGCGGAAGTACTTAGTCTTGGCGGGAACGGACTGCATGCGCAGGGAGAAGTGAGTCCTCTGGCCCTCGAGCCCGGTCACACAGCAGACCCGTGCCCGCAGATCCCCATGGCGATTAGCAGCGTCCGCCAGGAGAGACGTGCAGGACGCCCATTGGTCACCCTTAAGCGAGGTGCCAAATGCTCCGGGCTCGTGAGTACCGCGTACGCATCACCTCAGTGTGGGATCGTAAGCTGTGCCCTGATTCCCCCGTATACGTCCACCAGTCTACGTTAAACCCGGAGAGTGTCGAGACCTATACCCTCTTGGCTGCCTGAATAAATGAACTAAAAACTCAGCAGAAGGTACCGGAAGCCAACCGCTGCTGCCAAAAGACGGATCCTCGTTGTCCATAGGACTTCATCAGATCAGCATCGCGCCCATGACCCAAGAACTGACGTCCTCGATAAGTCAACCAAAAACTTCTGTTGTTCTAGTAACTGCTATTTTCCCCCATCATATACCCTGCGTTTAATTACCTGTCCCCTCATTTAAATTGCTTTATCTCCCTGCGTGGAGTATTCCCCTGTTAATTAAATCCTTAAACCCTTGCTCTGCCTCTGTTGCCTCACTGCATCCCGCAACCTGCTCATGTCAGGGCTGCTGCAATGCAGATAGGTGCAGGCTCCACTAATTGGCAGTAGAGTGGATGCAGAACTGCACCCAAACGGAGCAGACTTGCAATGCAGCAGCCAGGCTACCACAGGTGGCAGCAGATTAGTCAGACAGGCCAAGTCAAGCAACACACTGAAGCGCTGTACAAAGCGGAATAAACAAACTTGGGGACAGAAGAAAGCCAAGAAGGTCAGGAGCGGATAAGCCAAAAGACAGAAGTTGGTCAGGATACAAGCCAAGTCAGAATCGGGAGGTCAGTACACTAAAGGGGAACTGTTGTGAGTTCATTCTCTGGTTCACCAGTTGTGAGTTCTCCTTCCAGACTCCCTCTGGTGGTAACAGGAGGTAGTGAGGCTGATTTGATCGGTGGAGATCTGCCACCTGAGAATGAGGATGACGATTGGACCTCAGGAGTCTCAGATTGGATTTAAGACAGCCGACGCCCTATTCAGTTGCTGGTGATTACTTCTGGCTTGTCAGCTCTTGGTTTTCAGCTCTGTTCCAGTCATCTAAAGCTAAGTTTTTCTGCTAATGTTCACACTTGATTTTGTTGGTCTATTAAGTTTTTTGGTGTGGTCAGCCAGCCCCGGCTGGGGGCTGTGCTGAATTTCCACTCTTATTTATCAGTATTTTGCCAATTTGCTTTTTGTCCCTTACTAGTTTGGTCTCTGTCTCAGAATATTTCAGAGTGCTGATATAGTGGGAGAAGTCTAGTTACTTCAGGGTTAATTTTGCTATCATAAGTGTTGGACATTATTTTTGTAGGGTTTTTTGCAGGTTGCAGACAGTGTCTTTCCTTTCCTCTCAAGTTAGTTTGGGCCCCATCGTTTGCTCAGCCTATTTTCCTGCCTGTGTTTGTGCCTTCATCTTGTTTCACCGTCAATACATGTGTGGGGGCTATCTATTCCTTTGGGGTCTGCTCTGGGGAAGCTAGTTTTCCCCTTTTCATGCTTCAGGCTTATTTAGTCCTCCGGCTGTGACGAAGCGTCTAGGAACATCGTAGGTACGCTCCACGGCTGCTGCTAGTTGTGTGGTAGGATCAGGGATCTGCAATCTGCATAGTTACCAACCTCTCTGGTTTTCTGTGACTTAGCTTGTTTTGCTTTTTTCTCCTCGGTGACCCATTCATAACAGGGAACACTGAGTCAAAACGGGAAAGGTGGAAACAGAGACACTGGTTCAGACAGCAAACGCAGGAGGACAAATCAGAGCAATCAGAGTCAGCTACCGCAGCTCTAGGCAAAATTATAACTGACATTGCCTGCTGCAAAACAGAACTGCAACCCCGGTCTGGATCGTGACAGCTCACACAACAATGCATACACAACGGTGATTTTGGAGGGTCAAACTTAAACCACAAGGAGGTGGAAGCAAATTGTCCTATTTTAGGGGAAAACAGTTTCAGTGTCACTAAATATGTCTCTGGATTAACTTTTCATCTACAGAATTTAGTATGCAGTAAAGTTATTTAGGCCCTTCTTGAATTTGCTGCACATGGAAACTGACAGCCCAGTGCCAGTCCCATTAGTGGTCAGATGACCGTAAGGGACAGACCTTTCTTGGTTAGGCTACGTTCCCACAATGAGATTTTGGTGATTTTTGTTTTAGATGTTGCAGATTTTCTGCACCATTTCTGCGTCTATTAAGTAAATTAGGTTTTAAAAAAAAAAAAGTATTGCGTTTTCAATGCAGCTCCATTACATGTATTTTTATAGCATTTTTTGATTTTTTTTTTTTGGTATAATGTGTTTTAAGTAAAGCTGATTTATTTTTGCTACTTCCTAGTATTTGGTTTTGATAAAATTTCATGTGCAGATTACACGCTTTTTCAGTGCGTTTCCATTCAAAGAAAATGTGGAACTGTGGATTTTTGTTTTGTTTTTCTGGTGCATTTTTCTCTTCCTTTGGCAGCTGTTTAAAACTCCTTCATGACAGTTAATATGTCTTTTTACTGACCTGAGATATAAGAGAATATCATCCCCATACAGGTGACAATCCAGCAGCTGTCGGCTGTACACTATAGCTGACAACTTATATCACAAACGATCAGTGTTGGCACCGTCCTTATCTGTTTAACCCCTTAGTTGCTGCTGTCAAAAGTTACATCCAGTAAATGGTTAATAGATTGTGGAGGCTTCTGCTTTAATCTATTTGATACACCGAGAACATGATTGTGTGGTCCTGATGTTTGCCATAGCAGATCATGGCCAAATATCGGCCTTAGAGTCTACCGGCTCTAGCAGCCTGTTCAGAAGTTAAAAATTTAGTTAGTGACACTTAGTGGTAAAAAACACTTTTTCATTCCTGCTTATACCACTTTGCATTAATTCCTGAAAATCACCTGAAGGGTTAATAAACTATCAGACAGAAGTTTTCAGTATGTCATGGGGTACTGTTTTTTATAAAATGGTATCACGTTTTTGATTTTCCAATATATAGGACCCCCAAAGTCACTTCAAACCTGGGTAGGTCCTTCAAAAAAATAAAATTTGTAAATCTTGAAAAAATGAAAAATTGCAGCTACATTTTTAAACCTCCTAAAATGCTACCAAAATAAATTAGCGTTTTAAAAATGGTGCTGATGTAAAGCCAACATGTGGGAAATGTTATTTATGAATGTTTTTGTGTGGTATGACTATCTGGATTAAAGGGATAATCATTCAGAGTTTGAAAATTGCAATTTTTTTTTACATTTTTGTCAAGTTTCTGATATTTTTTATAAATAAACACAAAACATATCAACCTAAAATTACAATTATCATAAATTATAATGTGCCACGAAAAAAACAATCTCAAAATCAATGTGATTCGTTGAAGCGTTCCAGAGTTTTCACCACATAAAGTGACATTGGTCAGAATTTAAAAAATTGGCCTCGTCACTAAGGGGGACAGCAGAGAGCAACATAGAAAGTTCCTCCTGTGTACAAGATCAAAGGCGATCGGTATTCCATGTTGTGGTGTGACGGGAGTCAAACAAATCCATCTGTATATTCCTTTTGTAGCTTTTAGTTTGGCATTGGTTACTGCACCATTTTTGTTAATATTAGGATTAATTGGAAATGCCATTCAAGTGCTCTTATCGTAGATGACAAGCTCCTCGTGTCAGGTCTAGATTTTTTGGGGGCTTTTTTTCTTCTTTCTCTAAATTACTTGTATTTAAAAACAAAAAGAAAAATTCCACCAAGGACAACATCTGCAAGGAGTTTGTATGCTGTCCCCATGTTTGCGTGGGTTTCCTCCGGGTTCTCCAGTTTCCTCCCACATTCCAAAGACATACTGATGGGGAACGTAGATTGTGAGCCCCATCGGGGACAGTGCCAATAATGTCTGTAAAGCGCTGTGCAATTAATGGCGCTATATAAATGAGTAGAATAAATAAATATTTGTGTAGCTTAACGATTTCCTAAACCTAGGAATTCTATAGGGAGCGTGCCTTGCCTATTGCTGTTTGTGCCTCCCTCGGACTAATCCTCCTTACGCAGAATTAGATGTGTCCATTTGCTGATCTCTTCAGTTCAGACGGGAATAGCGTTTTGATGCGGAAGGAGACTATTTAATCTCATGTTTACATCTAGACGCCCGTAATCCTGCTCCGCGTCTCTTTAAGTAGTGGTTTTAGGAGGAGGGGAGATGACAGCTTTTATCATCTACGATCCTACGGGAAAGATTTGTTAATTAGACGTTTTGCTGCTGGCTCTGTTGTACTGTAGATGAAGAAATTTGTCCCAATAGAACATTTTTTATGCTAGGTTATATAAGTTCCCTCTGGGAGGGCAGCCTCATTAAGTGGCACCTTCCTTGGCTTATTTAGATGTAAATGGATAATTACACTGCGAAGGAGATATTTGTACTGAGTTATTTCCATTCCTTTCTTTGTGGAGGGAAGAAGCCAGTAGTGTTATAGAGTCAATGCTAGCTCTCTATGTGACTCTTCACGGAATGAAGGTTTAGGTTTAATCATCACGTATGCAAGGTCTTGGAAGAAATGTTAGACATTGCTTCTGTAAATCACGGTTTGCTACTGTAAAACATTTTCGCCTGATTTAATCTAATCTCAGGATGACCAGGTGAAAATGATGAGTTCTTTTCAGCACCCAGTGCCTGGGAACAGCGCAAACTGTAACACTTTTTCCCAGGCACCGGTACATATCACACGGATATTATCCGTGTGTCTTATACAGTTGTGGCCAAAAGTATTGACACGCCTGCAATTCTGTCAGATAATACTTAGTTTCTTCCTGAAAATGATTGCAAACACAAATTCTTTGGTATTATCTTCATTTAATTTGTCTTAAATGAAAAAACACAAAAAGAATTGTCCTAAAGCCAAATTGGATATAATTCCACACCAAACATAAAAAAGAGGGTGGACAAAAGTATTGGCACTGTTCGAAAAATCACGTGATGCTTCTCTAATTTGTGTAATTAACAGCACCTGTAACTTACCTGTGGCACCTAACAGGTGTTGGCAATAACTAAATCACACTTGCAGCCAGTTGACATGGATTAAAGTTGACCCAACCTCTGTCCTGTGTCCTTGTGTGTACCACATTGAGCATGGAGAAAAGAAAGAAGACCAAAGAACTGTCTGAGGACTTGAGAAACCAAATTGTGAGGAAGCATGAGCAATCTCAAGGCTACAAGTCCATCTCCAAAGACCTGAATGTTCCTGTGTCTACCGTGCGCAGTGTCATCAAGAAGTTTAAAGCCCATGGCACTGTGGCTAACCTCCCTAGATGTGGACGGAAAAGAAAAATTGACAAGAGATTTCAACGCAAGATTGTGCGGATGTTGGATAAAGAACCTCGACTAACATCCAAACAAGTTCAAGCTCCCCTGCAGTCCGAGGGTGCAACAGTGTTAACCCGTACTATCCGTCGGCGTCTGAATGAAAAGGGACTGTATGGTAGGAGACCCAGGAAGACCCCACTTCTTACCCCGAGACATAAAAAAGTCAGGCTGGAGTTTGCCAAAACTTACCTGAAAAAGCCTAAAACGTTTTGGAAGAATGTTCTCTGGTCAGATGAGACAAAAGTAGAGCTTTTTGGGCAAAGGCATCAACATAGAGTTTACAGGAGAAAAAAAGAGGCATTCAAAGAAAAGAACACGGTCCCTACAGTCAAACATGGCGGAGGTTCCCTGATGTTTTGGGGTTGCTTTGCTGCCTCTGGCACTGGACTGCTTGACCGTGTGCATGGCATTATGAAGTCTGAAGACTACCAACAAATTTTGCAGCATAATGTAGGGCCCAGTGTGAGAAAGCTGGGTCTCCCTCAGAGGTCATGGGTCTTCCAGCAGGACAATGACCCAAAACACACTTCAAAAAGCACTAGAAAATGGTTTGAGAGAAAGCACTGGAGACTTCTAAAGTGGCCAGCAATGAGTCCAGACCTGAATCCCATAGAACACCTGTGGAGAGATCTAAAAATGGCAGTTTGGAGAAGGCACCCTTCAAATATCAGGGACCTGGAGCAGTTTGCCAAAGAAGAATGGTCTAAAATTCCAGCAGAGCATTGTAAGAAACTCATTGATGGTTACCGGAAGCGGTTGGTCGCAGTTATTTTGGCTAAAGGTTGTGCAACCAAGTATTAGGCTGAGGGTGCCAATACTTTTTTCTGGCCCATTTTTGGAGTTTTGTGTGAAATGATCAATGTTTTGCTTTTTGCTTCATTCTCTTTTGTGTTTTTTCATTTAAGACAAATTAAATGAAGATAATAATACCAAAGAATTTGTGTTTGCAATCATTTTCAGGAAGAAACTGAGTATTATCTGACAGAATTGCAGGTGTGTCAATACTTTTGGCCATAACTGTATGTGCCGCACGCATTTTGTTTGTGTCGCGCAAAAAGAGAAAGACATGGCTGTGGGTTTTTCTACACGGACACATGGTAAACCTGACAATGTGCACACCACCATTGAATACAATGAATGTGCGTGTGTCCGTATTTGCAGTCCTTAAAAAAACCAGACTGCATTCAGACACAAAAACGGACATGCGAATGGGGCCTTAGTGTGGATCAGTAAAATGCAATGCAAGTGTTCTCTAACATAAATTATTTATTTACACATCCTCAGCAGCGGCAGCAGCGAGTTTGGTGATGTATTTTGCAGAAGGTTGGTAATTATTAAGACTCCAATTCTGCTTTCAAATCTAGATCCAGTCGCTTGTCTGGTGGCAGAATCTTTTGCCATTTCTTGTTTTTTTTTTATTTACCCGTTTTGAGTGGGTCGGATGTCAGGACTTTTTAGACCTCATGAACACAACTGTTCTTACGAGGCTCTTTCGATGAATAGTGGGGGATGACCACGTTAGAAAAAAAAAAATAATAATTTGTGAACTCCACACAAGAGTGTTTAGAGATGTGGGCAGTGCTGCAAAAAAGGGGTTTGCAATGAGGTATGTGCATTTCGGTGACAGCTCCCTATTTAATGACAGCTAATGCAGAGAATAGAAGCCGATCTACAGTACCGCCGCGGGCATTGTAGCATTGTATTAAGAGCAGGTTATAACAACTGATAGGCTGTCGGATCCCCACTAATGTTTTATTGATGACATAAGGATAGGACATCAATATAAAAGTAGTGGTCCATGGCTTTTAATTTTTTTTTTTTTTTTTTTTATTATTTCTGAAGCATAAAGGGTTGTTTTTTATCTAAATGTTATAACTTGGTGATAGTCCAGGGTCTGGCCCCTTCCTGTACTGAGAACGAGGATGTAAAATCCGCCATTTAAATACATAGGAGATATCATGCCAAAGTCTCCTGCCTGCCTAATGTTTCGCCAAAGGGAGTATTCTGGTAAGAAGAAGTTGTCCTCTATCAATTCTACCCCCATAGAGAATGAGTGGAGCTACTCAGCTGATCCATTGAAGTGAAGGGAAGGATTACCCCCACTCCGCCTACCTAGAAGTTATCACCAATCCCGTACTGGAATACCCCTTTAAAAGGATTCTGACTGCAGGTCTTTGTGATCTGACAGCAGCATGATGTAGGGACAGAGACCCTGATTTCAGTGGTTACATAGCAAAAGCCTCCAATTAAGTAACAATATGATAACTTAATTAGCAGATGGATATAGATTGACAATCTTTCAGTGTCTCTGTTTGCGAAAGTGAAGGAATTGGGCTCTGCACGGTCCCTAACCCACTGCAATCGTATAAATCATAGAAAACATCTAAAAGAAGCATCAACATAAAAATAAGCACACTTAGAAATTCCTCTTATGATTAGCCCCTCAACCTCTGTGTGACACCTCGGCATGAACACTTACAAGTGGAAACGCACGCAGGTAATTAAAGCCAAGCAGCTCGTCAATAATCACACCAAGCCGCTGATTGTACCGTACTACACTGTACCACACTGCTTATTCATCTGTGTTATCCGCCTACATCGCTGCCATTATCTTAGGGCCGTGTATAGGATTACTACCATTTCTGTTCCCTCATAAGCTACTCTGCAGAGCTATTTTCCCCCATTATAAACTTTTTCTATCTTAGCCATATGCATTATGGCCTCCATTTATCAAAGTTATTGCTCCTAAATTCTGGCGTATATTTCTTTAAAAAGTCACTAAATTTTTTCTTGACTTGGAGTTGCGAACACATTTTGCAACTTTTGCCATTCCCACCCCAGTTTAGCCCAATTCCATCTAAGACTGTGATGCTGAAGCTGGAAAGGGGTGTAATGTCAAAGCTTGTTGAGGAGAGCCATTCTTTACCCCAGAAATCTTACTATTTTAGGTTTTGACTGCTTAATGGCCAGTTTGAACATGCACCTACACGTTGCATGTATACCAACTTGTACTCCAGTTCATTTCTTTTGGTTTTGCTCATCACACTGCTGCTGTCGCCGTTGCCGCAGCACAGAGGTGGCAAGGACTCGGCGAGAATCGGTAAGCACTCCATGGAGCAGCCAAAGATTAAATAACCTATTATAGATAGTGTAGTGAGGGGTGATGATATTAGTGTTACTGTGAGGGCACCTTATAGGACAACTGGGGGAAAATTGTGAAGGGGGTACAGTATGCAGAGGAGCAATGTGGGAGATATTTTGAAAAGTCACTGTGAGTGGGGGATATTATAAAAAGGGACAGTGTGTGAGGGGGACATTATGGAGAAAAACAGAATGTGTGGGGGGATATTTTTTGCAGGTAGCACACTGAGAGGCAATTAATTATTCTGGGGTGCAGCACGGGAGATATTTTTATTCAAGGGGCAATATCATTATACTTTTATTTTTAAGGGTACCATGTCAAGAGGTGCTTCTGAAGAAGGATGAAGAAGGAAGTTTGCAGAGATGAGCTCTGGAAATTTAATCTCATCATGGTGTCTATACTATGACAAAAGGGTTGGAGACAAAAAAATGGGAACAACTTCAGAGAAGATGTCTTCTATAAGGATCCTGTATGTAAATGTTTATTTTGTATACTGACTACGTCTCATCAGTATTACGGTTCTTGGATGGTCGGCAGTCTCATGAATAGAAATAGAAAGTGTATGTGGGGCTGACCTCAATCTTCAATTGATCATGGTACTATGTTTGCTAATGTATTCCCGCACTGACAGTGGTTCTGGTGATGTATTCAGCTACTGACGGTGGTCTTAGCGATGTATTCATGTACTGGTAGTGTTTCTGGCACTGCATTCATGAACTATCTTGATAATGATACTGTATTCATGTACTGATGGTGGTTCTGGTGCTATATTCATACACTGATGGTGATTCTGATGCTATACTCATGTTCTGACAGTGATTTTGATCATGAAAAAATCCACAACATGCTTCGTGTTACAACTGAAAAATCCTCAAAGCTTAGTTTTGAAATAATGCGGAGAAATTGGTTGAGTTACTGCTTCAAAAACGCAGTGTAAGTTTGGGTGTGTTCACACTGAGTTTTTAAAGCAAAAACTCTCCAAATCCTTCTCAAATACTTAACACTTGTTTCTGATTATGTATTAATGTACTGATGTTATTTCTGATGATGTATTCATGTAAATTTCCTTTTTAAAAAGTCACATGATTTTTTAGGCACTTTTCTTGTACCTTTTGTTGGCTAAGATACACACATTTGTACTTCAGCACTTTTTTTGAACCTTTAATGAGTCAGCAGTATTATAACAGAAAAATCGCATGTAAAAATGCATTATCAATACATAAAAATGCGTTATTGTATGCAAGAAAAACAGTACTGTTTTGTTGCAGAAAAATTCATTGTAATTACACCTCAAGAGCATACCCTTTGACTGTCCCTGTTCAGCTCCACATTCTACACTTGTCTATGTATCCTCCATGCAGTTGAAAAAAAAATTCTTTGTATAAGAGTTCAGTTTTATAGTAGGTGAATTGTTACAATGATTAGTTGCAAAATTTTTAATGTATCTTTTGCGATGCTGATTCAAACTGTATAATCTCAGTGTACTCTGTGAGGCTTTTGTCTGTCTCCCCTGCCTCCTGCTTGTAAGAGCTGACTGTGAACAAACTGTCACAGACAGGAGGCAAGGTAGTGCAGATAAACGCGAGAACTGCCTTGTATGTGACCACTGGGGCTATCTCTGGTCACTAGGCAAGTTCTCATGGTCAGCTGATCGTGAGAACTGCAGTGCAGGTGACCGCCGGAGACCGCGTTCTCTCCAGTGGTCATCTACAAGCTCCGCTGTGTCTGGATGTCAGGCTGGATGGTGGCATAATGCCACCATTTAGCCAAAGGCATCCAGATGTTGCAGAGCTAGATTTGTCATGGGACAGTATATCTTCTTGGCGGACGGATATGGTACACTGTTGCTTTTTTATTTTACTTTTGTAAAAGATCAGAGATCGAGGGCTTTGTTGGAATAGGTGATGCAGTAAGTATGGTTTAATTGAGAATATTAAAGGAGTCTGTGCCATTATTTCAATTAAAGGACTTTATTCTGGCTGTGTCTTTATTTACCATATAATTATAGGATTAGTAATGGATAGGTGTCTTATAGATGCTTCTCCTTTAATAAGCCATTGGCTTGATGTCACTGGACAATGCAAAGGTGACATCAACCCCACAAATATTACCCCACTTGCCACTGCAACAGGGCAAGTGGGAAGAGCCGGGTAAAGTGCCACAATTAGCGCATCTTTGGATACTCCAATTGTGCAGCGGTTGCGGGTTGCTATTTTTAGCTGGTGAGGGCCAAAATCCATGGGCTTCACCAGCCTGAGAATACCGGGCCGCAGCCGTCTGCTTTTTCTTTGGCTGGTTAACAAAAATAAAGGGACCCCACACTTTTTTTTTTGGAGGGGATCCCACTATTTTTGCTAACCATCCAAGGTAAGCAGACTGCTGCAGCCTGGTATCAGGCTAGTAATGTCCATGGATATTGGATCCTTACCAGCCTGAAATACCAGTCCCAGTAGTCTACATTACTCTGGCTGGTTAACAAATATAGGGGGACCCCACACCATTTTTAAAAAAAAATTATTTATTAAAAAAGAGGGGACCTCTTTGTGTGCTTTCCTCCACTTCCTGTGTCATGTACAGTACTTCTGGCTGTGTCACAAGATTCACCATTATGTAAATTAGTACACATGCGTAGTAAGCTGCGTTCTTGGACTTAATACGCATGTGACTAGGAAGATAATGCGGTTTTACCACATGTAATGAAAGTGTATGGGTAATTTACGCAGCGGAGACGCAGCGTCATCACTACATAAATAGAAATGCTGCTGTCTGGAAAGACATGCCACATGTCCGTCTCTGCGGGTGAGCCGCGGGCATCGGTGCACTCATAGTGGGCATGGAATTTCTTGAAATCCTATCCACTATGATGTAACAGCTGGATGCTGCTGGTTGGACATTGCGTATGTTTGCAGCGTCCAACACGCAGCGTTTACTGACTGTGGGAACATACCCCAATATATCTGCAAGCAGGAAATCACTTTTTTTTCCTTCCCAGAAGCCAACTTTCAATTAGCTTTATTTCAATTGACAAAAAAACGCATGCAATAAAAAAAAGCATGCGGAGAAAAATGCATAAACGCTTGTAAAAAAGCATCAAAAACGCAGGTGACCTGCCAGTGACCTCAGATGCAGATTTGGTGCAGATTTCACCTGTGTAAAATCCTGAACAAATACTGAGCCACTCCTGTCAGTGGGAACATACCCTTACATAGTATACACAGACTAACGCTGGAGTGACGCTCTTTTAAGGACTTCAGAAAATAAAACAGTTTACCGTAATTACTTAGTCATCAATGTTTTGAACCAAAAACCTCTGCTGTGCATTTGCACTGGTATAAAATGACTGCTACTTACTTGGTAAGGCTATTTCTTGAAAATGGTCATATTGGCACCTGTACGACTCTGAAGCTTTTATGAGTCTCCGTGTTTGTGTCATCCACTTAGGTTGTTACTGTTCTGCTTGGTCTTCTGGGATCTATAACAATGTGTTCCCTAAATAAACCTCATTAGAGAGTAATGTTATTTTCTCCTCTGGTGTTTTCCCAATAGTATCTATGTTCATGGCACTTGACACACACTTATAAGAAGTTATTTTGTAGGCTTCGTTTTTGCTTTGGTTTATTCTCATTTTTTCCATTTGATCTTCTTATTCCAGGCAGTTACTTAAAGTTTTGCTTTTATTACTCTGTGACATTTTTCACTTCCCACCGAAGACTTTTTTTTTTTGCACAATGTAATTGGGTTTGGATCCAGCTAACTTCAAATATGGACCCACAATAAAGTCCTAAGCACTAAATCCTCTTGTTCCCATTTACTTGAGGCCGTTAATGTACAGTTATCATAGTTTTTCACATGAACAGACAGATTATCATCCTGGAAAATTATCATTCTATGACAACCAGCAGAAGTTTTGAAAACTGAGAGGAATTGATAATTAAAGAATATTAGCCATAACTAGATATTGTGACATAATCGTTAATTAAACCATGAAATTGGAATATTCTTATAAAAAATTTTATTTTATTTTTCCATAGGAAAGTGTTACAGGGTTGTGGAAAGCATGCTATTTAAAAGGATGTCTGAAGTTAAAGTATTGTGGCAACTGACTAAGGACAGGCGCTGACAACTGTTTTCTCTTCATCCGAGAAAATCAGTTCGAATACGCTTATCACACTCTGATCAGAAGAGTGAAATTCCATTTTCTTGTAGGTGGAGAGTAAAAAAAAAAGTTTATCCACCTTTTAAAATTGTCAGTCTGTGAAAATCGAACCGCACTGTCGAGCTGTCATTAGAGTGCGGTCTGATTTATACGGTCGTCTGCATAGGCTCTAAGGGATAAAGTTGTTGTAAATCGATTCAAAATTTTTTTAAAAATTGCAGGAACCAATCCTTCGGCCATGTCAGTACTCTGTGGCCTTGGAACTGCCTTTTACCTGACAGCATCTGCAGCTCCTCTCTTGATTAGCCATCCTGGTACTGCATATCATCAGAAGTAGAGCTGTGGATGCTGTCAGGTAAGAGGTCATGGTTGATGGACTCAATTTTGGCTCATCTTTCATCGTTTTTAAGAAATCTCAAGATGGAAGAGGCCAGGAGCCATTTGGTGAGCTGCATTTCTTGCTACATGTTCACAGATTTACCAGTGGAAAAGCCAAACTTCACATGCCACAAATGCAAGCTTGTGTCCCTGTTGGAGGAAAAGTTGCAAAATCTCGAAGAGAGGTTAGCTAGCTACGTTGAAGAGCATTAAGGAAGGTGAAGAGTTCTTGGACAGAGCAGAATTATCTCTTCATGTTACAGAAAGAGAAGAAATTCGAAGTGCACCTGAAGAAACAGAGGAATGGAGACATGTGACCCAGAGAAGCAGGAGGATCAGGAGGCAGTCAGCACCCATACTGCTCAGAAACCAGTACCAGGCTCTCACGCAGGAAAACGATGAAGAAATACATCAGGATAAGACTTTGCCAACAAATAGCAACCTTGTACGCATTCAGAGTCCTCCGGAATGGAGAAAGAAAAATGTTGTGAAGAAGAAACGGAGAGTGGTGGTCATGGGGATTCCCTGTTGAGAGGAACAGAGGCCGCTATCTGCAGACCGGATATAACTTCAAGAGAAATGTGCTGTCTTCCAGGGGCAAAAATTAAAGATGTGTCTGACAGGATATCAGGACTCTTCAGACCTACAGATGACTACCCATTCCTGCTACTACATGTGGGGACAAATGACACCGCAAGAAACGACCTGGAAACCATCTGCAGAGACTTTGAAGACTTAGGCAAGAAAGTGAAAGAACTGGGAGCGCAGGTGGTCTTCTCTTCCATCCTCCCAGTGGATGGCCATGGAACAAGGAGGTGGAATAAGATTCTGCAGGTGAACAACTGGCTACGTCGATGGTGCCGTCAGCAACGATTTGGATTTCTGGATCACGGAGTGAATTACTTATACGATGGACTACTTGCTAGAGATGGGGTGCACCTTACGAAGACTGGAAAGCATGTATTTGGAAGTCGCCTTGCTACACTTGTAAGGAGAGCTTTAAACTAGAACAACATGGGAAGGGAAGCAAAAGACCAGAAAAAGCCATACACCTGACAAATGCTATTGAGAACTCTGCTATTAGAAGTGGAAAGGAAGAACAAAGACGAAAGAATCTAATTAATAAAAATATTGGAGAAAGAGAAACCAATCACAAACTAAAATGTTTCTATACTAATGCACAAAGCATGGGCAACAAACAAGGAGAATTGGAACTACTAACACAGGAAAAGAAATATGATGTCATTGGAATCACTGAAACTTGGTGGGACAATACACATGATTGGAATACAAGACTAGAAGGATACAACTTATTTGCAAGAAAAAGACTTGATAAACGAGGAGGGGGTGTCGCATTGTATGTTAGAAACGCGTATATCTGCACAGAGATTGAAGCTTCAGAGACTGGGAGTTCTGTGGAAACTGTTTGGGTAAGAATACAAGGACAGAACAATGGAAAGGACACCATTGTAGGCATTTACTACAGGCCGCCTGTGCAAGCTGAAGATATGGATGAACTCTTTATGCATCAAATGGCCAAGTTCTCCAAAAAATATGACATAGTTGTCATGGGAGATTTCAACTATCCAGACATTTTTTGGGAATCTCTCTCAGGCAAAACTAACAGGTCAAGGAAATTCTTATCCTCTCTTGCTGACAACTTTATCTTCCAAAAGGTAGGGGAGAAAACAAGGGGAACTGCTACCTTGGATCTAATCCTTATAAACAGGGAGGAAATGGTTGAGGAGGTAAAAGTGGCTGGAACCCTAGGAGGTAGTGACCATGCTATTTTAGAATTTTGAATAACTAGAGGCGGAAGACCTGTGAAGACTCAGACGTCAAGGTTAGATTTCAGAAAGGCAGATTTTAAGGGATTCAGAAAGATAATTGAAGGGATCCAATGGCTGGATATCCTTAAAGACAAAAATGTCCAGGAAGGATGGGAAATCTTGAAAAATGAAATTCTCAAAGCACAGTTGTTAACAATTCCGAAAAGAGGTAAGAATAGGAAGCATTTAAGGAAACCAGGATGGATGAACACAGAACTTAAGCACATGCTAAAAAGAAAGAAAAAAATGTTTATAAAATGGAAAGAGGGAGGCATATCTAAAGAAGAATATAATGCTGTCTGCAGAACCTGCAGGGCACAAATCAGATTATCTAAAGCTGAAAATGAATTGAGGCTTGCAAGAGATGTCAAAAGCAATAATAAAGGATTTTGGGGATATGTCAAAAGTAAAAGAAAAGTCAAAGATGCTATAGGATTTTTACAGGATGAAAATGATGAAATGGTAAGACAGGATGTTGAGAAGGCTGAACTTTTAAATTCCTATTTTGCATCTGTTTTCTCTCAGAAAGGAAATGTAACATCAACTGTTATTCACTGTCCTATTAAGGGAATAGAAGAATCCAGGATATCTATAAACAGAAAGGTAGTGAGGAAACACTTAGCTAACCTAAATGAATTCAAGTCTCCAGGTCCAGATGAATTACACCCCAGAGTACTGAAGGAGATGGCAGAAGAAATTTTTGAACCCCTCTCCATAATCTTTGAAAATTCTTGGAGAACAGGAGAAGTCCCAGAAGACTGGAGAAGAGCAAATGTTGTTCCTATCTTCAAAAAGGGGAAGAAGGTGGACCCAGGCAACTATAGGCCGGTGAGTCTGACTTCTATACCAGGAAAGATCTTTGAACAAATTATTAAACAACATGTATGTCAATACCTGGATAAGAATGAAGTGATCAAACAGAGTCAGCATGGGTTTGTAACTAATAAGTCATGTCAGACTAACTTAATTTCCTTCTATGACGGTATCACTGATTGGGTGGATCAAGGAAATGCTGTAGATATAGTATATCTTGACTTTAGCAAAGCATTTGACAAAGTCTCTCATACAATCCTTATTGAAAAAATGACTAAGTATGGAATGGACAAGGCAACTGTTAGGTGGATTCATAACTGGCCTAGTGATCGGACCCAAAGACTGGTCGTAAATGGCTGCACATCCAGTTGGAAGAATGTCTCAAGTGGGGTACCACAGGGCTCTGTCCTGGGCCCTGTATTGTTCAACATCTTTATCAACGATTTAGATGAAGGAATTGAGGGTAAACTGATTAAATTTGCTGATGACACAAAGCTAGGAGGGATAGCTAATACTAGAGAAGAGAGAGAGAGGATTCAAAAAGATTTAAATAAACTGGAGAAGTGGGCAGCAACTAACAGATTGGTTTTTAACAGGGAGAAATGCAAAGTACTACATCTGGGCAATAAAAATGAAAAAAGCATATACAGAATGGGAGGAATAGGGCTAAGCAACAGCACATGTGAAAAAGACTTGGGTATACTAATAGATCACAGACTGAATATGAGTCAACAGTGTGATGCAGCAGCAAAAAAGGCAAATGCAATTCTAGGATGTATTAACAGAAGCATACAGTCTAGATCACGTGAAGTCATTATTTCCCTCTACTCCTCTTTGGTCAGACCTCATCTGGAATATTGTGTCCATTTTTGGGCACCACATTTTAAAAAAGACATCAACAAACTGGAGCAAGTTCTGAAAAGAGCGACCAGAATGGTGACCGGTCTGCAAACCCTGTCTTATGAGGAAAGGTTGCAGGATTTGGGAATGTTTAGTTTGCAAAAGAGAAGACTGAGAGGAGACTTAATAGCTGTCTACAAATATCTAAAGGGCTGTCACATTTTAGAAGGATCAACTTTATTCTCATTTGCACAAGGAAAGACTAGAAGCAATGGGATGAAACTGAATGGGAGGAGACACAGATTAGATATTAGAAAAAACTTTTTGACAGTTAGAGTGATCAATGAGTGGAACAGGCTGCCACGAGAAGTGGTGAGTTCTCCTTCAATGGAAGTCTTCAAACAGAGGCTGGACAGACATCTGACTGGGATTATTTAGCGAATCCTGCTTTGAGCAGGGGGTTGGACCAGATGGCCCAGGAGGTCCCTTCCAACTCTACGATTCTATGATTCTAATATTTTGTGGAATAACCATGATTTTTATTCACAGCTTTCATGCGTCTTGGCATGTTTCCCACCAGTCTTTCACACTGCTTTTGGGTGACCTTATGCCACTCCTGGTACAAAAAATTAAGCAGCTCTTCTTTGTTTGATGGCTTGTGACTATCCATCTTCCTCTTGATTACATTCCAGAGGTTTTCAATGGGGTTTAGGTCTGGAGATTAGGCTGGCCATGACAGGGATTTGATTTGGTGGTCCTTCATCCACACATTGATTGACCTAGCTGTGTGGCATGGCGCATTGTCCTGCTGGAAAAAAACAGTCCTCAGAGTTGGGGGACATTGCCTGAGCAGAAGGAATCAACTGTTTTTCCAGGATATCCTTGTACGTGGCTTGATTCATTTTGGGGATATGTCAAAAGTAAAAGAAAAGTCAAAGATGCTATAGGATTTTTACAGGATGAAAATGATGAAATGGTAAGATAGGATGTTGAGAAGTCTGAACTTTTAAATTCCTATTTTGCATCTGTTTTCTCTCAGAAAGTAAATGTAACATCAACTGTTATTCACTGTCCTATTAAGGGAATAGAAGAATCCAGGATATCTATAAACAGAAAGATAGTGAGGAAACACTTAGCTAACCTAAATGAATTCAAGTCTCCAGGTCCAGATGAATTACACCCCAGAGTTCTGAAGGAGATAGCAGAAGAAATTTTTGAACCCCTCTCCATAATCTTTGAAAATTCTTGGAGAACAGGAGAAGTGCCAGAAGACTGGAGAAGAGCAAATGTTGTTCCTATCTTCAAAAAGGGGAAGAAGGTGGACCCAGGCAACTATAGGCCGGTGAGTCTGACTTCTATACCAGGAAAGATCTTTGAACAAATTATTAAACAACATGTATGTCAATACCTGGATATGAATGAAGTGATTAAACAGAGTCAGCATGGGTTTGTAACTAATAAGTCATGTCAGACTAACTTAATTTCCTTCTATGATGGTATCACTGATTGGGTGGATCAAGGAAATGCTGTAGATATAGTATATCTTGACTTCAGCAAAGCATTTGACAAAGTCTCTCATACAATCCTTATTGAAAAAATGACTAAGTATGGAATGGACAAGGCAACTGTTAGGTGAATTCATAACTGGCTTAGTGATCGGACCCAAAGAGTGGTTGTAAATGGCTGCACATCCAGTTGGAAGAATGTCTCAAGTGGGGTACCACAGGGCTCTGTCCTGGGCCCTGTATTGTTCAACATCTTTATCAACGATTTAGATGAAGGAATTGAGGGTAAACTGATTAAATTTGCTGATGACACAAAGCTAGGAGGGATAGCTAATACTAGAGAAGAGAGAGAGAGGATTCAAAAAGATTTAAATAAACTGGAGAAGTGGGCAGCAACTAACAGAATGGTTTTTAACGGAGAAATGCAAAGTACTACATCTGGGCAATAAAAATGAAAAAAGCAGATATAGAATGGGAGGAATAGGGCTAAGTGACAGCACATGTGAAAAAGACTTAGGTATACTAATAGATCACAGACTGAATATGAGTCAACAGTGTGATGCAGCAGCAAAAAAGGCAAATGCAATTCTAGGATGTATTAACAGAAGCATACAGTCTAGATCACGTGAAGTCATTATTTCCCTCTACTCCTCTTTGGTCAGACCTCATCTGGAATATTGTGTCCAGTTTTGGGCACCACATTTTAAAAAAGACATCAACAAACTGGAGCAAGTTCAGAAAAGAGCGACCAGAATGGTGACCGGTCTGCAAACCCTGTCTTATGAGGAAAGGTTGCAGGATTTGGGAATGTTTAGTTTGCAAAAGAGAAGACTGAGAGGAGACTTAATAGCTGTCTACAAATATCTAAAGGGCTGTCACATTTTAGAAGGATCAACTTTTTTCTCATTTGCACGAGGAAAGACTAGAAGCAATGGGATGAAACTGAATGGGAGGAGACACAGATTAGATATTAGAAAAAACTTTGACAGTTAGAGTGATCAATGAGTGGAACAGGCTGCCACGAGAAGTGGTGAGTTCTCCTTCAATGGAAGTCTTCAAACAGAGGCTGGACAGACATCTGACTGGGATGATTTAGCGAATCCTGCTTTGAGCAGGGGGTTGGACCAGATGGCCCAGGAGGTCCCTTCCAACTCTACGATTCTATGATTCTATGATTCTATCCTTTGCAAAGATTAACCTGCCCAATTCCAGCCTTGCTGAAGCATCCCCAGATCATCACCGAACGTCCACCAAATTTCACAGTGATGTGCGAGACACTGTTGCTTGTACGCTTCTCCAGGTCTCTGTCTAACCAATGGACGACCAGGTGTTGGGCAGAGCTGAAAATTAGACTCAACAGAGAAGATTACTTTACTCCAGTCCTCTATGGTCCAATCCTTATGGTCTTTGGCAAACTTCAGCCTGGCTCTCCTTTCCTTCTCATTGATGAAAAGCTTTTTTCCAGCTTTACATGACTTGAGCCCTGCCTCTAGGAGCCGGTTACGAACTGTTCTTACCATGCACTTCACCCCAGCTGCCATTTGCCATTCCTTTTGTAGGTCACTTGATGTCATCCTGTGGTTCCTGAGTGACATTCGAATAAGATGACGGTCATCCTGGTCAGTGGAGAGTTGTTTTCCTCTGCTGGTCTGAAGCTTTGTTGTCCCCAATGTCTACTGCTTGACCTGGTTGTAATGGACTGCCGTCTTAGAAATTTTAAGGATGGAGGCAACATGACGCTCACTGTAACCCTCTGCTAGTAAAGCCAGAATTGATCCCTTCTTTTCCTCATTCAAAACTTTTCTTTTCAACTCCTTTGGCATGGCTAAAAGTTATTTTTGCATTCCTATTACTTTTGGGATATTACTAGCACTTGTTTTGTCATCCAGCTTGTCCTATTGCAAGAGGATTGTGAACACCACAGCAGGTTTTTTATACTTTCCTTTGTTAAATAAGATTTGGATCAGGTGATCACCTAATCAGAAGCACATTAAGTAGAATGAGGTGTACTCTGGTTGGAATTCAACTGACACTGGAATGGAATGGCTGTCAGACATGTAGAGAAGCTGATTTTTATAAAACTGTGCAGTGGTCTCTTAATTTTTGCCAGAGCTGTAGTGTTTGTTTTTTTTCTGAAATCACCACAATTAAGATTAACCCACTAACTTACCGATGATGATTTGACTCCAGCAGTTCCACAGTTATAATAAATATGACTGCCATTTTCCTCCAAACTTTATACTTATAATCTACTTATAATTGCTTACATAGTAGAATACCGAAAGGACGAAAATCACACTGTCCTCCCAGCAGGCAGAGCTGGTACTGATGCAGAGTGAAATCTGGAATTGGAGATGTTATTTGATCAGATGCAGATAGGACTGCATGGAAGAGAGTACAGTATATATAAAAGAAGCCCATGGTGTGAGGCAATCCGAGGAAATATACAGTGATCAGAAAAGGTTTTTGTTTTTTTTGGTTGCTGCAGTGCTTCTTTAATTTCCCACACAATGGCCTAATAGGTGGTCTACTGGAGCAAGTACTAATTTGGCCTAATAGGTGGTCTACTGGAGCAAGTACTAATTTGGCTAAAGGCAATATAATTCATTTTTACAGTGTGAACTTGTTTTCTGCAGATCAGAATCTTGTTTGCTGCTGTATATGACGTTGACCTTGCACCTCTTATTAGCAGCGGGTCTGGTGTAGACATTGCACTTATTAATAAAGCTGCCTGCGTCAGTAATATCTCATTCCTGCTGTTAGATTACAAGTTTAGCTTTTTACACGCACAGTGCACTCACCGCAAGTTTGTATTTCACAGCCTAAATATTTTGCCTGTGCCTTTACTGTGGTGTGGCATAGTTGGCTGCACGACGCTGTGCCCGTAACAGCCAAAACGATTGCAGTAGGAGGATTTAATTACGGCTCCTGGGAGGGAGAGAGGCTGAAATGAACTCTGCAGCACACCTTGAGAAACCGCCAGGGTCCTTCATGGCCTGGCTAATTTAATTTGCTTGCGCATGGCTGATTTACATCAGGTAGAGTCGTGAGTTTTCACTTTTTTTTTTTTTCTATTGGTCTATTCTTGCTGAAGACATCAGATTTCTCCCACATTGCGGTTATCTTATGTGTCCAATTATGCATCCAGCTGCTCAGCAGAGGGAGAGCTCACTGTGTCACTTTCCCACTGTGTCAATCCATCACTTGTCTTGCAGCCTTGGATAATCCTCTGTGCAAACATTTCTCCAGAGTATACCTAGTCATTTTAGCCTATTTAACCACCTCTGTGCATGGAAGATGGAAAAACCATTCTGGTTCAAAATCACCTTGAAGTGTAAACATCGATAATTCATTGATGATTCCATTAAACCCAATTCTGTGTGTTAGGATTAGAAAGGAAATTTCTCCTATTCAACCCATGAACAGTACAGTCCTTGTCTAATCAGTGCATGGAGGTTATCACAATTTCTGTGTTATTTTTCCAGCCTTTTTTTTATGGTTGACCACAGCATCTTAATAGGATTGAGGAAGGCTTGGACTGGCCCACAGGAGAATCCTCCGGTGGGCCCTTATGCAGAAGTGGCCGAAACCCTCTTATATGAGCAGTACTTGGCACAATATACTTGAATCATTATGAACAGATAAAGGCAGCATCTTATTCATTTAACAATCTACCCAGTTCATTGTTATATACGTTTGTTATTGAGGATAATGTCAAATTTGTATGTAGGTGAAAAGTGGTGACCTGGAGTTGGTTACTGGTGGGCCCTTGTCACCCAAGTCTGAGACTGAATTGAGGAATGGGGACTTTTACTCTGAATCCTCTTCAGACTATTGGGACATCTGGAAGATGATGATAGATTATGCCCTCATATGATGCTTTATAGAATATACCCCCATATGCTGCCCCATAGAATATGCCCCCATATGCTGCCCCATAGAATATGCCCATATGCTGCTCCATAGAATATGCCCCCATATGCGGCTCCATAGAATATGCCCCCATATGCTGCCCAATAGAATATGCCCTCATATGCTGCCCCCATATGCTGCTCCATAGACTATGCCCCCATATGCTGCTCCATAGAATATGCCCTCATATGCTGCTCCATAGACTATGCCCCCTATGCTGCTCCATAGACTATGCCCTCATATGCTGCTCCATAGAATATGCCCCCATATGCTGCCCAATAGAATATGCTCCCATTTGCTGCCCCATAGAATATGCCCTCATATGCTGCCCCCATATGCTGCTCCATAGAATATGCCCTCATATACTGCTCCATAGACTATGCCTCCTATGCTGCTCCATAGACTATGCCCCCATATGCTGCCCCATAGAATGTCCCCATATGCTGCTCCATAGAATATGCCCCCATATGCTGCTCCATAGAGTATGCCCCCATATGCTGCCCCCATAAGATGCTCCATATATTATGCCCCGATATGCTGCTGCTGCAAAAAAAATGCCATACTCACATCTCCTGCTCAGGACCCGGCACCTGAGATATTCACCTGTCCGGGGTCCATCACTGCTCACCATTGTCTGCCACGTCGTCTGTCAGTGACATTCAGGCAGCAGAGGGCACGGCGCGCACTAACCATGTCACTGTGCCCTTTGCTGGCTAAACGTCACTGACACAGGATGCAGCAGACAGCGGTGAGCAGCAATGGACCCCGGACAGGTGAATATCGCTATACTTACCCCCTCCTGGTGTGGTCTCTGCAGCCCCGCTTCTCCACGGTCTCCCTTCCTGCCTTCAGCGGTCATGTGGTACTGCTCATTGCACTCATGAATATGCACATCTTCATGAGTTTAATGAGCGGTACCACGTGACCGCTGAAGGCAGGAAGGGAGACAGTTGTGAATTCTCTTGCTTCTGGGTCGGGGGTCCCTCTGGTGGTTACTGTGGGTAGTGGAGCTGGCCGGATTGACAGAGGTCTGCCACCTGATGATGAAGATTGGATATCTGGGGTTACTGATTGGGAGTATTTAAGTGAGTAGGCTTCCCTCAATTGTTAAATACAAGCAGAGAGCACAGAATGACAATTGTGCAGAAATATCCTGCAGTAAAACATAACAGTGTCTAAATGAACAGGATGAAGATAGGCCGCTTCCTAGTATGGCACGTGGTGTAAGCCAGCTCTTTATGTGCATGTCACACAAGAGAGGGGTGGGGGCTCTCAAATCATGCATAGGCACGGAAAAAACTGGATTAAAAACACATGTGACATGCACACATATGAACAAATCGGTAGGACACTGTTCATACCACCCACTGACTCAAACACAAACAGAGAGCACAGAATGACAATTGTGCAGAAATATCCTGCAGTAAAACATAACAGTAGTCAGCAAGTGCTGATGAAAAGATGATAACAAATACAGGGTATTTAGTCGATACGTTTTTTTGCTAATCCTTTGCATCTGATCTGGTTTTGCCTCTTTCTGCTTGTTGTGAGAGTTCAGCGTACTCCCTGGTGGGGATGTGCTGGACCCTGCTCCATATGTTACAGCTTGTGTCAGTTTGTTCAGTCCCCTGTTGTATTAGTCTCTTTTGCTTTGCTTCCAGTTCACACCAGAATGCTGATATAGTGGGGGAGAGGTTGTGAGACGTCAGTGTTTTTTTGTACATCAGATGTGTTGGATTTTTTATGGTTTTTGCGTGATTGCAGACAGTGTCTTTCCTTTCCTATCCTATCTAGTCAGTTCGGGCCCCATCATTTGCTCAATCTGTTTTCTGCCTGCGTTTGTGTTTCATCTTGTCTCACCGACAATATATGTTTGGGGGCACCTTTGCTACTACCAGGCCCTGCTGCTGAACTGCCCCTTTCAACTCGGAGACCTGTAAGGACAGCGCTGCCAACTGGCGGGTTATGGAATCCATGGGATCCATGGACTCCTGAAAAAATGTGGGCCGATTATAATGTCACGCGGGGCTTAGGACAACTAAGGCAGAAATACCCGGGGCCCCTGTGGTGTCCCTTTCACTAGGGGAAACCCTGTCTGACCCTCAACCCAGGGTTTTTGCTGAAGGTGCAAATGCCTGAGCCTCCACCCTTTCCTTATCTCCTGCTCAGCCCTGCACTTAACCCTCCACCCAGTGAGGAGACACACCACCAAAGCTCCCACACAAATAAGACAGACAGGGAGAACTTAAACTGCACTGCGCCGCACACGCACAGGAATATACAGTAATGTGAACAGGGCACAACTAAACACAAATATGGGAAGGAGAAAGGATAACGACGGATCATACGACACCAGATACGAATCTCTCTCTCTGCAACACCTCCACTCCAGACCGGAACCACTTGGTATGAAAACACAAGCTATAATCGGCGACGCCCATATGCCAGTATGACTATTTAAAGACCGTGGGCGTGACTAACCTTCCAACCTGGTCTCCAGCAGGATTAACCCCCGAGAGCCTGAAGATCCAGCCGGCGCCACTGAAGCTATAGTGGCTGGAGGTGGAACTACCTCTGCCTGCCGGACGCTGTGGTGTGAACAGCGTCCGACATGACAGTACCCCGTCTTCTACGAGGGACCCCAGGGCCCTCAAGACTCATAGGACCCGGCTTGTCCGGATGACGACGGTGAAAAGAACTGACCAGCCGATCCGCATGTATGTCTGAGGCTGGAACCCAAGACCTCTCCTCCGGACCATACCCCCGCCAGTGCACCAAATACTGAAGAGTACGGCGTACTACTCGAGAGTCCACTACCTTGGCGACCTCGAACTCTAAATCGCCATCCACCATGACTGGAGGTGGCATCGGCGTCGTGTCCACCAACCCTACCACCTTTTTCAATAAAGCCCTGTGAAAAACGTTATGTATTTTGTACACCGCAGGAAGTTCCAACCGATAAGCCACTGGGTTAATGATGGCAGAAATCCTAAAAGGCCCAATAAACCTTGGACCCAGTTTTAAAGATGGAATTTTGAGTTTTATGTTCTTCTTAGCTAACCACACCCATTCACCCACACACAGGTCCGGACCTGGCACGCGTCTACTGTCAGCCACTTGTTTGTACCTGGCACTCATGCTCAGCAAACGCTGTTTCACCCGCCTCCAGACTGATGACAATTGGGCTCCTAGCTGATCCTCCTCCGGGACACCCCCGGAGTCACCCTGACGTAAGGTACAAAACTGAGGATGTTGACCGTACACACAAAAGAATGGAGACTCTCCTGATGACTCTTGGCGGTGATTATTTAACGCGAATTCGGCCAGAGGAAGGAAAGTAGACCACTCCTCCTGGTTGTCGGACACAAAACATCGTAAATACTGTTCTAGATTTTGGTTCATGCGCTCAGTTTGTCCATTAGACTGTGGATGAAACGCCGATGAATGTGACAACTTGATCCCCAACCTTGAGCAAAAAGCTTTCCAAAACCTCGCCACAAATTGCATACCCCTATCAGATACTAAGTCAGATGGTACTCAGTGGAGTTTGACCACCTCCTTCACAAATACCTGAGCCAACGTCTTCGCATTGGGCAAAGAAGACAACGCCACAAAATGCGCCATCTTTGAAAAACGGTCAACCACCACCAGGATGACCGTGTTCCCTGCCGAGGCTGGCAAGTCAGTGATAAAATCCATGGAGATTTCTGTCCATGGCCTATTGGGTACCCACAGAGGTTGTAGCGTGCCAGCAGGACGGGTTCGGGGTGACTTAGCCCTAGCGCACGTGATGCAAGCTGCCACGTACGAGACCACGTCCTGCCGGATTTTGGGCCACCAGAAACGACGCAATACCAGCTCTAAGGTGCCCTTCACCCCTGGATGACCAGCCAGTACCGAATCGTGGTGTTCCTTCAACACCTTAAGCCGAAGATGCAGGGGTACAAATGATTTGTTGGCGGGAAGTCCTGGTGGTACCTCCTCTTGGGCCTCGGCAATCTCCGCCTCTACCTCCGTCGTGAGAGCCGAGACCACTACCCCTTTCTGGAGGATGGGTACCGGCTCTTCCCGAGGTTCTCCCCCCGGAAAACACCTAGACAAAGCATCCGCCTTGGTGTTTTTAGCCCTGGGACGGTACGTCACAAGAAAATTGAAACGAGTAAAAAACAATGCCCAGCGAGCCTGCCTAGGAGACAGACGCTTGGCCGACTCCAGATAGAGCAGATTCTTATGGTCGGTGATAACTGTGACCTGGTGAGCCGCCCCCTCCAAGAAGTGTCGCCATTCCTCAAAAGCCAGTTTGATGGCCAACAACTCCCTGTTGCCGATATCATAATTCCGTTCGGCCGGCGACATCTTCTTGGAGAAGTAGGCGCATGGATGCATCTCGCTCAAGGACGAGCCTTGAGACAGTACTGCCCCCACTCCCACCTCCGACGCATCAACCTCTACCACAAAAGGTTTAGACACGTCTGGTTGCACCAGAATGGGGGCTGAAGCAAAACTATTCTTCAGACGCTCAAATGCACGTATAGCCACCTCAGGCCAGTTCGCCAGATCGGCACCCTTTTTTGTCATGTCCGTGAGCGGTTTGGCGACAGTCGAAAAGTGTTTTATAAATTTCCTATAATAATTCGCAAACCCAAGGAACCGCTGGAGTGCTTTCAGACTCTCCGGCCTCTCCCATTGCAGCACCGCTTGCACCTTAGCGGTGTCCATTTTAAAACCGGCTGCGGACACAATATATCCCAAAAAGGGCAACTCCTGGACAAAAAATAAACATTTTTCCAGCTTAGCATAGAGCTGGTTCTCCCGGAGCAACTGTAACACCTGCCTAACATGCTCCAAATGAGTGTCCCGATCGCTAGAATAAATGAGGATATCATCCAGGTATACAATCACAAATCTCCCCAGGACATGAGCAAATACATCATTAATAAAATGTTGGAAAACGGCAGGCGCGGTGGTCAACCCAAACGGCATAACCAGACTCTCAAAATGACCCTCAGGAGTGTTAAACGCCGTCTTCCACTCATCCCCCTGACAGACCCTTATGAGGTTATACGCCCCCCTGAGGTCCAGCTTGGAAAACCATTTCGCCCCCGCTACCTGGTTGAACAAATCCGGGATCAACGGCATTGGGTAGGGATCACGGATAGTAATCTGGTTTAACTCTCGGAAATCCAGACACGGGCGTAACCCCCCATCTTTCTTCTTAATGAAGAAAAACCCCGCGGCTACAGGCGAGGACGAAGGCCGGATGTGTCCTTTGCTCAGACTCTCCGCGATGTAGTCTTTCAGAGCTTGCCTCTCAGGACCAGAAATATTAAACATCCTGGCCTTAGGTAATTTGGCCCCGGGTTTTAACCTAATCGCACAGTCATAGGCTCTATGTGGAGGCAGTTCTGAGCAACCCTTCTCAGAGAAAACATCCGCGAAATCCTGCAAAGCCTCCGGCAGGCTGGGCGTCACGGCGGACACACATGTGGCCAAGCAATTGTCTTGGCAGAAACCACTCCATTGCACTATGTCCTGAGTTTTCCAATCAATTACCGGTTTGTGCCTGGACAGCCATGGAAAACCCAGGACCATTTGAGCTGGGAGATTACGGAGGACCCTACATGTAACCGACTCAGAATGTAGGACCCCAATGTGGAGTTTCACCTCTGCCACAAACTCAGTAATCTCCCCTTGAGGGAGGGGAACAGCATTAATGGTCACCACCTGTATGGGGTGAGGAAGTTTTTCGATCTTAAACCCGGCGGTGTGTGCAAACTCCTCATCTATGAGATTGGTAGCGGAACCGCTATCCACAGACACTGATATAGGTAGCTCTCTGCCGGCGATAATAACCTTGGCAGGGAGCATACATTGAGATACCATCATGGAGGATATGCATACGCTCAGTTGGGTCTCCTCCATACCCTCTGAGCTTAACAGTTTTCCGCCGATGTGACCCTCTTAGGTAGTACCGGGCAAACGTTAACATAATGACCTCTTTTACCACAGTAGAAACATGCTCCGGGCTTCCGGAATCCCGGAGCGCGAGGCTGAACCTGTGCCACGCCAGCAATCTGCATAGGTTCAGGGGACTCATCTACTTCAACCACACCTGCACCTCTGCTTTCCCCCAGAGGTAGCGTCTCCTGTTCCCCCTGACGAAAACGGCGATCAATACGTATCACCAAACTCATGGCAGACTCCAATGATGCCGGAGTCTCATACATCAGGAGGGCTTGTTTCACCCTCCCTGATACCCCATGAATAAACTGGCTCCGCAGTGCTGGGTCATTCCACTGTGTGTCTACAGCCCAGCGGCGAAATTCCGAACAATAGTCCTCTGCCAAGCGCTCCCCCTGGCGGAGGGCGCGGATTTTAGATTCCGCTAGAGCCAGTCGGTCAGGGTCATCGTAAATGAGCCCGAGGGCAGAAAAAACATTATCGACCGAATAAAATGTAGCAGAGTCAGCTGGTAAGGAAAATGCCCATGCTTGGGGGTCACCACTCAGTAATGACAACACCAGCCCTACTCGCTGGGCCTCATTACCTGAGGAGATTGGCCGCATGCGGAAGTATAATTTGCAGGCCTCCCGAAATACGACAAATTTGCTGCGATCGCCTGAAAATCGTTCTGGCAGCGGAAACTTCGGCTCTGCACCGATACCTGCAGATGCCGTTTGCACCTTTGCTACTACCAGGCCCTGCTGCTGAACTGCCCCTTTCAACTCGGAGACCTGTAAGGACAGCGCTGCCAACTGGCGGGTTATGGAATCCATGGGATCCATGGACTCCTGAAAAAATGTGGGCCGATTATAATGTCACGCGGGGCTTAGGACAACTAAGGCAGAAATACCCGGGGCCCCTGTGGTGTCCCTTTCACTAGGGGAAACCCTGTCTGACCCTCAACCCAGGGTTTTTGCTGAAGGTGCAAATGCCTGAGCCTCCACCCTTTCCTTATCTCCTGCTCAGCCCTGCACTTAACCCTCCACCCAGTGAGGAGACACACCACCAAAGCTCCCACACAAATAAGACAGACAGGGAGAACTTAAACTGCACTGCGCCGCACACGCACAGGAATATACAGTAATGTGAACAGGGCACAACTAAACACAAATATGGGAAGGAGAAAGGATAACGACGGATCATACGACACCAGATACAAATCTCTCTCTCTGCAACACCTCCACTCCAGACCGGAACCACTTGGTATGAAAACACAAGCTATAATCGGCGACGCCCATATGCCAGTATGACTATTTAAAGACCGTGGGCGTGACTAACCTTCCAACCTGGTCTCCAGCAGGATTAACCCCCGAGAGCCTGAAGATCCAGCCGGCGCCACTGAGGCTATAGTGGCTGGAGGTGGAACTACCTCTGCCTGCCGGACGCTGTGGTGTGAACAGCGTCCGACATGACACTGTGTTGAGGCGTCTAGGGCATTGTACGTACACTCCACGGCTACTGTTAGTTGTGTTATTAGGATTAGGGGTCTGCAATCTGCTAAGTTACCAACCTTTCTGGTTTCCTGATAGCCTAGCCTATTCCTGCCATCCTCCTCGGTGACCTGTTCATAACAGGAGACCATGAAGATGCGTGGGGCTGCAGAGACAGCGCCAGGGGGGCAAGTATGATCTGTGACACCCCCGCTCCCCCGCTGACCCCCCAGGTATATGACTCGTGTTTAAGCCGAGAGGGGGATTTTCAGCCCCCAAAAATGGGCTGAAAATCTCGGCTTATACACGAGTATAAATGGTGTGTGTGTGTGTGTGTGTGTGTGTGTGTGTGTGTGTGTGTGTGTGTGTGTGTGTATATATATATACACACACACACACACACACACACACACACACACAGTATATACACTTAAAAGCAGGACTACTATTTTAACCTTTGAAAGATACACCCAAAGTCACCTCTAAGGTAATATTTAGACTGTGTGCCCACGTTGCGTTTTTTGTATTTCCGCCGCGTTTTTCCCGCAGCAGAAATGCTTAAACGCATTCCCATGCAATCCTATGGGATTCCTCAGTTGCTGTGCCCATGCTGCGGATTTTACAGCTGCGGAATCGCATAGGGGTAAAATTCGCAGCATGTCTATTCTTACAGCGGAATGGCGGCAATTCCGCCACCATAGGATTGCATTGAAATGTTCACTTTACGCATGTGGCTATACCCACCATGCGTGAAGTGAGCGCTTCATGTGCGGAGACTCTCCTCCTCCATGCTCTGGGTACCATATTCCTGTAAAAAATAGAATTAAAATAAATTTAAAATAAAAAATAGTGATATACTTATCCTCTGATGGCCCCCGGAGTCCTTCCGCCTCTCAGTCACGTGGCCAGCATCTTCCATTCCCAGGGATGCATTGCGCAAATCACCTGAGATGACGTCGCGGTCTCGCGAGCGTGACGTCAAAAAGGTCCTGTGCGCAAAGCATGCCTGGGAACGGAACTTACCGGGATCGTTGCTAAGGGGCTGTCAGAAGGTGAGAATAACCATATTTTTTATTTTCTTTTTATTATTTTTAACATTCTATCTTTTACTATTGTTGCTGCATAAGCAGCATCAATAGTAAAAAGTTGGTCACACTTGTCAAGCACTATGCTTGACAAGTGTGATCAACCTGTCAGTGACTCTTCCAAGCGATGCTTCAAATCGCTTGGAAAAGTGCAAGCATTCTGCGAGCAAAAAACGCTTGCAAAACGCTTGTATTTTGCGGGAAAATGCATGCAAATTCCACATACGTTTTACCCGTGGCAGGGACTTGCGGAAATGCTGCGGACATTTCCGCAGCATTTCTGCAACGTGGGCACTTAGCCTAAAGGAGTACTCCAGGATCAGAATCATGATGGCTTTTATTTACATGAAAGCAAAAACAATTGTGGCTTTGTTATATAAAGCCACAATTGTTTTCGCTTCCATATAAGGATAAGCTGTAATGATTCTGATCCCAGAGCACTCCTTTAATATTACTTAAGACGTGACTTTGGATGTGTCTTTCAAAGATATACTGGTGTATAAGCCAACCCGTGTATAAGCCGACCCCCCCCCCCCCCCCCAATTTAACCACAAAAAACTGGGAAAACTTATTGACTCGCGTATAAGCCTAGGGTGGAAAATGCAGCATCTACTGGTAAATTTCAAAAATAAAAATAGATGCCAATAAAAGTAAAATTAATTGAGACATCGGTAGGTTAAATGTTTTTGAATATTGATATTGAATAAGGAGCCCCATATAATGCTCCATACAGTTCATGATGGCCCCATAAGATGCTCCATACAACATACACCCCATATAATGCTGCACAAAGGTTAATAATGGCCCCATAAGATGCTCCATATAATAATATTGCCCATATGCTGCTCCATTAAGGTTATGGCTCCATAAGATGTTCCAT
Source organism: Dendrobates tinctorius (assembly GCF_039654945.1). NCBI lineage: Eukaryota > Metazoa > Chordata > Amphibia > Anura > Dendrobatidae > Dendrobates > Dendrobates tinctorius. The sequence goes on along the minus strand of NW_027361682.1, from coordinate 27,000,085 downwards.
AGATTATGCCTCATATGCTGCACCATAAAGATGCTCCATAGAATATTCTGCCCCATAAGATGCTCCATAGAATATGCTGCTCCATAAGATGCTCCATAGAATAGGCCCCCATAAGATGCTCCATAGAATAGGCCCCCATAAGATGCTCCATACATTATGCCCCCATAAGATGCTCCATACATTATGCCCCCATAAGATGCTCCATAGAATATGCCCCCATAAGATGCTCCATAGAATAGGCCCCCATAAGATGCTCCACAGAATAGGCCCCCATAAGGTGCTCCACAGAATAGTCCCCCATAAGATGCTCCATAGAATATGCACCCATAAGATGCTCCATACATTATGCCCCCATAAGATGCTCCATAGAATATGCACCCATAAGATGCTCCATACATTATGCCCAAATAAGATGCTCCATAGAATGGGCCCCCATAAGATGCCCCATAAGATGCTCCATAGAATATGCTGCCCCATAAGGTGCCCCATAGATTATGCCCCCATAAGATGTTCCATAGATTATGCCCCTATAAGATTCTGCATACATTATGCCCCCATAAGATGCTCCATTGAATATGCCCTCATAAGATGCTCCATAGAATATGCCCTGTTGTGAGTTCATTTTCCCCTTCGTCACTGGGGTCTGGTGAACTCCCTATTCTGGTAAAGGAAGGTAATGATCCTGATTATCAGGCACCTGAGTCTAATGAGGATTACTGGCTGAGTGGAGTCACGGACTGGATATAAGGCTGCCGACGCCCTTCTGCCCTGCGGGTGATTTCTCTGTGGACTTCTAGGACACCAGTCTGATTCCTGCTTCCCTAAAGCTAAGAATTCTGCTTTGCCTGTTTGCATTTATGTTTTGTTTTTGCTTTCCTTGCTTTTCAGTATTCTGCCATTCCCTGCTGGGGTGAGCTGAATCTCCTTTTGCCTGTAGCTCTGTCTTCAGTATATTCCTGAGTACTGACATAGCTTTTTTGAAGCCTAGCGTCTTCAGGGCCTTTTTCACTGTCAGTCTGTTGGCACTTATTTTCATAGGGTTTTTCACGGATTGCAGACAGCAGCCTTCCTGTCCTTTTCTATTTAGTTAGCTTGGGCCCCTCTTTGCTCAGTCTATCTTTCTGTCTGTGTTTGTATTTTCATCTTGCTTCACCGTCATTATATGTTGGGGGCTGCCTATTGCTTTGGGGTCTGCTCTGGGGCAGTTTAGATTTCCCCTTTCTTTCTTTAGGCCTATTTAATTCTCCGGCTGTGATCGAGGGGTCTAGGGCATCGTAGGAACCCCCCACGGCTACTGCTAGTTGTGTTGATAGGTTCAGGGGTCTGCAATCCGATAGCTGCCAACTTCTCTGGTTTTCTGGACTTAGCTAGCATTTCTGTTTTTGCCTCCTACGGTGACTCAATCATAACAGAATCACCCGCCATACCGCAGATCCTAGGGTACTCAATAGCAGGGAAGAATTGTGTTAAAAAAAAAAAAAAAAAGGTGTGTGTATATTCTTTCCTCTATATCTCTGAGGCCGTAGGGGGAATTTTTTTTTTCTCTCTCAATGGAGATAAAGCAATTGTCTGATCGTGTGGAGCAGCTCGCTGCGGAAGTGCGGGGAATTTCCGCCTACCTTGCTCGTTCGCATGCTGTTGAACCAAAGATCCCTACACCTGATGTATTTTTTTGGGATCGATCTAAATTTTTGAGTTTCAAAAATAATTGTAAATTATTTTTTGCCTTGAAGCCTAACTCGTCAGGGAGCTCCGCGCAGCAGGTTAAAATTGTCATCTCTTTGCTGCGTGGCGATCCCCAGGATTGGGCGTTTTCTTTGAAACCAGATGAATCTATTCTGACTAATGTGAACGCATTCTTTCAAGCTTTGGGGTTGTTGTATGACGAACCTAATGCTATTGATCAGGCTGAAAAGACCCTGTTGGCATTGAACCAGGGTCGAGATTCTGCAGAGTTGTACTGTCAAAAGTTCCGAAAGTGGGCGGTCCTTACTACCTGGAATGATAATGCCTTGGCTGCTCTCTTTCGGAAGGGTTTGTCAGAAGCCGTAAAAGATACTATGGTGGGATTTCCTGTTCCCTCCATGCTCCACAAGATGCTCCATTGAATATGCCCCCATAAGATGCTCCATAGAATATGTCCCCATAAGATGCTGTATATGAATATGTGCATGAATATGCGCATATTCATGTCTGTAATGAGTGGTACCACGTGACCGCTGAAGGCAGGCGCCGGAGACCGTGGGAGAACTGTCATGGTTTGAACAGGGTTCTTGCCCTGCACTCACAGGGTTAAGTGTTCGTGGCCTCTTTCTGGATCTGGGAGGGGTATTTATACTCACTCTTTACCAGGGTTCTCTGTCAGCTATACTATTGTTCTGGTGTGTCTGACCCCTGGTGTGCGTGTATTCTGCGTTGCTTGTTTGCTTCCCGTGTTTGATCCGGTCTGTTCCCTTACTCTGTACTGGGTCTCTCATTTTGGTACTATTGTCTTTTCTGGTTCTGACCTGGCTTGGCTATCGTTACTCCGTTACAGTTTGTCCCTATTGTACCGTCTATTCCCCGTTCTGGTTTTCTGATGTATTGCTACGTCCTGACTATCCATTCTGTCTAACCCTTTGGTACTGTATTGCTATCTTGTGCTTTGACCCCGGCTTCATCTGGTTTCTGTCTCTGTCTATGCCCCTTGGTAACATTGTCCTGTAGTTACCTTTCTAGGAGTTTCCCTGCAGCTCCTAGCTCTGTGGAGTTTAGGCCACGCCCCCAGCAGTCACGTGCTTCAGGTCCTGAAACTCTGAAGCACGCATCGTCACCACTGCTGCCCTGCTCCACAGGTATCTTTGAACACTGTTTTTGTACTCAGGACACACGCACTGACTCAGTGAGCAAGTGCAGTGCGGGGTTCCTGACAAGAACGGGGCTGCAGAGAACGTGCCAGAAGGGGTTAAGTATGATCTCTGACACCCCCACCGACCCCCGGTGTATGACTCATGTATAAGCCGAGAGGGGGGACTTTCAGCCCAAAAAAATGGGCTTATACGCGTATATACGGTATATATCTATCTACTATGTATGTATGTATATATGTGTATATATATATATATATATATATTGTGGTGTAGTGACCACTGTGTCCACTAGGGGGCACTGTGTGGGTGGAGAATGCTATGGGCAGTGTTGTAGCCTTGTTGCTGGGAGCAACGGAAGAGGACTGCAAATTTCGGTTGCTAAGGGCAAGGTTTCCAAAGGCACATGGTGCAGTGCTGGCAACACTGAGCCATGAGGGCTGACGGTCATGAAAGCCGTGTGGTATGCTGACCGGAGTCAGATAAAGAGACTGTGGATTGTGATAGGGTGCATCTGTGGATATGACTTACCCAAGGACCTGTGTGGCCGACACAGGTAACGGACAGGTGTTCATGTTGTACTGACCTGGGTCAGTGAGAGAGACTGTGTACCTGGAGGGTTCAGTGAGCAAAGGTCCTGGAGGGTGAGTGTTGGGAGGTTCTGGGAGAAGAATCGGATCCCTGGAGCACGTGTTATGCCTTGGACCTGGTGAGGCGTGAGTGTTGGGCAGACTCGGGGGAGATGGATGTCCTGAAGAGCACCTGCTGAGCCCCTGGACCTGGTGAGGCCAGTGTGTTGGGAGACCCTGGGAGGAGGGTCGGCTCCCGGAAAAGCACCCATTGCGCCCTGTGTGTTGGACGGTCTCAGGAGAGGAGACGGACGTCCTGAAGAGCACACAGACAGGACACGTGAGTTTTGTGTTGCATGTGTGTTTTTTTTCTTTTCCATTTCAAGTCAGCCTGCGGTGGCTCGGCGGGGTTACGAAGGTGACAAGAGGCTTGCTGTAACTCGGTAGGGTTACGAAGGGGACATGCGGCTTCCTGTAACTCGGTGGGGTTACAAAGGTGACACCAGCAGCTGTGTAAGCGGCAGCCGGAGGTGTCAGTGATCGGTGACAGCAGGAGCTGTGGTGGTGCCAACAAGGACTTGTGTGGTATCGTAAAAGAGACTTAAACTGTGTTGTGTGAACTGTGGTCTAAGACCTGTAGAACGGACATGGGAAAATCGCGAAAGGGGGCGGTGGCCCAAATCGGGGTGGTAGCCCAAAAGGGGTGGAGTCCCAGAGGGGGGCGGTGACCCAAATCGAGGTGGTAGCCCAAAAGGGGGTGTAGTCCCAGAGGGGGCGGTGACCCAAATTGGGGTGGTAACTCAAAAAGGGGTGGGGTCCCAGAGGGAGGCGGTGGCCCAAATTGGGATGGTGGTCCAGAGAGGGGCCGGTGTGTCAAAAGAGAAACAGCAATGTATGACTTTTTCAGAATGTGGGATATTCTTTCCAGAAAACGACGGGCTACAGGTGTGTACCGTAATACTGCACCGAGAAGGAGTCTCGGTTTGGCTGGACTCAGAGTCAGGTGACTCTGACAGGAACTCCTCTCACTTTGTCTGGCCGAGAAAATGATCCAGGTTCGCTGTAAACATGGGGTCACGGTGAACTATGCGGTAGACAGAGTAATGTTTGAGGGGTCCACAAGTGGTGAGTGCCAAGGTGGCAGGATACCACCTGACTTAGTGTATGCCTTGGAGAGGGGCCGGGACTTTGTCGTGTTTGATCACATATGGCAGGAGGTTGGAGACGTTTCTATTGTTGGGCTTACAGATACAGTCATATGTAAAAGTTTGGGCACCCCTATTAATGTTAACCTTTTTTCTTTATAACAATTTTGGTTTTTGCAACAGGTATTTCAGTTTCATATATCTAATAACTGATGGACTCAGTTATATTTCTGGATTCAAATGAGGTTTATTGTACTAACAGAAAATGTGCAATCTGCATTTAAACAAAATTTGACCGGTGCAAAAGTATGGGCACCCTTATCATTTTCTTGATTTGAACACTCCTAACTACTTTTTACTGACTTCCTGAAGCACTAAATTGGTTTTGTAACCTCATTGAGCTTTGAACTTCATAGCCAGGTGTATCAAATCATAAGAAAAGGTATTTAAAGTGGCCACTTGCAAGTAGTTCTCCTATTTGATTCTCCTATGAAGAGTGGCATCATGGGCTCCTCAAAACAACTCTCAAATGATCTGAAAACAAAGATTATTCAACATAGCTTTTCAGGGGAAGGATACCAAAAGTTGTCTCAGAGATTTAACCTGTCAGTTTCCACTGTGAGGAACATAGTAAGGAAATGGTAGAACACAGGTACAGTTCTTGTTAAGCCCAGAAGTGGCATGCCAAGAAAAATATCAGAAAGGCAGAGAAGAAGAATGGTGAGAACAGTCAAGGACAATCCACAGACCACCTCCAAAGACCTGCAGCCTCATCTTGCTGCAGATGGTGTCACTGTGCATCGGTCAACAATACAGCGCACTTTACACAAGGAGAAGCTGTATGGGAGAGTGATGCGAAAGAAGCCGTTTCTGCAAGCACGCCACAAACAGAGTCGCCTGAGGTATGCAAAAGCACATTTGGACAAGCCAGTTACATTTTGGAAGAAGGTCCTGTGGACTGATGAAACAAAGATTGAGTTGTTTGGTCATACAAAAAGGCGTTATGCATGCGCTGTATTGTTGACCGATGCACAGTGACACCATCTGCAGCAAGATGATGCTGCAGGTCTTTGGAGGTGGTCTGTGGATTGTCCTTGACTGTTCTCACCATTCTTCTCTGCCTTTCTGATATTTTTCTTGGCCTGCCACTTCTGGGCTTAACAAGAACTGTACCTGTGTTCTTCCATTTCCTTACTATGTTCCTCACAGTGGAAACTGACAGGATAAATCTCTGAGACAACTTTTTGTATTCTTCCCCTGAAAAGCTATGTTGAATAATCTTTGTTTTCAGATCATTTGAGAGTTGTTTTGAGGAGCCCATGATGCCACTCTTCATAGGAGAATCAAATAGGAGAACTACTTGCAAGTGGCCACTTTAAATACCTTTTCTCATGATTTGATACACCTGGCTATGAAGTTCAAAGCTCAATGAGGTTGCAAAACCAATTTAGTGCTTCAGGAAGTCAGTAAAAAGTAGTTAGGAGTGTTCAAATCAAGAAAACGATAAGGGTGCCCATACTTTTGCACCGGTCAAATTTTGTTTAAATGCAGATTGCACATTTTCTGTTAGTACAATAAACCTCATTTGAATCCAGAAATATAACTGAGTCCATCAGTTATTAGATATATGAAACTGAAATAGCTGTTGCAAAAACCAAAATTGTTATAAAGAAAAAAGGTTAACATTAATAGGGGTGCCCAAACTTTTACATATGACTGTATTAAGACGGTGACGGCTCCTGACGTGGACAGGTCAGATGTAGAACTGACCGGAAGAAGGGGTACGTCTGCCCAACGGACGGAACTGACGTCTCATGACAGGACTGACCTTGACCTGATTGATAAGACGGCTGAAGTATTCACACAGTTAATAGATAACAGGAAGGTTGACTCAGACTCTGGGGGTGACTGTGGCTCTGAGAGAGAAAGGGAGCCCAGAATAGAAGAGCTAGAGAAAGAAGTCTCTGAGCTCAAAGGTCACCTGTCAACGTGGCAAAACGTGAACAAGACCCTTAGGGAAGAGATGAAAGAACAGCAAAACACCCATTATAGTCTATGGGTGCGCATTGTAATGTAAAAAAACGCACACAAATGTATGATGCGTTTTTTTCATGCATTTTCGCAAAAAATGCGCTGCAAAAAAAGCAAGTGTGAAAGTAGCCTTATACAGTTCAACTACCTTTTCCCGTAGATCCGTTGACAAATTCTTTTGCTTTCCCCAAGACTCACAATCCAGAAATATTGTACATAGAAAGCGTGTGCACAGCAATGACTAATGGTGCTCAGGTAGGTTCCCAAACCGTTATTAATGTAAAAATAGAACCCGGCACTCAACTTAGTGTTAAAGTTTTAGGTGATTTTATTCAATCCCAAACAGTAGCATATACAAAACGTTACGGTCCATACAAAAGACCTTGCTGTAGAGATATACACGAATATATTACATATCACACAAACAAACACAATCAAAAGCAAGCAAAGTATATACAGGAAAATATACATATTTTCATATATTTCCATTCTGGCAAACAGGTAAATCGAGATGATTGTTATTAGGAAGACAAAATATCAAGGCACAGTCAAAATAGGTAGTGATAGAGATGACATACCGTACTGAGAGTTATGTTACATATACAATGGCCAACCACATGATAACAATACGGAGAATGCCTATAATATAGAGTAGGTGCGTCAAATAAATAGATAAGCGTCTGAAAGAATGGACATAGTGGAAACAATGGAGACCTACCAAGAGGCTATATTGTAGTCAGGTATATTTAGGTAACAGGAGGGTAGATGCAGCCTGAAAAATAATTATACTTTGTTTGCTTTTGATTGTTTTTGTTTTCCCTTTCTGCTGATGTGATATGTAATATATTCGTGTATATCTCTACAGCAACTGACGAAGGTCTTTTCCATGGACCGAAACGTTTTGTATATGCTACTATTTGGGATTGAATAAAATCACCTACAACTTTATCACAATCCAGAAATGTCAGTAGCTGAATGAAAGATGCAAGAGTCTGTTTGGTGGGGTTGTTGGAAGTTAACCCCTTAATAACTTTTTTTTTTTTTTTTACAGCTGTCACAACAAGGGTTATGTGGGTGGCATTGTGGAATAGTGTGATAGGCTTATCACAGCTGTCATCGCTATGATAATCTTATCACAGTGTTAATAGGAAGAAGGTGGGCTATGCTCTACTGCAGCTCTCTCTCAGGCTACTTTCACACTAGCGTCGTGCAACGTACGTCGCCATGCGTTGGGGCGACGTATCGGCGCATGTTGTGAAAGTTTTGCACAACGGGGGCAGCGGATGCAGTTTTTCAACGCATCTGCTGCCCCATTGTAATGTCCAGGGAGGAGCGGGCGGAGTTTCGGCCGCGCATGCTTGGTCAAAAATGGCGGACACGACACACAAAAAAAGTTACATGTAACGTTTTTGTGTGCGTCGCGGCCGCCAAAACACGACGCATCCGTCGCACGATGGATGCAACGTGTGGCCATACGTCGCAATGCGTCGCTAATGCAAGTCTATGGAGAAAAAACGCATCCTGCGGGCAACTTTGCAGGATGCGTTTTTTCTCCAAAACGACGCATTGCAACGTACGTCGCACGACGCTAGTGTGAAAGTAGCCTCTAACAGGGACCTGCTGGGAGAGTTTTCCACAATGTACAAAAGTGCCCCCTGTTGTGAAGAACCCAAACCTCGCCACCCTACCTGACGTCTCTTTTGCGTCGGAGGGATTATGTGGTATGGTTTCTCCACACAGAGAACAGAAATCTCCTTTCCACACGGCCCCAGGGAATCACAGGGAGAGTTAGAAGGTAGCTCACGCAGCCGCTGATGTGGAACCACGCTCGCTCACAACCCTAATAGCCCCCTTTCACTGTCACCAATGAAACAGAGCCCTGGCAGCCCTGTAGGACTGCTACAAGGTCCTTTTTGGTTATAAATCTGGTCCATTAACGGGATTATATTGAGCCATAAGTCAGACCCAGTAGCGTGTGATATTAAAACCGAGAACACGGACATGTGGTTTGAGATAAAGAGCAGTCCAAGGTTAAATGATATATTTAGTCACCTCAAGGGCACACAAGACAATACACTATATACACAATGATTATACATATACAGTGGTCAGATATGCAAATACAGATGAAGTACAAAATATATAAGCTGATGAATCATGTCAATTACCGGTTTGTTATTTTACCATATATGCTTGGCCGCATGGGAGCAGGGGCTACCAGCTGGTTCCAGTTCCTCCCAACACGTTATTCAAAGTGAGTATAATAAAAATTTGTTTTTATTCTCTTTTAGATCGGACCGGGGGCTTTATAGCATTATAGAATGCTGTAGATGAGCCCCAAAAGGCAGTGACCGCATTATAGCGGCAAAACGAGGTGATAGGTTCCCTTTAACAGCTGTGAGAATTCCTGCTTCTCAGCTGGAATTTGCCAGCGTGTGATGAAAGATAGTGGTAAATGTGGACAGGTTGAAAGTTTAAATCATAAAGATGCACAGTGTGGAGGTTATAGTTCATAAGGGAGAATGATGTGGAGGTTATAGTTCATAAGTGCAGAATGTGGTGGCAATCTACCATAACAGGGAGAGTGTGGAAATTTTATTTTATGCAGTGAGGGGTAATTATTAATCAAGGGCACAGCATGGGCAGATATTTTTATTCAGGAGAATTATGAGGATACTGTTATTGTTGTGAATTTCCAAAATCATTATGGACCCGACGTTGCAACTGATCACTGCACTAAATTTGTTGCTGTATTCATGTTCTGATGTTGATTCTAGTGATGTGTTCATGTACTGATGATGGTTCTGGTACCATATTCATGTACGGATGATGATACTGGTGATGTATTCATGCACAAATGATGGTTCTACTGATGCATTCATGTACTGTTGAATAAGCTGGTGCTGTATTCCTGTAATGATGGTGGTTCTGGTGCTGTACTTTTGTACTGATGGTGGTCCTATATTTTTTCATAGAAAACAGCAATTTGTTCTATATACTGCAATACTCTGGTATTGCAACATATAGCATTACCAGTCAGACAATCTCAGGCTAAAGTCCACTAAGGGGACTAAATCATGATTAGTACCATAAACAGGGCACATCAGTACACCTGCGCAGTAGCTCGGAACGAAGCAAGCAAGCAGGATGACGACATCGCATGAAGATGGGAGTCGCCGGACCCAGACCTGCAACATCCATCGGACCGGACCGCCCCCGAGTGAGTATAATAAAACTTGTTTTTCTTCTCTTTCAGGTCGGATTGGGGGCTTATCTACAGCATTATAGAATGCTGTAGATAAGCCTTGAAAGGTAGCGGCCACATCTTATTGCGGCAAAACAAGGCGGCAGGTTCCATTTAAGATAGTGAGAAAGTGGAGAGCATGACTTTAGCTGTTCTCTATTAAAGAACCAGAGAATTTATACTAAATTATTGAGGACATTTCTTTTTATTTTTCTATTTATATACACTTCAGAAAGATTTATAGTTTGGCTTCCTTTTACCTTTTGTCATGAAAATCTAAGTAGGTACTTTAAGTATTTTAAAAAAAAAGTTTTTTAAACCTGATGCAGATTAACCAATTCAGTATTCTATTTATCTCCTACAAGATGGAGGCCCGATGCTATTGCATCGGGAGGGTGGTAATGTCACGATGGGGGCAGGCTTTGCAGCGTTGAGAATCCCCCCCATGTGCTCACCCACCTTTCCACTTTCTCTTTCCCCATGTGCTGACTTCTCCCATCTGTGCTCTTTTCTTTGACCTGTCTACCCCATGTGCTATCCCCCTTGTCTGCTGTCTCTCTCCTTCCTGTGCTGTGTTCTCCCCTCATGTGCTGTCCCGTTTGAGCTGTCTTCCCCCTGTGCTCTGTTTCTTTCACCCCTGTGTCTGACCATGTACAGAACATACCACAGCTCCTGAGCAGCGGAGGAAGCAAAAGACAATACTGACATTACAGCAGGAGGTCGCAGAGGATACATTTTGTGAGGTAAAATATTGTTTAAAAACAGTGAAATATTTTACCTCAGAAAATGAATCCTCTGTGATCCCTTGCTGTAATGTCAGTATTGTCTTTTGCTTCCACCCCTTCCCAGGAGATGTGGTATTCTCCGTACACGGTCAGAAACAGACAATTTTTAAAATTAACTTTCGTTCGTAGGAAAATCCCTTTAATGTGATCAGCTTCCTCTGCCTGTAGACACGTCGCGCATCTGTCGCCGGGATCAGCCGAATGATTCACTGCACTTGCGCAGAATTCGCGCAGGTGTAGTGCGACGGTTTTCCACTGGTGGTTCCGCGCAAGAGGCTGCGTGAGTGTGTGTGTGGTGTGTACGGCGTTCCGCTGGTGGTACCGTGCAATAGGTTGGTGCCAGCAGCAGTTTCCATATTGGGACACCATCACTTGGGTGTCCCAATATGGTGGTGGGTGAACTTCCTCCGCTTGGAATTCTGTGATATGGTGACATCTGGACAGAACAGGAAATGAAAACATTACAAGGCAATTATATAAATAGATACAATACCATATCTATTTCTAAAATGGTTCACTTTTCCAGTTGCTGTCCAATGCTGTTTTCTTGATTTGCTAACTCATCAAGGTTGGTTTCATATGACCTCTTAGCATGTCGAGACGATCTTGGGTATGAGGTCTAGAAACATGAAACTGCTTTTACCCCAAGATCACAGAAATACTGTAGTGCTTTTGCACTCTGAAAATTTTAGTTTAAGTGATTTTGAATTATAAGTACATTGAGTTTCTTTTTCATTACTGTTGAATTGTAAATCACATGTGGAATGGACATCAAGCTTAAGAAAATAATATGGAAAAGAAGATAGCGATCCGAGCACAAGTGCACTAATCCTCCGTAATGTAGAGTCCTGCAAGACAAATCCTCTGTGTATGGCTGCGTTCACACGTTGCGTTTTTTTCACGTTTTCGCAGCGATTTTCCGCTACGAAAATGATGCAAAAACGCTAAGAAAACGCATCCCATACAATCCTATGGGATTCTGCATTGCTGTGTTAATGCTGCGGATTTTACCGCTGTGGAATCGCATTGCTGTAAAATCTGCAGCATGCTCATTCTTTTTGCGGAATCGCGGCGATTCCGCACCCATAGGAATGCATTGATCTGCTTACTTTCTGCATGTGGCTATGCCCACCATGCGCAAAGTAAGCGGATCATGTGCGGATGGTATCCAGGGTCTGGAGAAGAAGAGACTCTCCTCCAGGCCCTGGGTACCATAATCCTGTAAAAAATAGAATAAAAATAAAAAATAGTGATATACTCACCCTCCAGCAGCCCCTGAAATCCTTCTCGCCTCTCACCATGCTCCCGGCATCTTCCGAGCCCAGTAATGCTTTGTGTCACGAGCGTGACGTCATCTCAGGTTTTCCGCGGGAAAATGCATGCGAATTCGTATGCATTTTAGCCGCGGCGGGAGTGCGGAAATGTTGTGGAAATTTCCGCAGCATTTCTGGAATGTGGGTACATAGCCTATCAGCCCCATGGGAACATGCCCGTCATAAAAAAAGATTTTCAGCTACTATATTCGGTCTCAATTTTCTCCTCTCTTTTTATTTTCCTTTTAAATTGTAAAGCCTGTTGCTAAAAATGAGGCACATTGTAGAGTACCAGTTTGGACATACTTGTTCATGCAATAGTGTTCCTTGTGAATATTCCAATTTGCACATTGTAAATTCTGACTGATGTGTGTAAAACCACAAAAAGTTTACCTGGTCCATTTGCAGGCCCTCTGTGTGGTCTCCTTGGGAATGGCTGGGTCTGGTGCACCAGAAACAGCATCATGGGAGCCCTGCCTGACAGACTCCCCCCTCGTCTGGCGATAGATGGTGAGAGGCCGCCCTGGCTCACGTGGAACGCGGTGCGGTGAGGAACAGCCGGCTCTCATCATGGGTGGGGCAGGGTGCGTGTATCGGCCACCCTGTGCCTCCATGGGGTCGTACTTCTGGGTTTCGGTCCCCGGACATGCACACTGGCCATTTAGCGTTCCTGACCTGGAAGTGCTCAGGATTCACTTTCAGGGGTCCAGGGAGGTGTATTCCAGCATGGAGAGGTGGATAGGCAGGCTTTAAGTATAAGATCCGGTGGCATCTGCTGCTGGTGTGCCCGCAGGATGTCCTATCCAGGAGAATCCAAGGTGCACCCACAGGTAGTGGAAGTGCAAATCCACAGCAAATCCAAGAACAGCAGTGGGCGCTTCAGAGAGGGCGGCTCCACTGATGAGAGTGAACGGGTCAAGAAATCCGAGCCGTCTACAACTCATGCTGTGCCTCCACCTCCAGAACCGCTATCACATTAACAAGCTTCACTGGTGAGTGTTACATGGCTCTGTGTTATGAATGGGTCACCGAGGAAGATGGCAGGAACAGGCTAAGACACCAGAAAACCAGAGAGGTTGGTAACTAAGCGGATTGCAGACCCCTGATCCTATCAACACAACTAGCAGTAGCCGTGGAGCGTTCCTACGATGCCCTAGACGCCTCGGCACGGCCGGAGAACTAACTAAGCCTAAAGCAGAAAGGTGAAATCTAAATCTAAATTCCCAAAGGAATAGACAGCCCCCAAACATATATTGTCGGTGAGACAAGATGAGACACAAACACAGGCAGAGAACAGACTGAGCAAACGGTGGGGCCCAAACTGTCTAGACAGGACAGGACAGAAAAGATACTGTCTGCAATCACGCACAAAACCCTGAAAAAATCCAACACATCTGATATACAAAAAAACTTAGGCCACACGACCTCACCTCTGCTGGATCAGCACTCTAGTATGAACTGGAAGCAAAGCAAAAGATACTAACATAACAGGGGACTGAACAAACTGACACAAGCTGTAACATATGAGCTGGGCCCAGCGCTGCCCCCAGCAAGTAGTACGCTGAACCCTAGCACCAAAGCAGAAAGCAAAGAAAAGCACAACCAGATTACATGCAAAGGATTAGCAAAAGAATCACTTAACTGAACCATGCAGATCAGGCAGGAGACAAAAGAACTCCAAATGCACAAGGAGGAAATCACCATCAACCACCAAGGGAAGCCTGCTCAATTATATGCTCCCAGCCAGTAATCCCAGATTCCCAATTATCGTCGTCAGGTGGCAAACTTCCATCATCCTGGCCAGCTCCAATACTCCCAATAACCACCAGAGGGAGCTCAGGCTCATAAGTCCGAGCAAGGGAATTCACAACAGCTCTGCCTAAATAAGCTGATTACCCTTCTTTCTGAGTACCCCCTTTAGGCTAAGAAAGATAGAAAATCTAAACACTAAGTATGTGCCTTCTGCTCGCAGCCCCTTCCTGACACCTATACTAAGAGGCTGTGTCAGAAGTGTATCAGCCAGACTTTAGAGTAGGAATCCTCTCTCAGGTCCACTGATATATGGGTAATGATTATGGAAGAACTCCAGTCCCTAAAACGCTCAGACAAACCTAAAGAGCATAAGTCCAGAACAAGGAGTGTTACCCCTGTCTCCAGCGCCTCTTCCGATAGTGACTAGGTTAGGTCCGCCTGTTCTTCTCATTCATCATCATCATCATCATCATCTGATGAGGAGGGTGTCAGAAACACCTCACTGAACTTGCTCACCGAGCCAGTGCGTGTGTCCTGAGTAAAGCGAACTGTGCTCAAAGATACCTGTGGAGCGGGCAGCAGCCGAGTAGATGCGTACTTCAGAGCCGCAGGACCTAAAGCACGTGACTGCTAGGGGTGTGGCCTAAACTCCAGAGAGCTAGGAGCTGCAAGAGAACTCCTAGCAGGGTAACTGCGAGACAAAGTTACCAAGGGGCATAGACAGGGAGGATAGTCAGGACATAGCCAATGAGTCAAACACAGAGATAGCTGCAAGGTACAAGAGGGGCGAGCAGAGAGTAGTCAGATCACAGGCAATGAGTCATACACAGAGAGGATAGCACAGTACAGAATCAACAGGCAAACTCACAACGGGAAACAGAACCGGGTCAGAACCATATAAACAAGCTATAGCAACGAACAGTCACACAGAGGTCAGCACACTCGGCCAAAGGCAAAAGTATAACTGGCAGGGATTGGAGCTTCCCAGGGGTTTAAGAAGCTCTCCCAGAACCAGAAAGAGGCCACAATCATTAACCCCAGGTGTGCAGGTCAAAACCTGCACTGAGCTCCAGACATTAACCCCTGACGTGCAGCTCAAAAACCTGCACTTGGATCATGACAGAGGGACTATCCTGTTTCCCCATAGAAAACATTGATAACCTGGTAAAATCAGATAGCAATACCATTGTATTTTCAGATGCAAAAGAAGCCAGGACTACATAGGAGATCATACTTGCGGGTCTCTCGCAAAAAAAGAGGCGATCATTTCCAGTTATTGCAGCAGTAAAAGCTCTGGTCAGGAGGGAATGGGACAAACAAGGGCAAGGGTTCCTCCCTTCATTTTCCAAGAGGAAAGTATCCCTTTGACGATGAAGATTTGGCAACCTGGTCTTAAGTTCCCAAAGTGGACGCTGCAGTGACTTCAACATCTAAACATTCTGCCCTATCCGTAGAAGACTCTGGGGTTCTTTCTGACCCTCTGGACCGCCATCTAAACATTCTGCCCTATCCATAGAAGACTCTGGGGTTCTTTCTGACCCTCTGGACCGCAAGGCGGAGATGTTGCTCAAAAGATGATGGGAATCCTGTACTGGGACCTTTAGACCGGCTATATCCGGCACATGTACAGCAAGGTCAATGTTGGTCTGGGTGGATCAGCTAGAAGAACAGATCAGGAAAAGAGAATCCTAGAGAGAAGCTGTTGTCTTATATGCCATTGATCAGGTGAGCTGCGGCATATCTAGATGTTGCTTCTTTGGACTCCCTATGCCTGGAGGCTAGATCAGCTTGTCATACAAATTCTGCTCGCCATGCCTTATGGCTGGAAGGGTGACACACGATCAAAATCTAAGTTGTGCACAATTCCATGTCAGGGTGAGTACCTGTTTGGCAAGTTGATCTATGAAATCCTCACTTAAGGCTGGAGAGAGAAAAGAAGGGTTCCCTAATCAATTTGTTCCATCCTACAGGAGGGCCTTCAAGTAGCGACCATTTGCTAAAAGGAAGTCCTATAGAGACAAAGATCGCTGGGAGGCTAAGGAGTCCAAACAAAAGGTGCCCTTTTTAGTGGCTCCTCTTCCAAGAGCAGAATCAAATTCCATTAACCCTGACCATCCTTTGGGTGGCAGATTAAAATTATTTTGCCACAAATGGGGGGAGATTACATACTGTATACAACCCCTGGCAAAAGTTATGGAATCACCGGCCTTGGAGGATGTTCATTCAGTTGTTTAATTTTGTAGAAAAAAAGCAGATCACAGACATGGCACAAAACTAAAGTCAATTCAAATGGCAACATTCTGGCTTTAAGAAACACCAAAAAATCAAGAACAAAAAATGTGGTAGTCAGTAATGGTTACGTTTTTAAACCAAGCATAGTGAAAAAATTATGGAATCACTCAATTCTGAGGAAAAAATTATGGAATCATGAAAAACAAACCAACAAAAAACACTTCAACACAACACTAGTATTTTGTTGCACCACCTTTGGCTTTTATAACAGCTTGCAGTCTCTGAGGCATGGACTTATTGAGTGTTAAACAGTGCTCTTCATCAATCTGGCTTCAGCTTTCTCTGATTGCTGTTGCCAGATCAGCTTTGCAGGTTGGAGCCTTGTCATTGACCATTTTCTTCAACCAAAGATTTTCAATTGGATTGAGATCCGGACTATTTGCAGGCCATGACATTGACCTTATGTGTTTTTTTTCAAGGAATGTTTTCACAGTTTTTGCTCTATGGCAGGTTGCATTATCATCTTGAAAAATGATTTCATCATCCCCAAACATCCTTTCAATTGATGGGATAAGATAAGTGTCCAAAATATCAACATAAACTTGTGTATTTATTGAAGATGTAATGACAGCCATCTCCCCAGTGCCTTTGCCTGACATGCAGCTCCATATCATCAGTGACTGTGGAGATTTGCATGTTCTCTTCAGGCAGTCATCCTTATAAATCTCATTGGAACGGCACCAAACAAAAGTTCCAACATCATCACCTTGCCCAATGCAGATTTGCGATTCATCACTGATTATGACTTTCATCCAGTCATCCACAGTCCAAGATTGCTTTTCCTTAGCCCATTGTAACCTTGTTTTGTTCTGTTTAGGTGTTAATGATGGCTTTTGTTTAGCTTTTCTGTATGTAAATCCCATTTCCTTTAGGCGGTTTCTTACAGTTCGGTCACAGACGTTGATTCCAGTTTCCTCCCATTCGTTCCTCATTTGTTTTGTTGTGCATTTCCGGTTTTGGAGACATATTGCTTTAAGTTTCCGGTCTTGACGCTTTGATGTCTTCCTTGGTCTATTAGTATGTTTGCCTTTAACAACCTTCCCATGTTTTTTGTATTTGGTCTAGATTTTAGACACAGCTGACTGTGAACAACCAAAATCTTTTGCAACATTGCGTGATGATTTACCCTCTTTTAACAGTTTGATAATCCTCTCCTTTGTTTCATTTGACATCTCTCGTGTTGGAGCCATGATTCATGTCAGTCCACTTGGTGCAACAGCTCTCCAAGGTGTGCTCACTCCTTTTTAGATGCAGACTAACGAGCAGATATAATTTGATGCAGGTGTTAGTTTTGGGAATGAAAATTTACAGGGCGATTCCATAATTTTTTCCTCAGAATTGAGTGATTCCATAATTTTTTCCCCTATGCTTGGTCTAAAAAAGTAACCATTACTGACTACCACATGTTTTGTTCTTGATTTGTTTTAGTGTTTCTTAAAGCCAGAAAGTTGCCATTTGAATTGACTTTAGTTTTGTGACGTTTGTGATCTGCTTTTTTTCTACGAAATTAAACAACTGAATAAACATCCTCTAAGGCCGATGATTCCATAATTTTTGCCATGGGTTGTAATCCCTGGACCCTGAGCCTAATATCATCTGGATAAAAGCTGGAGTTTCATCAGATCCCCTCGGATTCCTTTATAGTGACCTCTTCTTAAATCCCCTGCACAACAGCAGGCTCTTGAGTCGGAGGTCCTGAGTCTGTTGTCTAAACATGTCTTGGTAGAGGTCCCGGGGACCAGTAGGGAATGGGATTTTATTCCCCTTTGTTTCTGGTCTCCAAGCAAGATGGTTATTATAGAACCATCATTAATTTGAAGAGATTGAATACCTTCCTTCGATTTCACACCTTCAAGATTGAGTCTATAAGATCGTCAATTAAACTTTTATTCCCCAGATGCTTCATGACTGTCCTGGACCTGAAGGATGCCTATTACCATCTGGTCATACATGTCGAGTTCCAACAGTACCTCAGAGTGGCGGTCATCATGGGAGGTCATGTCCAACATTTCCAATTCTCAGTGATACCATTTGTTCTTTACATGGCTCCTCGTATCTTCACAAAAATAATATTGGAGATGATGGCTTAATTGCGTCTGCGAGGCACACTTATTATTCCATACTTGGATGATTTCTTGATAGTAGGGAAGTCTGCCTCCCAATGTAGGGGTCGCCTTGACACGATTTCATCTTTATAGACGTTCGGCTGGATAATCATCCTGGACAAATCCAGACTGGTAACTGTTAAGATTGGGTCACCGAGGAGGAGGAGAGCAAGACCAGGCTAAGCCACAGAAAACCAGAGAGTTTGGTAACTAAGCGGATTGCAGACCCCTGATCCTATCCACACAACTAGCAGTAGCCGTGGAGCGTGCCTACGATGATCCTAGACGCTTCGGCACAGCCGGAGAGCTAAATAAGCCTAAAGTAAGAAAGGGGAAATCTAAACTGCCCCAGAGCAGACCCCAAAGGAATAGATAGCCCCCAAACATATTGTTGGTGAGACAAGATGAAAACACAAACGCAGGTAGGAAAATAGACTGAGCAAACGATGGGGCCCACACTGACTAGACAGGACAGGAAAGGAAAGACACTGTCTGCAATCACGTAAAAAACCCTGCAAAAATGTCCAACACGTCTGATAGAAAAATACTGAAGTCGCACGACTTCGCCCACTATATCAGCACTCTGGTATATTCTGAAAGCAGAGCAAAAAGAGGCCAATCTAATAAGGGACAAAAACAAACTGGCACAAGCAGCAACATATGGATGGTGATTCAGCACAGCCGGAGCTGGCTGACCCACACAAAACTTAAATAGACAAACCAGATCAAATGTGAACAAAAGCAAAAGAACAATTAGCTGAGCATTCCGGGGCCTGAGCTGGAAACTTAGACCTCATGAGGCAGGAAAAAATCACCAGCAGGGATAGAGGGAGTCGGCTGTCTTAAATGCAGTCTGAAACCCCAGATCTCCAATCGTCCTCCTCATTATCAGGTGGCAAGCCTCTGTTAATCAGATTAGCTCCATTATCTCCAGTAACCACCAGAGGGAGCCCAGAAAGAGAACTCGCAACCCCTCTGTCAATATGACTAGCTCCACTACCTTCAGTAGTAACCAGAGGGAGGCCAGAAAGCGAATTCACAACAGGTAACTCTTCAGTCCTTCCTGGGTCTACACCTAGATTCAGTAAGTCAAAGGTGTCTCCTCCCAGGGGAAAAGATGCTAATTATAATGAATAAGGTTATGGCAGCAATTGATAACCCTCATATGTCCCTGAGAAATGCTATGTCCCTCCTGGGGTCCCTTATGTCCTGTATTCCAGCTGTTCAATGGGCTCAATTTCATACTAGGTGTCTGCAGCAAGAAATCCTCTGTGCGGAAGATCGACTGCAAGGTTACCTCAATGGCAGAATGACTCTGTCGTTAGAAGTAGTAAACTCCCTGTCCTGGTGGTTAGATCGGGATCACCTTTCTAGGGGAGTTCAATGGGCAGTGAGACCTTATAAAAATAGTTACTACTGATGCTAGTCCCGATGGATGGGGGACTCATCTGGGTGATACCTGGCCCAGAGGCGGTGGTCCATAGAAGAAGTTGATGACTCCTCAAACTTAAGGGAGTTAAAGGCAATCAGTCAAGCGATTCATTACTTTCTCCCACAGCTGCGGGAGCCCTATATAGTTATAATATTGCTGGTGATAGATGGGTTTCATGGTTTATTACAGCGTGTGAGCGTGGTGACCCTGCACATATTGCTTGTTTACCTCTTTGGGACTTGAACCTGGTCCTTGATGCCCTGACAAATCCTCCATTTGAGCCTTTGAAGTCAGAATCTTTAAAATGCCTGTCGTTAAAAACTCTCCTGTTAGTCGCTATACCATCAGCTAGAAGAGTTAGTGACATACAAGTTATATCTATAGCTCCTCCATTTCTTTTATTTTTTTCTAATGGTATATTGCTGAAACCGAATCCTTCCTACCTCCCTAAAGTAGTTGCTAAATTTCACAGAGATCAGGAGATTTTTCTTCCTTCCGTTTTTGCTAACCCTTCTACTCCTGAGGAAAAAAGATTCCACACTTTAGATGTGAGGAGAATCGTCCTACATTATATAGAAAGAACTAATCCCTGGAGGCAGAGTAGGGCTCTGTTTGTGTCCTTTCAGGGCCACAGGAAGGGGTTTGGAGTCACATAAAGCACTTTAGCAGGATGGATCAGAGATGCAATCTGTCTGGCCTACTCAGCGAAAGGTGAAAATCCCCCGGACGGAGAAAGGGCCCCTTCAGCACGGGGCTATGACATTCTTCTGGGCTGAGAAGGCGGACATCTCGATTGATCTGATATGTAAGGCATCAACATGGTCTTCACCATCTACCTTTTACAACCACTATAGGCTTGATTTATTATCATCCTCTCACTTGGTTTTCAGGAGATCTGTACTGTGGTCTCTCCCAGTTGAGGGTTCTCTGAAAGTCTCTCAAGTGGGTGCTGTTGTGGTGAGAAGAAAAAACTATATTGCTTACTGGTAATTGTTTTTTTATGGAGTCCACAACAGCAGTATTTTAGGAATCTATGGTGTAACACATATTATGCTATATTTCACATTAATGTATTTCTTTACGCCTTGTTTCCACATGTTCCTTTGAGTTTTGCCTTCAGGTGAATCTAAAATGTGCACATTCCAATAAAAATAAGGATTTGGGAATGTTTAGTTTGCAAAAGAGAAGACTGAGAGGAGACTTAATAGCTGTCTACAAATATCTAAAGGGCTGTCACATTGTAGAAGGATCAACTTTATTCTCATTTGCACAAGGAAAGACTAGAAGCAATGGGATGAAACTGAATGGGAGGATACACAGATTAGATATTAGAAAAAACTTTTTGACAGTTAGAGTGATCAATGAGTGGAACAGGCTGCCACGAGAAGTGGTGAGTTCTCCTTCAATGGAAGTCTTCAAACAGAGGCTGGACAGACATCTGACTGGGATGATTTAGCGAAGGGGGTTGGACCAGATGGCCCAGGAGGTCCCTTCCAACTCTACGATTCTATGGAACACCATTACATGCACAGGTGTTTCCAAACTTTTGACTGGTACTCGGGGCTGTGGAGTCGGTAAGCCAAACCTGCGACTCCGACTCCTCAATTTCCCTTACACCGACTCCGACGCCAACTCCGACTCCACGACTCCGACTCCCACATATATTGCTTATATTTAAGTGAAAAATTTATTCTAGTACAATGTGAACATCAGACATTAATTCATTTTTATGATACAATAATCAAGATATTTAGATAGAGCATAATATTTATTGGAATACAACTTTAGAACACAAAAAACTAATAAATTGTAAACATGTAATATACTATGTAATATCGATTACATATATATATATAGTGTGTGTGTGTGTATATATATATAACACTATGTAATAAACTATAAGTGGCAAAAAACAGTTTTCAACAAAAACATAGTAAATAACATTTGTGCAGTCTATGAATTTGTTCTAAGAAATAGAATTGCCTCCATCAGATCCTCCTTCATAGATGACCTCAAATCTGACCTAATAATTTTAAGGCTAGAGAGCAACCTCTCTACAGTAACTTGGGTTGGAGGCAAAGCCGTAACCACATGGGCAACATCTCTAACAAATTCCGGGTATAAAGGAATTGCCTCATGCAGTCAGTTTTGATGAACGGTTGAACTTTTCTATTTCTTTGAGAACAAGTGAAACATTTTGCTGAAATATGGTCAATCTGCTTGCTATAGGAGACAGAGTGAAATCTTTTTCCTTGCGGCAACGCTTTGCCTGCTCCATGTCATCCAAATACTTGTCAAAGTCAAACTCCTCATCTGATGAGGATGAAGATATGGCAGTAGCACTGTCAGGACCCGAGTCCTCTTGCGCCTGGCAGTCCTCCTGTAGGCCACTCTTCCTAACTGCTACCTCAGTCAGAGCTTCTTTTCCTTTAGTAAGCTGTTGATCATCAAGCAATATACGATGACTTGGGTCCACATAAACAGCTGCCAGAAAAATGTTATTTTCCAATAGCTGTGTCTCTCTCCGTTTCATTGAAGCAGAAATGCCATCTGCGATTAAACAGCAAAATAGCAAGTTCTTCCGCTCCCTCATGAAAATGCCAGGAGTTAAATCCTCAGCTTGTAATTTTTTAGTCACAGTAAATGGGTGATTAAGCAATTCCTTCAATTCAGCCTCCTGTGTCCATTGACCTTCATTTAGGGTTACCTGAGGGTTCACCATATCTATAAGAAACGGTTTTAGTTGATCAACAATTGCACTTTTCCAGCACGTCTCTTCAAGATGGAATCAATTTTAGCGGTTCTGGCGGCTATAACCAATTTCCTCACTTTTCCAATCAGATTTCCAGCATGTCCCTCTTGCAGACTATCTCTTATTGCCAGCTGCAGCGTGTGCACAACACAGCGCATGTGATGAATATGAAAGTGTTTTGAAGCAGCTCAACAAGATCATCTATTTCTACAGTATAATTTTGCTGTTCTTCTGTAGTAATATCTGTTCGTTCCTCAGTTACATGAACAGCACTGTGGCCTTCCATCTCAAACATACTGAATCCTAAATGTTCCTCTAGCTGTTGTTCATTACTCTCATTCATCAGTGTAATTGTACTTATGTTTGAAGCATTGTCCGTTACAATAGCAAGAACCTGTTCTTTTTTGAGTTTGTAATCTTGCAGAACTTTTTCCACTAAGGCCTGGAGAAACTGGCTGCTGTGATGAGCTTTAGTATCTTTTACTGCCAGCGTGTTGGTAACAATTTTTGTTGTCACAAACATATCGAACATTGATGGCAAAATAGTTCACTCTGTGATGTGTGCAGGCATCCATTTTAAGAAACATGAAGCGTCTTTTGAGAGTCTTTTTAAGATCTTCCTTTTGTTTAAGGGCTTCTTCAATCACTAATTTTCTAATACTTTCTCTTTCCAGAGAAACACCAAGTTTGGGGGCCATTTCTCCATTAAGAGCTGTAAAAGCTGGTCGTGCAAATAATGTTAATGGTACACCGTCCTTCACAACAAGCTGTATGAGCTGTCTTTTAAGGTACTGTCACACTTAGCGATGTACCAGCGATCCCGACCAGCGATACGACGCGGTCAGGATCGCTGGTACATCGCAAAGTGGTCGCTAGTGAGCTGCCACACAGGCAGATCTCACTAGCGACATCGCTGGGGACGGGGGTCGCTACTTACCTGTCACACCAGGCGATCCTGCGTCCTCCCGCCCGGCTCCACGCGTCGCTCGTCATCACAGCAGGAAGCTGACGACGAGAAACAGTCCTGGACGTTCTTGCGCGATCAGCGATAACCAGCGGGGGAGCGGGTTGTAGGTAAGTATCACGCATAGCGATATCGCTAGCAATATCGCTATAACGTCACAAGTTATAGCGATATTGCTAGCGATATCTCTTAGTGTGACAGGCCCTTTAGACATATCTGCTGTCATTGTTACAGTAACTTTGTCACTTACAAAATATCTTGTTAATGATGTTTGAGACGCTCTTTCCTCCTCCTTTGCCTGGCAGGAAGTGTTAGTCTGTGTGCCACCCAGCTTTCATTCTTTTTGGTACAGATAAGATATGGAGACAGATATGGATAAATGGATAGATAGAGCAGATTTCTAATCTGCTTTTGATATTGAAAACATTATCTATGAGCTCAAAAACCTTTCAGGTGATGCGGTTTTTTAAAAATCTGATTGGCTTTTGCAGCTGAAAAACGTATCCACAAAAAGCGCAGCAAAAATGCTGTGTGTGAATGTAACCTTAGATCAGGAATAGAACAGCCATTTATAGGGCATTTCATAACTTTCCCAAATTCCTATGAAAAAATATTCAGCACATTCTGCATTGAACTACTGTACCCAATTTATTATATATTTTAGGAGTCGGAGTCGGTCCATTTTATACCGACTCCGACTCCTACTCCACCAAAATGAGCACCGACTCCGACTCCACAGCCATGCTGGTACTGTATATGTGTAAAATTAAATTATCCAAACTAACCCTCTGTGATGTATAACTATTTTATCTGGGTATTGCTTTTATATGCAATACTCATCTGGAGCCGCTCAAGCTACATTGTAATCCTCCATCCTTCATGCTTTGAATACATTAATCCCTATGCAATACATTTACTTTTGCGCTAAAGAACTCTTGGAAAAAGCTACAATGAAACAATGAAAGCTTTATATGCTACATAGCTCCCTTGAATCAGAGGCCGCCTGCTTGCTCTGTTCAGTTTCTTTATTAAGTATGAGTGGATCATTAAATCTCAGATAATATGTGCTTGTAGACCATTAGAGTCTACCTCCCTTTTTCCCCACGTCCCTCATCTCGCCCGCACTGTTTCTAGCAGTTTTGATGCATTCAGAGTCCGCAGTGTTGGCAGAAAGATGTTTTCAAGATGTTTCAGCTGAGCAAACAAGGGCAAGAAGAGGCAGCAAAAAGCTACCAAAGCTGTCATTATATTGGCACAGCAGTATCTCCTGTGACTGGGAACAGTAACCAGGGCAGGGGGCAAAAGCTTTGGGAGATTGCGTTGTAGGCATAGAACTCGTATTTTATGCATGTTATTTATGTAGCGAAATATAGTGATATTATTTGGATGATTTCTTCATGCTTTACACCTTCTCCCCAGTGATAAGGACAGCTCTTATCAACTAAAAGGGTGAAGAGCGCCACTCCGAAGTAGTAGCAGAAATACTGCTAGTAATGTATGTACATCTATAGAATGGATGTTAGATCTCATTCAGGTGTGTTTGTGTTTCACATCTCTGCAAGAAAAATTGACAAGCTGCGGTCTGTAAAGAAACGGGCGCATGTCAGTCTCCACTGAAATCCCATCCACTATGCTGTAAATATTCAGGACAAATCCCCAGCAATTACTCATTGTGGGTTGATACCCTTAAACCACACGCATTTTGCTATTTTTTTATCACCTCGCAACAAATATACTGTATTAAATACCGTAAAACTGGCTGTTATGATTAGGTAACCACGGAGGATAGCAGGGAAATAGGCTAGGCAACCAGATAACCAGAGAGTTTGGTAACTTAGCGGATTGCAGACCACTAAACTAACAACACAACTAGAATCAGCTGTGGGACGTACCTACGATGCCCTAGACGCCTCGGCACAGCCAAAGAATTGAACTAAGCCTAAAGAGAGAAAGGGGGAAGCTAAACTGCCCGGAGTAGAACCCCAAAGGAATATATAGCCACCGAACATATATTGCCGGTGAGACAAGATGAGGCACAAAACGCAGGCAGAAAATAGAGTAAGCAAATGATGGGGCCCAAACTGTCTAGATAGGACAGGAAAGGATACTGTTTGCAATCACGCAATAAACCCTAAGAAAAAATCGTCTGATATGCAAAAATACTGAGGCCACACGAACTCTCCTCCACTAAATCAGAACTCTGGTGTGAACTGGACGCAAAACAAAAGATACTGATATAACAGGGGATTAGAAATACTGAAAAGACTGACATGAGCTGTGGCATATGGAACAGAGTCCAGCACATGTCCCAGCAGGGAACAAGGCTGAACTCACACCAGCAAAGCAGAAATCAGAGAAAAGCAAAAATGATTCAAATACAAAAAGATTCAAGCAGACAAATAACTTATCTGAAAGATGCAGGAGGCAAGCAGACTTCCAAAATGCTCAGGAAGAATACCAAATCACCGGCAACAACTGAGGGAAGGTTGCTTACTTAAATCTCTCCAGTCTGTAACACCTGACCTCCAATCATCTTCCTCAGGTGATTGACTTCTGTCAGCCAGACCATCTCCATTACCAGCAGCAACCAGCAGAGGGACCCCAAACTCAGGAGCCAGGTCAAAAGTGTTCACAACAACTGGCGTTTGCTATAGCTGGCATGGATTTACTGTACTAGCTGACTGATAACCCATGCTATGCACTACGTTTATTTGAAGGCATCTCCTAATAAGTTTGCCCACCTTACTCCAGAGATCTTTGGGTACAGTATAGGCGAATGAAATGCCAATCTTAGTAAATTTCTCCAGACATCTTCCTAATGCCGGGGTCGCACTTGCAAGTGTGATGCGAGAAACTCGCGCATCAATACCCGGCACTGCCGCACACATGCAGCCGCACACTCTGGTCCCAAGTGTCGGTGGCAGCGCCGGGTATTAATGCAAGAGACTCGCCAGAGTTTCTCACATCACACTTGCAAGTGTGACCCCGGCCTAATAGTATGTATATGGACAAACCTGTTAGTCTAGAGCAGAGGTGGGGAACCTTTTTCCAGCCGGGGGGCCATTTGGAAATTTCTACCATCATTCAGGGGCCACACAAAAATGATCACCTTGAAAATTACCCCGGTATAAAACAATTAATTACGGTAACTCACCCTTAATGTGACGGCTGGAGCTGCTTCTCTTTGGTGCAGCTGTGATGTTAGGTGATACTGATAATGTTGCTTCTCACAGCTGCTTTTCCAGGTTTGTGTTGGCCAGGAGAGCAGTCAACTTTTTGTCATAGTAAGTTTTGTAAATCATATACATCACATAGGAGATGCTGGGACTACTGTATATACATCACATAGGAGACACTGAGACACCTGTAAACTGTATATACACCACATCGGAGACGCTGGGACTGCTGTATATACATCACATGGGAGACGCTGAGACTGCTGTATTACATAGAGGACGCTGAGACAGTTGTATATACATCACATAGGAGACACAGGGACTGCTGTATATACAGTGCTGTGCAAAGTAATTGGCAAAAAGCATTTTTTTAAGTTAAATCATAAATTGGTTACCAGGCAGTGATTCAAACCAGTTTTAACTGCTTTGAACAGGTGTGAGTGCCTGTTCAAAGCAGTTAAAACTGGTTCGAATCACTGACTGATAACCAACTTACGATTTAACTTAAAAAAAAAAAATGCTTTGTCCCAATTAGTTTGCACAGCACTGTACATCACACAGGAGACTCAGGGCCTGCTGTCTATGCATCACACAGGAGATGCTGGGACTGCTGTATATACATCACACAGAAGACGCTGGCACTGCTGTACATACATCACACAGGAAACGCTGGGACTGCTGTATATACATCACACAGGAGACGCTGGGACTGCAGTAGACTCTAAAGCAATGGGGCAAGGAGAAGAAACACCGTGGCCGGCGTTCATAGGAGATTATAATTTTTGCTATACGTAGCAGTGCTGCAGCCCTGCTGTGTGTAGCACAGATGATTGGCTCATCGCAAATTTAAGTCTCCTAAGGGGACTATTGAAGTAAAAAAAAATTATGTTTATATTTAAGTTCAAATTCCCTCTTCTTTTGCACTATTCAAAATAAAACAATTACAAAAAAGTAAAAAAAAACTACACTTATTTGGTATCGCTGCACTCAGAAATGTCCGATCTAGCAAAATATAAAGTAAATTGATCCTATCAGTAATCATCATAACAAGAAAAAAAAATGCCAGAATTCCGACTTTTATTTTGGCCACCGCAACATTGCAATAAAATGCAATAAGAGGTGATCAAAACATTGTATCTACACCACAATCGTATTAATAAAAACCTCAGTTCAGCGCCAAAAAAATAAACCTACACCCAGCCTCAGATGATGAAAAATGGAGACACTTGGAAAATAGCAATACAAAAGATCTAACCCTGGCACACTCTAAAAATATGAAGATAAAACTTGTTGCTTTTAGAGTTTTATTAGTTTGTCTTTTGCAAAAAATGACGGCTCCCATGGTTCCGGCCCGGGCACTCGACGGGGGCCGTTCCTCCCACAGCCGCATGTATGTAAATTACTGGCACGAGAGAATCCTTACAGCGCTCTGTGAGCACTGTGAGAATTCAGAAGTCTGCAGTCACATACTGTAGAATGACTGCAGACTCAGCACAAACATGGACAACCCCTTTAATGTTCCTAACAAATAAAAACATGAGAATTAGTCAGTATCACAAATAATATTTACATCCAGGTACCTTATAGATGACATCTCTGGAGTCGTTCTCCTTCTTTTCTTCTTCTTGTCCAGACCCCATGATGAGTTTTCTCATCCATCCACAGCCGTCTCTGCAGACTTCCATCTTTTCCGGTCTTCTGCAGCAACTCTCCACACGATGCCCTTAAAGATAGAAGTGTCATTATAATGCTCCTAAATAAAAATACCTGCAATATACTGTCGCCTCACACTATTCCCCTCCCTCCTCATACTGTCTCCTCTAACATCCCACCTGTTCACAATACTGTCTCCTCATATTTACCCCCTCACTCTCTATACTGTCTGCTCACACATACCCCTGACGCCCCATACTGTCTGCACACATCCCATCACCCTCACTCCCCATACTGTGTCCACATACATTTTTCCCATCCGCTACTCACTGTGTCCATATACCACATTTAAGCCACCTTTACATTTAGCGATGCACCAGCAATCCCGACCACGATATGACCCGGTCAGGATCGCTGGTGCATCACTAAATGGTCGCTAGTGAGCTGCCAAACAGGAAGATCTCACAGTGATGCAGCGACGCAGCAGCGGTCGTTACTTACCTTTCAGACGCGGCGATGATGATGTCCTCCCGCCCGCGTCCACGCATCGTTCTTCGGCCCCAGCAGGAAGCAGCCGACGAGAAATGGACGTGGACGATCTCGCGTGATCAGCGATAGCCAGCGGGGGAGCCGGTCGGATGTAAGTATCACAAGTAGCGATATCATTAGCAATATCTCTGCTGCATCAATAATCGGTGACGCTTTAGCGATATTGCTAGCGATATCGCTATGTGTAAAGCCCCCTTTACCCATTCACTCCCTATACTGTCTACACCCATCCCCCATACTGTTTCCTCATACGTGCCCTCATACACACTCTTCATTGTGTCCTCAAATCTCCCCACACATTAAATCCCCTATTCCCACTCCAAATCCCCCCGCATACATTAAATCCCCTCATCCCCACTCCAAATCCCCCCCTGTAATGTCCTCAGATTTCTGCCCCCCCCATATGTTGCTCATATTTCTCCACCACATTCATCTTTCTGCAGCCATCCAGCCCCCTGGCCTTGCTCCTCACACACTGTCCTGAGTTTACTCCCACTGCTCCCTCCATATCCATGTGTCTGCAGCCATCTCCCAATCTCACACATTCCCTTGCACGGAGTCACTCCGTATAGCGTCCCCGACCCCAACCATCCCTTCCTAGCCCCCAGAGCATGTCCCTAAATTTCCACCATTAATCTTCTTCGGTGTCTTCAGCTCCATTACCTCGTCTGGAGCTCTTGCCACCAGCCGCAACGCTGCCTCACTGCCTGTGCCCTGTTTCTTCGCCTCTGAAGGGCCGGCGAGTGATGTCAGCAGCGTGATCATATGACCTGATCACACTGCTGGTGTTTCACTGATGCGGAAGTGCCGGCGGCCGTCAGGGCTAAGTGGATCAACAAATGTACTAGCGTCTGAAGACGCTAGTACAAGTCCTTGGGAGCCGATGCACAGGCGCAGCACTTTCTCTGAGCTGGCTGTCAGTTTGACAGCAGGCTCGGAGAACTGGAGAATCTGTGTGGGGGTGGCAGAATGTCGCCGACGGGGAGCCTCCTCCTTGGACCGCCGCATGAGGAGGCCCGATGGCGCCCCCCTGTCAGCTGCGTCCGGGGCACATGCCCCATCTGCCCCCCCCCCCCCCGGATACACCTCTGGGAGGCGCGAAACTGAATTCTTTCCCCAGTATCAGAAAACCTAGATAAACCTTTAGCTAAACCCCTGCACTGCTGACAGAAACCTGCTCCGTTTAATATGATGGAGACGTGCTTCTAATTAGTGCAGGAGTACGTGGAATCAGACGGTGCGGTCTTCTGGCCCTTCTCTGTCGCCTTAAACCCGTGACAGTATCCATAGTCTGCTGCTTTTACATTTACCCAGTAGAAACCGGAAAGTTCTGCTAATACAACCCTGCCTGTACATTGTGGGATATTGAGTAAAAATTGAATTATATAAACAAAAGGCGAGTGAGGGAAATGAGCATTTTCAGAAGGTCACATTTCCCAGCGAGAAGACTTAGTTCAATAATAAAAGGAAAGGAGAATCAATTGAATCTTTGTGTTTTAATTTCCTGATGGCATTTCTGTACTGTTCTCCTCTTGTGGCACACTCATCCTGCTCACCACAGACTACAGGTCGCTCTTCATCGTAGCTCAGTAACCCTTCCAGCTCAAACAATGGATGGAGGGAATGATAGATGGCAGCTTCTTGGCATCGAAAGAAATAAACAAATCTGACCGTTGCTTTCCATCTCAGACATTTCTGACATATCCACAGGATATGTCCAATCGATGCAGGTCCCAGAATCTATCTTGAGAAAGAAGCCTTCACCACTTTTCATTGCATGTATATGCCATTTTCATGAAAAGTAGAACAATTCTGTTGATGGCTTATGAAATTTATTTCTATAAACCTGCGTTTTCTTAAAGGGGTTTTTCACATTCAAAAATTATTAATCCCCTCCTGCAGGTTATGCTAAAGCAACAAACCACACTATACTCATCTTCCTGTGGTCCACCAGCGAGTCTTGCCACTGCACTGGGCAGCGCTGAGGAAATACCTGGGAGGTGTCTGGCGGTCTAAGGGGCAGCGATGAGGCGACAGGTCGGGCGGTTAGCCGGCGCTCCCAGGCTGAGGCGACCCGGAAGTGCTGCAACTGCTTCCCGGGTCAGAGGACGCCGGTAAGAGCGGTATCGCGGGAGCAGGAGCCGCGCATGCGCAGTAGGACTCAAAAAAAAAAAAAAAGGAACAGAAAGAGAGGCGGAACCGATAAGCTGCATAAAAGACACCGGTGATTCGCAGCTATGTCGTCCACAAACGACCCGGTTTCGCTCCAACTGAGCCAGCCAGATGAGTCCCCACAGGGCAACAGAAAGAGCGGTGAAGGAGCAGCAGCTCCAGGAGAAGTGGCAGCTCCAGAAGAGAGTCCAGCGGCCATTCCAAAATGATCCCGCAGAGAAAAAACTGAAAGAGAAAAAGCCGTCCCACGCCTCGCCTCAGCCTGAGTCACAAACCCCGCAGCCGGTAATTTCCTGATGAAATTCACGGGTGAGTGTTTTTAGTCAGGCTTATAGCTGATGACGTTTCCTTGATCCATACCTTTTAGGCCAAAAGAACGGAGAAGGCGAAAAATAGAGAGTATGCCTTATGTTCTCAGCCCCTCCCAGATGGCCATCCTAAAAGATTATGCCAGTCTTGTATTGAAAAGACTTTGCAAGAGGAATCCTCAGGGAGAAAAGAGGATATCCAAGCAATAATTAGAGAGGAACTACGGGCTTTTGGCAGCTCCAGTAGTCTGGGGGTCACTCCTCTGACAGAGGAATAGTCTCACCGAAAGGAGTAGCTTCATTGGCATCGGGATCGCCGTCAGAAGCTGGAGAAATAGACTCAGATCCCAGGATTACTTTTCCTCAGATAAAGAGGAGCAGACTTGTTTCCCTACGGACAGTGTTAATAACTTGGTTAAGTCTGTCCGAAATACCATGGGACTGCCCGAGAATAAGGACCCCAAAACTCTGCAAGACATGATGTTCGCAGGAATTTCCCGGAGGAAAATCCGTGCTTTCCCAGTAGTCCCAGCTATTAAGGAGCTGGTAAAGAGGGAGTGGGAGAAGCAGGGTCAGAGAAACTTCCTCCCCTTGACTTCAAAACGCAAATATCCATTTGACGACGAGGAGTTAACATCTTGGTCGAGAGCCCCCAAAGTAGATGCGGCAATGGCCTCTACCTCTCGTAGGTCCTCCCTGCCGGTGGAGAATTCAGGGTCATTGACTGACTCACTAGATCGTAAGACAGATACCTTTCTTAAACGATCCTGGGAGGCATGCACAGCAGCCTTTAAGCCCGCAATAGCAACCACATGCACAGCAAGGTCGATGTTGGTATGGCTGGATGACCTGGAGGGGAAAATTAAAAGCGGAGTATCTAGAAACGAGCTCCTTTCCTCTATTCCCCTGATTAAAGGAGCAGCAGCTTTCCTGTCAGACTCCTCAGCGGACTCTCTCCGACTATCTGCTAGAGCAGCAGGGCTAACCAAATCAGGCTGGCGGGCCTTATGGTTGAAAGGATGGAGAGGAGATACGCAGACAAAGACTAAGCTTTGTGCTATACCCTGCCAGGGTAAGTACCTATTTGGCACTGAGCTGGATGAGATCCTAACAAAAGCGGGGGAGAGAAAGAAAGGTTTTCCTAACCCGTATATTCCCTTTAACAGGAGGGCCTTCAGGAAGCCTCCGTTTGGAAAAAAGAGAGATTTCAAACCTCAGGACCGCTGGGGAAATAAGGATCCCAAACAGAGGGGCAGCCTATTTGGGAAACGTCCCTTCAGAGGAGACAGGTTCCGCTAGTATCAGTACACCGGTAGGTGGCAGGCTACAGAAATTCAGCCACCAATGGGGAAAATTTACATCCAACCCCTGGGCCATTGATATCATCTCATCGGGCCTAAAACTAGAATTTGTTCGGCATCCACCGAGCTCCTTCCTATTGACTTCTATGAAGTCCCAAACACAGCAGAAAGCACTGGAGATGGAGATTGCAGCACTGTTAACTAAGCGTGTCCTGATAGAGGTCCCAGGGGACGAAAAGGGAAGGGGCTTTTATTCTTCCCTGTTTTTAGTCCCTAAACCAGACGGCTCTTTTAGGACAATTTAAAAAAGCTTAATACATTCTTGAAGCTGAGGCCGTTTAAAATGGAGTCAATAAATTCAGCAATAAAACTCTTGTTCCCCAGGTGCTATAGGGCAGTCTTGGACCTAAAGGATGCCTATTACCATCTCCCCATATACCAAGGGCACCAGAAGTTCCTGCGGGTAGCAGTCTGGTTCAAGGGTCGGATTCAACATTTCCATTTTACGGCGATACCGTTCGGACTGTCTATGGCTCATCGAGTGTTTACCAAATTGATGCTAGAGGTGATGTCATATATAAGGCTGAATGACACCCTAGTGGTCCCCTACTTGGACGACCTGCTCATAGTAGGGAATTCTGTTTCCCAATGTGAGAAAAGAATAGCTGATATTGTCTTATCCCTACAGACATTAGGCTGGCTAATCAACTGGGAGAAGTCCAGGCTAAAACCGGTAACCTGTCAGAAGTTCCTAGGCCTGCAAGTAGATTCCGTAAGTCAGAAATGCTTTTTACCAGATGCTAAAGCGCAGGCCATAATTAATAAAGTACGGAACATTACTGTAAAACCCGTAATATCATTGAGACATGGTATGTCCTTGCTAGGGTCCATAATATCATGCATTCCAGCAGTGCAATGGGCCCAATTCCACTCCAGAAAATTGCAGTGGGCTATTTTACAGGAGACAGATAGACTGCAGGGGCGACTGGAAGGGAAGATGTCCCTATAGCCCGAAGTTATTAACTCCCTGGATTGGTGGCTGGATCCTACCAATTTGTCAAAAGGAGTTCAATGGTGGGTTACTCCCTCTATGATACTCACCACGGATGCTAGCCCCTCGGGGTGGGGGGCCCACCTGGAGGAAGAGATGGTGCAGGGCCAGTGGCTGGAGCATGAAGCAGAAAGCTCCTCTAATATGAAGGAACTAACAGCAGTTTACTATGCTATATCTCAATTTCTCCCGCAGTTAAGAGGAACCCATGTGAGGATCCAGTCAGACAATACCACCGCAGTGGCATATATAAACCGGCAAGGAGGTACGCGGTCAGGACCATTGATGTGTATCGCGGAAAAGATCTTAGAGATAGCCGAAGTGCATCTTCACTCCTTGTCTGCACTCCTCATAAGAGGAGTGGACAATTCTTGAGCATATTACCTCAGCCGCCAAACCCTATATCAGGGCGAGTGGGTCCTCAGCCGGCACATCTTCGAGATGATAGCGGCGAAATGGGGCAGACCAGAAATAGACCTGTTCGTGACCAGAGCCAACAGGCGTGTAAAAAGTTCGCTTCTCTCTACAGAGCGGACAGCCCAGACATACTAGATGCCCTCCAAGCATCTTAGACATTCCAGCAAGCCTATGCCTTCCCTCCAATGGTTCTGTTACCAACAGTGGTCAGGAAAATAAGACAAGAAAAGGCGAGGGTCATCTTGATAGCCCCGTTTTGGCTCAAGAGGCCGTGGTTTTCATGGCTGAGAGCCATGTCAATAACCGACCCGTGGATTCTGCCACTACATCAGGACCTTCTCTCGCAGGGACCCTCCTACCATTCACAGGTCAAAGCCCTGCGCCTAGCGGCCTGGAATTTGAAAGGGAACTATTGAAGCAGAGAGGCTTCTCAAAAAACCTGATTAGTACCCTTCTGCAAAGTAGGAAGGAATCTACAACAAAAATATACGCTAAGGTAAGGAGGAAATTCCTGGCCTTTCACCCAGCAAGATTATCCAGTGAAGTGCCCATTACGGCCATTCTAGAATTTCTTCAGAAGGGCCGAGAATTGACGCTCTCAGTAAATACTCTAAAGGTCCATGTATCGGCCCTAGGAGCCTTGTTTAACTACAACGTGGCAGGTAATAGGTGGGTGACCCGGTTTATTTCAGCTTGTCAGTGGTCAGAGCCAGTGCATATTCCTGAGCTACCAGCATGGAACCTTAGTCTTGTTTTGGATGCCTTCACTCAGGCCCCGTTTGAACCTATAAGTTCATCATCAATGAAATGCCTCTCATTAAAAACTGCTACGCTAGTAGCCTTAGTATCAGCTAGAAGAGTAAGTGATCTTCACGCCCTGTCAGTAGACCCCCCCGTTCCTGTCAGTAACACGGGACAGACTGGTATTGAAAACGGACCCGTCCTACCTTCCCAAACGGGCAACTAAGTTTCATAGGTCTCAGGAGATTTGTCTACCTTCCTTCTATGAGAACCCAACAACACAGGACGAGGTTAAATATCACACTTTAGATGTAAGAAGAGCTGTGCTAGCCTACTTAGATAGGACCAGTCCCTGGAGGCAGTGTAGGTCTCTTTTTGTCTCCTTTCAGGGTAACAAGAAAGGGGCTAGAGTTACAACAGGCACGTTGTCCAGGTGGATCAGAGATGCGATCGCAATGGCATATTCGGCAAAGGGAGAGGACGCTCCACAGGGTATTAAGGCGCACTCTACTAGAGCCATGTCATCCTCCTGGGCCGAGAGGGCGAACGTCCCAATTGAGCAAATATGTAAGGTGGCAACCTGGTCTTCTCCGTCTACCTTTTATAGTCACTATAGACTAGATTTGTCCTCTACCGAGGATCTGACTTTTGGTAGATCTGTCCTTAACACGGTGTGCCCTCCAAGGTGATTATCTCTGGAAATCTCTCAGTGGGTGCTGTCGTGGCGAAGAGGAAAAACCGGATTACTTACCGGTAATACTCTTTTGTAGAGTCCACGACAGCACCCGCTCACTTCCCGCCCGTAAAATTTTCACAAGTGGTTCTCCTTGGTGGTGGAGATTAGACTTAAGACTTAAGGTGTAGATAGCTATAGCAGACATAGAAGTATATATGTATAACATAGATGAATTGTCTAAACAAATTGACTAAAACATGTATGGCGGTTCGTCCATTGTTCTCTGTAATACAAACTGAGGGAGCGAGGGGGACCGCCCCATTTATCTCTCTGTAGGTTTCCTGTTCCTAGGGGCGGATCCCCTCTCTCAGTGGGTGCTGTCGTGGACTCTACAAAAGAGTATTACCGGTAAGTAATCCGGTTTTTTGGCTAAAATTATATAATTATATAATTAAAATACAATACTGTTACCTGAATGAATGAATGAATGAACAAAAAAGCAACCTAAATTCTCCATTATCCCCATGCATTTAAAATCAACCAACTTTTCAATAAGTCTTAAAATAAAATTCCTTGTAATTTAGTTTATTGTGTTCCATGCAAACCTATGTTCCTCCATGGCTACAAATGACCAACAAGCCCTCTATACACTAATCTAGCAGTCATGTTCTATTTTTATATGCCCTTATTAAATGTATGCCAAATGACCATTTTATTTGAGCCTCCTAGTAGCACATTGAACCTCTTTTGGCCTTCAGAATCACAGTACTTTTTGGTGCAATGGACTCGAGTAGGTGTTGAAAATATTATTCAGGACCATGAGGACAGGTTAATTAGATGCATGTACTGAAGTGCTCTATACAACCTAGTATAGCTCTTCCCAGATATGTTATATAGAAATAAGATCTGAGGACTGCGAGGAACACAGATGCAAGGACAACTCCTGTCATCTTCCTGGAACCAATCCTATGTATGACCTACTGGCGTCAATACTTAGTGGACCCTACTGTCCAAATGTCCAGCCACAGGCATCAAAGGACCCATGGAAATATCCTTAACATCATTACCCCACCAGCCTGAGAGAAATGGTTCATTATTTCATGCTTTTTGCACCAAATTCTGCCACCTATTAACCCTTTTCCTAAGTATGGTGCAACCAAAATATGAATTCACCTGACCAGGCAATGTTCCTTTACTGCAAAGATCCCCAACTCTTATGTCCTTCAAAGCCACATTCAGCTTTGAAAAATAGTTGTGAGTCACGTCCAGAAGACCCCTTGTCTCAGAAGTGATGCACAAAGCACCCCCCCATTATCTGTGTGCTGACAGCCAAAACATCCCCACAGAAAGCGCACAAATATTATGCCTCCCTCCCTTAGGCCATGTGCACACGTTGCGGATTCTGCTGCGGATCCGCATCGTTTTTAGACCTGCGGAACCGCATGAGATTTTGCTGAGTTGTACAGTACCATTGTATTCAATAGAAATTAAAAGACGCAGTGCACATGCTGCTGACTTTTCAGTGCAGATTTGCTGCGGTATCAAATCCACAGCATGTCAATTCTTTGTGCGGAATCCAGAGTGGTTTTACACCTGCTCCATTGTCCAGGTGTCAAACCGCAGGGGAAAACCGCAGGCTAATCCGCAGGTAAACTGCAGGTCTTTTGACCTGCAGATTTACCGGCGGATTTTTCCAAATCCGCGCGGAAAAATCCGCAGCACCTTCCACTACGTGTGCACATGGCCTTATAGGCAGTGTGATTACATCCAAGAAGCCCCACCTTACCACCATTCTGCATTCTCGCATCAAGAACTCCCAGCACACTATTGCATCCAACATCAAGCAATCCTCTACCTGGCAGTATCATTCTATCACCCACTTTTCACCCATCCCTCAGTAAATGCGCATTCAGATCTGCTCCTCTGTGTGGGGCTGCACACAAAAGTTACCATCTGGAGGCCTGCTCTTCTTAGCCGTTTACTAGACCTGGTGCTAGTGCACCAAGCTGGCAGACAGAGCCCGTGAGCCACAAGTTGCTCCCGAGCCAATGGTTTGGGACCCCTACTCTATTGCATAGTAATACAATTTGTACTCTCTTTTTCCTTTCTATCTCCTGGAATTGTCCTGAAACGGATTGTGTTATGTTTAGCCCATTCATACTAAGGAACAACAAATTATGTATTCGTTCACATTAGCTGGGTACCACCTTTGTATTCAACTGAAGTTTCTTGACTCTGCATTGCCTGTTCATCAGAAGTATTCTTCTCAGCCTCCTCTGATCCCTTTAATCAGAACAATTCTTCACTTCCTTTCCAGACCCTCCTTTATCGTGAAGTTCTTTGCTTCCATAATTTTCACTTTCTCTGGATGTTTTTCCTCAATTAGGACAATACAAAAATTGACCTTTAACAATATTGTAACCAAAACATTGTAGTTTGTCCAAATGTTCGAATAATAGTGTTTCATTAGTTTTGTGGCCACATCTACTTACAGTGCAGATTACTTACAATGGCTCTGAGCTCCTGCCATGGAGTCTTTATTATTTTTTGTTTTTTTAAGACGCCTACGATTCCATCGATCGAAACTACAGGAGATGTTATCCAAAATGATACACATTCAACAAATAACAGCTTTATGAGTTTTGCCTTAAAGCTTTTGACTCCTTTCTCCAGCTTTGTTTTGGGAGGTCTGCTAATGCCATTTATTCCAGAAAGGACAAGAAGGGAGAGAGAGTGCAAATGAGACTTCTGTTAAAAATCCATACCATGTTCTCTTTTTCCCTTTCTTAATAGTTTCGTATTGCATTGGGTTTACGTTGTACCTGATCCATCTTTGCTATCTTATAGGTCCATAAAGGTTGCGACCAGTTACTCGCCGTTTCGAAAGCTTCCTTAGTTGGTTAATTTCCTTCCATTCAGCAGTTAAGATATATTACAGGGACTGAGAGCAAATGGACAGATGTCACTTTTTCTTATCCTGGTGTTGAACGGTCATGTGTATGCTTCCTTGGCAATGTAATAAACCGGCTACAACTTTTGCCTTATTAACCTAGCCCTGTTGTAAATGTACTTATTCCAATTTCCATTAATTTGCTTCTCACTACCACCAACCAGCATCTATGAGTGACCTTTTGAGGTGATTTCTTACCTCTCGTGCACTGTTGCCGATTTACCACTTCCTTTTTTTTTTTTAATGAACTTGCACCATGGGCCCATTGTGTGCATGTTTTATTGTTCGTGAGCTGTCAAGTAAAGAGTTGACAATCTTGTTTCTGTTTTAGAACACGCAAAACTATAGAAACTATAGGGATATTGCATCCTTTTACAAATGTTGGACAAAGCATAAATTACATACTAATAGCTCTAGACTGACTGAATTTGCGATCTGGTGACCGATATCTAGTGTGTAGGACAGGCTCGGACTGGCACAAAGAGGAACAGGAGAATCCCCCAGTGGGCTCCTGTGCAGGATTGGGTCCTTTCTCCTATATTAGTAGTAGTTTGCACAATACGCTTATTCACCAAGTACAGAATGAAGCAACATCCCATCAATCATTCAACAAGCTACCCACTGTATGATTATATAGATGCAGCGAGAAATTTGTGACTGGGGGCAGTGTAATATTTGCGTGAAACTGAACAGTGGGCCCCCAGAGTCAATGTTACCGCTGGGCCATTAGCATTCCGGTCCGACGCTGGTGTAGGCTCACCTTAATGCTCAGTCTGTCAACTATCTGAAAGATTATACCTATTCTTTGCTGTTCCTGGAACTGACTCCTTCCTGCTCATTACACCCTAGTTGCCTATGGGTGTATTGCAATGATCGGTTTACCCCTTCAATACTCATAGAGTTACAGTCAAGTTCAGGTCCTTAGACCGCGACAGTCAGGCCGCAACTTGTTTTAGTAATATGCTGCACACACAGACTGGTAATACTGGTGAAATAGGTTTGCTTTAAGGCCAATCAGCAGGATTTTGCTAAGTAAACTACAGGCACTGTCAGGTTGGCGTTGTTACACTGATTAAAATGATACCTGAGGGTGAAGAAATTCATCTTGTGTAATAAGTGTTAGTTTTCAGCTAATGAGATTCTGGTGCTCCCTGGCGGGACTGTAGGCAGAGTCTTATCTTCGTGCTCTAAAGGCCCCGTCACACTAAGCAATATCGCTAGCGATATCACTTAAGTGTCACCGATTTTGTGACGCAGCAGCGAGATTGCTAGCGATATCGCTATGTGTGATACTTACCTCCGACCGGCTCCCCCGCTGGGTATCGCTGATCGCGCTAGAACGTCCTGGGCCGTTTCTCGTCGGCCGCTTCCTGCTGGCGCCGACGAGCGACTCGTGGACGCGGGCGGGAGGACGTCTTCATCGCCGTGTCTGACAGGTAAGTAACGACCGCCGACCACTGCTGCATCGCTGGTGAGATCTGCCTGTTTGGCAGCTCACTAGTGACCATTTAGTGATGCACCAGCGATGCTGACCGGGTCGTATCGTTGTCGGGATCGCTGGTGCATCGCTAAATGTGATAGTACCCTAAGCCAGAGAAACCAAGGAAAGACCTGCCCAAAGGCTCTCCCCGAAGCACAAAGATGTTCATCATAGAGACAGACTGTTTGTACTTCGGGGCGGCCTTTGGGCAGGCCTTTTCTTGGTTTCTCTGGCTTAGAGCAGGAAGATAACTCTACCCTCAGTCCTACCCTGCAGCACGAGCAAATAATTAAAACTGGTATGGCCTGTTTCACACTTCCGTTTGTCACCATCAGGCAAAATCCGCCGTTTTGCAAAAAAAAAAACGGATCCGCCATTTTGCTTGGCGGATCTGTTTTTTTCCCCATTGAGTTGCATTACCGGCGAATCTTGACGGATGGCCATCCGTTGGATCCGTTTTTTTGCGGATCCGCCAAATTTTTGCCGTCTGCTGAGATCATCGAACGGAGCCTGTAACGTTTTTTTGCCCTGCGGATCCGCATTTTCCCTTTTTAACCCTGAATCTTGTCTGGCTGCTGGAAGAAAATTCTCTCTCTCTCTCTTTTTCTCTCTCTCTTTTTCTCTCTCTCTCTCTTTTTCTCTCTCTCTCTCTCTCTCTCCTTCCCCAGGCGCGGTTCCTTAAATTTTTACCATCAGCGGATCTGTACATCTGCCGATCCGCTCACCCCCGTTTCTGTCAGTCCGCCTGCGGATCCGTTTTCCGCTATTTTGGCGGATTTTGACTGACAGAAACAACTGAAGTGTGAAACAGGCCTAACACTGATTACACAAGAACCACAAGATGGATTTCTTCACTCCAGGTGTCATTTTAATCAGTGTAACAGCACGAACCTAACAATGTTTGTAGTTTACCTAGCAAAATCCTGCTGATAAGTTCGCTCAAGGCTTCATTCAGACATACGTAATTTTTCACATATGCTAAAAAAGACCAGTTTCAACAGTGGTTTTGATCCAATTTTCATCACTTTTTGCCAGTTTCTGTTTTTACTGTCAGTGTTTCATCACATATAGAAAAAAAACCAAAACAATTTGCACCTTCCATCCGTGAGCTGCCTGTGATTTTCCATGAACGCATAGAACTTGTATGGGTAATTTTGATCCATGACTCCATTTAAAGGCAGACTTGACTCCCTGATTTTTTTTGGCGGACATAAGGTCTGCAAAAAACAACGAAAAAAACGAACATGTGAATAGCACCATAGACTTCAATTGGTTTGCTTGCTATCCATGAAAGTCACAGAACACATGCGGAAAAAGAAGGTGTGAATGAGTGTTTGGAGCAGCAGTACTAGAAACAACCAGGTGACATTTTCTAATGGATACCTGCAGTTTTCCCCAAGCAAGTGTTGTGTTGATTATGACTGTGATTCTTGGCCTTTGTCCATTTTGTTTTCACGCTTGTGACAAAAAAGGGCCGACGACGATGAATTGTTTGCTGTTATTGAAGATCAGCAATACAAGAAAAGCTCTTGGCAATGGTTGTCCTTTTTAAGCCTAGGGTCACACAGCTATTTTTCTCTCATTACCATCTTATTCTCAGAGGAAAATCTTGCATGTTGAGATTTATTTTTCTTGGACAGACTCGGTCCGAGGAATAAAATTGGACATATGCGCAGCCCCATAGAAATAACGTAGAGCGATGACGAGTGCACTGTGCTGCAAAATATGTTTGCACAAATACTAACAATAATGCTTTATTGGGCTACTTGTGCCCTGTTCTGCCTGTGGTATTTCACAGATGGCTCTTCCTATAGGCAGTGTGCTGTGTGCACTCGCATTAAAGCATGTCTTGCTGTAGCTACTTACCTGGAAAGGATGTCCTGTCCCCAATGGGAACACTGATATAATCTAGTTTGTCTTTTAATCCCCCCGAGAGCATCCTGGTGCTGACAGCCTTGAGCCCCCATGTCAGTGTCTTTATAAAGCACAGTATGTCCTGTCATGGTCTTTATTAAATCCTCTCCTACGCATTTGTCATTGTGACAAGACGCACACCAGGTATCGGAGAAACCTGAGATTCTGCGTAGGGGGCATGCCATAGTAGGGCAGCTTGCCATTTTAAGGGGACAACAGAAAACTAAATATAGGCTTTCCATTCAGACAAATACATTTTTGGAGTTGCATTTCATATTAAAAAAAGCTCCACCTTTTGGTTTTTGCAAAAAAGCCAAATTAGTAAAGCCTGATGTGGAGACATTAATCTTTATTAAAGATTCACTGTTTTCAAAATAACTATTCCTTTTTTTGTGGGGTTGGCAAATTGTGCACCTCTAGTTATAAATCTAACTTAGGTTCAC
The DNA here is from genome assembly GCF_039654945.1 of Dendrobates tinctorius. NCBI lineage: Eukaryota > Metazoa > Chordata > Amphibia > Anura > Dendrobatidae > Dendrobates > Dendrobates tinctorius. Next base: position 26,958,024 of record NW_027361682.1, on the reverse strand, counting down.
AAAACACTTTCATCAAATACACCATCTCTAAATCACCGCCTTAGTGTTATATGGTAAGGTAATAGATTTCTAGAGATACCTGTTCCAGAAATACTACTTTTTTTTGCTTTTATGCGTGAAGGCATTTTTTGTGAGTCAAGAAGGTATTCCGGTGATCCGCAGAGTCATGAATTTCTGACATTCTCCAATGCATGTGCAAATGATGCCGACGACAGCGCACCTTTCTTCACCGTACATTGCAGCTGGTTTCTAATTCCAGGATTGCACGACTCTGGAGGAGATGTGAACCACCCTCTGGACTCCTTACAAGTGGAGAGAGTAACATTTTAAAAGAGATATCCACTACTTGGACAACCCTTTCTCAATCCTTTTGTTTCCCCCTTATAAAATAATAACACTTAGGCCGGGGTCACACTTGCGAGTAAGGTACTCGCACGAGTCTCTCACCTCAATACCTGGCACTGCCACCGGTGGTTTGGACCGGAGCGTTCAGCTGCATAAAAACACATGCAGCCGCACATTCCGGTCCCGAGTGCCAGCGGCAGTGCCGGGTATTGAGGCGAGTTTCTCGCATTTCACTCGCAAGTGTGACCCCGGCCTTATGCTCGCCTCCAATACCAACGTTGTCGACACTGACTCTCCCGGGGATCACATGATATTGTTATGTCACATGATCCTGCAGCACTGACTTTACTCTCCACGAAATGAAACTTTCATTCTCTTTGGGGCTAAAAGGAGCACAATTACGCCTGCTGCAAAATCGCTCATGTGAATTTTGTCTATTGAGTTACAGCGGTTCGTTGTTCATGCCGACAGAAAATATGTACATCTGAACTAGCTCTGAGGAAAACCTGGCAGGCTTTTCCAGTTGTAAGGGACATTTTAGAAGCTTGGGAATCTGGCTGACACCACTAACAGTGATGTCAAAAACGAGTTCCTGCAGTACACAGACCACCCATCTCATCATAGAAAGCAGGGAAAAGTCAAGAGGTTCCAAAGGGTCATGGGGCTCTAATATTTTAGGCCCTTAGGATATTTAGGTGAAGGCACTCAGAGCCCCTGGACCCAACTGAAACAAATGTGCGACATATCTGCTCGTTTAAATCTTCCATTTTAAATGGGCTAGATGAATCCGAGCAAAAGACACCTTTTTATGTTTCTCCATTCTAGTTAAAGGGAATGTGTTAGCAGGTTTTCGGTATGTAATGTAACAGCAGCATGATGTAGAGGCAGAAAGCCTGATTCCAGCAATTTGTCACTTAGTTTACTGGGTGCAGCAGTTGTGATAAAATCACAGTTTTTTCTGCAGCAGATCTAGCAGAACTTGGAATTCTGAGCTCTGTATAACCCCGCCCACATCTCCGATTGGCAGAAAGCTGCCAATCAGTGGCGTGGGGGGGTGATCCAGGAAGCATTAGACACTTAATCCTGTAGAGATAATCTCCTGCTGATAAAATACTGATTGTATTGAAACATTAAAACACAACCTAGTAAGTGATACATTGCTGGAATCAGGGTCTCTGCCCCTATGCCATGCTGCTTTCAGGTTGCATAGCAAAAAATGAGCATGCTAACAGACTCCTCCATAAGGAAGAGATCCTCATTGATGGAATGTCTGTGTTTTTCATCAGACAATCTCTTCAAGCTGTATTCAACTTTTTTTTTTACCGAAGTTCCCTTGTAAAGCATAGTTTTAAAACATTTGTTTCTAACATTTATTGACAGGAATTAACCTGAAGGAGAAGTTCAGCCCTGCAGCTCACATTGTCGATCCTGCAGTCTTATGTGCTTATCAATATTTAATGCGTATATTTGTCTGGCCAAATAATGTAATCGAGAATTGTATGACATGGGCATCTGATGGTTTCACATTTAGGGATTGTTGTGCTCTTGCAATACCCCACTGAAGAGAAACTCAAGGTCTCTCAGATGGCATATTTCTGCTGTGCTTCTCCCACTCTGAGGAGATGAGTCACGCAGGGACACGACAGACATAGATCACAATTACAGCCCAGTTAATGACTGTGGAATGTTATAAGCGCCGTCTGTTTGCTTCCAGCAAGTAGTGTAAACAATGCAATGATCTCCATATCGCTGATAGTATTGCCGAACACATATCATGAAAAACTAGGCTTTATTTGTAGCCCTTCCCCTTTCTGCTCCTCGCCAATGGTTATTGTATCATCTTACTGCTTGAATTGACTTCCTTGGGTCCCTGGCTAATGCGATATTCACAATTGGAGAGCTGTATTAAACGATAAATAAACAATTATCACAGGTGTTCCTTCTTGGCAAAAATTGCTATTCTGGTCTATTAGCAAAACTGAAGTGATCCTGAAAGAACACGGGTGTTCGGTACATAAAGCCCATGCCATATTTCTATGGAATATGTATTTTTAGGAGCATCATTGTGTAATGATACTATTGGAAGTGATTAAAAAGTGCATGTAAATGTAATAACCTGCAGGTATGGAGGATGTCGCCACGGATCTGAGACAGACCAAGAGTTAAAGTGTTTATTTACAAGGATATTCTTTCCATTTAAGGTAATAAATGGAAGCAGAATAAACTTATCAGTCTGAAGAAGGCTTGATTGAAGGGTCTAATCCTCCAACGTTGGCACCGTCAACAGCGGCACATACAGTCTGTCAAGTCTCTGTCCAGGAAGAAGAAATGGCCTCCGGGGTATACAACAGGATGCTGGGCAGTGAGAGGGGGTCATGCTCTCACCAGTCTTTGTCACAAGTCCACACTCAGTACGTGTCTCCGCAGGAATGTTGCCACGCTCCTTGGCCAGTCCAGCTACTTCTCTCAGGGGCTCTGGTCTGTCACTGCATACGCTGGGTCTCCAGGCACTAACGTCTGTCTCAAACTTGTCAGAGGAGTCTGGCAGGTCCACGTTCTCACAAAGGGTGCTCACCGCGCACTGTCGGTCTGTCTCAGTACTCAGCCGGAGGGTTCTCTTGCTCCAGGGAAGCGGTGCAGCTCGCAGCTCTCTTTGTTGTGAATTCGCTTTCTGGCCTACCTCTGGTTACTAGTGAAGGTAGTGGAGCTGGTTATATTGACAGAGGGGTCGCGAGTTCTCTTTCCGGGCTCTCTCGGGTGGTTACTGGAGGTAATGGAGCTGATCTAATTAAGAGGCCTGCCACCTGATAATGAGGAGGATGACTGAAGATTTGGAGTTTCTGACTGGATTTAAGACAGCCGACTCCCTCTATCCCTGCTGGTGAATTTTTCCTGCCTCCTGAGGTCTTAGTTTCCAGCTCAGCTAAGTGTTCTTTTGCTAATGTTCACATTTGATCTGGTTTTGTCTATTTCAGTTTTGTGTGTTCAGCCAGCTCCGGCTGGGGCTGTGCTGAATTTCTATCCTTATGTTACTGCTTGTGCCAGTTTGTTTTTGTCCCTTATTAGATTGGCCTCTTTTTGCTCTGCTTTCAGAATATACCAGAGTGCTGATATAGTGGGCGAAGTCTAGTGACTTCAGTATTTTTCTATCAGACATGTTGGGCATTTTTTGCAGGCCTTTTTGCGTGACTGCAGACAGTCTTTCCTTTCTTGTCTTGTCCAGTTAGTATGGGCCCCATCGATTGCTCAGTCTATTTTCCTATCTGCGTTTGTGTTTTCATCTTGTCTCACCGACAATATATGTTTGGGGGCTATCTATTCCTTTGGGGTCTGCTCTGGGGCAGTTTAGATTTCCCTTTTCTTGCTTTAGGCTTATTTAGTTCTCCGGCTGTGTCGAGGCGTCTAGGATCATCGTAGGTACGCTCCACGGCTTCTGCTAGTTGTGTGGATAGGATCAGGGGTCTGCAATCCGCTTAGTTACCAACCTCTCTGGTTTTCTGTGGCTTAGCTTGGTCTTGCTTTCCTCCTCGGTGACCCAATCATAACATCTCTCTCTGCTGTGCTGTACTTTCCCGCCCTGACTCTCCTCTGCTTCCTGCGCGCAGCCCCTTCTAACAGGTCCCCACACACCACAGTCACATGAAAGGGTCGGTCCAGGTCTGATAACCTTCCCCTCGAAACGCTGCCTGGCCCAGGTGGTTCCGGACACAACATTTAGGTACCTCCTCCTCTTCACCCCTTACATTCTCCCTCTCTTTTCGCTTGCCATTCCATGGGCGAGATTTTCCACAGCTCCCGTTGACAGTCTTCAAGTCCCTGAACAGTCTGTTGCCAAACGAACTTATCTTGATCATAACGGACGGGGGGGGGTACACCGGCAGTCGACCGCTCGGAGCGTCGCAATTCAGAAGGAGCAATCGTTTCAGGCCACATGGGAGGAACAGGGAATTGAGTCCCTCCCACTGGGTCGTTAGTCTCAGGCACCAGCCTCTCTTCTGTGTCCCCCGGGATAAATTGGGAGCCTTCCTCATCTTCGGAATCAACGACAGCGGATGGGGTTGCGTTTATCAGGATCCTGAGACAAGCAAGGTCATAACATATTCTGATGTAGAGTGTGAATGGGGACACCCTCATTCTCTTCTGGCTGGATTTCATACACAGGACCTTTAGCGTTGACTCCACGTTTCACCCTGTATGGGCTCTTCTCCCAACGGTACTCTTATTTATCACGAGGGCGCTTCTCTCTTACCAAAACTCGATCTCCGGCCCGCAGAGCTGTCCCACGTAGAGGAGTGTCCTGAGGATGTTCCGGCTCCTGTAGCCTGATTCACACCAGACGGTGGAGAGTCTGCAGCCGATGGCGGTGTTCTCAAACCCAGGAAAACACCCCCCGTCCATGGGTAGTCCTCCTCAGGCTCTAACTCCAATTCAGTCATTTCCTTTCTGGGCCGTTCGAAGAGAAGAGAGTAGGGTGTAAAGCCGGTGGTGCTGTGCTTACGATTGTTGTACACCCCTACCAGTTCAGGAAGATATTCAGGCCAACGTGCTTTTTTCTCTACCTCCAAGGTTCGTAGCATCTGGATCAGGGTACAGTTGAATCTCTCACAAGCCCCATTCCCCTGTGAATGATAAGGCGTTGTTCAAGACTTCCCGATCCCATACAACCGGAGCAGTTCCTCCATCACTCTGCCGAGAAAACAGGCACCCTGGTTGGAGTGGATACGCTTTGGACATCCATACACCTGGATGAAGTATTTGCAGTTGGCGTGAGCAGCATATTTGGTGGTCTGATCTCGTATCGGGGTTAGACATCAAACTTCGTGAGGTGGTCCACCATCATCAAGCAGTGTTCGTAGCCTTGATGCGCTGGCCCGATCGCCAGATAATCTATCATCAGCAATTCTAGAGCGTCGGATGACTTCACCGTTTGCGTGGGAGCCCGCTGTTCAGGTGGTTTGGCCAGGTCACAGCTCCGGCACTGCTGACAGACTTTCTCTCTCACCCATGACAGCACCACGGAGACAGGGGGTCCGCCCATCAAGGACAGGAACCTACAGATAAAAAGGCGGCACCTCTCCTCCGCCCCCAGTTGGGTTCCTGTCCTTGACGGATGACCCGTGGAACCAGCAGCAGCGGCAGCAACTTACCTGGGAAGAGGAGTCCAGGGCCGCCCCATTCGCAGTCCGGCAGCGGGGAGGCCCCTGTCGCGACGGGGTCGGTTTCTAAACCGCCACCGCTGCAGCTGATGGGCTGTTCAGGGTGAGCTGGCGGGGGAGGACCGAGCCGCCGCTCCGGAGAGGAGAATGGGGCTGGGAGACGCCGGCACGCGCGGGCAGCGCCATGGTCCAGAGGTGTACCAAGATGGCGCTGCCCAGGAAATGAAGCGACGTCTTCCGGGTCCCCGCGGCCGGCGCATGCGCGGTGCGCGCTCCGCGCTCCCCAGGGCACAGCGGTGCAGGCCGTGAGAAGCAGGTGACGTCATCGCCAGGAAATTTAAAAAGGGAACGCTGGAGCTGCTCCATGCTGGAAGCGTTCTGTGAACATGGAGGACAGTGACCAGCAGGAGCCAATACAGCAGCCTAAACAGCAGCAGCAACATAGGCAACACCACCATCGCCGGTCAAAAAGATAAGGACGGGCAGGAGAGCCGGTCTAGTAGTCACTCCACGCAGCGAAGCAAATCGACTGCAAGGAGCAAGTCACCTGCCGTGGATCGCCCAGTGAGGGATTTGAATCCACCTCCAGAACCGGTACCTGCAACCGCGCATACGGGGTAAGTGATCTACGTGAATGTTCCCCATTGTAATAGACTTCTTTCCCTTATTAGGGAAAGAAGAAAGAAAAAACAAAGAACAGGGAATTCCCCACCTGTAAAAGCCCGTTACCAGCTTCATGGGATAAAAAACTATGCGACTCCTGCATACAGGAAGTTCTCTGTGACGAAACCCCTGATTACGCCTCAGATCTAAGAGCAGTAATCCGTTCGGAGTTTCAGAATGCCCTTTCATCCATAAAACGGAAAGGGAAGGGAAGAAAGAGGGACACGGTAATAGAATCCCAGTCGGAGATCTCAACATCAGGGGAAGTTACCTCCCATACTTCAAACACCGACTCGTCATCCTCTGATGAGGAAACAGAGGGTCGCCATTGTTTCCCCCTGGATAAGGTTGAGGCATTAGTAAGGGCAGTAAGGTCCACCATGGGGGTGGAAGATCCGTCCAGGACATAATGTTCGGGGGACTGGGCCAAAAGAGACGGAGAGTGTTTCCATTAAATGAGAACGTACAGGGCCTCATAAACAAAGAATGGGAGAGACCAGATAGGAAGAACTCCACGGTTCCCTCTCTTAAAAGGAAATACCCATTTGATGAGGAAGTATCCACATCCTGGGATAAAGCCCCCAAGCTAGATGTGGCGGTCGCCAAAGCTTCAAAGAAATTTGCACTCCCCTTTGAGGATATGGGTACTCTGAAGGACCCATTAGACAAAAAGGCGGATACCCTACTCAAGGGCACCTGGGAATCAGCAGGAGGTAATATTAGGCCAGCGGTAGCGGCAACCTGTACCTCCAGAGCCCTCATGGTGTGGGTAGACCGACTAGAGAAGCAGCTAAGGGAAGGTACACCCAGGGAAAAGATCTTAGAATCCATTCCTATGATAAGGGGTGCAGCGGCCTTCTTAGCTGACTCTTCGGCTGATTCGGTAAGGTTGTCATCCAAAACGGCATCTCTGTCAAACGCAGCCCGAAGAACGCTGTGGCTAAAATGTTGGCCTGGGGACTTAGAAATTTCTGTTTGGAGAGACTTTGGATGACATCCTTGAAAAGGTGGGGGACATAAAGAAAGGATTCCCAAATCTAGGCCCGATAGGCCCCACAGGCTTTAAACAGTCCTTTCGTAACAAAAAATTCTTTCAGAGGAGACCCCCGAGAGAACAGAAATGGGACGACAGAAGGAGGGACAGGGGGTTCTTCTTTGGTAACTCGTCCCGGGACAAAAAGCCCTCCAAGTAACTGTTTGTCCAGGGTGGGAGGGAGGCTAGGCTTTTTTCTCCCAGCCTGGAAGGAAATATCGATCAACCCTTTGTTGCTAAATCTGATAAGATCAGGGTTAAGGATAGACTTTCTCTCTCTCCCACCTCAAAGATATATAGTGACCCCAATAAGATCATCAAAAAAAGAACAAGAAGCCCTCGAAAAAGAGGTCCTAAGCCTGTTGAACAAAAAAGTCCTCCAGGAGGTTCCCACGCGGGAGAAAGGCAGAGGATTCTACTCGCCTCTCTTCCTAATAACCAAACCGGACGGTACCTTCCGGACAATTATAAATTTAAAAAGACTGAACGATTACGTCAAAAACGAAAATTTCAAAAGGGAGTTGATCAAGTCGGCCATCAAAATTCTCTTTCCACATTGCTTTATGGTGGTATTAGACCTCAGCGATGCCTACTATCATGTTCCCATCCACAAAGACTCCAGACAATACCTCAGACTGGCGGTCTCTATAGCAGGCGAAATAAGGGAATTTCAGTACAGGGCCCTGCCATTTTGGATCTCGGTAGCCCCGAGAGTCTTCACGAAACTAGTGGCAAAGATGATGGCTCACCTAAGAGAACAAAATGTTCTAATAGTCCCATATCTGGACGACTTTTTAATAGCGAGCAACTCAGCCCAAAGATGCAGGGAACAGAGGGACAGAGTGATGAGCACTGTAAAAAACCTCGGATGGCTCCTAAACCTAAAAAAATCAAGGCTGGAGCCCAGGAAAGTCCAGGAGTTCCTAGGCCTGACACTAAATTCAAACACCCAGGAGTGTTACCTGCCAGACCACAAAAAGGAGAGGATCGCTCACATGGTAGCAAGAGCAATGCAGAACCCTTCCATGACACTAAGAAAAGCAATGTCTCTATTAGGGTCCCTCTCCGCATGCTTGCCGGCGGTCCAGTGGGTGCAGATACACACGAGAGATCTCCAGTGGGGGATGGGTTGAGCAACCAGTCGGTATTAGGAGGTCACCTGGAAGGCTGTGTTACACTAAACTCAGAAACTATTCGTTCCCTAGCTTGGTGGGGCAACAGAGACAACCTGTCCAAAGGGATTCCCTGGGTGATAAAAATTACACACATAATCACCACAGATGCTAGTCCCGCGGGATGGGGAGCACACATGAGCAACAGGGTGGCTCAGGGGGAATGGGGAGGTCAGGAACTAAAAGCCTCCTCAAACCAAAATGAACTGCTGGCAGTAGGCTACGCCCTAAAACACTTTTTACCAGTATTAAGAGGGCATCATGTCCGCATATTCTCGGATAATCGAGTGACGGTGGCCTACATAAATCACCAGGGGGGAACCAAGTCCAGAACACTAATCAACACATCCTCCGAAATATTCACACTAGCCGAGGAAAACTTACTATCCCTATCGGCACTACACATATGGGGAGCAGAGAACCAGACAGCAGACTTTCTGAGTCGCACCCAGCTACATCAAGGGGAGTGGGTTCTAAAACAGTCCATTTTTCGGAAGATCGTAAAAATGTGGGGGACCCCGGACATAGATTTGTTTGCCGACCACAAAAACAAACAAGTGGAAGCATTTTGTTCCCTAGATCCCAAGGGGAATCCTCGGACTCTGGATGCGTTTATGTTTCCGTGGACACAGGGCCTAATGTATGACTTTCCGCCACCCATTCTCATCCCGGAAGTAATAAGGAAAGTCAGGGAAGACAGGGCAAGAATGATATTGATAGCCCCCTTTTGGCCAAAAAGAACTTGGTTTTCATGGCTGAGAATGATGTCAGTAACCGACCCCTGGGTTCTACCAGATTTCCTCGACCTTCTGTCGCAAGGTCCCGTGCTACACCCTCGAGCAGTGAAGCTCCATTTAACAGCATGGAATTTGAAAGGGCACTGCTGAGGGGGAAAGGGTTCTCAGAAAATCTGGTTTCCATGCTACAAAAAAGCAGGAAACTGATCACAACCAGGGCCTATGGGAGAACTTGGAGGAAATTTCTATCCAGCTCCGGGGCAAAGGTTCAGGATGGAATGCAAATTGTTAAAATCCTTGAATTCCTGCAAAAGGGGTTAGAACAGGGGCTCGCGACTAATACACTGAAGGTACAAGTAGCGGCTCTAGGCGCCCTTTATAATCAGGATGTGGCAGGCGACCCTTGGGTAACACGATTTATGAGGGCCGCAGCCAGGTCTAGACCAATAACCACCCAGAAGATACCATCATGGGATCTAAACTTAGTATTGTCTGCCCTAACAGGACCCCCATTCGAGCCCATTCAGTCAGCTCCCCTGAAAACCTTATCATTAAAAACGATACTATTAGTGGCCCTAACATCTGCTCGCAGAGTGAGTGACATTCAAGCTTTGTCAGCGATACCCCCATTCACTAAAATCCTGGAAGATAGAGTCATATTAAGACCTGACCCAACATACCTACCTAAGGTGTCAACACACTTTCATAGGTCACAAGAGGTAATCCTTCCTTCCTTCTGCCCAAACCCTAGGAATAGGGGAGAGGAAAAATTTCACACTCTAGATGTGAAGAGGTGCCTAGTTCAGTACCTAGAGGCCACCAAGGGATGTAGGAAGGAAGGGTCTCTCTTTGTGTGTTTCCAGGGACCTCGGAAGGGGCTCAAGGCATCCAAGAGTACCTTAGCAAGGTGGATAAGGGATGCGATTGCCCTGGCATACTCATCCAGTGGGAACACCATCCCGGAAGGTTTAAAAGCCCACTCTACAAGAGCAATGGCGACCTCATGGGCAGAAAGATCAGAGGTATCAATAGAGCAGATCTGTAAGGCGGCCACCTGGTCGACACCTTCTACCTTTTTCAAGCACTATCGCCTAGATCTAGCCTCTACGTCTGACCTGACCTTCGGGAGAAGGGTCCTTCAGGCGGTGGTCCCTCCCTAAGCTACCAATCTCTGAAATTCTCTCCGTGGTGCTGTCATGGGTGAGAGAGAATAGCTTAGTTACTCACCGATAACGGTGTTTCTCAGAACCCATGACAGCACCCGCTTATTCCCCCCCTTTTCACATGTGCGGTGAGCACGGTTTAATGTGTATAGAGTGTTTTTTTGTTAGACACGGGGCTTCTCCATAATATGCAATATTAGAGCGTTATGTATATACTTTTGTTGTTAACTAACCGGGAGACCCTCTGATGCTCTGTAACCAACTGGAGGCGGAGGAGAGGTGCCGCCTTTTTATCTGTAGGTTCCGGTCCTTGATGGGCGGACCCCCTCTCTCCGTGGTGCTGTCATGGGTTCCGAGAAACACCGTTATCGGTGAGTAACTTAGCTATTCTCCATCACACTTCTCAGATTTGGATGATAAAACAGGCGCTGCAGCCATTGGAAGGTCTTTTCAGGGCCGAAGTGAGCTCCTTTTTCATGAGCCTCCATAGCTATCTGGGATAACAAGGATGTGGGAACCACTGTCTGCCAAGTAACACAGAGTTCTGACTAATGGAATATCTTCCGATACAATATGCAGTCTCGCAGTTGAAGTTTTTCCCACTGCCGTAACATCCGCATTATTTCGGGCGACACAGCACTCCTGATGACTGGGCACTTGTTCGTACTGGCAGTTCCTCCAAACTCTGGGACTTCCACAGCCTCCAGCTCTTCATTCCGATTAGGCGCTGTCCTACAATAGTTTACTCGGGAAAGGGCATCAGCATGGGTATTCTCTGTTCTTTTATAGGTGATCTTGTACTGAAATTTCGCCATTCGAGCTACCCAGCGTTGCTCTAGTGCCCCGAGTTTCGCTTTCTCCAGATGGGCTAACAGATTGTTGTCCCTGCGCACGTGAACTTCACAGCCGGCCAGGTACTCCGCAGATTTCTCCGTTGTAGCCCACACTAACGCCAACAACTCCAGCTTGAAGGAACTGTAGTTATCTGGGTTCTTCTCGGAGTTGTGCAAAGACCGGCTCGCATACGCTATGACGCGTTCTTTCCCATCCTATTTCTGCGAAAGTACTGCTCCAAACCCATGCAGGCTCCCATCGGCATGCAAGATGAATGATTTGAGTCTAGATAGATCAGGCTAGCTTCAAAGTTCAAGTCCCCCAAACATCTCTCCATGAGACGTTGGAATGTTCCTGGGGCATTGGCAAGACCGAAAGGCATGTGGTCAAACTCGTATAGTCCCATCAGGAGAATGAAAGCTGTCTTGGCTCTGTCTTGTTCGGACATTGGAACCTGCCAATAACCGCTGGCAAGGTCTAATGTAGAAAAGTATCTGGCTTTTCCTAACGCGGACAGGGACTCCTCTATTCTCAGCAACGGATACGAATCCCACACTGTGCAGGCGTTGAGCCAACGGTAGTCCACACAGAAGCGTAAAGTCCGTCCTTCTTCAGCACCAGGACAATGGGGGGCGGCCCACAGACTCTGGCTCTCTCGAATTACTCCCTTCTTCGTTTGCGACCGCATCCCCTTCACCTCCTGGTACATTTGCGGGGTATCTGACGGTATCATTCTCTGATAGGCGCCGATTCCCTGGTGGGTATCTCGTGTTATTGCTGTGGCGCGCCCAAAATCCACCTCATGCTTTGCAAACACATCCTGGTATTTTCCTAGCAGGGACTCTACCTGGGAAACCTGTTTGGGGGGGGGGTCAGTTCCGAGAGATCCAGTCGCATGTATTCCAGTATCCGTCGCCACTCCTTCAGCAATCGGGGGTCCGGGGTCACTTCAGCACCTACAGTCACTATCCATGGATCTTCCGGTTTCACAGACCCTTCTTTGAGGGGGTATGGATGCTCCACTGTCGCAGGAACTGGTCTGGGGATTCATTGATGAGAAGGCTCCAGAAGTCTTTAAGCACGTTCATGCCCAAGTGATGGTATGGTCTTTGGCCGTTTTTCCATCTATCAGCACTAGTCCTCTTCTCCCTACATCTATTCTGCAGACCACTATGTTCATCCATACCTCCCCTGCGACCGGGATGGGCAAGTGGTTAGCTGCTGTGAGCTTAATCACCAGCCTCCATTCTGGCCATATCGCCTCTGTGAAGTGTTGGCGGAAATATCCCTCAGGCATGGTGGTAACCTGAAAGCCAGTGTCTACTAGGCAACGTACTGCTCAGCCGTTCATCTCGGCCCAGACCAAGGGACACGTGGAAACGAGGTTGGTGGGACTTTCGTTACTCCTTCTCAAATTATCAGGCTCCGGGCGCCCCCCCCCCCCCCCCCGAGATCGGAGCCATCTAATTTAAAGGATGTCGCTGGAAAGGTCGGCTCCTCCAGGTGCACCACCTAGCTATATGGCCAGGTTCTCCACAGTTGTAGTACAAGGGAGGTACTCTTCACTAGGTGAAACTAGCCTCACGTTGAGGGGCGGCGTCTCTGTCTTGCATCGGTGGACTGGACTCTGCGGCAGGGCTTCTCTTGGATTCAGCCAGTTCTTCACGGATCTGTTTAATCTCCTTCCTCAAGTCTTCCACCCATTGGGGGCAGTGACTGGTGGCGGCTACCTCCCCGCTCTGAACCTTCCCCACCGGCACTATCACTCCCTGCTCCTGCCCGCCTCACTCCCGACCTCAGAGAAAGTCATGCTTGGCTTTACCTGCATGATCTCTCGCAGGGCCTGCTTCATCATCACGTCACGCAAACCACCAGCTGGTCTCGCAGCACAACGTCAATCGGCCCTATGCCTATGCCATCCTTCCGTGCAGGACGTTTGGCATTTGCCACAGAACACCAGAATTGGCAAATTCGCCACTGGCACCCTGTGCTCTTCACAGATGAAAGCAGGTTCACACTGAGCACATGTGACAGACGTGACAGAGTCTGGAGATGCCGTGGAGAGTAATCCGCTGCCTGCAACATGCTTCAGCATGACCGATCTGGCAGTGGGTCAGTAATGATGTGGAGTGGCATTTCTTTGGAGTGCCGCACGGTGTTGGGCTGTGAGCACAACCCCCATCTGTGGACATCAGGCACTCAGACCATCCTCATGGAGTTGGTTTCTAACCGTTTGTGCAGACACATGCACATTTGTGGCCTGCTGGAGGTCATTTTGCAGGGCTCTGGCAGTGCTCCTCCTGTTCCTCCTTGCACAAAGGCGGAGGTAGCGGTCCTACTGCTGTGTTGTTGCCCTCCTATGGCCCCCTCCATGTCTCCTGGTAGCGCCTCCAGCCTCTGGACACAACGCTGACAGACACAGCAAGCCATCTTTCCACAGCTTGCATTGATGTGCCATCCTGGATGAGCTGCACTACCTGAGCCACTTGTGTGGGTTGTAGAGTCTGTCTCATGCTACCACGAGTGTGAAAGCACAACCAACAATCAAAAGTGACCAAAACATCAGCCAAAAAGCATTGGTACTGAGATGTGGTCTGTGGTCCCCACCTGCAGAATCACTCCTTTATTGAGGGTGTCTTGATAATTGCCAATAATCTCCATCTTGTGACGTCCGCCTGCAAGTCTGGGCTGCAGTAAAACAGCACCCCGAGCAACCCCGATACCCATTACCCCTATACAGGGATCTGGATTTACAGCAGAACCCAGGAGGCGCTGTCTGAATATGAGCAGCGGGCCAGAGCAGGACGGTCGCCAGAGAGGGGTTAAAAAACGGGACCAAAAGCGTAGTCAGGAATCCGAGTCTTTACCAGGCGGGCAGCAAAGGTACAAAAACGGCAGACAATAGCAGAGTCAAATTCAGGCCAAGGTCAGAGTCATAAACCAGGAGGACGGCAGAGGTACAGAATCGTTAGGCAGTAGCAGAGTCAGAAATCCAGGCAAAGGTCAGAATCAAAGATAGCAAATAACAACACACAGTGGGGAAACCAAGACTATATCTGGCGGCCTGCAAGACAGGCCCCAAGGTATTTGAAGGATCAGGCTATCCCTCACAGGTTCACAGTCTGATGATGTCATTTGGACCGCCCCCAGGACCAGGCCAGATGGTGATGCCTCAGCCCTTTCATGACTGACAGAAGAGCGGAGCCTGTGCCCACCAGATGCCTGCGCAGGAGCCCCTTCTCTGTCACCACCACCCACGGGGAAACCACGGCGCCTCCTAGTGGCCGAGGCAGGAACAGCCGTCCCCGAGTCTGACGGTGACGTGACCGCCCGGCGCCTCCCAGTGGTTGAGACCGGAACAGCAGTCCCTGTATCTGACGGCGACGTGACAGTCCGGCGCCTCCCAGTGGCCGAGGCAGGAACAGCAGTCCCTGTATCTGACGGCGGCGTGACAGTCCCGTGCCTCCCAGTGGCCGAAGCAGGAACAGTAGTCCCTGTGTCTGACGGCGACGTGACAGTACCCCCCCTCCTAAGAGGGCCTCCGGACCCTCAAAACCAGGTTTGTTAGGGTGAAGGAGGTGAAATTTTCTAATCAGACCTTTGGCGTGGATGTCACTTGCGTGAACCCAGGACCTCTCCTCCGGGCCGTAGCCCCTCCAGTGCACCAGGTACTGCACGGTACCTCTCACTATGCGGGAGTCAAGAACACCCTGAACTTCGTATTCCAAGGTGCCCCTGACCAAAACTGGAGGAGGAGGGGACTGGACAGGATGGATTGGAGAGCGGTACAACTTGAGGAGAGATTTGTGGAAAACATTAGGCAATTTAAAAGACTGAGGGACTTTTAAACGAAAAGCTACCGGGTTAATCACTTCCAATATTTCATATGGACCAATGAATCTGGGACCCAGTTTGGCAGACTGCACTTTAAGCTTGATATTCTTGGTGGAAAGCCAGACCTTGTCCCCAACTCCCAGGTGCGGTCCCTTGGATCGCCGTCTATTTGCAGCCAAAGCTTGTCTAACCTGGGACGCCTTCAAGTTTGTGTTTACTTCCGACCAGATAGTCTTTAACCGATGTATAGATTTTTCTACCCCCGGAAGCTGAGACAATGTGGCCGAAAATGAACCAAAGCGTGGGTGCAGTCCGAGATTGCAGTAAAAAGGGGTGGTTTTGATGGACTCCTGGTATTGGTTGTTCAGGGCGAACTCCGCTAATGGCCGATGTTCCACCCAGTCGGATTGATGCTCCGATACGTAACAGTGGAGATACTGCTCCAGAGCCTGGTTGGTGCGTTCAGTTTGACCATTGGTCTCAGGGTGATAGGCAGAGGAGAAGGACAATTCAACACCTATGCGTTTGCAGAACGCCCTCCAGAACTTGGAAACAAACTGAGTACCCCTGTCGGACACAATATTTACCGGAGCGCCGTGCAGTCATATAACATGAACTATGAAGAGCTTACTCAAAGTTTCAGAATTAGGTAAACCAGACAGGGGAACAAGATGACATTGCTTACTGAACCTATCCACCACCACCCAGATACACGTCTTCCCTTCTGAGGGCGGCAGGTCAGTAATGAAGTCCATGAAGATGTGGGTCCATGGACTCTCAGGAATTGGCAAGGACTGGAGCCAGCCGGCAGGGCGATTATGGGGGGACTTGGCGCGGGCACAGATTTCACAAGCTGACACATAATCTTTACAATCCTTAACCACCGTTGGCCACCAAAAATTCCTAGTCACCAGTCTTGTGGTATTATTGACACCAGGATGGCCAGCCAGAACGGAGTCGTGCGACTCTTTCAGAACTTGCAGGCAAAACGTGGCCGGAACGAACAATTTTTGAGGGGGCGTCATGTCAGGGGCTTGTTCTGGAGACCCACGGATCACTTCCAGAAGGTCCAAAGACACAGCCGAAACAACAATCCCATTGGCCAATATAGGTACTGGTTCAGAGTCCTCGGCTTGTGAGGGGCAAAGACTGCGAGAGAGGGCATCAGCCCTTATGTTTTTAGTACCTGGACGAAAGGTGATTACAAAGTCGAATCTCGAGAGAAACAAGGCCCACCTTGCCTGTCTAGAATTCAGCCTTTTGGCTGACTCCAGGTAAGTCAAGTTCTTGTGATCTGTGATCACTGTAATTTTATCTTTAGCACCTTCGAGGAAGTGACGCCATTCATCGAAGGCCCATTTTATGGCCAACAATTCCCGATTCCCTATATCATAGTTTCTCTCCGTAGGAGAGAACTTTCTGGAAAAGAAAGCACATGGACGAAGTTGCGTAAGGGCTGCCGTGCCTTGTGAAAGCACTGCCCCTACTCCAACCTCAGAGGCATTCACTTCTACCTGAAACGGCCGGTCTAGGTCAGGCTGGATTAGTACCGGGTTAGCCAAAAAACACTCCTTTAAAGAAAAAAATGCCTGAAGTGTCTCGGGTTTCCAATTAGCCACGTCTGCCCCCTTCTGGGTCAAATCCGTGAGTGGCTTGGAAATCTCTGAGAAACCCTTGATAAATTTGCGGTAGTAATTGGCAGACCCTAAGAATCACTGCAGTGCTTTTAGCGATTTGGGTTGTACCCATGCTTTAATGGGTTGGATCTTGGCAGGATCCATGCGGAAACCTTTGCCTGAGACCATGTACCCCAGAAACTGTACCTCCTCAGAAAAAAAAACACATTTTTCTAGTTTAGCAAATAAAGAATGTTCCCGTAGTCTTTGGAGCACAGAACAGACGTGCTGGGCGTGTGTCACAGGGTCAGCAGAGTAAATCAAGATGTCATCCAAATACCACGACTAATACACCCCACAAATGTCTCTGAAAATATCATTTACAAAATGTTGAAACACGGCAGGTGCGTTGCTGAGTCCGAACGGCATTACGAGGTACTCAAAGTGGCCAAGGGGGGTGTTAAACGCGGTTTTCCACTCATCTCCCTCTCTTATGCGGTCTAGATTATATGCCCCCTGGAGGTCAAGTTTAGTAAACCAACGGGCTCCCATAAGCTGATTAAAAGATCAGGGATGAGTGGAAGCGAATACTGGTTCTTTACAGTGATTGCGTTTCATTTCCGGTAATCAATGCAAGGTCTGAGACCCCCATCTTTCTTTTCCACAAAAAAGAACCCGGCTCTAACTGGTGAAGTGGACGGTCTAATAAAACCTTTTTGTAAACTTTTCTGCTATGTAGTCATTCATGGCCTGACGCTCTGGACCGGAGAGATTAAATATTCTCCCCTTTGGGAGACCGGCATCCGGAATCAAGTCTATAGGGCAATCATATTCTCTATGAGGGGGTAATTTCTCAGATTCCACTTTAGAAAAGACATCCTCATAGTCCCTGAAGGCATAAGGTATGACGGGGGTTGTAGCATTAACCTGGTTCACTGCCAGCGATATGCAGTTATCCTGACAGTGTGGACTCCAGCGCACAATATCAGCAAGGTGCCAGTCAATGACAGGATTGTGCTTGTGTAGCCATGGCATCCCCAAAATAACTGCGACTGATAAATCATCAACCACAAAAAATGAGATATTTTCAGTATGTAATGCCCCCACTGACATAGCAATTCCTCGAGTAACGAATTCCACTCCACCCTGAATAATAGATGTGCCATTGATAGCAGTAGTTTTAATAGGGGCATTCAGCCTCAGTAACGGTACACCCAGATTCCTGGCAACCAAAGAATCCATGAAATTTCCCTCAGAGCCACTATCCACATAAGCTTTCAAGCACAGAGATTTCTTACAAAAAGAGAGAGAGACAGGTAACAAAACTTTAGCCGCATTTGCGGGCAATACCTGAGCCCCCGGGCAGGTTTGACCAGAGCTGCCCAGGGGCCGATGTGCCAGGACTGTGGATCTCTGACGTCCGACGTTTTCCCTGAAGTCTCCAGACTGCAGCATGCTTGTGTAGGAGAATGAAAGTGCTGCTCCAGGCCGTGCACTGAAGCAGGTAACAGGTGCTTGGCCAATTAATCAGCTCAGGCAGGAGAGGGGAGAAAAAAAAAGTTCAGGGATAATGCTTTTAGATATATGCGATATATATATATACAGTGGGGCAAAAAAGTATTTAGTCAGTCAGCAATAGTGCAAGTTCCACCACTTAAAAAGATGAGAGGCGTCTGTAATTTACATCATAGGTAGACCTCAACTATGGGAGACAAACTGAGAAAAAAAAAATCCAGAAAATCACATTGTCTGTTTTTTTTTTTCATTTTATTTGCATATTATGGTGGAAAATAAGTATTTGGTCAGAAACAAAATTTCATCTCAATACTTTGTGATATATCCTTTGTTGGCAATGACAGAGGTCAAACGTTTTCTGTAAGTCTTCACAAGGTTGCCACACACTGTTAGTATGTTGGCCCATTCCCCCATGCAGATCTCCTCTAGAGCAGTGATGTTTTTGGCTTTTCGCTTGGCAACACGGACTTTCAACTCCCTCCAAAGGTTTTCTATAGGGTTGAGATCTGGAGACTGGCTAGGCCACTCCAGGACCTTGAAATGCTTCTTACGAAGCCACTCCTTCGTTGCCCTGGCGGTGTGCTTTGGATCATTGTCATGTTGAAAGACCCAGCCACGTTTCATCTTCAATGCCCTTGCTGATGGAAGGAGGTGTGCACTCAAAATCTCACGATACATGGCCCCATTCATTCTTTCATGTACCCGGATCAGTCGTCCTGGCCCCTTTGCAGAGAAACAGCCCCAAAGCATGATGTTTCCACCACCATGCTTTACAGTAGGTATGGTGTTTGATGGATGCAACTCAGTATTCTTTTTCCTCCAAACACGACAAGTTGTGTTTCTACCAAACAGTTCCAGTTTGGTTTCATCAGACCATAGGACATTCTCCCAAAACTCCTCTGGATCATCCAAATGCTCTCTAGCAAACTTCAGACGGGCCCGGACATGTACAGGCTTAAGCAGTGGGACACGTCTGGCACTGCAGGATCTGAGTCCATGGTGGCGTAGTGTGTTACTTATGGTAGGCCTTGTTACATTGGTCCCAGCTCTCTGCAGTTCATTCACTAGGTCCCCCCGCGTGGTTCTGGGATTTTTGCTCACCGTTCTTGTGATCATTCTGACCCCACGGGGTGGGATTTTGCGTGGAGCACCAGATCGAGGGAGATTATCAGTGGTCTTGTATGTCTTCCATTTTCTAATTATTGCTCCCACAGTTGATTTCTTCACTCCAAGCTGGTTGGCTATTGCAGATTCAGTCTTCCCAGCCTGGTGCAGGGCTACAATTTTGTTTCTGGTGTCCTTTGACAGCTCTTTGGTCTTCACCATAGTGGAGTTTGGAGTCAGACTGTTTGAGGGTATGCACAGGTGTCTTTTTATACTGATAACAAGTTTAAACAGGTGCCATTACTACAGGTAATGAGTGGAGGAAAGAGGAGACTCTTAAAGAAGAAGTTACAGGTCTGTGAGAGCCAGAAATCTTGATTGCTTGTTTCTGACCAAATACTTATTTTCCACCATAATATGCAAATAAAATGAAAAAAAACACAATGTGATTTTCTGGATTTTTTTTTCTCAGTTTGTCTCCCATAGTTGAGGTCTACCTATGATGTAAATTACAGACGCCTCTCATCTTTTTAAGTGGTGGAACTTGCACTATTGCTGACTGACTAAATACTTTTTTGCCCCACTGTGTATATATATATATATATATATATATATATATATATATAAAAACAATTTTATTTATTTATTTTTTTGGGCCAGATATAATGTGACGTTCGCCTGCAAGTCTAGGCTGCAGTAAGACAGCACCCCGAGCAACCCCGATACCCTTTACCCCTATACAGGGATCTGGATATTTACAGCAGAGCCCAGGAGGCGCTGTCTGAATGAGCAGCGGGCCAGAGCAGGACGGTCGCCAGAGAGGGGTTAAAAAACGGGACCAAAAGCGTTGTCAGGAATCCGAGTCTTAACCAGGCGGGCAGCAAAGGTACAAAAACGGCAGACAATAGCAAAGTCAAATTCAGGCCAAGGTCAGAGTCATAAACCAGGAGGACGGCAGAGGTACAGAATCGTTAGGCAGTAGCAGAGTCAGAAATCCAGGCGAAGGTCAGAATCAAAGATAACAAATAACAACTAGCACACTGGGGAAACCAAGACTATATCTGGCGGCCTGCAAGACAGGCCCCAAGGTATTTGAAGGATCAGGCTATCCCTCACAGGTTCACAGTCTGATGATGTCATTTGGACCGCCCCCAGGACCAGGCCAGATGGTGATGCCTCAGCCCTTTCATGACTGACAGAAGAGCGGAGCCTGCGCCCACCAGATGCCTGCGCAGGAGCCCCTTCTCTGTCACCACCACCCATGGGGAAACCACGGCGCCTCCTAGTGGCTGAGGTAGGAACAGCCGTCCCCGAGTCTGACGGTGACGTGACCGCCCGGCGCCTCCCAGTGGTTGAGACCGGAACAGCAGTCCCTGTATCTGACGGCGACGTGACAGTCCGGAGCCTCCCAGTGGCCGAGGCAGGAACAGCAGTCCCTGTATCTGATGGCGACGTGACAGTCTGGTGCCTCCCAGTGGCCGAAGCAGGAACAGCAGTCCCTTTGTCTGACGGCGACGTGACACATCTGTTGTCTATTCCATTTGCACAACAGCATGTGAAGTTGATTGTCAATCAGTGTTGCTTCCTAAGTGGACAGTTTGATTTCACAGAAGTTTGATTTACTTGGAGTTATATTCTGTTGTTTAAGTGTTCCCTTTATTTTTTGAGCAGTGTGTGTATATATATATATATATATATATATATATATATGTGTGTATACAGTACAGACCAAAAGTTTGGACACACCTTCTCATTCAAAGAGTTTTCTTTATTTTCATGACTATGAAAACTGTAGATTCACTCTGAAGGCATCAAAACTATGAATTGACACATGTGGAATTATAGAATTAACAAAAAAGTGTGAAACAACTGACATGTCTTATATGCTACAGTAGGTTCTTCAAAGTAGCCACCTTTTGCTTTGATTACTGCTTTGCACACTCTTGGCATTCTCGATGAGCTTCAAGAGGTAGTCACCGGAAATGGTTTTCACTTCACAGGTGTGCCCTGTCAGGTTTAATAAGTGGGAGTTCTTGCCTTATAAATGGGGTTGGGACCATCAGTTGCGTTGTGCAGAAGTTTGGTGGATACACAGCTGATAGTCCTACTGAATAGACTGTTAGAATTTGTATTATGGCTAGAAAAAAGCATCTAAACAAAGAAAAATGAGTGGCCATCATTACTTTATAAGAAATGAAGGTCAGTCAGTCTGAAAAATTGGGTAAACTTTGAAAGAGTCCCCAAGTACAGTGGCAAAAACCATCAAGCGCTACAAAGAAACTGGCTCACATGAGGACCGCCCCAGGAAAGGAAGACCAAGAGTCACCTCCTCTGCGGAGGATAAGTTCATCTGAGTCACAAGCCTCAGAAATCGCAGGTTAACAGCAGCTCAGATTAGAGACCAGGTCAATGCCACACAGAGTTCTAGCAGCAGACACATCTCTACAACAACTGTTAAGAGGAGACTTTGTGCAGCAGGCCTTCATGGTAAAATAGCTGCTAGCAAACCACTGCTAAGGACAGGCAACAAGCAGAAGAGACTTGTTTGGGCTAAATAACACAAGGATTGGACATTAGACCAGTGGAAATCTGTGCTTTGGTCTGATGAGTCCAAATTTGAGATCTTTGGTTCCAACGACAGTGTCTTTGTGAGAAGCAGAAAAGGTGAACGGATGGACTCTACATGCCTGGTTCCCACCGTGAAGCATGGAGGAGGAGGTGTGATGGTGTGGGGGTGCTTTGCTGGTGACACTGTTGGGGATTTATTCAAAATTGCAGTCATACTGAACCAGCATGGCTACCACAGCATCTTGCAGCGGCATGCTATTCCATCCGGTTTGCGTTTAGTTGGACCATCTTTTATTTTTCAACAGGAAAATGACCCCAAACACACCTCCAGGCTGTGTAAGGGCTATTTGACCAAGAGGGACAGTGATGGGGTGCTACACCAGATGACCTGGCCTCCACAGTCACCAGACCTGAACCCAATCGAGATGGTTTGGGGTGAGCTGGACCGCAGAGTGAAGGCAAAAGGGCCAACAAGTGCTAAGCATCTCTGGGAACTGCTTCAAGACTGTTGGAAGACCATTTCCGGTGACTACCTCTTGAAGCTCATCAAGAGAATGCCAAGAGTGTGCAAAGCAGTAATCAAAGCAAAAGGTGGCTACTTTGAAGAACCTAGAATATAAGACATATTTTCAGTTGTTTCACACTTTTTTGTTAATTATATAATTCCACATGTGTTACTTCATAGTTTTGATGCCTTCAGAGTGAATCTACAATTTTCATGGTCATGAAAATAAAGAAAACTCTTTGAATGAGAAGGTGTGTCCAAACTTTTGGTCTGTACTGTGTATATATATATATATATATATATATATATATATATATATATATATATATATTTTTTATTCAGCTCAGATATTGAATCGACATTGGAATATTTATATGTAGAGGGGCTTGCTGGATTCAGACATTATCTAAAACCCTGTAGGACATGAAACAATAATGTTTTATTAACTTCGTAATATTCCTCTGCTCACAACCAATGGTATCTGTAGATTTACAGTGGTCCAAGTCTATTTATACCAAAGATATCAGTCACCTGTCCTGTCCCATTGCTCCAAATGGCAAATGTTTTTTTGGTGGTCGAAGAGCAATAATAGACTGAGCCGTATTATTACCCTGAAATGCAGATTATCAATACAAATGGTAACTATGGTCTGTAGACTGGTGAGCTACTCTACCGCTGTAGTTGTAAAGGTGTGTTAACCCTGCCATATGACTGCAGCCAAACCGGTATGGGAATGATGGACAACGAGGCAGGATAATCTTGGCATCAGTTGCTGTACACAGCGTGCACCTCTTATCATTGTCTCTGGTCTGTGAAAGTATTTAAATATATGTGTCTCAGTAATAACATATAGTGACAAGCAGCCTGGCTGTAATAAGACATTACGTGCGAACGGCCAAGCCATCTTCCAAGGGAGTTAATCCTTCCAACCCCAGACTGGAGCTCCATGTTTGTCATCTCCATAAACAAGTCAAGGTTTTTCATGTTTTTGGAGTCTTTTCTTGGAATAGAAGATGAGATTTTTTGTTCACTTAAATATAGATGTGCATGGACCCCAAATGCTGTGATGGATAGTGTTTATGAAGGTCTTATCTGATTGTCTGCTGCTCGCAATATTACGCACAAAACAGCTTTTCTCCACTTGTGTGGTTCTCCATAAGATGTGGCTTGACATGACACCTCTTTGACTTGCAGTTTCATCTTGTCCACCATCTCTACAAATAACAAGGTCATCATTTCAAAAGCTAACTAGTTACTTTTATTATAAAAGCCCTGGGGGCTTTATTCCGGTAATGTTCATTCTTTCCACATTTCTGCATTGTCTTCCAGTTTCTCAACATTAAAGATTTCAATGCAGTTATTGGTCATGGAGTTTTTACAGTTAAAATGGAGGTGCTATAAAAAAATCCTTACAAATCTAAACACACATTACTTGTCAACATCTCATATGCCAAACCTATACATTTAAAAATCAATTATCAGGTTCATAACTAATATTCATCCTTTAAAGGTAATCTGTCAGTATTATCAACCCTATTAAGTCATCTATATAGGCATGTAGTTCATAAGAAGCTGATATCTGCTATCAAATGTTTTATTATGTAAATGAGCTGTTAAGATCTATGGGCCGGACATAGATCTCTCTGAGAATCTGCCTCCACAGCTTATTTTAAATGAAAGGAGGCATTACCAGTATGAGACATGTAATGACAGACAGTCTGCTCTCCCAGTCATTCAAAATAAGCTCTGTAGGCAAATCCTAAGGGAGATCTATGTCCTGCCCATAGATCTTAACAGCTCATTTACATATTTTAAAAAAAATGTGGATTTCTTTGGAATAAGACATCAGATCGCAGATGTCAAGGCATCCTTTTTTTCATCTTTCTATGACCTGCATGCCCATATAGACGGCTTAGGAGAATTGATCCTATTGACAGATGCACCTTAAACCTGAAGCATCTTTCTTTTCAATGTCACCAAGCATTGATCTTGACAATGTAGACAGATAGGCAAACATTAGGATATATAAATATATTGGAATGTACAAAGTATACATTAGCCAATGAATAAAAGAAGGACCACACTCTCCGGGCTTGTGAAGAGAAAACTTGCTGCTTTATTGGCACATGTAAAACATTCTGGCCGGGGGAGTGAGAGCAGGTGTGAGCAGTGAGCTTACAACGGCCGTTTCGTGCTAAACCAGTGCTTCAACGGGTCAATTTGTGAAAGGATGTGACGGCTTGAAAAAGATCTCGTCACTAAGTTACTCCTCCTTCCACAGCTGCTGCCAAATGACGTGAATACATAAAACAATTAAAAACAATATTTTGCATACACGGAAAGCGCAAAATAAGAAATATACATGGGAAAATACTCATGAACACATGATTATAACTGGATTTTTCTGTTACATATGATCTTTTTGTCAAATATTATTTAACATTATTAAATAAACTTCTAATCTCTCCGTACTTGTTTTAAATATAAAGGACGTGTTCCTCTTATTAGGTAACCAGGATTTTATTATCTAAAACTAGTCTACAATCCCATATGGGCAGACTTTGAGAGTATTAATCTGAAAACCCCTATTATGATATATGTACAAATCATACCCAATATTTCTTCGTGTCTTATTGTACATAACCATACTGATCAAAGAGAATCTGAACAAGTATCCCTAAATAACAAGAAAATATGCATATATGTCCCTGAATGGAAGTATATATCAGAAAACACCCACAACCAAGATATACAAATAACGGACAACATGTCCCAGGACTGACAATGAGAAATCAAGAATCTATACATATGGGATTATTCATAGAAAAATGGACATGTCCACCCTGTCATTGAAACCAGTGGGGCCCATGGCACGTGTGTCCATAATCCACCTGGATTCATGACTGAGCAACAATTTATGCAAATCCCCCCTCCGTGGGGGTAATATCACTTTCTCTAGTCCAGCAAATGTTAGGACATTTGGGTCACCTCTTTGTATTTCTTTGATGTGATTAAGCGGGGGACCCCCTTTCCAGTCACAATAGATTTAAAATGCTCCCTAAAACGCATATATAAGGGGCGTATAGTTTTGCCTATGTAATAATATCTGCATGGACAAAAGATGCCGTATACCACAAAATCCATTTTACATGAGATAAACTCTGAGACTACGTGGCTGACTGCTCCCATGCGTATGGTGCGATCTGTAATCTACAATATGAACAATGTTCACTCCTAAAATTGCCTTTTGGGATCCCCGCACTTAACCTATTATTGTGATCTTTCCAATACAATTCTTAACCAAAATGTCCCTTAATCTTGTGCTGTGTCTGCACGAAATCAGTGGTCCTTTAGAGACCATCTCCACTAATTCTTTATCCCTTTCTAGGATGTGCCAGATTTTTCTGATGGACGCGCAAATTTGGCGGTCCATTGGGCCATATTGGAAGCAAAACGTAAACCTCCTCTCCTTTTCCTTCACTGGATTATCTCTGACCAATATTCCTTCTCTAGATTTACATTCCCCATCTACTCTATCAAGTGCAGATTTAAGCAGTGTACTGGGGTACCCTCTCTGTCTGAGCCTGCCATATAAATCATTAGATTGTGTTGTGTAGCCCTCTCTTGTATTATTAATCCGCCGTTCTCTTAAGAACTGGCTGTATGGTAGGGATTTTTTAGTATATGGTGGATGGAAACTTTCATGATGCAGCATGGAATTTGTCGCAGTGGGTTTCCTAAATACTGAAGTACGGATAGTGCCATCTACAATTTCCACTAATACATCCAGGAACTTTAATTGTAAGCCACCAAACACATATGTGAACAACATATTCATCATGTTGGTGTTGTTAAGTTGTGCTACAAACGTCTCAAAAGTCTCTCTAGGGCCATCCCAAACAATGAAAATGTCGTCGACATATCTAAGATATAATCTTATGTGTGTGAGAAAACTTATTCACAGCATAAATAAATTTCTCCTCAAATAAACCAAGAAATAAATTAGCAAAAGTGCATGCTGCCGGAGTCCCCATGGCAGTTCCGACAGGTCTCACTGAACATAAATGCATTTTGTGTGAGTATGAAATAAACTCCATCAGACACAAAATCAATGAAATTCTGTTCTTTATCAATAGTGTTCAGAATTTCCCTGACTGCTTCCACACCCAGTTTCTGAGTAATTCTCGTGTATAAATTTTTGACGCCTATGGACGCCAAAGAAAAACTGGGTTGCCAAGTGAACTTCTGTATTATGTTCAGGAAAGCATTAGTGTCCTTAATATAAGAAGCGATATGTTTCAATAATGGGCGTAACAACCAATCAATGTACTGGGATAGGGGTTCCGTGATGGATCCTACTCCAGACACTATGGGGCGCCCAGGTGGACAAGTACCTGACTTGTGAATTTTTGGTACGTGGTACCAGTCGGGTCGGGAACTCCGGCAGCAGCTTCTCTGCTTTCTTCTGTGAAATAACGTTCCTGCTGACGTTTTTTCTCAAAAAGACCTCAAATCGCTACTGTATTTATGGGTCGGATCTTTTTGTAATTTAGTATAAGTGACAGCATCTGATCACTGCTTGTCGGCTTCAGCTAAATACATAGTTTTGGGTAGCAGCACCATGTTGCCACCCTTATCCGAGGGTCTCACAATAGTACCTGCCCAACCTTTAATTTCTTTGAGCGCTTGCTTTTCCACAACTGTTAACTTAGATGGAGCTCTGGGGTAAATGGCAGCCTCCATATCCTTAATAACCTGCATCTCAAACAGGACAATTAAGCTACCAGAAGAGGGAGGTGTTATGTACTGTGATGGAAACCCTCCTGTCAATGGACCATCTGCACTGTGTGAGCTAGTACCAATCCCTGCTTGTGAATCAGTGAGACCTAATAGTAATGCTGCATCCGCTCTCCCTGCCATAAATCCCAGTATACATTAGTACAAGTAGAGAATTGTATGACTACAGGATTAGAATGAACGGTTTGTTTATAGTCTGTAACTATGGAAACCTATTTAGCGCTGCATAGGTGCCACATACTCAAAACTGTAGGCAATGATGAATTGGAATAAAATTGACAAATTGAGCTGTTACACCCACATCAGTATAGAAGTTATAATCCATCCTGTGGAATGGCGCTAACATTTTCTTAATGAAATATACCATTAATTTACAATATAAAACATTTCCCTTTATTGAGGATGTCAGATGTAATGTGGTATATAGGGGTGACTGATATGTATTTACATCTCTGGTCTCTTGCTCGCTTCACCAGCAAGCTATTGCCTTGCACCATTGATCGGTGTTAGGCTATGTGCACACGCTGCGGTTTTTGCTGCAGTTCCGCTGCGGTTTTGGCCCTGCGGAACTGCAGCAGTTCCGCAGACATGGTACAGTACCATGTAACCCTATGGGTTTTCAAAAACGCTGCGTTTTTTTCCGCGCGGTTTTGCTGCGGGTTTTTTTCTGCAGCATGTCAATTGTTTCTGCGGATTCTGCTGCGGTTTCACACTTTTAACATAGTAGAGATGTGAAACCGCAGGGCAAAACCGCAGGCCAAACTGCAGGAAAACTGCAGGTCACTTTACCTGCGGTTCCGTGGGGAAAAACCCACAGGTGAATCTGCAGTGTGTGCACATAGCCTTAGAGAACACGCCTCGTGCATCTTCCACCCAGCGCTTATTACTAACGAGCTTCGGCTCCAGCCACTGGACGACAGTGATGTACTGTTCAGAATCGGGGTGTAATCACGGTGATAGAGGGTCGCCCACTCTGCCATATTTTTGTATTGACTGTTATTAAAAAGGTCAACAAATTAATCACTCCGTTTAGTAATGCAAATTCCGCTTCTGGCATTTTCAGCAAAATAACTTCTAGTCGTTGCTTGAAAAAAAAGAACTTGATTGCTTTTTAATTATTCAGGGAAATTGTTTTTGATGGGTTGTCTCTTTCTTTAAGGTCTTAACCGCTCGGCTTCTGGAATGGTGAACACCGGTAGCGATTGAGGGGATATAGTAATGAATAATTGATAGTGATGAGGCAAGTAATGGTGCGGACCGAGACAGAGATGAATAGATTCCAGGTGTAAACACTGTGCTGCTCTGCTTTATTAAACCTTTAGAGCAAAGGTCAGAATAATCAAGTCAAGTGCTTTCTTCCTGGAAAAATTTAATATGAAAGGGGATAATTAAGATGTGAGAACTAGTGATGAGCGAACATGCTTGAATAAGGTGTTACCTGAACATGCTCGTGTGCAAACCGAGTGTCTTTGGCGTGCTCGAAAAATATGTACAGGGATTGCCTGTTTTTCAAGCGCGCCAAAGATAGTCGGGTTAGCATCATAGAATGTTAGAGTTGTAAGGGACCTCCAGGGTTATCGTATCCAACTCCCTGCCCAATGCAGGATTCACTAAAACATCTGAGACAGATGTCTGTCCAGCCTCTGTTTGAAGACTTCCATTGAAAGAAAACTTGCCACCTCTCGTGGCAGCCTGTTCCACTCATTGATCACCCTCACCTTTGACTCATTGTCAAAAAGTTTTTTCTAATATTTCAGTTTCATCCCATTGCCTCTCATTAGAGATGGGCGAACCCGAACAGTAAAGTTCGACGTCTGTACCGAACACCTACTCTTGGGCACAGACACCGAACACGGTCTTCACCAGTAAGTCCGTGTTAGTTTGGTTTCGGCTTTCCGAACACCGGGTTTTTGTCATGCTGTCATGTGCATGACAGCGTGACAAACACCGCTTCTGATCGGCAGTGAGATCATCCCCGCCGGTCAAAGAGCCGCGGTTCCCCACTCTGTCAAAAGACAGCGTGAGCGCTCAGCTGTGATCGGAGGTATAAAGTTTACCTCCGGTCACTGGTGTCAGCTGATGGGACTACTGCTCCCATCATCCGGCGCCTGCTGCCACTATTAACAGCGAGAGCAGGAGAGGCTGATGGGAGTATTCAATAGCAGACTCCTGCACTGTAAGTAGATGATGATGATGATGATGATGATGATGATGATGATGATAATAATAATGAAACGGCGTGGGTTCCCCTATGTTTTTGTTAACCAGCCAGGCAAAACTCATAGCTGGGGACAACATTTAGCTATCAGCTTCAGCAAGTCTGGTTATTAAGAATAAAGGGGTCCCATGTTTGGTGCTTTGCTCGGCTCTTCTTGATGTCACCTTTGTATTGTCAGGTGACAACAAGCCCACGGATTAGTAATGGAGAGATGTCTAGAAGACACCTATCCATTACTAATCCTATAATTACATGGTAAATAAAGACACCAGCCAGAATAAAGTCTATTTGAAATAAAACAAAACACAGTTTTACTTTTTTTATTTAAAAATAACAAACACAGTTATACTCACCTAATGCCTATTCCACTCGTCTTCTGTAATAAAACAAAAATAAAAAAAAACAACAATATCCCTCACCTCTCAGTCTTTCTGTCCCATGCCAGAATCCATGTTTGGGGAGTAAATAGTTTTCAACCTGGATGGTGCCAAGATGCGACTGTCCAGGCTGAGAACCACTGGTGACTGAAGTGCTGCGAGCGCTGCCTCAGTGACCAGCGGTGACATCTTCAAGGTTATCTTTGGTCAGTAAGGGTATGTGTACATGGTGCGGATTCTGCTGCTGTTCCGCAGCGTTTCTGCATCTGTGGGTCCGCAGCAGATTCTGCTGCGTTGTACAGTACCTTTAATTCCTATGGAAATTAAAAAACGCTGTGCACATGCTGCGGATTTTTCCGCGCGGTTTTGCTGCGGTTTACAATCCGCAGCATGTCAATTGTTTGGTGCAGAAATGCTGCAGTTTTACACCTCATCCATTATGAGGTGTAAAACCGCAGGGCAAAACCGCAGATAAACCGCAGGACTTTTGTCCTGCGGATTTACCTGCGTTTTTTCTACAAAATCCGCACACCCAAAAAACTACGTGTGCACATAGCCTGAGGCTGTGTTCCCAGCCGGGGTGAACTTCGGTGACCTTGATGAGATCTCCGCTAGCGCCATGAGTTTTAACATCCACCACATTTATCATTGTACTGGCTGAAGAGCCCGGCGCTGCCTGGGCATAGTAACTAACTACGGTTAGTTATAACAAATTATAATGATTATATCTATATATATAAAGCTGAGTGTAGAACGCC
The DNA here is from genome assembly GCF_039654945.1 of Dendrobates tinctorius. NCBI lineage: Eukaryota > Metazoa > Chordata > Amphibia > Anura > Dendrobatidae > Dendrobates > Dendrobates tinctorius. Next base: position 26,927,629 of record NW_027361682.1, on the reverse strand, counting down.
ACCCACTCCGCATAGACACATTCACTATAATAGGGTAGTATATGTGTTGAAGTACGTGGTAGTGTGTGGCGCATTTTGTGTGTGTGTTCATATCCCCGTGTGTGGTGAGTATCCCATGTCAGGGCCCCACCTTAGCAACTGTACGGTATATACTCTTTGGCGCCATCGCTCTCATTCTTTAAGTCCCCCTTGTTCACATCTGGCAGCTGTCAATTTGCCTCCAACACTTTTCCTTTCACTTTTCCCCATTATGTAGATAGGGGCAAAATTGTTTGGTGAATTGGAACGCGTGGGGTTAAAATTTCGCCTCACAACATAGCCTATGACGCTCTCGGCGTCCAGACATGTGACTGTGCCAAATTTTGTGGCTGTAGCTGCGACGGTGCGGATGCCAATCCTGGACATACATGCATACATATATACATACACACCCACATTGAGCTTTATATTTTAGATTAGGAAAAATCAGCAATACAGGGGAATATAAGAAATACTGTGATATATCTTATCAGAGAAATATGCTTTTCTCCATAGGAGCCACTTCATCCACTCCTTTCATCTCGTGAGCTTGTTATCCACATTGAAAAAAAAAAACGCTCAGTGAGAGTGAACTTTTTGACAGTGAGGGGGTAATCAATAAATGAAACAGGCTGCCACGAAAGGTTGTGACTGAGTTCTCACACAATGGAAGTCTTCAAACACAAACTGGACAGAAATCTGTCTGAGATGATTTAGTGAATCCCACATTGAGCAGGGGGTTGGACATGATGACCCTGGAGGTCCCTTCCATTTCTAAAATTCTATGATTCAAATCTGTCTTGGTTAAAGCAAGATGGACTGTTAGCACAATGAGGCATCACGTTACACCTTATACTTGATGGAGACAGTTGGGAGAGAATTAGTAAGGGGCACTTTGCACAATGTAAAGGGCCAGTCACACTAAGAGATATCGCTAGCAATATCGCTATAACTAGTGACGTTATAGCGATATTGCTAGCGATATCTCTGTGTCTGATACTTACCTCCGACCGGCTCCCCCGCTGGTTATCGCTGATCGCGCGAGAACGTTCAGGACTGTTTCTCGTCGTCAGCTTCCTGCGGCGCTTCCTGTGGAGAGACGAGCGACGAGCGTGGAGCCGGGCGGGAGGACGCAGGATCGCCTAGTGTGACAGGTAAGTATCGACCCCCGACCCCTGCGATTTCGCTAGTGAGATCTGCCTGTGTGGCAGCTCACTAGCGACCACTTAGCGATGTACCAGCGATCCTGACCGCGTCATATCGCTGGTCGGGATCGCTGGTACATCGCTAAGTGTGACAGTACCATAAGGCAACCAAAAACAGGCTGTTTCAAGTAAATGTGCTGTATTCACAGGCACACAGCTCATTACTACTATTTCATGTGATAAGCTAGTTTCTACCCACCAGATCTGAGGCAACTGAAATTTAGAGATAGATCTTGCAAATGGCAAAACTGGTGACAAAATGAAGGATGCAACTCATGTAATGGTCAGAAATAGTGTTATCCTCATGAACACGCACATGGTTATTCTAAAAAGCTACTTGGAGAAAAAAAAAACAGAACACTTAAAAGAAGTCAGTGGTTTGGGGATTTAGCTGTCTAGGTAACAGTATTGCTGGTGTTGAGCTCCTTCAGAAAAAACTATTTGTGTTTGTAGTTTTCATATTAGGCCAGAAAAAAATAAGCTATAGGTATGCTTCTTTTCTTTGGTTATTATATTTGTACTTTCTTACTGTAGCAATTGACAATCCATCACCATTTGTGGAGGAGATACATAAATGTTTAATACTAAACCCTGAGAGTTTGAGACCAAGTCTTTTTTTCCCCACATAAAACAGTCCAGAAAGAGTTTTGAATGCAGAAAGTTTTCTTTCAATATCTGAACATTTTGTATTGTAGGTGTTTTGACAGTTATATGCTTTAGTAAGAGGATTTTATATGTAATACATTTTAGAAACATTGCATGGGAATATGACTTTCTGTGAGTTTAGACATATACAGATGGAAATTAGGCTTATCTTTTTCCAAAAATTAGTTAGATAGCCTATTTGGGCTAATGGGATAATACAGTATACCCTCTGTTGAGTAGGGAAAAAAAGGAACAAATGTGACCATAAAGTTCAATACAAAAAATTTGTGAAAAAATTGTATTAACAATTCAGGTGAAAACATGTATAAAAACAGTAATAATCAAGGACACACCCAGACAGTAGAAGACCGATGTCCAGAGGAAGGAGATGTTATATACAAATTCATTTAAGAACAAAAAATATATATAGTCCATGTAGAAAAAATGACAAAAATGTAGCACACTCCTAAGATGATGTCACTAGCATGTTTTAAAGGCCAAAATGTATGGCCAAAATGCGGTGCCACAAAGCATAAATGCAAGTGCAGGTAGGGTTTGCAATAGTATTTCAGAACTAATGGTCTATGTTCTCAAGTGAAGAAGCTATGCCGATATGTGGCACATGATCATCAGTCATGCATACTATGGCTTATAAGTCCCAAGTGTAGCCATATTTTTTATTTGTGGTCAGTGCCACCACAGGGGCTAAGAGCGCCGAAATGTATGGGTAAAGAAATGGTTAAACTTACGTATAAGATTTCCTCATGTGGGTGGTGTCCACCCCGACGCACATTTTGGCTCAACCGCCTTTGACCCCCGTGACTAAGGCGGTTGACTCGAAACGCGCGTTGCCCATCCTCTACAAAGTCCAATATAAACTTATCACTCTCACCCACAAAGCGCTCTTCCATTTTGCACCATAAATCTTCTCCCTCATCTCTATCACCCTACCTGTGCTCTATGTTCCGCTAATGACCTAAAACTAACATCCTTGATAATCCAGACCTCCCATTCCAGTCTCCAAGACTTCTCTCGTTCTGCTCCAGTTCATGCCCTACCCAGGACAATTCTATTAATAACCAATACTTACAGTTTTAAGCGTGTGCTAAAAATGCATTTGTTTAGACTGGCCTATCACCTCACCTTATCTAGCTTTTTCTGTTTTGCCCTTACTAAATTCTCCTCCAACTCTGGTCTCTCATAGCATCTGTTTAAACAGCTTCCATGCACTTAACAACCCCCTGTACCTGTACTGTACAGATACTGACTTGTGACCGGTCCATGCAGCGTTATGTGAATACCCTATTTATTACATTGATGGCTGGACCATACAATACAAGCACTTTTTACCATTTACCTTTCTTGTCTCTGTTTCCTTATACATTGTGTGCTTGCGAGCTGGACCCTCACTTCTCTTGGTATCTGTTGAATTATGTGTTACTCTGTAATGTCTTTATTGTTTGTACACGTGTTCTCTGAATTCTAGGTGCTGCGGAATATTTTGGCACTATAGAAATAAAAATTATAACTAGGCTAGGTGGGCAGAGATTCAGCAGAGCGGAGGGACAAGAGAGAAGAAGGCGACAATCAGCCTAGGTGGGAGGACATTCAGCAGCAGGGAGGAGGACACTGAGGAGCTGCCAACCAGGCTTGGTAGGTGAAGACTCAGCAGTAACACGGAGGGAGGAACATTGAAGAGCTGTCAGTCGGGCTAGATAGGCAGAGATTTACATGTAGCAGGGAGAAGGGGGATTGAAAATCTGTTAAACAGGCTTGGTGGCGATGTATTCTGCAGTATCAGGGAGGAGACCACTGAGTAGCTGTCATTCAGGCTAGGTGGGCAGAGATTCAGCAACAGCAGAAATGAGAGACACAGAGTAGCTATCAACAAGGCTAAGTGGGCAAAAATAAAGCAGCAGCAAAGAGTAGAGACAGAGGACTCATCAATCAGGCTAGGTAGGCAGAGATTCATGAGTAGCAAGTAGGACACTGACGAGCTGTCAATCGGACTACGTGGGTGGAGATTCATCAGTAGCAGAGAGAGGAGTACACTGAGGAGCTGTAAGTCTGGCTAGATGAGTAGAGATTGACTAGTTGCTGGAAGTAGGGACATTGAGGAGCTGTCAACTGGACTAAGTGGATGGAAATTCAGTAGCAGCAGAAGGAGGGACATAAAGATCAAACAGGCTATGCTGGAGGAGATTGAAGAGTAGCCAGGAGGACACTGAGGCGCTAACAATCGGGCTAGGTGGACAGAGGTTTAAGAGCAGCAACGAGGAGGGGCTTTGAGGAGCTGTCAATCAAGCTAGGAACATAAACTTTCAAAAATAATTATATAGCCATTGTGACATGGATTATAGAAATATCACAAGTCTAAAGGTACTGTCACACTAAACGATCGCACCAGCGATCACGACAACGACACGACCTGGGAGAGATCGTTAGAACATCGCTATATGATCGTTAGTTAGCTTCCAAACAGGAAGATCTCATAAACGACACATCTGCGATCAGCGATCTGTATAACGACCTCGGGGGTCGTTGGGACCTGTCACACAGCATGTATTGTTAAAGACCCAGACCTAGATAGGCGTGATTGAGCGCATCATTTTCCACTCCCCTCAACCCAGATTGGTCATCACTATATGGCACGGTATGGCATGACTGTTGCTGTCACAGCTCTCGCTTTGTGATTGGACGACAGAGTAATAAAGGACGACGCAATAGCGCTCCCTTTCATTGTTCTCGAGCGCTGTGGTTACCTTAATGCGTCCTGCCCGCCTTCTGTGATTCAAGACCTGAGATCCATTGTGTGGCGCTGCTGCGTTCGCCCTCGATTCATTGATTCCATCTGGATCTCCATACAGTCTTGTAAGGTAGGCACTTATTTTTATAATTTTTTTATTTTAACATTTTTTCGTGTCATTAACATTTTTGAATTACATGTTTGTTTAGCAGCCTTGGTAGTTTTCCTTCCACCGCCCTCCGCTATCACATATCTATCTCGGACCTTTTTTTTTTTCTGCCGCGCCCACCATTACTGTGTTGTTGGCTATCACTGTAATTTTTTTTTTTGGGGCCAGCCATGTTATTTCTGCCGCGTCAATTTCTTGTCAGCTTTTTTACTTGTCGTCTATCTCTGTGATTTTTTGGTGCAGCAAATTTTTTTTCTGCTGCGCCCACCACTGCCTTTTTCTGCAGCTGTGTAAACTGTTGTTGTCCATCTAATTTTTTTTTTGGGTGGCAGGCAGCCATTTTAGTTTCAGCCGTGCCCATCTCCGCCATTTTATGATCCTAGGTGTGTTATAAGTTGTTGGTAATGTACGCATTTTAATTTATCCTATTTTTTAATAAAACAAATGTTTCTATTAGTATTGTGCCATTTTAACATTATCCTTTCATTATTACAGATGGCTGATAAGCACGAATTCCTGCGGGACTTCATAGAGATTTACCGCACGATGCCTTGCTTATGGAGAATAAAGTCGGCTGATTATAGTAACCGACTTAAAAAGAAGGAGGCCTACCAAAAACTTGTCGAGCTTACAAAACAACATTACCCCAGTGAGCCAGCGGATGAAGCATCGGTTAAAAAAAGGATTCAGGCCATACGCACAGTGTACCGAAAAGAAGTGAACAAAGTCGAGAATTCAACCAAGTCGGGAGCGGGGTCGGAGGATGTTTATGTGCCGAAACTTTGGTACTTCGAACTTCTCTCTTTCACAAGGGACCAAGAAGTTCCGAGAAAAATGGCATCTATCTTGGCCCCGGACCCATTGATCCAGCATGACTCCCCTGTCGGTGATGTAAGTACCTTGATTTTACAACTCATAGTAATGTACGTGGCCATTAGGAATAGAATTTATGAATAATTAAGGAAACATTGACACAATAGCAGACGTTATCCCGTAACGTAATGATAATTGATCTAGCTTTACGCTAGATGCCTACCTATTTGACATACCGTTGAAGGACAAATTAAAAACCATTGATACAACCCCCTTTATTCATCTTGTAGCTGTATTTGGCTGTTGTGAAGGTATATTTCTTTTGCTTGTGATGTAACATGTATTTTCTGTTCCCATAGGACACAGAAGAGGCTGGCATTTCTACACCCATAATCACGCCAGAGCAACACAGCTTCGCATCTACGACACAAGAGGAGGAAACAGAGACACCATCCCCATCTGCACCATCCGCCTCTGTGCCGAGGCAACTGACATTTTCCGGGCGCAAAAGGAAGGCCCCCACCTCGGAGACACCACAATTTATTGAACTGGCAAAAAAAGTTTTAACTACACCTCAGAACCTGACCGGCTTTGCGTTCTATGCAAATGAAAAGCTGCCAACACTAGACCCAGTTCAGCGTCTCCATGCAGAAAGGCTTATGCTACAAGTTTTGAGTGAAGCCTCAATGGGGAAACTTACAGACACAATAGCTTTCATGGACAGACGTCAGTACCCCCAAAACGCTTGGCCGCAGAATCCTGAGACTCCAGAGCCTACAATGTGGAGGGAGCATCCGCCAAACCAAGGCCATGTTCCTGCACCTTATTATTTAACTCCGCCTAGGCACCGTGTAAATGAAAAAGATCCATATTTTTTACAATTGTAGTTGTGCCAATTTGTTTTTTAGAAAATTTTGTTTTGTATATAGTTTTACATTTTTTTAATTATTCAAATTGTTTAATTTTTTTAAAAAATAAAAATGTAATATTTTACATGAATTGTGGTGTCGTTTACTTGCCTTTGTTTCGTATTAGAACATTGATGTTAACAACACTTAAAAGATGGCTGTGCACATGAACATCTTTTACTAAAAGTAATATCCAGCCACGTATATAATCAGAAAATATTTAAATTTTTATTTCTGATATATTTAGAAACTCTTTTTTTTAACATCTTTTACAACATCAGAAACAAGGGGGTTTAACAAAAAAACATAAATAAACCTAAAAAAAAAAAAAATTACTGGCTACTGCCACCCTCTTGTACACCCGCCAAGAACCTCTCCAGCATCACTCCGTGAACGTCCATGGCTGCCAGAGTGACAGCCATAGCTGCTCTCATCCGCCGGTGAGAAGCCAGCAGTGCCTGTGCTGTGGGTATTTCTGTGGATGAAAAGAATGTAAAATGTAAACCTGGCAACTATAGAGACAGTAGAAACAAAAGGTACATGGCTTTTGTTTTTATCCTTACGGTATTGGGTCGGAACAGTTCTTTCTGGGGAGGGGCTAATAGCCCACCCTAAAGCACTGGCACCAACGGCTATGAGAAAAAAAAATGGAAATTTTACACGGCAACACTTCCTCCTTTCCAGAGACAAAAGTTTAAGAACCCCTTTTTTTGTTATTTCATTTTTAAAAATAAATGTCTTTACTTACCGGATGGAGAGGCCACATCTATATCCTGGAGTGATGCTGGAGATGGGCTTGAAGCGGGCAAAGGGGTAGGTGGTGACCCTGTTTGATCCATCGTTGATGCTGGGGCTGTTGGCTCATCCTGCGATGGCGGGCTTGATGGTAATGGTGGTTCTACAGATATGGAAAACAATCCATGGATATCTGCATGTTAAATGCTGTTTTTAATTGAAACCAAAAAAAAAAAAAAAAGGATATTGTTCTGCGAGATGCTACATCGTCACCGTTATTTGAATAAGAACACTTGAATAATAACAATAATTTATGTTATTCTCCACAGTGCAAGCTCATGTTTATTTTGTAAAAATAAAGGAAAATATTATTCAAAATTCATTTCACTTTCACTTTCACTTCAACACATTGCTATGTCCCAGCATAACCACATGGCATTTTGCAAACTGTTAACAACTGAACAGTTAGCGAATGCTGAACGTGCAATCTGAGATATGAAGCGTTAACGCACACGTTAATAGACAACATACAACTTAAAAGAAATTTTTCTCATATTCTGTCAAAAACACTCACCCTCTTCAATTTGGTTGTCGGACCTGATATTTGCTATGCGCTGGCTGGAGCGGTAGCGCAGATCTGCGAGTTTTTTTCGTATCTGCGTCGTACTGCGCTCGACCCCAAACCTGCGCATGAGGCCTCTTTTAATTTTTTTCAACACCCTCTTCTTATGAAGCATGGGCCGGACGTGTGTGGTGCAATCATAGTCCCTTGCGTCGATTTCCTGGATCAAGAATCGAACCTCAGGCTCTCCCCAGGGTACAGAACGCCTGGAAGCCATATTGTTTAGAATAATTTTTTCTAGGCCGCTGTAACGCCGCCCACGCATGCGTCATGACGTCACGGCGAACGGGAACGCAGATGCGTCATAGTCCCACAGCCTCTTTGAGATCGCACCTGAGATGCATATGTGTGGGCTTAACCTCATTTTTCCTTATGCCCATTGCTCACTCCGCAACAATCACACCACCTGTTTTGCCCTCCCCCACATAACTCCCCCCTCACCATCACCTCCACCTCATTCGGAGTTATGTCCTCAGTACTGTCCCTCCCCATCTCAACCCTCTTGTTTTTTGCCTTCTCGATATTAATACCCCCTCCCCATCACACCTCTGAATAAACACAACACAAAATTGAAATTTTTTTTTTTTTTTTTTTTTATTAGCACAAACTTTTAAACAGGATAACCAAGCAATCTTTACATAACTATATTTGATGCTGCCAACTCACAGCACCAGGCCCGTTGAAGTATTGGCAGTACTTATCTCGGCTGGCCTTTGCATCGTCCTTGGTCCTGCCTTGATTGACAGGTCGAAGTCCTGCAATAGCGGGATCATTCTCACGCCATTCTCCGAGCACCACGTCACCATTGCTGTCTGAGTCCATGAAGCCTGGCGGACTGTAGGCTGCAGCATCGCGTTGTCGTAAAAAATTGTGCAGCACGCAACAGGCCAACACCACGGAGTCTATGGATTCCAGCTTCATGTTTATTGGAGTGTGGAAAACCCTGAAGCGGTTGGCCATGATTCCGAACGCATTCTCAACAACGCGGCGTGCCCTTGACAGCCTGTAATTAAAAATACGCCTTTCCTCCGTCAGAGTCTTTAGTGGGTACGGCTTCACAAGATGCGCATGAAGGGGGAAGGCTTCATCGCCCACAAACACAAAGTTAAGATTGGCGGTGGTGTCCATGTTGGTTGGCAAGTGCAGTTCAGAGTTCTTCAAGCGTTCACCAAAAATAGTGTGCTCCAAAACGCCTCCGTCCGAAACCCTCCCGTTCATGCCAACATCAACGTTTATAAATTCATAATTTGCGTTCACAAGGGCCATGAGGATCACACTGAAGTAGCCCTTGTAGTTGTAGAAATAACTTCCGCTGTTGGCTGGTTGTGTGATGCGCACATGTTTGCCATCCAAGGCACCACCACAGTTAGGGAACTGCCAAATACGTTCAAAATCAGATGCAATTTTTTTCCATTCCGCCGCGGATTTAGGAAAAGGCATGTAGCTCCGTATCCTGTGGACGATGGCGTTGCATGTCTCTGGGATTAACACGCTGAGGAGTGATCGGGAAACAGCTGCTGAAAATTGCAAGTCTTTCATTGAACGTCCGGTTGCCAGAAATCGCAGTGTGACAGCCAAACGTTCCTCTGCCGAAACAGCTGCACGCATCCGTGTATCCTGCCGTTCAATGAGTGGCCTCACACATTCCAGTAGGAGCTTAAATGAATCCTCCGACATCCGTAGATAATTGCGGAAATCCTGCGGATTCTTCTCCTGTAAGGCTGGTTTCACATTAGCGCTTTTTCAGCGCACGCACGGCCGGGGGTAGCTCCGCCCCCGAGCCGGCTCTCTGCCCGGCGTGCCTGCCCCTTGCTTGTAGCGCCGCCTACTAGCGGACAGCGGCGCCTGCGATCGGCGCACCCTATCTTTAGCATAGGGTGCGCAGATCGTGCGCAGGCCGTGCGCTAGTTGCGCTTTGACCTGCGCTGCGCACTTTTGACGGTGCGCCGTGCGCGCCAAAATCAAACTTTTCGGATTTTGGCGCGCACGGCGCACCGTCAAAAGTGCCCAGCGCAGGTCAAAGCGCAACTAGCGCACGGCCTGCGCACGATCTGCGCACCCTATGCTAAAGATAGGGTGCGCCGATCGCAGGCGCCGCTGTCCGCTAGTAGGCGGCACTACAAGCAAGGGGCGGGCACGCCGGGCAGAGAGCCGGCTCGGGGGCGGAGCTACCCCCGGCCGTGCGTGCGCTGAAAAAGCGCTAATGTGAAACCGGCCTAACTCCCTCACTAGATGCATGTGGGTGAATTTGGACCGCTGCTCAAGCCATTCTCTGGTCCACATGCGACGCTTTCGTTTGGAGTGCCTCTCTTCCACCCGCGCCTCTTCTTGTCGATCGCCCTCCATCAGTAAAGCTGCTGCCACAATCACACGTTCCGCGGTGGACATGTACATTATGTGCAACCTTCCCGGTAAAAGGAATAGAAAAGTTATTTAGAAAGTTTAAAAAAAAAAATTAATAGAGGATCAAATATTACAAAAAGATTTACTCACAAAGCAACAAAAATCAAACAATAGATGCGGTTTGCACTGCTAAAAGAAAAAACATTAGATATAACAAATTGTAATAAGATTAAAATAGTTTAAAAATGGGAACAAAACAAACAAAATATATGTACCTTGCTAAGGAAATCCAGAAAACCAGATGGTAGAAATGCCAAAGATGAATCGCAGTTGTGACTCCGACAGAATCCAAAACCAGCCTCACACGATACTATACTCAGCACGCACAAAGGACCAGAATGAGGTGTAATCCAAGCGCAATGGAACAATAGATGGGGACGCACTGTGACGTTTTCATTTATTGCTGGGGTGATGTAGTGGCCACCAATCGGTGCTGAGGGGCGTTATTACAAATGAAACCTAGTCCCGCCTCCGCCGCTGACATATGAGTCGCCAACGAGATCGCTCGTCGTTCATAACAGGGGTCAAACACAACGATTCAGGCACACCAGCGGGACGCCAACGATCAAAATACGGTCCTGAACGTTCGTGCACGATCAGCGACATCGCAGCGGGGGCCACGTCGCCACAACATGTCACACGCAGCGACATCGTCAGCGATGTCGCTGCTGCGTCAAAAAATCGAGGTCGCTTAAGCGATATCGCGAGCGATCTCGCTTAGTGTGACATACCCTTTAGACATCGATTTTATAATGCGTGCAGTTTTAACCATGAAATGAAATGTGGGGATAGATCCTTTTTGAAAAGTTTCTTTGTAAATACTTTGAATATTTCTTTTTAAACAAAAGTACCAGAAGTTTTTAGGCTTAGTTCACACTGGGCGTTTTTTTATGCGTGTATTTTTTTATACACTTTTTTTATGCTAATTTTCAGCTGCGTTTTTTAGTACCAGCTGTGTCTGAGATTTCAGAAATCTCATGCACACCGCTTGTTTATTTTTGTCATCAGTATGTTGTGCTTTGCAAGTCACTTCTTTTAGCGTTTTTTACCCACTGTATTGAAAATGAAATGCATGAAAAAAGGCACCAAAACTGCAGCAAAAAATGCAGCAAAACATGCGTTTTAGCCGCAGCTTCTTTTCTGCCAAGCACTTAGGTTTTGCTGCAGGAAAAAAAATGCCACAAAAACGCCCAGTGTGAACTTAGCCCTAAAAATACTTTCTGATGAATTTAGGAAAGGGGAATGGAGGCAGGGTTTCATGCATGGTTTCCACTAGTATATAATGGTAGGCGTAGTAATTCTCCAGATCTCCACTTGTTGACAGAACTAAAAGCTTGCACAGTACTTAAAGCTTGCACAGTACAAGAAAAAATAGCTTTATCTATGGTCGAGAGACTATAGATGCAAAGCAGAGAAAGGTCCTTGGCATTTCCAGCTGGCGATCCTCCACACAATGCTCGTTCCGGAGCCTGCCTGTCACATTTGCTTTCATAGAAAGGTCACATGTACAGGCTCTCCACATCGTCGGTGGACTTGCTTTGTGTACTAATACTAAGTATCTTTGTAGGGAGCCTTTTCTTTCCTTTTTCTAGTGTGAAAGGACTCAAAAGAGGTCACTGGTCCACAGCATACAGCTGCTTCCCCCTCTTAACTCCTAGTGCAACCACATTGACTGTCACATCCACGGAGAGCGAGCTGTATACTCCAGAGAATAAGATTAAAGTTCAGTCCCGTCCGGTAAACTCTGACAATTAATATGAATAGCAGCAGTCAGCAATTATTAGGAGCAAAGCAGGAGATGAAAATCCAATTTATCAGGAGCCTTGCACATTTTGGCGGCACAGACAATAGAAACACTTAGCCGACACAGACTAGGTGTCGCAAAGGCCAATTTAAAGGAAAATTGATGTTAAAAGATTTCTAAGTCTGTTTATGCTTTCTACCGTAAGTCGTCTTTGTGAGTCCCTTGTTTGTGAGCACACAGACTTACATTACAATCTACAGATGTTTATACATCCTGTAATTCAGATTGTGATGGCACTTATTACTTATATCTAGTCTTCCAGTAGTTAACAGAACCTTTGAAAAATTTTAGGCAGGTGTGAAAAAAAATTTTGTTAAGTAAGAATTGCTTTAAAAAATAGAAGTGGTAATAGTTTATTTTTTTATCGATAAAAGGCAAAGTGAATGAGCAATAAAAATTATAAATCACATCAATATTTGGTGACCACCCTTTGCCTTCAAAACATCATAAATTCTTCTAGGATACTTAAACATAGTTTTTGGAGAAACTTGGCAGGGAGGTTATGCCAAACATGTTGGAAAACTAACTAAAGATCTTCTATGGATGTCGATTTGCAAATCCTTCTTGTAAATCTAGCCAGACTGGATGATGTTGAGATCAGGGCTCTGTGGAGGCTATATGATCAGTTCTCTGAGTTCTTCTTTACCCTGAAGACTCTTAATGACATTAGCTGTATGTTTTGGGTTCATTGTCCTGCTGCAGAATAAATTTGGTGCATCTACCTATATTATCAGCATTGAGGACACCATTAACCCCTTTCCTACATTAGACAGACTATTCCGTCCACGTGACCTGGAACCTAAGTCCCAAGGACAGAATAGTACGTCATAGCGATCAGGGGAGCAGAGCGCAGGCATGAGGAAACCTGTGCAGCGCCTGTGGCAGATCGCTGATCTGTCACAGCAATCTGTGATGTGTCGGATCAGCGATCTGTCACATGACAGTGATGTCCCCCCGGGACAGTGTAATAAAGTTAAAAAAAAAAAAAAAGTGTAAAAATAATTTACAAAAAATCGCTAAATTTTTTAAAAAAATATTCCCTAATAAACTCATTTTTTGAAAACAAACAAACAAAAGTACACATATTTGGTATCGCCGCGTCTGTAACGACCCGCCCTATAAAACTGTTCCATTAGTTAACCCCTTTATTGAACTCCTTAAAAAATAAAAATAAAAAACGAAGCAAAAAATAATGCTTTATCATACCACCAAACAAAAAGTGCAATAACGCGCGATCAAAAAGACAGATATAAATAACAATGGTACCGCTGAAAACGTCATCTTGTCCCACAAAAAATGAGCTGCCACACAGCATCATCAGCGAAAAAATATAAAGTTTTATAGCTCGCAGAATAAAGCGATGCAAAAATAACTATTTTTTATATAAAATTGTTTTCAGTGCATAAAAGCACCAAAACATAAAAAAAGACAAATTAGGTATCGCTGTAACCGTAGACCCGAAGAATAAAGCCGCCTTATCAACTTTACCACACACGGAACGGTGTAAACGCACCCCCCAAAAGAAATTCATGAAATGCTGGTTTTTGTTCATTCTGCGTCCCAAAAATCGGAATAAAAAGCGATCAAAAAATGTCACGTGCCTGACAAAGGTACCAATGGAAACGTCAACTTGTTTCGCAAAAAATAAGACCTCACATGACTCGGTGGGTCAAAATATGGAAAAATTATAGCTCTCAAAATGTGGTGATGCATAAACTATTTTTACAATAAAAAGCGTCTTTTAGCGTGTGACAGCTGCCAAACATAAAAACCTGCCATAAATAGTAAATCAAACCCCACCCTTATCACCCCCTTAGTTAGGGAAAAATAATAAAATTAAAAAAAAAAAATGTATTTATTTCCATTTTTCCCATTAGGGTTAGGGCTAGGGTTGGAGTTAGAATTGGGGGGCTTCCACTGTTTTGGCACATCAGGGGCTTTCCAAACGCGACATGGTGTCCGATCTCAATTCCTGCCAAAAAAGTCAAATGGCGCTGCTTCCCTTCCGAGCTCTGCCATGTGCCCAAATAGTGGTTAACCCCCACATATGGGGTATCAGCGTACTCAGGACAAATTGCACAATAACTTTTGGGGTCCTGTTACCCTTGGGAAAATAAAAATTGGGGGTGAAAAGATCATTATTTTGGAAAAAATATGATTTTTTTAATTGTATGGCTGTACGTTATAAACTTCTGTGAAGCCCTTGGGGGTTCAAAGTGCTCACCACATATCTAGATAAGTTCCTTGGGGGGGCTCTAGTTTCCAAAATGGGGTCACTTGTGGGGGGTTTCCACTGTTTAGGCACATCAGGAGCTTTCCAAACGTGACATGACACCTCATCTGATTTCCAGCCAATTTTGCAGTGAAAAAGTCAAACGACGCTCCTTCCCTTCCGAGCTCTGCCATGCGCCGAAACAGTGGTTCCCCCCCACATATCAGGTGTCAGCGTACTCAGGACAAATTGCACAATAACTTTTACAGTCTAATTTCTCCTGTTACCCTTGGTAAAATAAAAAAATTGAACCTGAAGTAATTTTTTTTGTGAAAAAAGTTAAATGTTCATTTTTTTTAAAACATTCAAAAAATTACTGTGATGCACCTGGAGGGTTAATGAACTTCTTGAATGTGGTTTTGATCACCTTGAGCACCAGTTTTTAGAATGGTGTCACTTTTGGGTATTTTCTATCATATAGACCCCTCAAAGTGACTTCAAATGTGATGTGGTCCCTAAAAATAAAATGGTGTTGTAAAAATGAGAAATCTCTGGTCAACTTTTAACCCTTATAACTTCCTAACAAAAAAAAATTTTGGTTCCCAAATTGTGCTGATGTAAAGTAAGCATATGAGAAATGGTACTTATTAAGTTTTTTGTGTGCCATATCTCTGTGATTTAAGAGCATAGAAATTCAAATTTGGAAAATTGCAAAATTTTTTTCCAAATTTTCATTTTTTTCACAAATAAATGCAAGTTATATGAATGAAATTTTACCACTATCATGAAGTACAATATGTCACGAGAAAACAATGTCTAAATCACCGGGATCCCTGGTAGCGTTTCAGAGTTATTACCTCATAAAGGGACAGTGGTCAGAATTGTAAAAATTGGCCCGGGCATTAACATGCAAACCATCCTTGGGAGTAAAGGGGTTAATCCCAAGCAAGTCCTGAACTCTACTTGCCGAAATTTAGTTCCATATTTGCTTGGACCATCAATCATTCCTCAATGTTCTTGCAAACTCTCATTATTGTGCCGCTCTCCAGCCCTTCAGAGATCGAATTGCCTTTTGTTAAAGCCAAATATTTCACATCTTGAGTCATGACCCATCAGTCTAGAGCACCTGCTGCTCTTTTTCTGCTCCCCAGTTCCTATGTTTTTCATGTCTACCAGTTCCTATGTTTTTCATGTCTAAGGTAGGGCTTTTGGGCTGTAATTTTTCCATGAAGACCACTTCTGGCCAGACTTCTCCAAACAGTAGAAAAGTGTAGTTGGGTCCTTAAGATTGCTGCCAGTTCTGAGCCAATGGCATCTCTGGATATCGTCCATTTTAATTTGGCAGTAAGCATAATGTGTCTTTCATCTGCTGTACTAAGTTTCATTGGCTTTCCACAGAATCTGTGGATCTCAGCAATGGCCAATTCTTGATGTTTCTTCAAAACCGTTTGATCAGCACATATAGAATCCCCAGTCTGCTGTGAAATCTTTCCCTGGGGGAGACCTTGCTGAAGCACTTTAACTACCTTGTGTCTTGATTCTGCGCTCAGTCTTACCATGGTGTATGACCTGTTACATGAAACGGTCTTCTACAGCCTCACGTTGTAGCAGAGTTTGGCTATTCCTCATCCAGTTTTAAGCATCCTACACAGCTATTTCTGTTTCAGTTTATGACTGATTTGAACATATGAAAATGTTGATCATTATCATCTTTTTGGCATGATTGGTTACTCATACACCTGACTATAATTCTAAAATCCCTGACATTGTACTAGTGGAACATGAAGAATTGATGCGGTTTTGAAGGCAAATGGCGGTCACCAATTACTGATGTGATTTAGATTTCTCTTTTGTTCATTCTCTTTTGTTCTTTTTGTTAATTGAGAATAATAAACTGTTAGCTTTCTGTTTTTCAAACCACTTTTACTCTGGAGCAATTTTTCCTCATCTGCCTAAAAGATTTGCACAGTAGTTTCTCTATACATGGCCAGCATCTGTGTCAATTACTGCACCCATCTATGCACTGTCAAACTTAGTTTCCCTGTCCATTCAGTGCCAAGCAGAGTGTGCCCTTCTATCCTGTGCTAGTCGTAATGCGTTCTTCTATTTTGTGCCAGACACAGCACAGTGTAGACAAACTCGACAAAGAACAACCGTGTTCGAAATGGGTTGCATGCTGACCATCCTGTCTTTGATTTTTTTAACTGTGATGGAATAAAGACAACACTTAATAGTTTACCAGGAGCTGGAACATCTCCTTTTTCCACAGCACAGTGTACCCTTTTATTTGGTACTAGGCATGTCATGCCTTTCCATTTAGTGCCAGACACAGTTTGATTTGTTATACAGTTACAGAATTTGATTGCTTTCCACATAGTCATTCTCATTGTCATCGACAGTGTGCCTATCTACACATTGTCAAGCACATTGTTCCATGCTATACAGTGCCAGCCACCCTTTTCCTTAATTTTTACAGTGCCAGACGTAGTGTGGCCTTCCATACAGTGCATGCTATATTTTGCCTCTCTATTGTGCCAGCTTTTGGTGTTTGCTTTAATAAACCAACAGCCACTGTGTGTGCTGCTGTACAGTGCAAGTAATTTTATGTCCTATAGTGGTAGTTGAGGTGTGCCTTTCTATAAAGTGCCAACCACAGTGCCAGCCACAGCATTCTATATTACAAAGTGCTAGCCATAGTATGCCCTTCTATACAACCCCAGCCATGATATGCATTTTATACAGTAACAGCCACAGTGTGCACTTTTGTACTGTCCTTGCACAGTATGTCCTTCTATACAGCGCCAACCAGAGTGTGCCTTTCTATACTGTCCAGCCAGGATGTGCCTTGTACAGAGCACCAGTCATGGTTTGCCATTATATACAGTGCCAGCAAGAGTGTGCCCTTTCATGAAGCACCAGCCATGGTATTCCATGTTATAGAGCACCAGCCACAGTGTACCATTTTTTAGAGCATCAGCCATGGTGTACCTTTCTCTATTGCGCCACCCTTGGTGTACCATTCTGTAGAGCATCAGCCATGGTGTACTTTTCTCTATTGCGCCACCTATGGTGTTACATTCTATAGAGCAGGGGTCCCCAACCTGTAGCTTGAGAGCCAAATGTGGCTCGCGGTTCCATGAATTGTGGCTCACAACTGTCTGCCAGCTTGGTGCATTAGGTCCAGGTCTAGCAAACAGGAATGAAGAGTACATCTCAAAATAGTGAATGTTGTGAGTAGTCCTGTACAGAGCAGATCTGGATGCACATATACTGATCTTAGCGGTTTAAAAATGTTTTAGGTATGGAACGCTGGAGGATGGTACTATCTATTAGAGGAGGACATCAAAGCTGGATGTGACAGTGTGTTGGGAGTCCTTGATGGGAGAATACTGAATGGAGGTATTGTGGGAACCCCTGGATCTCAGTGTATTGCTTTGGAATGATTTCTGTGGAAAAGCTTTGGCTATCATTATAGCTGTAATAGGGGCTTTGGTTGACACTACTTTGAAGGGGGCGGGAGCTGGATGTGGCTTGCGACCCTCTGTGGCTCGCGACCCTCTCTCTAAACTAAATGTGGCTCTCAAGGTCAGAAAGGTTGGGGACCACTGCTATAGAGCATCAGCCATGGTGTACCTTTCTGTATTGCGCCACCCATGGTGTACCATTCTGTAGAGCACCAGCCATGGTGTACCCTTCTATAGAGCATCAGTCATGGTGTACCTTTCTGTATTGCACCATCCATGGTGTTCCATTCTATAGAATAACAACCATGGAGTACCTTTCTGTATTGCGCCACTCATGGTGTACCTTTCTGTTTTGCGCCACCCATGGTGTACCATTCTATAGAGCACCAGCCATGGTGTACCATTCTGTATTGCGCCACCCATCGTGTACCATTCTATAGAGCACCAGCCATGGTGTACCATTCTGTAGAGCATCAGTCATGGTGTACCTTTCTGTTTTGCGCCATCCATGGTGTACCATTCTATAGAGCATCAGCCATGGTGTACCATTCTGTATTGTGCCACCCATGATGTACCATTCTATAGCGCACCAGCCATGGTGTACCATTCTGTAGAGCATCAGTCATGGTGTACCTTTCTGTATTTCGCCATCCATGGTGTACCATTCTATAGAGCATCAGCCATGGTGTACCATTCTGTATTGCGCCACCCATGGTGTACCATTCTATAGAGCATCAGCCATGGTGTTCCATTCTGTATTGCGCCACCCATAGTGTACCATTCTATAGAGCATCAGCCATGGTGTACCTTTCTGTATTGCGCCACCCATGGTGTACCATTCTATAGAGCACCAGCCATGGTGTAGCATTCTGTATTGTGCCACCCATCGTGTACCATTCTATAGAGCACCAGCCATGGTGTACCATTCTGTATTGCGCCACCATGGTGTACCATTCTATAGAGCACCAGCCATGGTGTACCTCTCTGTATTGCGCCATCCATGGTGTACCATCTATAGAGCATCAGCCATGGTGTTCCATTCTGTATTGCGCCACCCATGGTGTACCATTCTATAGAGCACCAGCCATGGTGTACCATTCTGTATTGCGCTACCCATGGTGTACCATTCTATAGAGCACCAGCCATGGTGTACCATTCTGTAGAGCATCAGTCATGGTGTACCTTTCTGTATTGCTCCACCCATGGTGTACCATTCTATAGAGCACCAGCCATGGTGTACCATTCTGTATTGCGCCACCCATGGTGTACCATTCTATAGAGCACCAGCCATGGTGTACCATTCTGTAGAGCATCAGTCATGGTGTACCTTTCTGTATTGCTCCACCCATGGTGTACCATTCTATAGAGCAACAACCATGGTGTGCCCTTCTAGACGGCGCAAGCCATGTTGTGCCCTACTATAGAGCACCAGCCATGTTGTGCCCATCTATAGAGCACCAACCATGATGTTCCATTCTATAGAGCAACAACCATGGTGTGCCTTTCTATACTGTGCCATCCATGGTAAGCCCTTCTATAGAGCACCAGCCATGTCTCACCCCTCTATAGAGCACCAGCCATGGTGTTCTCTTCTATAGAGCACCAGCTATGGTGTGCCCTTCTATAGAGTATCAGCCATGGTGTGCCCTTCTATAGAGCACCAGCTATGGTGTGCCCTTTTATAGAGTATCAGCCATGGTGTGCCCTTCTATAGAGCACCAGCTATGGTGTGCCCTTCTATAGAGCACCAGCTATGGTGTGCCCTTCTATAGAGTATCAGCCATGGTGTGCCCTTCTATAGAACCACGATATTCCGTTTATACAGTAACAGCCACAGTGTGCCCTTTTATACTGTCCAGGCACGATATGTCCTTCTATAGAGCACTAGCCAGAGTGTGCCTTTTTATAGAGCACCAGCCATGGTGTGCCCTTCTATACAGCGTCAACTAGAGAGTGCCCTTCTTTATAGCATCAGCCAGAAAGTGCCCTTTTCTAAAATGCAAGCGACACTTTGACTTTCCATCAACGTACCAGTCATGGTGTGCCCTTTTATACAGTGCAATCCATGGTGTTCAATTCTATGTTATGACGGCTAAACTGTGCCATCCTATACAGCACCAGCCACGGAGTGCCCAATCATGCAGCCCAAACAGGCACTATGTGCCCTTGTACACCATGTCTCTGTGAGCATTGGGTTGTTAATAATTCCAGTCATAGAGATCAACACCATGATGTGTTTTGCTCAGCTTTTCATTAGTCCTTATGGCAATTTGCTTAATTATCTATCAGTATCAGGAGACGCGGTCACTACAGATGAGACAGATCGGCCAATGGTTTTGTACCATGCTGGTGATTGCCATTAGATGGTTTCAGTGGGCTTCGCGTGTAACTTAAAATCTCACCCCTGTTCTTCCACCATATCAGAGAATGTTTACAGTTACTAAAAGTTATGGATATATAGTAAAAAGATTGACGTGTAAGCCGCTCACTCCACAAGCAGCACTGCTGTTCTGTTCAGGTTTACCACATTGCATTAGCAAATGCGCTAAAATGAAAAAGGTTAATGCTTACAGGAGCCTGTGGTTTTGGAGGAGATTGTGGAAACATTATGTTACTTAGTGCTTAGGGAATTCTCCGACCTCCTTTAGTGGCCAGAGGAGGAATTTCATTACAACCAGTGGTCTGAACGCATTACGTTTGAGAGCAGGATCTTATTTTTGTGCGCCTGCACGGCTGCTCCATGAAGGTTGTGGCATGTGGTGGAGCGGCTCTTATAGTAACCACATTTCAACACATTACTCCTTCACTCCTAGTAAGTGACCTTTATTTCTGCGTTAAATGCAGTGGAGATTATTTTTTTTCTGACGTAGCGGAGTTGACTTTGTGATATGTCATGAAAATATATCACCGTATGCCATCTTTGGCTTTACGTAGAGCAACAAACCTCTCTTGAAGCTAATGTAACTTTTTGCTGGTCAACACTTGCAAGTTTGTGAATAGTTGAGGTCCCCTTAATTGCGTATGGAAAGGACCATGATACCTCGCATTGAATTTGTTTTTGAGTGAGGCGGTTTATGACCCGTGTTGTGTATTTTTGAACTGTTTGCTCTGAACCCTCTTTCTCCTCATCTCGTGTCTGAACATATGAACTTGGTATTAAGCTTCCTTCCTAAATGCAGACAGGCTTTGACATAAAGTTTCTGCCTGCAGTGACAGATTCTTTCACAATTTACATAGCGCTATTTCTTGAATTGATGTGTAGAATCAGAAATACAATCAGGATAATTATACTCGTTAGTCAGAGATGAACTCGCAAAAGCGACAAGGCGGAACGAGAATAAGATCTCTCTGCTGGAACAAGCTGGATAGATGCAGAATGAGCAGAGATTGGCCTGGATTTAGTATCCAAACTTGGAGATGCATACACAATAGACAATTGGACTCCAACCTGTGACTATGAAGCTTTTATGAATCTGCATGTCCCAGAATACAGCCGTAAGAACATGGTGGGATTTTTACGTAATCTAAGAGTGCAACAAAATCAAGTGATCAGTTTCATTGTGAATCAGTGAATGGAAAAATTGAGTGACTAAAAGTGAAGTATGGTCATCAGTGTTTAAAACTGATAAGCTTATAGGGTTTTGTTATGTTTAGGTGGCAAAAGTATGTCGAGAGAGGTATGATCAAAGGAAAAGCATCCAGATAATGGACGTCCTTTGGACGTAAATAACTCGCCAACAAAAAGAGTGTCAAAGGAGGATGTGAATAATCATTCTGATTTGCTCAGAGGAAGATGTAAAGCATTATTCTGATAGCAGGAATCAGAGGAAAATGTGATGAATTGTTCTATTGAAAGGTATAAGGCGAAGATGTGAAGAATCAATCTCATGAATTGACTCAGAAGAGGATGTAAAGAAAAGTTCTCCTAATAAGAATCGCAGGAGGATATGAAATATTTTTCTGAAAAAGGAAAGGGGAAGATGTGAAGAATCACTCTGCTGAAATGTGTCAGAAGACTTAAAAAAAAATGTTTTGATGAACAGGTAGTCAAGAAACATGCAGATGTCTAGCTAACATTTCCAAATCCACAGATGGACTATGACAACAGACACCCAGTTCTAGTGTCATTACTGACTAAGGGGGACAGAAAGGAAAGATGTGCAAAGTTACCAAAGATTGTATCACAGAGCTGTGGAAGTACATGCTAGGACACAAAGCTAGGAGGGATAGCTAATACTAGAGAAGAGAGAGAGAGGATTCAAAAAGATTTAAATAAACTGGAGAAGTGGGCAGCAACTAACAGAATGGTTTTTAACAGGGAGAAATGCAAAGTACTACATCTGGGCAATAAAAATGAAAAAAGCATATATAGAATGGGAGGAATAGGGCTAAGTGACAGCACATGTGAAAAAGACTTGGGTATACTAATAGATCACAGACTGAATATGAGTCAACAGTGTGATGCAGCAGCAAAAAAGGCAAATGCAATTCTAGGATGTATTAACAGAAGCATTTTAAAAAAGACATCAACAAACTGGAGCAAGTTCAGAAAAGAGCGACCAGAATGGTGACCGGTCTGCAAACCCTGTCTTATGAGGAAAGGTTGCAGGATTTGGGAATGTTTAGTTTGCAAAAGAGAAGACTGAGAGGAGACTTAATAGCTGTCTACAAATATCTCAAGGGCTGTCACATTGTAGAAGGATCAACTTTATTCTCATTTGCACAAGGAAAGACTAGAAGCAATGGGATGAAACTGAATGGGAAGAGACACAGATTAGATATTAGAAAAAACTTTTTGACAGTTAGAGTGATCAATGAGTGGAACAGGCTGCCATGAGAAGTGGTGAGTTCTCCTTCAATGGAAGTCTTCAAACAGAGGCTGGACAGACATCTGACTGGGATGATTTAGCGAATCCTGCTTTGAGCAGGGGGTTGGACCAGATGGCCCAGGAGGTCCCTTCCAACTCTACGATTCTATGATTCTATGATTCTACATTGTGTAATCAGATGAATCCAGAATACTGTTGCACCATGATGAAAGGAGGGACAGAATTTGGAAATTTGTGGTATAATACTTGTAGAGATAATACTAGAAAGAAGATTGTCAGGAGCTCCCATCCAAATATTGTGCAGCCTTTCTGGATGAGTGTTAAAATATTGAAAAATATTGGACCTTTCGTTGTGTAAGGGAAAATGGTTCCAGAATGCAAATTATGACAAGTGATTACATCAATGAATGTCCTGTATAAATGAGCAGAATGACTCGCAATGACGCACAATAGAAATCACAGATTAAATTGACACAGCCTCCTACCCATGCATGAGAGTAGGCTCATATAATCACTGAGCCTTAGGAGACAATCAGGTCTTGTTGTCTAATTTCAGATTGATTTTAGATCTTGACAGATCCATGAACCATTGTCCGGAACTTCAGGCTCATTTTTTGAATCAATGTTCCAAGATTGACGTAACCTACACCCCTTTCTGCCTAGATGGATCAGAGTAACAACTGAATAGGATTAATGGGGCTATCCCAGAAATTACTTTAATATCAAAAGTTCTGAAAGACTGTTAATCGTTGATGAAAGGGGTTGTCCACTACTCTGATAACCCATTCTTAAATACTACATTCCTCATTGTAAATTACATTTACCTTATACTCCCCTATGGTACTGGTGCCTTTCCAGAGATATCCGAGCCAGTTCTCCTGAGATTTGTATGACATTGTTATTCCACATGAGGCCTGCAATCAGTCAGCGTTCGCTATTGAGTTGCTGCTCTCTCTCTTCCTTCAGACTAACCTTGAATGTCCAAAAGAAGTTAGAGAATCCCTGCACAGACCGAGCTATGGGCAATACCCGCCAGCACTCTGTTCATTAGGTGGACGTACACGTTGCCATACACTTAGAACACTAGGTGCCACCATACACTTCTACATTTACATAAGTGCCTGTCAGAACCTTTCAGTGAATTAATTTTTGAAGTCCTTCTTCCCCAGTGGTTGAATGACTCCTAAAAATTAAAGTTTTCAAAGCTGGAGATCCACACCTCCACCGCTAACCAGCTCATCAGTGCATTTGTCATCAGTGCTTGACTTTTATGCGTTAGCGATACAGGACATGCAGGGGTCATACCTAGGCCGTGGTATCGTTTTACCAAAAGGTCAACACCAATATTATAAATGGCACATGGTGGGGGGGATGAAGGTCGCAGATTTTGAATCAGTGCCTCGGATCTTCACGTTACATCTGATGACCGGATTGACATTCTGAAAGGCACTTGGCAATTTTGACTTTACAAAATGTCATAATCATCATCCGGTCAAATAAGCAATCCCGAGCAGGATTGCTTATTTGACCGGATGATGATTATTTTGTGTGACTGCAGTTGTATTTCAATAAAGAACATTAGATTGAGCGCCGGTCTGATAATATGAAAAAAACGAAATGTCTCCTCTTTCTGTTTTGTTAAAATTTTACTCTTTTTTTATGAGTCCTTTTCTATTAAGGAGGAAAAAAAATGCTGCACTTCCAATATGTCTTCCGTGCTTTATTTCATTAGCCTGTTGTGGGCTTTCACGCCGGATTTGATTGCATCGTGTAACCTCCCGACTGCCGAGATGATTTGTTTGTGAATACAGTAGAAGCGATGTTTCCGCTTTGGCTTCCTCCCAAGAAAACATCCATGTTCGGAGTTGATGAAACTCTCACAGTCTCCACTTCTCTCTTCTTCTGCTAGGAAATTTTATGTTCTCGTCCTTGCAATTTTCTCAGCATCAAGAGTCATGCCAGAAAATGAGATCTGTCAACAGGCTCGGCTACATAAGGATTCAATACAAATTAACGCGGCGTATAAAGGTCTTGTACACATGCTTTATGCATTCTGCAGTTTATCAGTTGATTTGTATGCAGTCAGGACTGGAAAGGGAGAGTTGGAGATAACGCAGGACTGTGATTAATTGGAAGAGACACCGAATCTCTTGTGATAACGGAAAACGCTTGCCAGTTAATGTATTTTTGCTATGCTCGCTAACAGACTCTGAATGTGACAGTAGTATAATACCCAGCTTATATCGTGCCTGCGGAGATCAATAAGGGGTTCCGACAATCGTTATAATTATTCCAAAATCTTGTTCAAAAAGGAAAATCAACACTTGGGCTTATCAAGCTTCTTCCAGGATCTTTGGCACTGATGGCCCTTCATAGGAATGGCCATATTTGCTTGATTTATGGGAACGTGAGCTCACTTACAACTTGTATGGTAGAGCCACCATGCCAATGTAAACAATAGCTGGCCCTGAGAGGTCAGACCCCACTAATCCTACACAGTGACTCCACCAGCAGAATAGTGACTGCTGCTCTGGGGTATAATATATGATGTAACTCAGGATCGGTACAAAATAAGTAATGTATTTACACAGTGATTGCACCAGCAGAATAGTGATTGCAGCTCTGGAGTATAATACCGGATGTAACTCAGGATCAGTACAGGATCAGTGATGTAATGTATGTACACAGTGACTGCACCAGCAGAATAGTGAGAGCAGCTCTGGGGTATAATACAGGTTGTAACTCAGGATCACTACAGGATAAGTAATGTAATGTATGTACACAGTGACTGCACCAGCAGAATAGTGAGTGCAGCTCTGGGGTATAATACAGGATGTAACTCAAGATGAGTACAGGATCAGTAATGTAATGTATGTACACAGTGACTGCACCAGCAGAATAGTGAGTGCAGCTCTGGGGTATAATACAGGATGTAACTCAGGATCAGTACAGGATCAGTGATGTAATGTATGTACACAGTGACTGCACCAGCAGAATAGTGAGTGCAGCTCTGGAGTATAATACAGGATGTAACTCCGGATCAGTACAGGATAAGTAATGTAATGTATGTACACAGTAACTGCACCAGCAGAATAGTGAGTGCAGCTCTGGAGTATAATACAGGATGTAACTCAGGATCAGTACAGGATAAGTAATGTATGTACACAGTGACTGCACCAGCAGAATAGTGAGTACAGTTCTGGGGTATAATACAGGATGTAACTCAGGATCAGTACAGGATAAGTAATGTAATGTATGTACACAGTAACTGCACCAGCAGAATAGTGAGTGCAGCTCTGGAGTATAATACAGGATGTAACTTAGTATTTCAACGTTTTGCAGATACTCTGTTTAAAACTGTGAAATAGTGTTATTGTTGTATAATGCCACTATACCAGTAGTAACGTCATCTACAGCGAATAGTAAACTGATCACTATTGTTCTTGGCATATAATATTGTGAGAGCGATTACATCTAAAACCCAGCAATTTGCAGAACAACTATAGAATTGACATAATTCTATCAATCAGATTCTACATTGTTGCATGTATCTCGTTGATATATATTTTCAGTTTCTAATGATTATATCTTTTTTCTTTTTATAGGGTTTAAGTGATGATCCTTTCTCTTTTACAACTTTGAATAACGACTCCAAAACTGTCAAGGAGAAGGAGGAAGACCGGGATCTGACCATCCGGATAGGTAGAGGGGTCCCTCACACAGGCAAGCATCCCATGTTGTCATATACCAAGCATGATAATTGGGGTGCTGTCAATTGGCCATCTTTTGAATGTGGCGTGTCAGCACAAGACATTTGGTATCCTGTGTAATGATTGAGTGCAGCTTTTTTTTTTTTGTGAGAGGGCTGCTATAACATGTAACATCAGGACACAATTGGTTGACAGTACCACATTTGAGCAAATTTTTGAACATTTTTACTTTAATGGGAAGCAACACGTTTATTCCTGTCTTATGAAGGCAATGGCAGGATTTCCTCGCTGTATTGTCTGCAAAAAATGGTTATATAGGAGGAATATATAGTACAATATATGACACTGTCACCCACAACATCTATCATTTCTCCTGAAACAGCGCCACAGCGGCACACAGGTATTGTCTGGTACTGAGTTGAATAAACCAGCTCACCTGCCTTGGCTAGTGGTGCGTGGAAGCACGAGTACCGTGTAGTCTCACGTCCAAGAAAAATAATCCAATTCAGCTTCCAAAGGTCGCACCAGTGCTGAGGCAACGCGTTTCGAACAATAGTAGTTCTGTTTCAACATATTGTCTTAATTGTCATTGTGCATCATGTGTGTGGTGGCTTGCAATTAGGAGGCGGAGGTATATATTCGCATGTTGTTCTCATTGCAAGCAGCTTTGAAAAAGAACTACTATTGTTCGAAACGCGTTGCCTCAGCACAGGTGCGGCTTTGGAAGCTAAATTGGATTGTTTTTCTTGGATTGTCTGGTACTGCAGCTGAGCTCCTACATTGCTCCTTTTAAAGTATAAAGCATTACATGGATAACCTTGTAGTGCAATATAAATGAAGACCATAGAGCCTGGAAATACTTGCACCTTATATCTTGCCCTCCGAGTCCTTTCTCTTTTTACACTATAGGACCTTTATTTTTTCCAGCTTTGACAATGACTCTGAATCTATAATTTGTTCTCTACCTAATACACTACTGTATGAGCTGGTTTCTTAGGGTCTTATGTTTTTCCTTCTTTTTCCTGCCCTGAGCTTGCTCTTATCTTGAAAATGATAAATTCTTTTGTGTGATTGATTGTCCTGTTGGCTTGGCAGCAGAGCTGAACAAGGCCTTAGTTCATTAGGGTCATAGTAAGATTTACAGGTCTGCAATGGTTGTAAGGCAAGATGAGGAAAGGTCAAAAGGAGCCAATGCTGAATGATCTGTCTCATTGATTGCTTCAAAGAGGCATAGTGCTTGAATATAAATATTTTAATGGTCCTATTGGGACCTGTACATGGTAATATAGTTAACAGAAGTGGGAATATAGGAGGAGCTCACAACTTTAAGAGAGTTATCCATGGTGGTAGTGGAAGTCTGTAGTCAAGCTACAGTTAGGTCCATATATATTTGGACAGAGACAACATTTTTCTAATTTTGGTTCTAGACATTACCACATTAAATTTTAAACAAAACAATTCAGATGCAGTTGAAGTTCAGACTTTCAGCTTTCATTTGAGGGTATCCACATTAACATTGGATGAAGGGTTTAGGAGTTTCAGCTCCTTAACATGTGTCACCCTGTTTTTAAAGGGACCAAAAGTAATTGGACAGATTAAATAATTGTAAATAAAATGTTCATTTCTAGTACTTGGTTGAAAACCCTTTGTTGGCAATGACTGCCTGAAGTCTTGAACTCATGGACATCACCAGATGCTGTGTTTCCTCCTTTTTGATCCTCTGCCAGGCATTCACTGCGGTGGTTTTCAGTTGCTGTTTGTTTGTGGGCCTTTCTGTCTGAAGTTTAGTCTTTAACCCCTTCACCCCCAAGGGTGGTTTGCACGTTCATGACCGGGCCAATTTTTACAATTCTGACCACTGTACCTTTATGAGGTCATAACTCTGGAAAGCTTCCATGGATCCCGGTGATTCTGACATTGTTTTCTCGTGACATATTGTACTTCATGTTAGTGGTAAAATTTCATTCAAATAACTTGCGTTTATTTGTGAGAAAAACGGAAATTTGGCGAAAATTTTGAAAATTTCGCAATTTTCCAACTTTGAATTTTTATGCCCTTAAATCACAGAGATATGGCACCCAAAAAACTTGATAACTAACATTTCCCACATGTTTACTTTACATCAGCACAATTTTGGAACCAAAATTTTTTTTGGTTAGGAAGTTATAAGGGTTAAAAGTTGACCAGCGATTTCTCATTTTTACAACACCATTTTATTTTTACGGACCACATCACATTTGAAGCCACTTTAAGGGGTCTGTATGATAGAAAATACCCAAAAGTGACACCATTCTAAAAACTGCACCCCTTAAGGTGCTCAAAACCACATTCAAGAAGTTTATTAACCCTTTAGGTGCGTCACAGGAATTTTTTTAAATATTTAAAAAAAAATGAACATCTAACTTTTTTTCACAAAAAAAGTACTTCAGGTTCAATTTTTTTTATTTTACCAAGGGTAACAGGAGAAATTGGACTGCAAAAGTTATTGTGCAATTTGTCCTGAGTACGCTGATACCTGATATGTGGGGGGGAACGACTGTTTCGGCGCATGGCAGAGCTCAGAATGGAAGGAGCGCCGTTTGACTTTTTCAATGCAAAATTGTCTGGAATTCAGATCGGACGCCATGTCACGTTTGGAGAGTCCCTGATGTACCTAAACAGTGGAAACCCCCTACAAGTGACCCCATTTTGGAAACTAGACCCCCCAAGGAACTTATCTAGATATGTGGTGAGAACTTTGAACCCACAAGGGCTTTACAGAAGTTTATAACGTACAGCAGTACAATTAAAAAATCATATTTTTTCCACAAAAATGATCTTTTCACCCCAATTTTTATTTTCCCAAGGGTAACAGGACCCTAAACATTATTGTGCAATTTGTCCTGAGTACGCTGATACCCCACATGTGGGGGTAAACCACTATTTGGGCGCATGGCAGAGCTCGGAAGGGAAGCAGCGCCATTTGACGTTTTTGGCTGGAATTGAGATCGGACATCATGTCGCGGTTGGAAAACCCCTGATGTACCTAAACAGTGGAAACCCCCCACAAATGACACCATTTTGTAAACTAGACCCCCCAAGGAACTTATCTAGATGTGTGGTGAGAACTTTGAACCCCCCAGTGCTTCACAGAAGTTTATAACGCCCGGGCGTGAAAATAAAAATTTCGTATTTTTTCCACAAACATGATCTTTTAGTCACCATTTTTTTATTTTCCCAAGGGTACCAGAAGAAATTGGACCCCAAAAGTTGTTGTCCAATTTGTCCTGAGTATGCTGATACCCCATATGTGGGAGAAAACTACTGTATGTGCACACGTCGGGGCTCGGAAGGGAAGTAGTGACGTTTTGGAATGCAGACTTTGATGGAATGGTCTGCGGGTGTCTTGTGCGTTTGGAGAGCCCCTGATGTACCTAAACTATTGAAACTCCCCACAAGTGACCCCATTTTGGACACTAGACCCCCCACGGAACTTATCTAGGTGTGTGGTGAGCACTTTGAACCCCCAAGTGCTTCACAGAATTTTATAACGCTCGGACGTGAAAATAAAAAAATCATTTTTTTCCACAAAATGATATTTTTGCCCCCAATTTTTTATTTTCCTAAGGGTAACAGGAGAAATTGGACCCCAAAAATTGTTTTGCAATTTGTCCTGAGTAGGCTGATACCCTACATGTGGGGGTAAAACACTGTTTGGGCGCATGTCAGAGCTTGGAAGGGAAGGCGCACCATTTGACTTTTTCAACTCAGAATTGGCTGGAATTGAAATCAGACGCCATGTTGCATTTGGAGAGCCCCTGATGTTCCCAAACAGTGGAAACCCCCAATTCTAACTCCAACCCGAACCCCAACACACCCCTAACCCTAATCTCAGCCCTAACCCTAGCCCTAACCCTAACCCTAACCGTAATGGAAAAATGGAAATAAATACATTTTTTTAATTTTATTATCTTTCCCTAACTAAGGGGGTGATAATGGGGGGTTTGATTTACTATTTATGGCGGTTTTTATGTTTGGCGGCTGTCGCACGCTAAAAGACGCTTTTTATTGTAAAAATAGTTTTTGCATCACCACATATTGAGAGCTATAATTTTTCCGTATTTTGATCCACCGAGTCATGTCAGGTCTTATTTTTTGCGGGATGAGTTGACGTTTTTATTGGTACCATTTTCGGGCACGTGACATTTTTTGATCGCTTTTTATTCCGATTTTTGGGACGCAGAATGAACAAAAACCAGCGTTTCATGAATTTCCTTTGGGGGGGTGCGTTTACACCGTTCCGCGTGCGGTAAAATTGATAAAGCGGTTTTATTCTTCGGGTCAGTACGGTTACAGCGATACCTCATTTAGGTCTTTTTTTATGTTTTGTCGGTTTTATGCAATGAAAACTATTTTATATAAAAAATAATTATTTTTGCATCGCTTTATTCTGCGAGCTATAACTTTTTTATTTTTTCGCTGATGATGCTGTGTGGTGGCTCGTTTTTTGCGGGACAAGATGACGTTTTCAACGGTATCATGGATATTTATATGCGTCTTTTTGATCGCGCGTTACACTTTTTGTTTGGCGGTATGATAATAAATCATTAATTTTTGCTTCGTTTTTTATTTTTTAAGGGGTTCGCTAAAGGGGTTAACTAATGGGACAGTTTTATAGGGCGGGTCGTTACGGACGCGGCGATACCTAATATGTGTACTTTTATTGTTTTTTTTTTTTTATTTTCAAAAAATGGATTTATTTGGGGGAATATTTTTTTTTTTTCTTCTAATTTATTTGGCGATTTTTTTAAATTATTTTAACACTTTATTTTTTTTTTTTTTTTACTTTATTAAATAGTCCCAGGTGGGACATCACTGTTCTGTGAAAGATCGCTGATCTGTCACATCACAGATCACTGTGACAGATCAGCGATCTGTCACAGGCAGTGCACAAGGCTTCCTCATGCCTATGCTTTGCAGGCACTGAGGAAGCCAGCTTCCTGCAGGCCCCCGAAGGCCCCCGTCGCCATCTTGGATTCAGGGGCCTGCAGGAAAGGATCCCCCGGCAGCAGCACTGCACATTGTGCTTCCGTGGGGGGCTCAGGGAAGAACGGAGGGAGCCCCCTCCCTGCCGATGCTTCCCTTTAACCCCCGGTACACCGCGATCATGTTTGATCGCGGTGTGCAAGGGGTTAACGTGTCGGGGGCAGTCCGTGACCGCCCCTGACACATTGTGCCGGGTGTCAGCTGTGATAATCAGCTGACACCCGGCCGCGATCAGCGGCGCTCACCACGTGGGCGCCGCTGATCGCGGTAGACGTACTGTCCCGTCCATGGGCATAGGGGCCCGGGGCCCAGGGACGGGATAGTACGTCGGATGTCAGGAAGGGGTTAACAAGTGAAATGCATGCTCAATTGGGTTGAGATCAGGTGACTGACTTGGCCGTTCAAGAATATTCCACTTCTTTGCTTTAATAAACTCCTGGGTTGCTTTGGCTTTATGTTTTGGGCCATTGTCCATCTGTAGTATGAAACGACAACCAATCAGTTTGGCTGCATTTGGCTGGATCTGAACACACAGTATGGCGCTCTAAATACCTCAGAATTCTTTTGGCTGCTTCTGTCCTGTGTCACATCATCAATAAACACTAGTGACCCAGTGCCACTGGCAGCCATGCATGCCCAAGCCATCACACTGCCTCCGCCGTGTTTTACAGATGATGTGGTATGCTTTGGATCATGAGCTGTACCATGCCTTCGCCATACTTCTCTCTTTCCATCATTCTGGTAGAGGTTGATCTTGGTTTCATCTGTCCAATGAATGTTCTTCCAGAACTGTGCTGGCTTTTTTAATGTTTTTTGGCAAAGTCCAGTCTAGCCGTTTGATTCTTGATGCTTATGAGTGGCTTGCACCATGCAGTGAGCCCTCTGTACTTACTTTCATGCAGTCTTCTCTTTATGGTAGATTTGGATATTGATACGCCTAGTGTTGGGTAAATCTTTACATTTTAGGGTTTTACATTGTTTAGTAACTCTTTTTCAGCCTATTGCTACTAGTATCCATTATTTCCATCGTATAAACTCCAGGTTCTTGAGTAAGACACAATTCACATGATATGTATAGACTTGGTCAAAGGCCTCTCATGTAGCCAATTCAGATCTCATGCTTTGAACTTAGGATGGGAAACAGATCTGTCTGCAAGTTGAGATTCTGGTTTGACTTTTATCCTAAGTAAGTTGACAAGGTTCGTTATAGGGTTGATATTGCCTTTTAGGGTTCCTACTTCCATTAGGTGGCGCTACAGTACAAATCCTCTTCCTCTCTGAGGAGGCAATTTGCATATTTAATTTCCAAGAGGAGCACTGCTTGTCCTTTAAGTCTCCTTATATTGGCATGTCAGGCACATCACTCTCCAGAAAGAGGGACGTTATCCCTTAGACCCTAGATAGAACTTTATCATTCTATATCAGTATTGCATATACAAGGATCATGCAAACTCTTCAGAGCGTGGACTTACAGTAATGAGCAATGCCACCTTAAATTATTTCGACTGGTGTTGGGCAGGCTGGCTCTTTTTGGTGATCTAGGTCACTTGGATCTGCTCACCAAAAATTGACTGCTATTTTGGATCCATATTCCATATTTGTTCACCTGAGGTAAACACATATTTAAGATGGAGATTAGGGTCTCCGCAAGAGAAATTGACCTGCTGCGGCTCGTAAACCTGCGCCACATGTCAGTTTCTGCAGGTGATCCGCAGGTGCGCATATGCGCATAGTGGACATGAGATTTCTTGAAATCCCATCCATTATGCTATAACATATGGCCGCTGCGTTTTTGATTCTGCATAAATACGCAACGTCAAAATTGCAGCAATTTCTGATCGTGGGCACGTATCCTTAGGGTACGTGCCCATGATCTGGAAGTAGCAGCGCTTTGGACGCAGTGTTTGTTTGCTGTGTCCAAAGCACTGCCTTCTATTGAACATAGGTAAATCCGCATGTGTTCACTTAACTGTGTGGATTTACTGCATCTAATACATTCTATTGTTGAAATTTCTTCTCCGCAAGAGACATTGATATTCTGCGTATCTGAAAGACGCATGTCAGTTTCCGCCTGAGATCCGCAGGTGGACATTGGGATAGTGGACATGGGGATTTCTAGAAATCCTATCCATTATGCTGTAACATCTGGCAGCTGCGCTTTTGATGCTGCAGAAATATGCAGCTTCAAAACCGCAGCAATTCCTGATCGTGGGCACGTACCCTCACTAGTATGGACTAAAACTGTCCATGCACATAAGAGTAAAGTCAGACAAAGCTACCAGTTTTGCTAATTTTATGTGTGTGAAGGGTTACCAACTTGGGAGAGGAAAAAGGCATCAGAGTTGTGTAGCAACATATTTCCTATTGAGCTGCATGCCATCGAGCATGCATGTTTATAGGGGAGGAGTCAAGGGAAATAGCCGTCGCCCTCAATGAGAGTCGAGTTGACTGCATTTTAAGGTGTATAGACACTTTACTGTCACTTCAAAATAAGTGCATTGTCATTGTGCTTAAGCAACTTATAAGGCTAGCCATCCACATTCAATGAAATCAACTAAGCCGATTTTGGCGAGACTAGATGATTTTTTAATTTATTGGGGCTTCCCGTCTTTCCTCCGATGACAGCTGTCAAGAGAGACAAGGATCGGAAAGTTTGAATTTCAATGACGGTTCCTTTAAAACTTAACTGATTGATCATTTTCAATTTCAACACCTGAACCTTTGAATCTCATTGCCTGATCAGTTTGAATTTCGGTGCCTGATCATTTTCAATTTCGGCACCCGATCGTTTTGAACTTCAACCTCCTCTCCTTTGTATTTTCGGTGAGCGATCCTTTGGAATTTCAGCAGCCATTGCTGTTCAATTTCAGCACCTGATCATTTTGAATTTCAGTTCCTGCTCGTTTTGAACTTCAACCTGATACTTTTTGGTATTTCAATGATCAATCATTTTGAATTTCAGCACCTGAACCTTTGAACTTTAGCAATCATTGCTGTTGAATTTCAGCTACTGATCATTTTGAATTTCAACTTCCTATCATTTTACATTTCACTAATTGTTCATTTTGAATTCCAGCACTTGAATCTTTGACTTTCAGTGCCCAATCATCTTGAATTTCAGTGTCTGATCGTTTTGATCATCAACCTCGTATTCTTTGGAGCTTTAATTATCAGTCCTTTTAAATGTCAGCACCTGAACCTTTGAATTTAAAGGTCGATCATTTTGAATTTCAACACTGATCTTTTTGAATTTAAGCACTTAATTGATTTTAATTTCAGCGCCTGGTCCTTTGGAATTTCAACTTCCTATAATTTAGAGTTTCAGTATGCAATCTTTTTGAATTTCAGCACCTGAACCTTTGAATTGTAGCACCCTTGGGTTCTGAATTTCAACACTCATCCTTCTGAATTTATTCCTGTTGAATTTCTGTAACTGGTCATTTTGAATTTGAGCGCCTGACACCTTTAAGTGTATGTTTCCACGTGGCGTAATGCATCAGGATTTGCTGTGGATTGACAGCTGCAGCGTCCAGATGTTACAGCATAGTGGAGGAGATTTTATGAAATCCTGTTTCCACTATGCGTACAAAGACGCAGGTGACACACCCACGAAACCGGAGACACTTCTTCTCTGTAAGATAAATAGCCCAGTCTATGGATAGGATGCGGTGATTCCGCATGTGTTCATTGAGCACATGCGGTATCACCGCCCGTACAACAGGGGGCGGCGCTTTGGGTTGAGCGGGATTATGCTGCGTCCAAAGCGCTGCTACTACGCAGCGTGAAAACATACCCTGAGAGTTCAGCATCTAATCATTTTTTTCCATGTGAGAAAAGCCATCCCCATTCAGAACATACTCATGCTTGTTGTTGAGAAGATAGCTGTTGCCCAAACAGTATTCATCCAATGGGCAGCACGGTGACTCAGTGGTTAGCACTACCAAGGGGAACATTTGCAAGGAGTTTGTATGTTCTCCCCGTGTTTGCATGGGTTTCCTCCAGTTTCTCTGGTTTCCTCCCACACCAAAGACATACTGATAGGGAATTTAGATTGTGAGCCCCATTGGGGACAGTGCCAATAATGTCTGTAAAGCGTTGTAGAATTGATGGCTCTATATAAATGAGTAAAATAAATAAATAAAAAATCGCTGTCCATCTTCTCAAATTTTGCAGGATCTACCGCTCGCCTGCAGAGAAAAACAATGTCTCAGGCCAGTCTATCTTCTAGAAAACATGTTTATCAGTTATCTACTCTAGATCACTGCACACATTTTACCTCCGTGTGTAGGGGGGGGGGTCTCGGAAATTGGGAACGAGACTACAACAAGTACTAAAGCCCTGGCTGGATTCCCTTCACACTGGTTTCAGTTTTTGTGTTTATTATTTAAAAAAAATATATATATTCTTGGTTGAAAGTTTTTACTTTACTGATGTTTTGAGGGAGTGAATAAAAAAATACATCATGCAACAGTCTGTACGACTTTATTAACAGTCTGTACGACTTTATTGCAAACCTGCAACTGAAAGAAATGGAGCGACCGCTTGATGAAAATCGGGCAACAAGCCGGTCATCCTGCTTCACCTAAAGTCACTATCTAAATAAAGGATGCTGGAAATGTAAGCAGTCTTCAGTGAACTCTGGAAGAGTAAATTGTTTTGGTGTAGCTTCGTATTTTGTGAAGAAATTGATTTTTTTTGTTGTTTACTTTCTTTGCCCCCACATCATTTTTCATTTTAAAAGTGGGAATGACATTTTAAATGTCCTACCAGAAGAAGATATGCAGGATGGTAGGAAGTAATCATTCCTGTGGCTCACAAATTACCTTGATCAATAAGCAGAGCAAGGTTGGCTATGAAACATTGCACACAAGAGCACTGAATCAGAGACCTGGCAGTGGGAGTGTGTCCATCTTACTGAGAGCGTAAAAGGCTGCCAATCCATCATTGATGAACCGGGACATTGATGATAAGTGGCCTACAAGTTTTGGCTCTTGCTAAAGACTCGGGAAAAAAATATGCCCGGCGTCCTGTGGCTTAAAAATAATTTGTTTTCATGTCCTTAATAATTTTTCTTTAACCTTTAAAGATGTGACTTTCTAATGAAATTATTGTCCAAAATAGTAGGAAGAACATAGATCTATAACAAGTCCCTTCCTAAAGTTTTGTGCCACATTAGTTAGGGTATGTGCACACAGTGCAGATTCTGGTGCAGTTCTGCAGCAGATTTGGCCCTGCAGAACTGCAGCAGAACTGCAAGTGATGTACAGTACCATTTAAAGGTGTGTGCACACGCTGTGGATTCTGCTGTGGATCTGCAGCGGTTTTGGCCCTGCAGATTCGCAGCAGAATTAGCTGCGTTGTACAGTACCATTATATCCAATGGAAACCCGCAGTGCAGACGGTGCAGAATTTTCTGCACGTTTTTTTGCTGCGGTTTCCAATCCGCAGAAAGAATTGACATGTCACTTCTTTTCTGCGGATTCCGCCGCGGTTTGCCATCTCCTCCATTGTAGAGATGATAAACCGCAGGGCAAAACTGCAGGCTAATCCGCAGGTCTTTTGTCCTGCGGATTTACCTGCGGATTTTGCAAAATCCACGCGGGAAAAATCCGCAGACTAATCCGCAGCGTGTGCACATAGCCTAAGGCTATGTAAAACAAAAATGCTGTGCACATGCTGCAGATTTTTCCACGCAGATTTGGTGCAGATTTAAAACTGCAGCATGTCACTTCTTTTGTGCAGTTCTGCAGCAGTTTTTCATCTGCTCCATTATAGAAATCTGCAGGTGAAAACTGCAGGGGAAATCTGCACAAAAACTGCAGGTAAAACGAAGGTCATTTTACCTGCAGATTTAGCAAAATCTGCGCAGAAAATTCCACAGCAGAATCCGCACCGTGTGCACGTAGCCTTACGGTATATACTTACCTTTATGTGCTGTAGACACACAGATGATCTTCTGCGGTGCAGCCTCCGGTCTGATCAGTGCTGTCTTGGGACCCGATTAGTCAAATTTTGTAGACACCAGGCACGCAAAGCTATCAGTGCTCTCTATAGCATTAATGGTCCAAAAGAATGAAACTAAAATGTAACATTATTTGCAGCAAGTGCAATGGCGAATTACTAGGGACATCCAGAATATATATTGTTTATTTCACTCATTATTTTCCGCAGCTGTTTGCATACCTCCTGATCACTGTCCCCTATTGGGGCCCACAATATAAGTTTCCTATCAGTATATCTTTGGAGTCTTTGCTTTTGTTGAAGTCAAAATCCAACAAAAGCAATAAAGAAGTTATCATAACAAAAATGGTCTCCATTAATAAATACCATAAAATGTTATGTAGACCAAAACACAATACAAAGATTTAAAGATACACTCCTCAATATTGAAATTGTAACAAGTGAATGGAAAATTACAGCTTGGATAGACATGTTATAGTCAAAGGTTGGAAAATGGAAACAAAATTTTCAAGACATTTCGATTTATTCAGTTTGGATTATGAGAACCACGTGCAGAACTTTCCGCACTTACAGCCTCGGAATGCTGAATGCACTTGCATAAAATCTATAATAATAATAATCTTTATTTTTTATATAGCGCTAACATATTCCGCAGTGCTTTACAGTTTGCACACATTATCATCACTGTGCCCAATGGGGCTCACAATCTAAATTCCCTATCAGTATGTCTTTGGAATGTGGGAGGAAACCGGAGAACCCGGAGGAAACCCACACAAACACGGGGAGAACATACAAACTCCTTGCAGAAAGGCATAGTCTTGCTACCCTAACCCCCCACATCAAGATGAAGCTGAGTTTGTAGCTTATACCAGTTTAGTGTTCCCAAGATGTGTGTGAAGTCTCAATCTTCCAGCTACTTTTTCAACTTGCGTAACTTTCCAGCCACTTTTCTTGAGAGGTTGTTTTTTTTTCATCAGCACTCTGCCTCCATTATAGGTGCAGGACATCATTTCACTTCACAGCGTGCATTGCTTCTGACATTATTCAGTGGCTTGTTGGCCAAAAACTCAAAGGCCGTCTCTCTGTTATGCTTGTATGCAGTTTAACAGATGGGGGGAGCAGCAGCAGAGAGATGAAGACTGTCCCCTCTCCCAGTAGAAAGACAAAGACCCACCACTACTTCCAGTAATCTATCTCGGCCTCTCTGCTTCTAGAAACGGATTACACTCGGCAACAGACAGTCAGACAGAATGCAGACCATTAGTGGACAGAATTTTGGGGGTGTAAAAACAGCAGAACTGCAAAGAAAAAGTGGTTTCCAGACTGTCTTTTTATCGCATTCTCTATCACATTAGATTGTCTGACAGTACATGAGACATTTAATGTCAGACTTCCAAACATAAGCTGGCCAAGTTCACATACTTCCCAAAAAAAGCTCTATTTTTAGTAAGTTATGAGTAGAATAGTCTACAATATATAAATTGCCACCTACATTGTATAATGTGGAATATGGCCAAAAGATGCACACATGCCCAAAGTAGTAAAATATCACATTCCTTCATATTTAATAGCAGCAATGTTTGGTGGAAAGGCTGACAGCTTTGTCCAAAGGCTAAAATGTGATAAATACTTGTCCATCAGGAAAAATATTCATGCCTTGCAAGAAAATAGGTTCACAAATACAAGGTGTGGAGCAATTCATTTTGAGTACATGCTATACACTTTCTTGTCCTTATGTGAGTCTGGGCTTGATGAGGATTGTGGCTTTAAGGGGTTGGCCACACCTTTACAATTATTTTTCATGTGATCTAAATGCCATAGATAAGCACTTTTACTAAATACTTTGCTTTCTCAATTTTTTTTTGTAACTTGTGCTGTGCCTCTGGTCACATGACTGAGAATCCCCAGACTTCTTTTAATGTAACCTCAAAATCTCCCTGAGATCTGGGTTCTAGAACGTCGTGGGAGAGCATGACTTGCTATTGGTGGGTAGAGCTCCAGTAAGTAGAGCTCACACTTCTCCTGTACATGCTGATGTAGACATCGCCCTCCCTGCAGACGCAGCACTCCCTGATAATCTTTAATGCAAGGGCTGCTATTCTGGTGCTCTGTGCATTTCTACTTTTCCATGTAACCCTATCCAATCCAGAGATTATGCTGATGCTGTTTATGACGCTTGCTGTGGGAGGAGTTGAGACAGAGTTAGGCCCCTTTCACATATCAGTTTTTTGCCATCAGTCACAATCCGTCGTTTTCTGAAAAAAAACGGATCCGGCGACTTGTATTAGCGACAGATTGCCGCAATCGGATAGAAAAATGCTGCGGAATCCGCGCAAAGAATTGACATGCTGCGGAAAATAAACCGCTATGTTTCCACGCGGATTTTTCCGCAGCATGTGCACAGCGGTTTTTATTTTCCATAGGATAACATGGTACTGTACATCCCTTGGAAAACTGCTGCGGATCCGCAGATGAATCCGCAATGTGTGCACATACCCTTAGAGTGCAGCCTTCCACATTCTGTCTCTGTATTGTGATTTTTTTCAGCATGGGGATAATTATAATACTAGAGAGCAACTGAGGCCCTTGTTCCTTTTTGTCCCATCTCCACCGATCCATCTACATTTATTACAACCGTTCCGAAACTTTCTCCGGCTTTCGAAATTTGCAACATATATGGTGATATTGGCCTCCAGTGTTAATTTAGAAGCTTGAGGAAAAATTCAGAACGTAAAATATATTTTCATATGATAAAACAAAGTTTTCACAAGTCAGAAGAAATAAAACCAATGACTGCATAAACAAAACCTGTGTTTATTTGTATGCATAGACGCTTCCTAAGGAGGTTGAAAAGCTCCCAGTGCAGCATACGGGATGTGTCAGAACAGATTAATCTTTAATCATTCCTTAGTGATAGATTCCCTTTGAGATTGTAGGGCTTTACATCTTACAAGTGCAATGAGGGATATGATCAAAACCCCCATACACATCAGGGGATTGGGAGAAGTGCAGGGCTAACATGGCCCTAGAAAAGCATTCACTTTTACATGTCGGGAACTTGTATTGAAGAAACTTCTCAAAAAAGGAAAGGGATTAATGAAAAACTATCCCTGACCTACCCATAGTACTGACTGTTAACAAATGTAGGGTATCTTGCGAGTATCTAGATCTGTCATTCTGTGGAAATTATTTCCTTGTTCAGAACATATACTGTATACACCTTCTCTTTCTGAATCTGTAATTAGAGATACTTGTAGAAATTTATTAAAAAACAACATGGCAACTACTCCTGCCTGACATATGATGTATACTTAGTAATATGCCAGCACCCTGACTTTAATGCAGCCCATATCTTTCCTGGCAGATGATGGCTGTGTTATTCAGCCGTCATCTGCCTCTAACCTGTTAAATCCCGCTGTCAATTTGAGACAGTGGCATTTAATGCACGCCAGCAGATGGGTCACTTCATTCTATGTGCCCATCAGCGTATCCATGTCTGTGGGGCACAGATGGGTTGCCATGATGTCCTAGGGTCTACCGAAGACTCCCTTGCCTATTATGATGTTTCTCCTGTGAATGCCAGACTATGAGTGGCATGAATAGGAGACCATGATTTTCACTAAAGAAAGAAATTATGCGGTATTGCTGTACATAGCACAAGCAATCACAAAATTTCATGTTCAAGTCCCCTAACAAATACAGTTGAAAGTGTTTTAAAAACATGAAAAAAATATAAAAAGTTTAAATCACCTCACTTCTTCCACAATAAAAATAAAATAATGAAAAGTAGACATATTTGGCATTGCTGCATTTATAAAAGTCTGATCTATCAAAATATAAAATAAATTAACCCAATCAGTAAACAGCGGAATGAGAAAACGGAATTGAAACACCAGAATTATGTTTTTTTTTTTATCCTCCGCTGCAACACTTCAATAAAATGCAATAAGTGGCTATCAAAACATATCTGCCCCAAAATGGTACAGGTACATCTCACAAAATTAGAACATCATCAAAAAGTTAATTTATTTAAGTTTTTCAATACAAAAAGTGAAACTCTTATATTATATAGAGTCATTACAAACAGAGAAATCTATTTCAGGTGTTTATTTCTGTTAATATTGATGATTATGGCTTACAGCCAATGAAAACCCAAAAGTCATTATCTCAGTAAATTAGAATACTTTATAACACCAGCTTGAAAAATGATTTAAAAATCTGAAATGTTGGCCTACTGAAATTTATGTTCAGTAAATGCACTCAATACTTGGTCGGTGTTCTGTCCTCACTAATTGAAGCAGACTTCATGTAGCTTATACAGGCAGCTAAACCGCTATACCGGGGTCCAATAAGGAGACTGTAGGTTGAATCTGTGTTTTATTGAACGTGGTGTTATATTGACGCGGTGAAACTACAAATAAAACATATACATACACCGAGTCAATACAGGGTACATCAGGGATACATATCATACATAATACATTAAAAATCAACATCTGCACTACTAGCTGAGGAGGGAAAACAACTGAGCAGGCTTGATCTGAGACAGGAATTAGACACAGGAGGCATGATTGCTTACCAGCTTTCGCAGAGGGAGAAGAGAAATGAGATTTTTTCAGTATGCAGGCTGAGAGAAAATGGAGAACTGGAGGGAAAATGGGGGCTGGACTAACGATGATCCTTTGCAAACTTACCAGGGTGCCTTGTAAAACCTTCCCAGAATACATTGTGAACGGAGGGAAAATACAAGCAAAAATGAAAGTAAAATAGAATATCACTGTGGTTATGACTCTGGCCACTAGATAGAGCCAGAAACAAAACATTAAATCAATGGAAGAAACTGAACATTCTGCATATTAACAGCAAATCATTGTAAATATTATCAAATAGACAGTCAAAGGTTGTGAATTAAATGTCGGAGACAGAACAGTCGGGGCTCCTTTTACATCAATTACTGCATCAATGCGGCGTGGCATGGAGGCGATCAGCCTGTGGCACTGCTGAGGTGTTATGGAAGCCCAGGTTGCTTTGATAACAGCCTTCAGTGAGTTTGCTGGCCAATCAAGCACAGTGATAGTGTTGTTTGTAAACCAGGTATTTGGCAGTGTGGACAGGTGCCAAGTCCTGCTAGGGAATGACATTTCCATCTCCAAAAAGCTTGTCAGCAGAGGGAAGCATGAAGTGCTCTAAAATTTCCTGGTAGATGGCTGCGCTGACTTTGGTTTTGATAAAACACAGTGGACCTACACCAGCAGATAACATGGCTCCCCAAACCATCACTGACTGTGGAAATTTCACACTAGACCTTGGAAATCAAGGTCCCAGAGTCTGGAGGAAGAGTGGAGAGGCCACAATCCAAGCTGCTTGTGGCACCTGTATCAAATACGTCAGCTCAGAGTACCTAAAATAAGCCCTGACACAGCCCCGTCGACCCAAATTGAAATCATTACAGATCTCAGAAAATGGCGACACAGGTGAAAATTTTTTTTATTTTTTTTTTACAAATTTACTATTTTTTACGCTATATATGTATAAGGGATGCATGTTTTGGTAATTATACTGACCTGGAGAATCATATTAAAATTATTGGTGTCATTCAGAAGTACAAGTCGTCCCGCAAAAAAAGCAAGCCTTCGTACGGCTACGTGGATTGAACAGTAAAAAAGTTATAGCTTTTGGAAGACGGTGAAGAAAAAACGAAAGCGAAAATAACCAGTAAAGAGCCCTGTTGGGAAGGGGTTAAAGTGTTTATGCACATAGAATTAATTTCGAATGAATTCCCTGATTTCCAAACAATCTACAAACCATCTATTGTTTAAAAGAGATTTACAATAACAGATATCAAGGAAAAGAAGGATTGGTCACGTTGGATTTCACATGTCCGGTCCTTTGTTCTACAAGGAGATAAACTGCTGTCAAATGTGTCTGGCCGCAGCTTATTCCCCACTCATCTCTTTACCAGCCAAACCTGGCATTCATGTTTGTGGGGAGGGAAAGATGCCATCAGCCTGATCATGGTATGATAGGAGTTGTAGTTTTGCAGCAGATGGCGAGTAACAGATTGCAGTATGAATTTCAGTTTTAGGGTATGTTCACAGTTTTGCAGCATTTTTTCCTCTCTTTTTGTGTGTGCAGGGAAAAGCTGTGTTTTATGGAGTCTGCAAAGTTAATTTAGCTTTCTATAATCTTATTCTTATTTTTTTATTTTTTTTTTTTAATTGCAACATGTAAATTCTCTCAACATTTTCACCCATTTTAATGAATAGAAAATAATGCAAGTAAAACCACACATTCTGGTTTTTGGTGCATAAAATAAAATCCACAGCATGAAATGCTGCATGTGAACATACCCTTATGTTGAATTCTGTATGTCTTTGACGTGTACAGAGTAGGTTTCTTTTTTTGGTTATCCCACAGAATTAGAATATGTTCACTCAATAAGAGGGGTGATAACATGAAAAAAATTCCTGTATTTCCCCTAGGTCCCTCACTCCCTGATGGATACAAGCTGTGTTTAGTGAGAAAGCAGCAGGCTTTGATTATAAGAGTGGTGATAACATGAAGAAAATCATATATTCTCCTAGTCACTGGGGACTCACCGTAAGAAGGGTGATGACACGAGAACAAGTCTCTATAAAGCCCTTGCTCATTCTCAATTTTTACTGGATGTGTATTGCCACATGTGAGCGTGTTGTCACATATATGGCACAAACAAATTGGTTCAGGAAAAATAGACGAGTTTGGTAATTTAAAACAAATAATTGAATTGCTTGCTAGGTAAATGGATCACATTTATTTATTAATGTCTCTGCTGTTACAGCCCAGGAATGCTTCACTCCAATCAGGATCTGTCTATCTCTGTCTCTACCTCTTTCTCGCTATCTCTATCTGTCTCTATCTCTGTCTTTGTCTTTCTATCTCTGTTTGGTCATTATCAGTTTGTGAGCTTGTATAATTGTTCGGAGGGCTTGTGTTTGTGTCCGTGTGTGTGTATGTGTGTATATATATATTATATATGTGTGTATATGCCTTATATAAGTGCATTATGACAAGCATACGTTCCAGCACACGCGTACACATACACATTGTTCAGAAAACCCTCAATGGTTCAGTTGACTTCTGCAGAAACAAGAGCCATACATTCAGAGTTCAAGGTAACGAAGACCATCTTTTGCATCTTGCTGATGTGTTCCTTCTGCTCATGCTAAAAGACTTCAGAAATGACTTGATGAAAATAGCACAGTTGAACAGTTACCTGTAGCATTCATGTTCCCTGATTAAACTAGTAATATTCTCTTCTCAAGGCTTTGGCTTTGTTCTTTACAAGAATGTCGTTCTCACGAAGGAGCAGAGTCAGACAATGACTTTTCACAGACACTGTACTGTAGTATTTTACCCTCTGTACTGTATTCTGCAAAGCAGGTTTTTTTATGTAAGTATGTTCTTAAAGGGGTTGTCCATGAATAAGATATTAATGTCCTAGGGATAGGCATCAATATCAGAATGGTGGTAACCTCCATTTTGTCAATGCAGAAGCCGAGAGGGAGTTGCAGGTTTCAAGTACTTAGTTAGGTGTCCCCCCCAAGAAATTATGTGGAATAATTAGATGTTGTATAAAATAGTACGTAAAATCGGAAGAAAAAAATATTATAATTTGCATTTAGCCATTTTATACAAATCCTCTTCACAATACCTGTAACACAGCGTCAGAC
The DNA here is from genome assembly GCF_039654945.1 of Dendrobates tinctorius. Lineage (NCBI taxonomy): Eukaryota > Metazoa > Chordata > Amphibia > Anura > Dendrobatidae > Dendrobates > Dendrobates tinctorius. The sequence goes on along the minus strand of NW_027361682.1, from coordinate 26,882,648 downwards.
TGGGGTGCCAAGGGCCCACCAGTAACATTGACTTTGAGGGGCCTACTTTTCACCTTCATACAAATATTACACTCCCCTCATTCACAATTGTACCTCTATCTCTATATAATAATACACTGGGTAGTTTGGTTAATGATGAGATCCTGCTTTTTTTCTGTACAGAGTAAATAAAGTGAATTATGCTAAGTACTATCCATATAGTGGTGTTGGGGGCCCAGATCTGCGCAGGGGCCCACCTGGGGATTCCCCTGTTACCCTGTGAGCCAGTTTGAGCCTACTGTAAAGGTACTGTCACACTTAGCGATATGACGCGGTCAGGATCGCTGGTACATCGCTAAGTGGTCGCTAGTGAGCTGCCACACAGGCAGATCTCACTAGCGACATCGCTGGGGACGGGGATCGCTACTTACCTGTCACACCAGGCGATCCTGCGTCCTCCCGCCCGGCTCCACGCGTCGCTCGTCCTCACAGCAGGAAGCGCCACAGGAAGCTGACGACGAGAAACAGTCCTGAACGTTCTCGCGCGATCAGCGATAACCAGCGGGGGAGCGGGTCGCTGGTAAGTATCAGACACAGCGATATCGCTGGCAATATCGCTATAACGTCACAAGTTATAGCGATATTGCTAGCGATATCTCTTAGTGTGACATGCCCTTAACACATAGGATATAATTCCCTTGAAATATGACCCAGTACTCCACGCTTCTTCTCATCAGATGACAGGAGATCCTACCTGTGATCCTGCTGCTCTGCTGCAGCACTGACACAGCAGGTAGCACTGACACAGCAGACAGCACAGCGTCTTTATTCTCAACATTTACTGTCACCCTCATGATTACTAGCAACGGACACGGAGCCAAATAACCCTCAGAGGCCTTTTTTCCAGGACCATATCTCAACTTTTAAGCTTATGAAATCCGAGTGATATTACCAAATCTTACATTTCTCTAGAAGGTGGCAAGTACAGGAGAAAATATTTTCAAGAAATAAAACATCAACTTCTATTTGTCAGAAATTTAATACTGCAGCTTAATCACACTGTGCATTTCTGGCCAAGGGCAAGTTAATGCCACAATAAATGAGACCCACTAATAACGAAAAAAAAAAAGCGTTAAATGGGTCTTCCCATCTCCAAGATCCTATCCCCATACAGTGGGGAAAATAAGTATTTGATCCATTGCCGATTTTGCAAGTTTTCCCATCTACAAAGAATGGAGACGTCTGTAATTTTTATCGTAGGTACACAACTGTGAGAGACAGAATCTAAAAATAAAAAAACAGAAAATCACATTGTATGATTTTCAAATAATTAAATGTAATTATTTTGCACAAAATAAGTACGTTATTTAATCACATACCGACCAGCAAGAATTCTGCCTCTCACAGACATTTTTTTGTTTAAGAAGCCCTCCTACTCTGCACTCATTTCCTGTATTCATTTCACCTGTTTGAACTCATTACCTGCATAAAAGACACCTGTTGTAGCGCCGACATCCCTGCACGCTGCCCCTCTTCCTCGAGGGATGCCGTCTCTCACCGCCACAGCCCCCGTCCTACACTTCCTCCTCCTTCCTGGTTGGAGGCTTCCTGGGTTATGCATACTGTGCGGAGATCACCAGGCACTGTGTTTATGATGCAGTCGCACCCTCTTAAAGGGGCTGCACACGCCAATAGCTCAGGGCTTACTATTTAAGGCACCTCCTCCTGCATAGAGGTGCCTGAGCAGCGTGGCTAGTCATTAGCGTGCTTGCTGGTTGTCAGTTTCCCAGTGCCTGCCAGTTAGTTGCCTTCCCATACCTGTCTGCCCATACTTGCTTATCTCCCTGTATTTCAGTTGTACTGGTCCTTACCCACCTGTGCTCATCTGTATAACATCTGGTCCAGCCCGCACCTGCCAGTGCTCATCTGTATACCAGCCAATTCAACCTGCACCTGCCAGTGCTCATCTGGATACCAGCCGGTCCAGCTAGCAACTGCCAGTGCCCATCTGGATACCAGTCGGTCCGCTCTGTACCTGCCAGTGCTCATCTGTATACCAGCCCACACCTGCCAGTGTCTATCAGCTTACCAGCCAGACCAGCCTGCACCTTCCAGTGCCTGTCTGTATACCAGCAAGTATCTGTGATTCCTGTGTTCCTGCGGTGCCTGCCTGCATCCTCTCCTTCCCGGCCATTCCAGCTACCAATGCCTTGGGTGTCAGCTGCTGTGCGTTCGTCATCTGTCCTGGAGTAGCATCTGTTGATCATCGTGAGCCAAGCCTAACCCCACCACTGGGAGTTCTAGTGACAAGTAAGGTGCTCTCCTAGTCATTCCCCTACAGGCTCTCGGCGGACCACAACACAGTGGTTCCACCATTTTCATTTCACCTGTCCAAACACTCAATCACACTCCATCCTCTCTACCATAGCCAAGACCAAAGAGCTGTCTAAGGACACCAGGGACAAAATTGTAGACCTGCACAATGCTGGGATAGGCTACAGGACAATAGACAAGCAGCTTGGTGAGAAGGCAACAACTGTTGGCACAATTATTAGGAATTGGAAGAAACACAAGATGACTGTGAATTTTACCCTGTCTGGGGCTCAATGCAAGATCTCGCCTCGTGGGGTAAGGATGAGCCCATCCCAAAACTACACTGGAGGACCTGGTCAATGACCTGAAGAGAGCTGAGACAACAGTCTCAAACATTACAATTAGTAACACACTATGCCGCCATGGATTAAAATCCTGCAGGCCCGTTTGAAGTTCGCCAATGACCATTTGGATGATACACAGGAGACATGGGAGAAGATCATGTGGTCAGATGAGATCAAAATAGAACTTTTTGGTATCAACTTAACTCACCGTGTTTGGAAGAAGAAGAAGGATGGGAGCACAACCCCAAGAACACCATAGCAAATGTGAAGCATGGTGGGTGAAATATTATACTTTGGGGGTACTTTTCTGCAACGATGACAGCAGGGCTGTGGAGTCGGAGTCGTGGAGTCGGAGTTAGTTTTGGTTGGAGTCGGAGTCGGTAGAAATGTACCAACTCCGACTCCAGCTTTAAAAAAAATTTATTAATATTTCATAATTGAACTTTCATATGAATTTTATAAATGTTACTCAAATATATATGTTCTATCAAACTATGAACAACAGTGATAAGCAGTTCTGCTGGAGATAGACATTTCTTACTTCTTGTGTGTCACTGTTCTCCACTGCCCTTATCTAATCTTATACTTGGTTAACCTCATGCTGCCCCAACCCCCCTATTTACAATGTATGAAACTGAAAGTGAAAATGTGTTGCAAATTCTTAGTAGTAAAGCTCCTCCTCTAGACTAGATCATACTAGGTGTGCGTCTTCCAAGCATCTCACAGCTGCCTGCTACTCAGAAGAGGAAGACTGTAAGAAGTATTATCCTTTCAACAAACTTTGCATCTGTTAACTGTGAGTACATGAGGAATAATAACAGTATTACTGACCACTATATCCGTTGTACGACCTGGCAATAATTTTGTACAATTGTTTTTAGGAAAAACAATTGTCATTTGGATTGTGAATGCAGAATTAAAAACCTGAGAATGTCAAAGAAGCATCACATTAAATCAGCTGTATTTGAACATTTCACCATCACTCAAGATAGAAAACATTATGTCTGTCAGTGTATGACAAATGATCCAGACGAAAACAAATGCTGTGCATATTCAGGCAAAGATAAAAATGCTCCTACCAGAGCTTCTAATCTAAAGAGACATTCACAGCGCTTTCATCCAGAAGTACTGAAAGCAGTGGATGAGAAAGACTGCATCCAAACCAATGAACCAGTGCCCAGCTCTTCCAGCCAAACAAAGGAGCAGAGAACTTTGCAGCCATCAGTTGCAAGATATTTTGTCAGTGACAAAGTTACTGTGACAATGACAGTAGATACATTTAAAAAACAGATCATAGAGCTTGTTGTAAAGGATAGTGTGCCTATTTCATTATTTTCACGACCAGCTTTTATGTGTCTGAATGGGGAAATGGCCCGCAAGCTTGGTGTTTCTCTGGAGAGAGAGTATTAGAAAATTAGTAATCGAAGAAGCTTTTAAACAAAAGGAAGAACTTAAAAAAACTCTCAAGGGACGCTTTCTGTTTCATAAAATGGATGCCTGCACACGTCACAGAGTGAACTATTTTGCCATCAATGTCCGATTGGTTTGTGACAAAAATGAAATAGTTACCAAGACATTGGCAGTAAAAGACACCAAAGCTCATCACACCAGTGAGTTTCTCCAGGTCTTGGTGGAAAAGGTTCTGCAAGACTATGAACTTAAAAAAGAGCAAGTTCTTTCTGTCGTAACTGACAGTGCTTCAAATATGATAAGTACTATTAAGCTAATGAATGAGAGTAATGATGGTGACCAGCAGCTAGAAGAACATTCTGGGTCCACAGACACAGAAATGTTTGAAATAGAGGAACACAGTATTGTAACTGAGGAGCAAACTGAAGTTGCTTCAGATGAACAGCAACATGATAGTTTAGATGATCTTGTTGAAACTGTGTCAATATGTTCTTTCATTCATCACATGCGCTGTGTTGTGCATACGCTACAGCTGGCTATAAGAGACAGTCTGCAAGAAGGACATGCTGCTGCACTGATTGGCAAGGTGAGAAAATTGGCTACTGTTGACAGAACCCCTAAAGTTGACTCAATTTTGAAGAGACTTGCTGGAAAAGGGGCAATTATTGATCAAGCCACACGATGGGGGCAGTACTTACTTAATGATTCAGCGCTTGGTTGAACTGAAAACCTTTCTTTTAGACATGGCTAACCCTCAACTGACGCTAAATGAAAGTCAGTGGAATCAGGTGACTGAGCTGGAAAAATTGCTAGAGCACCCATTTACAGTGACTAAAAAATTACAAGCAGAGGACTTAACTCCAGGTATTTTCTTAAAGGAGTTGAAGAACCTGATGTTTCGCCTGTCCCAAAGAGGAGGGTTAATTGCAAGTGGTATTGCTACATCAATGAAACGGAGAGAGGAGCTACTATTACAAAATAACATTCTTTTGGCAGCTGTTTATGTAGACCCAATGCATCGGATTCTTCTAGATGATCAACAGCTAAGTAAAGGAAAAGAAGCTCTGTTTGAAATAGCAGTAAGGATGAAAGGGTTGCAGAACAGTCAGGAGGAACAAGAAGAATTTGGTCGTCCTGCCACATCTTCACCCTCATCATCAACTGATGAAGAATTTAATTTCGAAAAATATTTGGATCACAAGGACCGTGCAAAGCGTTCCCGCATAGAAGAAGAGTCATCCCCATCAAGGAACACAGCCAGTACATTTCAGCAGAATTTTTCATTGTGCACTAAAAGAAATTGAGAAATTTGACCGTTCATCAAAAATAACAGTGCAACAAGCGATTCCTCTGTATCCTGACATTGTCAGAGATGTTGCCCGAGTGGTTACTGCTTTGCCACCAACACAAGTTAGTGTAGAGAGGTTGTTCTCTGCTCTCAAAATAATTAGATCAGATTTGAGGGCATCCATGAAGGAGGATCTGACAGAGGCAATACTTTTTCTGAGGACAAATTTATAGATTTCTTCTTATTAACTGCATAAAAGTGTTTATTGCATATTTACTTACAGTTTAGAAAATTTTATAAAAGTTATTTGCTATATTCTAATTGTATTCTAATAAATGTAGTTTTTGCTCTAAGTGGTCTGATTACTTATATGATGGTGAGAAACTGAATAAGCACGATGTTTAATATTTTACAACAGTAAATTTGTTGTTATGAATTGGCCATTTATGAAGGAGTCGGAGCCTGATAAAATCCAGGAGTCGGAGTCGCAACTGTGGCTTACTGACTCCACAGCCCTGGATGACAGGACGACTGCACCATACTGAAAGGAGAATGGATGGGTTGATTTATCTTGAGATTTTAGCCAGCAACGTCATTGAAGAAGGGTCGTGGCTGGGTCTTTCAGCATGACAATGACCCAAAACACACAGCCAGGGCAAATAAGGAGTGTGCTTTGTAATAAACATTTCAAGGTCCTGGAGTGGCCTAGCCAGTCTCCAGATCTCAACCCAGCAGAAAATATTTAAAGGGAGCTGAGCGTCAATGTTGCCCAGCGACAGCCCTGAAAACTGAAAGATCTGTATGGAGGAGTGGGCCAAAATCCCTGCTGCAGTGTGTGTAAATTTGGTCAAGAACTACAGGAAACGTCTGACCACTTTAATTGAAAACAAAGGTTTATGTACAAAATAATATCTGTTTTCTATTGTATCAAATACTTATTTCATGCAGTATAATGCTAATTAATAATTTAAAAATCATGCAATGTGATTTTTGGTATTTTTTATAAGATTCTGGCTCGTAGTTGAAGTGTACCTACAATAAAAACTACAGACCTCTTTCTTTGTAAGTGGGAAAAGTTGCAAAATCGGCAGTGTATCAAATACTTATTTCAACCACTGTAAGTAATATGTGTAGTAATAATAATATTGGCAAATACCTCCAATTAGAAATGTAGTATGTTATGAATGGGAAACCGAGGAGGAAAAAAAGACAACAAGCTAAGTCTCAGAAAACCAGAGAAGTTGGTAACTATGCAGATTGCAGATCCCTGATCTTACCCGCACAACTAGCAGCAGTCGTGGAGCGTTCCTACATTGGTCCTAGACGCCTCGTTACAACCGGAGAACTACATAAGCCTAAAGCAGGAAAAGAGGAAAAATAACTGCCCCAGAGCAGACCCCAAAGGAAAGACAGCCCCCCACATGTAATGACGGAGAAACAAGATGAAAATACAAACAAAGGCAGGAAAATAGGCTGAGCAAACGATGGGGTCCGGCTAACTAAAAAGGACAGAAAAGGAAAGACACTGTCTGCAATCTGCCAAAAAAACCTACAAAAATATTGTCCAACACTTCTGATAGCAAAATTAACCCTGAAGTCACCAGACTTCTAAACCTATATCAGCATGCTGAAATATTCTGAGACAGAGCAAAAAAGAGGCCAATCTAATAAGGGACAAAAAGCAGATTGGCAAATACTGATTAATAGGAGTGGAATTTCAGCATAGCCCCAGCAGGGGCAGGCTGTTTACACAAAAAACTGAATTGACCAACAAGAGCAAGTGTGAACATTAGCAAAAAACAAACTTAACTTGAGAAGACTGGAAGAGAGCTGAAGTCCAGGACCTGAGAAGCAGACTGAATCACCAGCTCCCGGATAGGGTGTCGGCTGTCTTATATCCAGTCTGATACTCCAGAGATCCAATCGTTATCTTCCTCATCAGGTGGCAGATCACTACCACTTAAACCAACCGCACTACCTCCTGTCACCACCAGAGGGATAACGGAAGGGGAACTCTCAACTGGTGGAGCAGAAAATGAGTTCATGACAGTAGTATAGTTCTTTTGGTTAGCTATGTTGCTTACCCCATGTGCAAGTCATTGCAGTAGCTTAGGTATCCATGGTTAGAACAACTCGTATAGTAACAGTTAGTTATTATTGGCCGTAACCATGGATACCTAAGCTACTGCAATGCCTTCACATGGGGTAAGCAACTTAGCAAATCGGAAGAACAATACTAGATTTCTAATTGGACGTATTTGCCTTATATTATTATTACACCTACTACATATTGGGATAGGATTTTGTAGATGGGAATACCCCTTTAATGTACCTTGTCTTGGTAAAAATCCCATCTCTAGTTATCAGTATTATAAATTGATGGTGTGCTCAGACTCTAATCTAATTGCCATTTATGAATTCAGGAAGGATCTTTTTTATAATGAGATAAGGATAAATTAGCAGATGCCTTATTTGACCCTAAGAAAATATATCACTCAGTTTTTCCTCTCAAAAATTGCAACTCTTTTTTCCTTAGAGTTTCAGATATTGCAGCTTAATCCTAAGTGAATGCGGCTCAGCTGCAATACCAAATGCAACCAGTGGACAAGAGAAGCACTGTTTCTGTTACAAAAAAAAGGCAGATTTCCTTTTAGACTCTCATACCGTTCATTTAAGACAACATACTGATGAACTAAAACTTTCTGAAGTGTTAGGCACATTTACTCTGCTTGGTTATGATGTAATGATGGGGTTGCTACCCTTTTGTAGGGTGTGAGACCATAGATGGTCTTTAGCTACTCTACAGGTGCAGGTACACTGAAATAATATTGCCAGCAAATGATCCTAGGACGCGGAGGACACCGTATTAGGACGCAATGGATATGATTTTGGGGAAGGAAATGGAGGACCCTGCAAGAGAAGCGGACCCTTTTCCCAGCGAACTGAATACAGAATCCTCGTCTCAGGGCTTCCCCCATTGGGCAGTTGGCGGGGTCTGAAAGATCATATAAGAAAAGCTGGAGATGTCTTTTATGCTAATGTACACAAGGATGTAATGGGGATTGTGGGGTTTATCGCAAAGAAGACCTAGAGTATGCTTTGAGTAAACTTGATGATACAAAGCTTCGTTCTCATGAAAGTGAAACCTCTTACATTTGTGTCTTTGCTGAAAGAAATGTAGATGGACTGTTCCCGACAAGTGGAAAAGGACGATCGGAAGCCTGTCACGTTGGACTTATTAAGAAGGGGGAGGAATCTGATGACATTGCGTTTATTCTTAATTATGCCAGACATATAATTCAGTAGGCCGCCATGGACATGAGCTATTGTTCATATAAACCTGAAGGTTGGCTCTTGTAGGTTGAATTGATATTTGTTGCTTTATTGAATGCTTGCTGACTACCTATTGTATTAGTACTGGCAGCTTATTGTTCTGCTATACTTGAGGGACAAAGGTGCAGTTTAATTTAACAATCAATGTTTGTTAAATTGGTGATTGCCTGCTGACTACCTATTGTGTCAGTTTATGCAGCTTGTTGTTCTACAACCATTGAAGAAGAAAATGTGCAGACTGATTGAACACTCGAATGATGAGAGATGACCTCTTCCTACCTCCACCCAAACCTGTGGATAATGGTCTCAATGACAGCTGTGTGTTATGAGTTCATTTTCCCCTTCACCATTGAGGTCTGATGAACTCCCTCTTCTGGTGAAGAAAGGTAGTGAGGCTGATTACCAAGCACCTGAGCTGGGAGAGGATGACTGGTCGACGGGGATCTCTGACTGGATATAAGGCAGCCGACGGCCTTCTGCCTCGCTGGTGACTTCTCTGTAGAATTCTAGGAGACCAGTCTGATTCCTGCTCCTCAAAAGCTAAGTTTTCTGCTTTGCCTTTTTGCATTTGTGTTTTGGTTTTAGTTTGCATTGCTTTTCTGGATTCTGCCATTCCCTGCTGGGGTGAGCTGAATTCCTTTTTTGTCGGTTTGCTCTGTCTTCAGAAAATACCTGAGTACTGACATAGTCTTTTTGAAGCCTAGCGTCTTCAGGGCCTTTTTCCCTGTCAGTCTGTTGGCTCTTATTTTGATAGGGTTTTTTGCGGATTGCAGACAGCAGCTTTCCTGTCCTGTCCTATCTAGTTAGCTTAGGCCCCATCATTTGCTCAGTCTATCTTTCTATCTGTGTTAGTGTTTTTTCTTCTTGCTTCACCGTCATTATATGTTGGGGGCTGCCTATTGCTTTGGGGTCTGCTCTGGGGCAGTTTAGATTTCCCTTTCTGTCTTTAGGCTAGGCAGTTCTCCAGCTGTGATCGAGGGGTCTAGGGCATCGTAGGAACCCCCCATGGCTACTGCTAGTTGTTGTTGATAGGTTCAGGGGTCTGCAATCCGATAGCTGCCAACTTCTCTGGTTTTCTGGACTTAGCTAGCTTTTCTGTTTTTGCCTCCTACGGTGACTCATTCATAACAGCTGTGATTATAAAAGGGACCACTCTCCATCTACAGAGAGACTCTAGAGGACAGCAGCCAAAGCACCATTGCTTCAAACAGGAGGAATACAGATTTGATCCACTGCCCATCACTGAACCCATGGAGACGTTTGGAGAACCTAAGTTGGAATCAGGTCACCTGGCCACATACATCAATGGACTCTGTCAGCTTCCTAAGCTTGCCACTGTCTCCTCTCTGTAGGTGCCCTCTAAAAACGATGTGCTACTGGTTGGGGTGGTTGGTCCTGGAAACCCCCAAGAAGGTTCTAATTTCCAGCAAGCCAGCGGAAGGGTGAGAGACTGTCATTTGCACCATCCTGTGTATTTGCTGGGTCTGTACTATGTTATTGACTGTTGGTGATCCAATAAAATATCACCTCATTGTGTTACCCTCGCCCTGTATTGTCTGAGTAGTATTCTGCCAAAGGGAAAGGAGTATAGGCATTCAGTGGGAAGAGCCCTGGTCCATGCGGTCTTTCTAAAGACAGCCGAGCCAGCAGACGAGAGCATCCACTGACCCTCGTGTCTCCACACTGACCATGCAATGTTCTGTACAAGTACAGGAGTTAGTGAGGAAATAGTTCACAAAAGGGTTTTATACGGTATAAAGTTTAATTTTTATAAGGGTGATGCTAACCTGATACGGTTGTGTTCATACAACAGTTTCCAAAGTGTATATGCTCAGCTGCTGCAGATCCACAGCTCAGCAGGCCAGATAGGAAAATTGTGGACAAAAAGGTGGATTTTTGGCGCTGCTGATGAATTGATGAATAGATTCAGGATTCACAGAACTGTATTAAAGTGTGATTTTATCAATGCGTTTCAAAGTAAACACACTTTTTCCCTCAAGATATAACCATGTGGTTGTGTCCTGAGGATGAAGTGTGTCTACTTCGAAATGCATCCATAATAAAACTGGAAGTTTGTTTTAGAGAGAGAGATTGATTCTGTGGGGGGTACTCTGCTTCTTTTGGCAGCCTCATAGCCCTTTCTACGACCATTTTACAGAACCAAGTTCGGCTCCCCATTGACTTCTGTGGGGTTTGGGTACAATTCTGGTAGCCATACCGAACTTGGACTAAAACTTGGATGAACCTGAACATCCACAGGTCCGCTCATCCCTAGAGACAACCCCTTTAAAGTGTAAATAGTGGGCATAATTATCCTCTATCCGTAGGATCCTAAGAACGAGGTTCCAGAACCTAAAAGATAGGGCTCTTGATAGTCCGGTTCTCAAGGAGTGGAGGTGACATTCCCATCTACAATGGATGGAATGGAGGTTGAGCATGTGCATCTCCACTACATTCAAGATGGGGCTCTGCAAATTGGACTGTGGAGTAGGTAAGCCAGACCAGCGACTCTGCAATTTCACTGACTCCAACTCCACAGCTCTGTCTGCAAAACCTGAGTCCGGACTCCCATACTCTGGATCTCTGGGGATCCCAGTGATTGGACCCCCAACAATCAGTTAGTTATTCCCTATAGATAGGGGATAACTTTTGATTCTGCAGTGTTAGTAAGTTTTTTTAATGCCGTGTACACGTTTAGTCTCAGATGCGTCTGCCTTCATTTTTATCAGAAATCCATACTCTTATCTGGAATATAAAAGCCTGATGAATAAATTTTCTTAAAACGCTGGAAAGAGGCTGAGAATGGACGTGCAGCTGACTGTATCTGGGCTGATGATGGGTGCACTGGGTAGATACTGATCATCTGTATCATTTCTTCTAGTGGAACCAGAGTATTTAATTTCCATCAGGTGAACTCATCCAATGCTGCCAGTTACTAATCTGTGATGGACTGCTCCGAGTACTCTTCACTCTCTGATAGATAAAGCCAGACTGAATTTTCTGCCTGGGAACATTTTTAAAAAGCCTGCGATGTATAATAATCTCCAGCTAGCAGGAGGAGAGCGGCCATGAATAACTTTTAAAGGAGACGCACCAATGAATACACTAAATGGCAGACTGATAAAACCAATAGAGCGTAGCTGATTCTGACATTTGGCACCGCTATTATCATTGGTTTTACATAGCATTGTGGGTAAAATCACATCATCTTAGTGTTATCATAATTAACCAGTGATGCACTGCCAATGATTTACAGGCACATTCAATGCAAAATAAAGTAAAATACTTAGCATTGGCTAATGATTTTGGTCTGTTTGCTCCATTTTCATTGTAATTGATCAGCCATCCTATTCCTGGTGGCTCATAGGGCCCAGTATGTCATAATCATGGCATGTTTACAGCTATTCTCTTATATATTTTTTCATCCACTTGAGACCCAAGCATTGAATGCACAGTCCTTTGTTGTGTTCTCTAAGTAATGCAAAAAATACAACAAACTATCTCCTATCCTATGGATTAGAGTTCACTTGTTCCAAAGATCTAGAGATCAGGGCTCTGGAACCCCGGGGGAGATCTGCAGTTCAATCCTGACCGGAACAGAGGTGCGCAACTTCGACCGCCGCACCATTCAATTGTTTATGGGACTGCCACAGAAAGCCAAATACAGCACTCCGTTATTTACAGAAGTCCTGTTGACAATTAATGGAATGAAGGTTGATCATATACACCTCCCCTCCATTTGTTTTTTTAAGAATTTGCTGGCAAAAAATATAAATAAATCAGTATTAAATATTAGGTTATTTAAGTTACTATTATCACTCTTATAGGCCTGGTGCAGTCATCATTGGGTTGGTGCTTGCTCCTTGGTACTTACGGCTTCATTTACAGTTCTGTGCGCAACACAATTTGACATTTCCTGTGTCAACGACACATGACCAGAGCTGTGTCTAAAGGGGCTGACTGCTTATTTCAATAGCTAAGCCAGCCCCTTCTCTACTAGAGAAGGGGAATGGGTAAGCTATAGAAGAATAAAGTCAGTCAGCCAGGAATCACAAACTAGTGTTGAGCACAAGACCAGGTGTAAAGTGGCCAGGACCCAGGATGACGCGGCTACTGGACATTTTAAGCACCATGCCTAATAGAATTATGTTTATGAGATATGAAACTTTTAAAACTGATTTATACATTTTAAACCTCGTATTCAATTCAAAACTTATATTAAAAAAATAGTATAGTATTACTTGGCATTGAAAAGTCATGGACAGGAATCAAGCTGGCTCTCCCATGGGCTCAGAAAAGCAGCTTTTGGCATGAACAGACTGTAAAAAGCCTCAGAAAAAAAAGGGACGTTCATTAAATATTTCCCCTGACCCACTTCCTGTGGCGTGAGAGCAATGAAACTTGGCACAGTTATTAGTCCTTCTCTACATAGGTGCCACCTAGGGATACTGAAAAAGATAAATTTCAGCTCACCTCTTGTAAGTTCGTAAGAACTATTGAAAAGCTCTGAGCGCGGACACGTCTCTGCCAGGACGTATAATGACTCCAAGAAAATTATTTTTCTGCTTTTATTTTTCTGATTTTATTATTTTTGTATTAATTGTTCACTTCTGATTAGATCACCTGTGACAGAGTTTTATATGTGGTTCAGCTGATATTCCACAGCTACTCTGAGTCTAAGAGCATTTGTGCTCGAAACGCGTACAGAGACCTGGAGAATATCCCCATGCGGTGAACTTTGTTGCCGTTACTTGATCACAAGCAGCCGTGAATGTATTTTAAACATGATACAATAAAAATCCTGGGTTTTAATTTTCTGGAGCTGGACCTTTCTTCCTTTTCTTGGAGCCACCTAGGGATACACACTTCTCCCATCTCTTAATGCAACTGTAAACACCTCGCTTGTAGAAGTCAACAGATTGCTCCAAAAAACACGTTGTGACTTCAGATATCAGAGTCTCATCATCTGGAAAGTACTTGAACTTCATAAATAACGTCATTGCTGGAAAGAGGTGAAAGTTGATGGTGCAAGGATGGTTGAATAAGGCTACTTTCAGACTTCAGATTTTTAAATCTGGCGGGCTGCGGCGAAAAGTTGTCAAACCTGATCCGGTAGAAGCCACAGCCCGCCGGATCATCTGTTTTTGCCGGATACGATGCAGTAGAGGTAGAGTCTTCGCGCATGCGCTCTGCAAAAAAGCGGTCCGGCGCTGTCAAAAAACGTTGCATGGAACTTTTTTTGCAGACGCCGGACAGGCATTTTTTGCTGTTTCCGGCAAAAGCCGGACACGCCGCATGGCCATCAGGCGAAATGCGGCGATAATGTAAGTCTATGGGAAAAAAGCCGGATCCGGTGGCAACAGGCGCCGGATCCGGTTTTCACATTTTTCGCCGCATCGCGCCTGATGCTTCAAAACGGAAATCTGAAAGTAGCCTAAGAGGGACGCAGTAGAATTTCAAAGCCACAGAAGCATGCTTCCATTTGGGCAACATGTGAGTTGTGAACTGTTGCATTGTCTTGCAGAAGGCGGACACCTTTGGTGAGCATGCCACGGCTCTTGGTTTTGATGGCGTCCTTCAGTTTCCACAGCAGTGAAGCATAGTATGCCCCAGTGAGCATGGTACCCTTTGCTATGAAATCCATCAATACTAGTCCATGCTGGTCCCAAAATACTGTGCGCATGACCTTGCCTGCCGAGGGTTGGGCACACGCCTTCTTTGGAGGCAGTGAGTCATGATGCTTCCATTGCATGGACTGGACTTTAGTCTCAGGATCATAGTGATGGACCCAGCTTTCATCCTGTGTGATCAGTCTGTTGAAAAAGTCCTCCTGGTTTCCATGGAACATCGTCAATAGAGCCTGAGAGCATTTGACTCGTTCCTGTTTCTGGAAAGGTGTGAGAAGCCGGGGAACCCAGCGAGTGGATACCTTGTGCATGTGAAGATGGTCTTAGATTCTGTTTTTTTCCCACGGACCCCACACTAATCTTGACATTTCGGGCAAGGTGGCGAATGGTTACTTGGAGATTTTCCAAAATGGTGGCCTCCACTTGCTGGATGGTGTGTTCATCAATAGCAGAGTGGGGTTGCCCTGGAACAGGAGCTGTTTGCACCTAAGTCCGACCACATTTGAATTGACAATGCCAGTTCTTAACTACTGTTACCACGGCTGGTCAGAAGTGGGATCTCCAGGAGTGGACCCTCTGGACCGTGGCACCGAGGGGCCCCGGGCGAGCTGCCAGGTGGTGCCGACCCCTTTACAGGGATCGTTAGGAGCAGGCCCAGGGGTTCGGGTACCACGATAGCCAATACCGAGAGGGGCGGCTCAGGACGGACTGGAGTAGGAATGCAGGACTGAAGCATAGACAACAGGATGGAGCAGGAACACGGGAGGCAGGACTGGAGTAGGACTGGAGTGTGGATAGCAGGATGGAGCAGGAACACCGGAGGCAGGACTGGAGTAGGACTGAAGGACGGGAGCGTGGATGGCTGGACGGTGCAGGAACACAGGAGGGAGGACTGGAGTATAGATAGCTGGGCCCACGGAGCACCGGACTGCGGGGATACTGCAGGGACCACGGATGGCAGGACTGCAAGGCTACTGCAGGAATCACTGAAGACAGGACTGCGAGACTGCAGAGAGCACACGAGGAAGCAGGGCCCAGTGTGCTAGCAAACACAACGATCAGGCGCCTCCCTCAGAGGGGAACGGCCTGATATGGCCCTGTCTGGTCTGCCATTGGTCAGTAGGCGCTTCCGGGTCAGGGCATTGCCGGAGCACAAGTAACAGGAGGGAGGCGCGGCCTATGGCGCATGCGCATTGCATGCAGAGACCCCGTCGGCTGCGAGCCTGTCAGAAGGGACCGCCGTGGCTGTCGGGCGGTGGGGGGCTGCGGCGTGGGAGCGGAGGCCGGGTGAGTATGCAGAGGCGGCGTGACAACTACATCCTATGATGGGGAATCATCACCATAAACCTCTTTTGTCTCATCGAACGTCTCCTTTAGTGTGTGGCCTTTCAAGTAAAGGAACTTGATGACTTCTCTGTATTCCAATGGGTCCATTATCAAACCAGACACCACTTCAGCAAGTGTAAAATCAAGACCTTATCATTCTGAGTTACAAATTGACACGTAACCTATAGAGACTTATATCATTACACATGTGCAGTGTTGGCATCCTGTGATAAATAGAAGTGGGTCAGGGGAAATCTTTAATGAACGCCTCTCGTATCATTGTTGATCATTTGCCTAAGGCCTCTTTCACTCTCTCTCTCTCTCTGTCTCTCTCCTTTTTCGGATCCGTCAAAAAAACACCTGTCGTCATCAGTACTACAACGGATCCGCCATCCGTCCTTTTGACGGATTTTGACTGATGCAAAAAACTGAAGTGTGAAAGAGGCCTAAGCTGAACATTCTTCATATCGCAAGTTTTAAAAAAATACTTTTATAAAAATCAACCCCTGTTATGGTAATTACTTTGAAGTAGAAATAAAAAAACAGTGGTAACATCTAGTGTTCGAGTCGTCTTTTGCAGTGTTTATTTTTTTTACTATTTTTTTTTTTGCTTGTTTTGGATTTGTTAGCACAGTTCATTAGGAAATATAATGAGGCTATGATATCCACAATTAAAACATGTTGATTGCCCATAATTGCTGTCATTGTCACATTTTCCAGTAGGATAGCTCTATTGCCGCTCTAGTTTAAACGCAATTTATTCTCTGCAAACGTGGCTATAACCATAAATATTTTCTTAATATATCAGGCAAGGGTTAAAAGCATTCAAAAAGTGTACTCTGTTAATTTAATCTCTTCTGTATATAAAAACACTGAAATCTAGCAATCTCCACACTGGCTATTAGGCATAATATTAGCCTCAAATTTCCTGTTCTGTACAGATGACTTTTCAGCAGTCTCATTATAATCACAGAAAAGATTACAATGAAAGGTAACACCTCTATATACAGTCCATAACACTGGATCTGTGCACAATTCACAGTAAATTATATTACATTTCATTTTCTTCCCCTCCTAAATACCATATTTTTCAGATTGTAAGACGCACCGGACCATAAGACACACCACAAATTTTCAGAAGGAAAATAGGGAAAACAATTAATTTGTCAAATGGCAGTCCGTCTTACAGTCCAAATTCAGCTTACCTTCGGGGGGGATCAGCAGCGCTGGTGGAGCGGGGGCACGGGGGGTGTTCGGTGGTCCCAGGCCCAATCTGGTGCAGCAGGTGCTGTGGCCTTTGGGAAATCTCATCCCAGGCTGGTGCGGCAGGTTCGGCGGTGGTGCTCGGGGCTCCGTCGGCATCTTTTGAAAGCCCAGAGGCCCCGCATATCCATTGCTGCGATGCGGTGGCCTCCGGGAAATTTCATCCCAGGCTGGTTCATCGGTGGTGCGGGGGGATGCCCCGACATCTTATAAAAGCCCAGAGGCCCCGCATATCCATTGCTGCGATGTGGTGGCCTCCGGGAAAATGGCGGCGCATGCTCAGATTGAGATCTCGGCAACGAGAGATCTCGGGACAAGATCTTGTTGGCAAGATCTCAATCTGAGCATGCTTCGCCCCCGGCGGCCATTTTCCCAGAGACCAACGCATTGCAGCAATGGATATGCTTGGTCTTCGGGCTTTCACAAAATACCGGCAGAGTCCCCCTGCACCACTGCCGAACCTATCGCACCAGCCTTGGAAGTGAGTATTGCCATTGCCCGGCAGCGTCGGACCGGGACCGCCGCAGAATCGCCCGACTCCTGCTGCCGCCACAGTTTTTGTAAGTATATTTCGACTTTTGAGACGCACCTCTATTTTCCCCAAAAGTTTTTTGGGAAAAACGTGCGTCTTATAGTCCGAAAAATACGGTATTCATTCTTTATGTCTAGTACAGGGTGTATCTGAGTCCCTCTTCCATCATATTTTTGGCAGTTCTTGTTTCCTTCATAAATTACACTGAAATTTCCAATTTTTTGACAAAAATTTCAATTTTGGTTTACTTAAATTATTATTTTTTTAATCTTTTTTTTTAATTTTGCCTTGTATACAAGTCATTATACAGGAAAGAATTTTCCTTAAAACTCCTGTTTCTCTTTGATTTTGAATGTTTTATTGTCAGTCCTTAGGCTATGTGCACAAGTAGCAGAAAATTTCTGCTGAAAATCCTGACTCCGTTCCCAGAAACCGTGCGTTTTTTGCGCAAAAAATGTGCGGTTTTATGCGGTTTTTTTCCGCGCGTTTTCAAGACGCATAGAAATAGCCAGAAACGCGGAAAAATCTGCGAAATTAATGAGCATGCTGTTTTTCGCGGTAAAAAATGCATCAGTATGCACAAAAAGTGCAAAATGCATAGAAATGAATGGGAAGCTTATTTTTAGCGGCTTTATTGGAAAATCTGCTAAAAATACCGCTAAAAAAACGCTGTGTGTGAACACAGCCTTAAAGTGGATTAAAAGTGTGACACAATGTTCTCGGTAGCGATCTGGGAGCAGAGATGCTTCCAGGGGTCTTCCCCATGCTGTTCTCCTTCCATTTAGCACTTTTTCCATCCATTTCAACATTTTCTGTGCCCCCAGACCTCCTTTTGGGGTCTGCTGTAAAAATGATTGGATTTCCCATTGACTCCCATTATACTCGTTAATTGAAATGAGCACGCGAGCAGTAGACATTGCTTGGTTCGAGTAACGAACATTTTAGTGCTCGTTCATTACTGCAGATAACACCTCTATATACAGTAGATAACACAGGATCCACCATTCACAATAGGTGATGTCACAGGTCACCTCCTCCCCCTCCCGTACAATCAATGATAACACATCTATATACAGTAGATAACACAGGATCCACCATTCACAATAAGTGAGGTTACAGCTCACCTCCTACCTTTAGAATGACTTTACTCAGATTGCAGCATGCCCAAATAACACTTCTATACATATAGGGCCCAAGTCAGACTTTGGCTTCTAATGTCCATGTGCCCAACAGGAAGTAGGAGTCTAATAGTCTAGTGGGCGGAGTCAAAATTGCAAGTCGATCTAAACTGTTCATCAAGCAGTTGCATGTGATTGTACAGCTTGTGGATAGTGGGAAGCCGGCTGTCAGGCTCAACCAAGCAACCAATGGAGAAGGCAAAGACTATTCATAACCTTCTCTGCCTTTGCGATCTTTGTATACACAATGCCAAACAAGCTCTGTTCATACAGTAAAATTAAAGCGCTAATGGGACTTCCTCCTCTTGACCCAGCAGTCATGAGATCACTAGGTCTAGGGATGGAGCAGGAATTGCTGGCATCTAGGAGACCTTGTTAGCTCTGCATTGCAGCCTTGAGGCTGAATTTCCTTTGTAACTAGTTCTTATATACTAGCCTCAGTTACAGGGAAAATCGGATTTAAAAAAAAAAAAAGTATTTACCTTTAGAAATGCCCCCACAAGTCTTTTATGACCTTATTGGGGGGCAAGCACAATGTGTGAAATAAGTAAAAAGAAATAAATATTCAAATTTAAAAGCAATTAGCTGAATTAGTGCTGATGCCAATGCAAATCACTCTAATTAGCCCTGCTTCCGTTAAAGAAAAATGTGTCCCATATATAAAAATAGTATTTTTAGTATTTTATGGAAAGAGGAACACGTTTTAAAATGTATTTCAATGGTTCTTTGTGGTTATTAAAAAAAAATACATTTATAAAATTGGCAGCCACATATTTACTTTTTGACAGCTCTTTAAATTGCATGTAAGAAAAAACACAAAAAATGTGTCTGGTCAGGAACAGGAATAAATGGCCTGGTCTTGATCTGGTTAAGCTAATCACTGATTCCTAGTGGTGCTGGACAGAAGGATAATCAGCTGTGATCTAGAGAGGCATGACTGCAGTGCCATCACAGGATAAATTAAGTATTAGCCCGGGGTCACACTTGCGAGAGTGATGCGAGAAACTCACGCATCAATACCCGGCGCTGCTGCCGGCACTCGGGACCGGAGTGTGCGGCTGCATAGAAGTACATGGAGCTGAACACTCCGGTTCCAAGTGCTGGCGTCAGTGCCAGGTATTGATGCAAGAGAATTGCGTGAGTTTCTCGCATCACACTCGCAAGTGTGACCCCAGCCTTCCACTGCTACTTGTGAAAACAATGGAGTCTCCAAGTATGGATACCAGATCTTCAAGAAAGACCAGGAAGAGAGTTTTTGTATCTGATCTGCACTCTGGCACACAGATGAAATTCCTTCCTTCATTCATTTTGAAAATATACATTACAGAATAGATTATTTGGATATTCAGTTTCTAGACCCAATCATTATTAAAGTATAAAACACACTTAAGGCGCTCCCTGTAACTTTGCAGGTGCAAACCTTGCAGCGGTCCCCAGTTTCACAAAACAGAAACAAATTGGTGAATGATGTGTTTTTCCACTCATGTATTTTATTACTTTCACATACTGTAAGTTTGTTGTGCTTATTACTCCATCTCATGACTATATTGAACAGATTAGGAGAGCTCTGTTTGTCATCTCCCATCAATGTTTTCTCCCATCTTATCTATACATGTCTCATCTGTCTGCAATGGCCACAGGAAGGTGGGAAACCAGACTGAGATAAGGGGGCTGCACTAAAAGTGAGCGGGAGTTAAGGCCCCATCACACACAGCGATCTTGCTAGCGAGATCGATGATTTTGTGACGCCACAGCGATCTCGCCAGCGAGATCGCTGTGTGTGACGGGGATCAGCAACCGGGCCCCCTGCCAGGTATCGCTGATTGTTTCGATCGGCCTGGGCCATTTTTTGATTGCTGGTCTCCCGCTGGCCAGCGCTCATCGCTGCGTGTGGCAGCGGGAGCCAAGATCAGCGAGGCTCCCAGCGTTCTAAGCAGGCGCTGGGAGCTGGTCTCTAAGGTAAATATCGGGTTACTAACCGGCGCGCATCACTTAGTTACCCGATGTATACCTTAGAAACCTGCGTGCTGGTAGCTCCCGGCGCGAGCACGCAGGTTTCTAAGGTACACATCGGGTAACTAAGTGACGTGCGCCGCTTAGTAACCCGATATTTACCTTAGAGACCAGCGTCCTCGCTGGTGCTGATCGCTATTGAAGCTGCCTGTCTGACAGCTCACCAGCGATCATGTAGCGATGCACCAGCGATCCTGACAAGGTAGTATCGTTGTCGGGATCGCTGGTGCATCTGTATGTGTGACGGGGCCTTTACAGCGTGCCACAGCAAGCTGTGTTGTTTCTATAACTCCATAGTTACATATTTGACTCCTGCAGTACCATACACAATGAACAAAGAAGATGTGTGCCTATGCTGCCCTCATTGTTTTTAATCTTCAGATCCTTAATCTCAGGATCAGTGGGGTCCATCTATGGGACACCAGTGATCAGGAGGCTGTGACCTTTCCTGTTGGTAGATGCTCTTGGCTATCGCCATCTCTCTCATTGAAAGTAAATGGAGCAGGGGTGCACTTGCTCGAAATTTGCTCCATTCTTTCGTGTATAATTTTTGGGGTCCCATAGCACTCAGGAAGTTATCCCTGTTACTGACATCTTGCTCAGCTCATACACTGCATAACAGAATATCAATGATGGTGCAGTGGGGAGTGATAGCACCACGCTCACCGTGTACAGAGCCCTGACTGCTTACTGCCTCTGGTTATGCCCTCTTGACAGGAAGCGAGCTGTTGCTGGGACAGCATAACTTTATTCTTACGAACAGGGCACTTCAGAGCCTTAATCTGGCGATCGGTGGGGCTCCCAGCAATGGGATTGGGGGGTCCAGCAGTGGGACCCCATTAATCAGCAGGTTATGAATTATCCTGTTGATAGATGCTGTCTCCAACTCTCCTGTTGAAACTAAGTGGAGCTAAGGTGCACCTGCTTGAAGTCTGCTTTATTCCTACGAGGACCCTTACGGGATCCCAGCAATCAGATCCATAGTTCTCAGGAAGTTATCCCCCTGCTCCTTCACTGATATCCTGTTCAGCACATATATGATACAAAGCAGAATATCAGTAGTAGTGCAGGGCAGTGATTACAGCATGCTCAATGTGTACAGAGCGCTGACTGCTTACATCCCCGCACCACCCACCTGAGTTTGAAGCGAGCAGCATCAGGGAGAACATATCTTCATTCTTACGAAAAGGACACTTCAGAGCCTTAAGCTTAGGATCGGTTGGGATCCCAGCAGTGGGATCGGTGGGGTTCAGCAGAATCTCCCTGCTCCTTGACTGACGTCCTGTTAGCACATACGATGCATAGCAGAATATCAGTCATAGTGCAGGGGGAGTGAGTGCAACACACTCACTGTGTACAGAGCGCTGACTGCTCACTGCCCCCGGCACCACCTTCATGACTGGAGGCCAGCAGCTGCAGGGAGAATGTAACTTCATTTTCTCCTGCAGCCAAGTATCCAATTAGACAGCGATGGGTGTTTTCTTCGTTAATTACCTGCAGATTAGCACTAATTCTGCATGTAATATAATTTTTATGACAGTTTTCCTCTAATATTAGTCCTAAAAAGAACCTGATGATAAATGAGCTTGCCGCTCTTCACCCCCTAGAACTTACTTGCATGTTATTTATCAATGCATTTATCAATGCCGCTAATGCAGAGAATTACATCCAGGCCGCTACTTTAAAAAATAACAACAGCAATATGCTTCTTCGCCATCTCACTAACACCTTCAACATTCGCTTTACATTGTCTCCGGAATGGGCGTTATTTAATATTCTCCCATGGGATCAACTACTCGGACTCTCTGCTCAGCAACGACGTGTTTTAACTCTTTGGGCGGCGGCTACCCGCAAGAGTATTCTGCATTTGTGGGCACAGGACACAACCCCTTCACTAAATTTAATTTCTTCAAAGGTAACATAATTGTTTAAAATGGATTGATTGGAATGAGTCCATACTTCATAAAGAAAATCATACGGAACGTTTTTTTCCTCACATGGTCCTCCTTTATTGATCTGCAGCCACTATTGGTGCGTCAAGCATTACATGGTTGCTTTCAGTTCACTGATTGGTATATGAGAGAGCTTATATCTGGTAACACAATAGGCTTACCTGATTAAACCTGCAGGGTTTCCGACGTGCCTGGGGGGGGGTGGAGTTGGGGTCGGGACTGACTGTTATACTGAATAACCCCGTCTTCCTTTGAGTCTTTCAAGCTACACTTTCTGGATATTGTCATGTCCTTCTTTGTCTTTATATGCTATGTATGTTACTGATTCTTATCTTGTTTACGGACGGTTATAAATAAATATTAAAAAAACCAAAACAAAATAACCTTGTAAATAAACCATTACTACTAGCACAAGAGCGAGAAAATAGTTAATTAGCTTTGTTCCTCCAACGCAGAGTAGTAATATGTGCATACATACCCACAGCAGGAGTACATGCGTGTGAGCCAGATTGGACTGAAGTGAATGTGTTTCCTTCTTGCTCTGTGGAGGAACCTGATTGTGAAGAATGAGATTACTGTGATTTCTGTTGATTTATTGTGATATATCTTCTTCTGTCCATTCATATGTCTTCATTATTCCTTTTCACTCTCCTGCTGCACCCATTAAGAAGGCACTAACGTCTGCAAGAAAATGCATGGTATATGACACAGGATGACCAGCGCAGGAATTATTATTATTATTATTTACTTTTATAGCACCATTGATTCCATGGTGCTGTACATGAGAGGAATGGGATGTTTTACTCTTTGTAGGTAGTCCACAGGTCCTGCTTTTCTGGGGCTGCAGGTCTGAATAGAAATCAGTGGTGGTACATGCTGTTGTGTCCATCACAGGAATACATACACAGGAATACAAGGGGAAGCGTCTGAGCAAATGCCTAAAGCTATCATCCAGGGCGCTTTTACATGCTTTGTTTCTATGCAGTAAAGTGAGCAAAATTATGTAAAAAAAATTCTCCTTTAATTATTTTTTAATCCACTCCTTACATGGCTTTCAAAATTCACTTTTAAAACATTTGGGCAATTTAATTAGAGTTTACTGATGTTCATTTCTGTCTGTAGCTAAAGAAATCTGTCAGCAGGATTTCACCCGCCAAACTATTTATGTGCACTTGTAGCTCTTTGAAAGACAAGTCCAACAACACCTTTACATGGCCAATTCATTACTACGTTACTGAGAAATCAGTGTTTGAATGAGGCTGAAGACGTATGGTAGATTTGAATCCTCTTTCACTCCAGCTCTGTTCACTGCCCAGCGTCGCCGCCTCCTGACTAACTCCTTTGAAGTTGCACAGCATAGAGACTGTCAGTCAAACAGGAGAAGACTGCGCTGGGCAGGGAATAAATCTGGAGTGACAGAGGCTTCAGATCTACCATAGCTCTTCAGCGGTTTTTGCATATAAGTTTGAATGCTGATTTTTCAGTAACGGAGGAACGGACTTTCCATGTTAAGGTATTGCTGGATCTGTCTTTGAGAGAGCTACAGTTGTGGCCAAAAGTATTGACACCCCTGTAATTCTGTCAGAAAATACTCAGTTTCTTCCGGAAAATGATTGCAAACACAAATTCTTTGGTATTATTATCTTCATTTAATTTGTCTTAAATGAAAAAACACAAAAGAGAATGAAGCAAAAAGCAAAACATTGATCATTTCACACAAAACTCCAAAAATGGGCCAGACAAACGTATTGGCACCCTCAGCCTAATACTTGGTTGCACAACCTTTAGCCAAAATAACTGCGACCAACCGCTTCCGGTAACCATCAATGAGTTTCTTACAATGCTCTGCTGAAATTTTAGACCATTCTTCTTTGGTAAACTGCTCCAGGTCCCTGATATTTGAAGGGTGCCTTCTCCAAACTGCCATTTTTAGATCTCTCCACAGGTGTTCTATGGGATTCAGGTCTGGACTCATTACTGGCCACCTTAGAAGTCTCCAGTGCTTTCTCTCAAACCATTTTCTAGTGCTTTTTGAAGTGTGTTTTGGGTCATTGTCCTGCTGGAAGACCCATGACCTCTGAGAGAGACCCAGCTTTCTCACACTGGGCCCTACATTATGCTGCAAAATTTGTTGGTAGTCTTCAGACTTCATAATGCCATGCACACGGTCAAGCAGTCCAGTGCCAGAGGCAGCAAAGCAACCCCAAAACATCAAGGAACCTCCACCATGTTTGACTGTAGGGACCGTGTTTTTTTCTTTGAATGCCTCTTTTTTTCTCCTGTAAACTCTATGTTGATGCCTTTTCCCAAAAAGCTCTACTTTTGTCTCATCTGACCAGAGAACATTCTTCCAAAACGTTTTAGGCTTTTTCAGCTAAGTTTTGGCAAACTCCAGCCTGGCTTTTTTATGTTTCGGGGTAAGAAGTGGAGTCTTCCTGGGTCTCCTACCATACAGTCCTTTTTCATTCAGACGCCGACGGATAGTACGGGTTGACACTGTTGTACCCTCGGACTGCAGGGCAGCTTGAACTTGTTTGGATGTTAGTCGAGGTTTTTTATCCAACATCCGCACAATCTTGCGTTGAAATCTCTTGTCAATTTTTCCTTTCCGTCCACATCTAGGGAGGTTAGCCACAGTGCCATGGGCTTTAAACTTCTTGATGACACTGCGCACGGTAGACACAGGAACATTCTGGTCTTTGGAGATGGACTTGTAGCCTTGAGATTGCTCATGCTTCCTCACAATTTGGTTTCTCATGTCCTCAGACAGTTCTTTGGTCTTCTTTCTTTTCTCCATGCTCAATGTGGTACACACAAGGACACAGGACAGAGGTTGAGTCAACTTTAATATATGTCAGCTGGCTGCAAGTGTGATTTAGTTATTGCCAACACCTGTTAGGTGCCACAGGTAAGTTACAGGTGCTGTTAATTACACAAATTAGAGAAGCATCACATGATTTTTCGAACAGTGCCAATACTTTTGTCCACCCTCTTTTTTTATGTTTGGTGTGGAATTATATCCAATTTGGCTTTAGGACAATTCTTTTTGTGTTTTTTCATTTAAGACAAATTAAATGAAGATAATAATACCAAAGAATTTGTGTTTGCAATCATTTTCAGGAAGAAACTGAGTATTATCTGACAGAATTGCAGGGGTGTCAATACTTTTGGCAACAACTGTACATGTGCATATAAATGTTTAGGGTGTGAAATCCTGCCTTCAGATTCTTTTTAAAATCTCTCTCTCCAGTTATTGCATCCATCTCTCAAGGAACTGATGTCACTTTTTTACTTATGAGGAGCTTCTGCTTATACACAACAGCCAATCCGAACAAGACAAGTGGAGTTCCTAAAGGATTCTTTCCTTCGTGTAAAGTGGTGACATATCACTAGGATATGGACATAACTTTATGATTAGTGGTAATTTGACCTCTTGGACCCCCACTGACAATGAGAATGATGAGGCCACAGGATAGATTTAGTGTTGAGTCTCCTGTACAGCAGAGCTTCAGCCGCCTTCTGTGCAGGGGAACTCTATCCAGGGGCTGGCTGCACAGTCGGGGTGACCGGAGCATCAAAGGGGGAAATAAATTAGAGCTTTTGGCCGTTCAGTGTCAGAGGTCAGACCTCCATGAGCACACAGTAATGGTATATATCATAGAATGGAAATAACCCTTTAATGATAGTTGTCCCAAAATTCTAAAATAGAACTTATCTGCATGATAGGTGAAAGTGGAATCCCATCACTGGTACTTCCCCAGATCATAAGAACAGGGCCCTGAGTGCCGATTTTAATGGGTCGGCACTTGAACGTTCACACTGGAGGAATGACAGAGAAGGCCAAGTTTATTGCTGTCTATCAGTTACATAGATGATCAATAGACCATCAGTACTCTCTCTAGGGGAGACTGGCCCCTGTGGGTCCCACCTGTTAGACACTTATGACCAGTCCTGTGGATACGTGATAAGTTACAATCTGGGATCTATCCCCTGAAGGGAAAAGGTTCAACATTACTGTAGAGTAAGCCTCTAATGACGCATGAGCTGTCATTCAGACAGCCTGAGACCCCCAGTCCGTAGTGCAGCTCCGCTAGTGTTACCAGTCATTGCGGAATCCTGGGGGAGCACAGAACTGTGTTCTTTCTAAAACTGTGCTATTATTTTTCTTACATTGCCTGGTTTTCTCATGAAATACGGAAAGTCTTCTTGGGAGACTAGGTAATCAAGGAAGTGTCAACCGCCTTTATCAGAGCTAATGAGACAGTAGTTCTTCCAAGTGATTAGCGTTAGATGTGGAGATTCGTCAGCTCTGCTGAGGCACGTGAAGATATCCTCTATACAAATCCTGCCTTTTTACTCATGCGTTTTGTGCATGCGCCGGCGGTTTTGAAGCAGTTAACTACCATTCTACCTGTAGCACTATACTGCTTTTTTTCTTTCCCTTTGTTCCATTAGTTTAACCCAAGGCTGTGTCTATTGAGCTTCAGCTATTTGTAATTCTTTCAGCGCTAAGCTTTTCAGTGTGTTTAGACATGTTTGTATAGCGGGAACTAATCTGAGTTCAGGAGCTGTCGATCTCGCCTTTCATCCAGGTAATTGGCGTGGAATGATTCATTTCTGATTATGGGAGGTATGAAGCCTATCAAAAAGGTAGCAACTGTTACTTGCAGAAGGTCAGAAGGATCTTTTGTCATCACTCCAGCCTTGCGTTTCCCACACATAAGCTTATGCCTGGGAGCAGTAATAAGACTTTATTATTATTTCGAGCTTTGTAATGAATCATTTTTTTTTAATTAGGAGTAGAATAATAAAGTATTGCGATCCATGGTCCGATGTGTCATCGAGTCCGTGCTGACTTCTGGGATGCAGGGAAAAGTTGGATCAAATTGTACCTTTGAGGGGGAAGCAGGTTTCACTAGGGGCAACCATTGCTTCTCACTTCACATGGGAAATGAATTAGTGCTGGGGGTCCCTGATGAAAAATTACATGTTATTTATGGCGATGCAGAACCCTGAAATGGCCATTCCTGCTGTATATACATATATCACTAGACCTGTGTGATGACATACTGTATGTATGACTTGGGTGTCAGATGGCCATCAAGTAAAATTATCAGTAATGGAGATGGTGATGCTCATTTGCAGAGTCATGATGGCCGCTGCTTGATTGCTGCCCTACAGGCCAGTACACATCATTACAAGACACTTTTGGCACACTCTGATGTAGTACACCTCGCAGGAGTAATGATGCAGAAGGCCTGTAACTAATCCTGTGAGAAGTATATCTGTTCAAAAACGACTCCTTTAAGGACCACTCGGCACAATCGAGGTGTGTGGTGCCATCTCATGAGTCTTTTCTCTAATCCCCTCCACGACAGCACATAGGAGGTTGCCTCCCCTTCCTTATTAGGGACAGGAAACAAGAGGTTAAATAGCCCTCCCCTTCCTCTAATCCCCAGTGTTTTCCTGTCCCTAACAGGAATGAAGAAGTTCTATGTGCTCCGTGGATGGGGCCGGCGAGATCCCGGAGTTTTTTCCCCTTACCGTGAACCGGGGTCGATCGTCCCGCACCTTCCTCCCCGTATGCTGCTCCCGCCGCTGGCGGGACCCGCACCGTCCTCTGGCGCTTCGGCAACGCTGGAAGGTGAGTGGGGCTGGGGGCCTCCCGTAGCTACCCAGCCCGGGATTCGCTGCCCCCGCGCGCCGCATGCCTGTCTCTTCTGAGCGGCATGCACCGGAAGTGACGCCCACCACCGGGCCCGAAGTCGCGACGTCACTTCCTCCCTGCGTTCCACAGTGGAAAGCACCGCCATCTTGGGAAATTTAAAATGGGGGGAAAAAAAAGGAAAAGAGAAAGAAACAGGCGGTGCCAGGAATTTAGGGGGGAGCGATATCATCCGATTGGATGAGGTAAAGGAAACTGGATCTCGGTTCCTATTTAAGGACCCTGATGGAAGACGCCATAAGGTAGGGCTAACGTCTGCATGATGAATGCGTCTTTCCTGAAAGCTGCTTCTGCAGAGCCCAGCTCAAACCCTGGCCCAGTGAGTAAACTCGGAAAAGGGTATATACCTTTTTGGTTTAGGACCCATCCTTAGGGGCCCCCCTCCTTTTCTCTCTTTCAGGGAGACAAGGATCCAACACCAAAAACGGACGAAAAACCTACAAGCCCAAAATGCGCCATCTGTAGGAAAAAAACTCTCCTCCGCTTATAAAAAGACATTGTGCCAGCAATGCACGGCAAAAATCATACGGGAGGAACAGCCATCCCTGATAGAGGAATTAAGAGGGATGATGCGACAGGAAATCCAGTCATCCCTGACTACCTTCTCCCAGTCATCTGGGAGGGGGCCCTCAACCTCAAGGAAGAGGAAGTACGCCCCTGAGGACATCTCAGATTCAGAACCCGAGTCATCGGTTTCGGCGGACTGGAGGGAAGAGGGTGAATTAACCTCATCCCAGTCAGAGGATGATAAGAAGTGGTTCTTTTCCACAGAGGATATGTAGGAACTACTCTCAGCAGTCAGGAACACAGTGGGAGTAGAAGAAGATAGACCACCCCGCTCAGTGCAGGATGACCTATTTGGCGGCCTGAAATCCAGGAAGAAAATGGTTCTCCCTATCCATGATAATATCCAGAGTCTAATCCTGGAAGAATGGGAACTCCCGGAAAAGAAGCTAAGTATCCCGGGCGAAATGAGGGATCGATTTCCCCTGGACGAAGAAGCCGCGAAACCTTGGACTGAGATTCCAAAAGTGGATATCCAGGTAGCCAGAGTAGCTAAAAAGACTACGCTACCCTTCGAGGACTCCTTGCAGCTGAAAGACCCGCTGGACCAAAAGATGGATAGCCTATTGAGGAAGTCCTGGGAAGCCTCAGCAACTTCCTTGAAAACAAATGTGGCATCGGCCTGTGTAACCAGGACCCTATACCTCTGGCTTCAGCAGCTAGGAGACCATATAAAAAGGGCAACTTCGAAGGAAGATCTCCTAGCTACTCTACCACTTCTACAGAAGGCAGCAGTCTTTTTAGCAGACTCCTCGGCGGAGTCGGTCCGTATTGCGACAAGAACTTTTGTGCTTTTCAACACCACTCGAAGGGCCCTATGGCTAAAAATGTGGAGTGGAGATATCCTATCAAAATCAAAATTATGCTCTATCCCATTCAAGGGCGAATATGTATTTGGCCCGGCATTGGACGAACTATTAGAGAAGGTGACCGACAAGAAGAAAAACCTTCCCGAACTGAAACCACCAAAGAAAAAACCCTTATCATCCACCCCAGGCTCAAACCCCACAAAACAGGGGTAAAGGGAAAATGGGACGTTGGAGCTACCCAAAAGGCGGAAGAGGCAGGAATATTTTTCAATGACTCCCGTTCAGAGATAAAAAATGACGCCAAGCAAGTGGGGGGCAGAATCGCAGATTACTTCCCGAGCTGGCAGGAGATAACGAATCAAAGAATCCTGGACTTGGTCAGATGGGGAGAAAAAATAGAGTTCTCCTCCAGCCCCCCTCAAAACTTGGAAGTTACATATTTTCCATCAGCAAGATTTCAAAAAGTTCTACACTGCGAGCTCCAAAAGATGCTATCATCAGCGGCAATCTCTCCAGTCCCAGAACTGGAACAGGGTCAGGGCCACTACTCCCGGCTGTTCTTAGTAAAAAAGCCAAGCAGGAAATACCGGGTCATCATCAACCTGAAGAAGCTAAACCAACATGTCCGGTACCAACGCTTCAAGATGGAATCAATAAAGACCACGATACCACTGATTGGATGAGAAAACGCCATGGCTACCATAGATCTCCAAGAGGCATATTGCCACGTTCCCATCCATCCCATTGGCAATATCTAAGGTTCGCAGTCACTCTAGACACGGAAGTACACCTCTTCCAATTCAGAGTTCTACCCTTCGGCATCTCTTCGGCACCCCGAACATTTACAAAGATAATGGCAGAAGTGGTAGCATTCCTCAGAGGGAAGGATATATGTGTCGTCCCTTACTTAGACGACCTCCTGGTCTTGGCTCCCTCCAACACCATTCTAAGACAACACCTACACACAGTCCTGCAGACCCTGGCGTCCCTGGGCTGGATGGTAAACATGGAAAAATCAGACCTGAATCCCTCAACCAGGAAGGTCTTTCTAGGGATCCTCCTTGATTCCCACATCAAAATATCCGTCCTTCCGTCCACCAAGCAGGTAGGCGTCAGATCAAAAGTTCAGACTCTAAAAAGTCAGAAAACAGTGACCATAAGGTTTGCCATGTCAACATTGAGGTCAATGACTTCTTGCATCGAAGCGGTCCCCTGGGCCCAGGCCCACTCAAGGATACTCCAGAGATATATCCTATCCCGCTGGAACAAAGACCTGGAGACCCTCAATACGAGAATCTCCCTACCCCAGCACGTAAAGCTGTCTCTCAACTGGTGGCTCAACCATGGAAACCTAGCAAGAGGGACACCCTGGATACAACACCCCATGACATCGATCACAACAGACGCCAGCAAACGTGGCTTGGAAGCAGTATCGTCTCAGAAAGTCTTCCAGGGACTCTGGCCCAGAGACATGGAAAAACAATCTTCCAACTACAGAGAACTGAGAGCGGTAGAAGAAGCCCTAAAGGCAGCAGAAACATCAGTCTAGGAAACCCATGTCCGGATTTACTCCAACAATAGGACCACCGTGGCCCATCTACGTCATCAGGGCAGCACAAAATACGGAAGTCTGCAAAACGTTTCAGCACGGATATTCAGCTGGGCAGAACACAATCTCCAGTCCCTTTCAGCTCTCCACCTAAAAGGATCCGACAACACCGAGACAGACTTCCTAAGCAGGACAGACTTAGATCCAGGGGGATGGAGCCTCAACGTCAGAGTATTCCATACCTTAACCAAAAAATGGGATCTCCCAGAGGTATACCTATTTGCGAGCCAGGAGAATGCCAAAAGAAAGCATTACTTCTCCATAGGTCCAAACGAGAAACACTCACAGGTGGACGCCTTCGCTCACCCGTGGAACTTCGGACTGGCATACGCCTTTCCACAAATTCTCCTAATACCAAAAACTCTGCAAAAGGTCAGGACAGACGGGGTCAACACTATCCTGATCGCCCCTCTCTGGCCAAAAAGGAGCTGGTTCGGAGCCCCAAAACTGATGAACACAGAGGGTCCCCTGATCCTGCCTGTGGACCGCGACCTTTTACATCAAGGTCCCATCCTTCACCCGGCTCCCCACAGCTTAAGCTTGGCAGCCTGGTTTCTGAGACCACAATCCTGAAAGCCAGAGGCCTCTCAGATGCAGTGATAGCTACCCTACAGAAAAGTAGGAAACTAATCACAAATGCCATATATTCCAAAATATGGAAGACCTTTTCAGCATGGTGCGGATCCACTCCCATAGGTCCCTTCCACCCCAACGTGACAAAGATCCTAGACTTCCTACAGGACGGTTTATCCAAGGGTCTGAAACCAAGCACCTTGATGGTCCAAGTATCAGCCCAAAGTTCTTTCTTCGATCAAAACCTAGCAGAGCATCGATGGATCAAGAGGTTTATGTCAGCAGCTTCCAGAATCCATCCAAATAAATCTAACATGGTCCCAGCATGGGACCTGAATATAGTACTAAAGGGTCTAACGAACTCTCCAATTGAACCTATCGACCAGGCCCAGATAGATAAACTGTCCTGGAAAACAGCAATACTCGTAGCCCTTACAACGGCAAGAACAGTGGGAGAAATTCAGCCTCTGTCCATCAGAGAACCCTATATAAAAATTCTGGACGATAGACTAATATTCTGGGTAGACCCTTCCTTTCTGCCAAAAGTGTCTTTGAATTTCCACAGATCCCAGGAAATAATACTGCCCTCCTTCTGTGATAGCCCGACGGATGAGAGAGAAATGGGATTCCATTCACTGGACGTCCGGTGAGCAGTTCTGATCTATTTGGAAGAGACAAAACTCTGGAGGAAAGATCAGAATCTCTTTGTTCAGTATGGTGGACCAAACAAGGGGAAGAAAGCGTCCATAAGCTCCCTAGCTAACTGGATCAAAAAAGCAATCACGGCCGCTCATAAAAACCAGGATCTACCTCCACCGGTATCCCTGAAAGCCCACTCCACTAGAGCTGTCTCCGTCTCTTGGGCATAAAAAGCTGATGCATCCATTAAGCAGATCTGCAAGGCTGCGACCTGGTCTTCAGTCCATACCTTCACTAGGCATTATAGATTAGATCTTATGTCAGTACGAGATCTAGCCTTTGGCAGGAAAGTCCTGCAAGCCGTGGTCCCTCCCTAAACCATTATTTTTTGGTACACCTCCTATGTGCTGTCGTGGAGGGGATTAGAGAAAATAGTTGGGTTTCTAAGACGCTCCACGACAGCACGGGTAATTTCCCCCCCTAACAAAATTTTGTTCACGTGACTTATGTGAATAAATAATATTTCAAGCATTCACTCTATTTGGTCCTTGGAAATCATTGGGGATTAGAGGAAGGGGAGGGCTATTTAACCTCTTGTTTCCTGTCCCTAATCAGGATGGGGAAGCAACCTCCTATGTGCTGTCGTGGAGGGTCGTAGAAACCCAACTACCGGTAAGTGTAGTTCTATTTTCTGGTAATTTGTATACGGCACATGCAGAGTTCAAACTTTTTGTTTCCAGATAATATAACTTCTAAACATAGATTTAAAGATGCTGTTCCACGTAGCGCCAAGCAATTCAGCTTTTCAATGTCAACAGAGGAACTCATTCTCTTCCGGGCCTCTATGTCGACGGGGCGTCTCGCATTTAAGGAGTAGTGAGCCGTCTAATAATCTCCATGACATCGACAGTTGCGGCTATTCAACAGGGCAGAGCAAAAGAAAATCTACTGTTCTGCCAGCGTGACGTCAGCAGAAGCAGCTGAATCGCCCGTAGGAGCGGTGTATGACAGCTCTGTGCTGGCAGGAATCAACGTTGGGCACAACAGGCAGATAGTTAGCAACTACCTGCCTGTTAGTTCTTAGACACATTTCAAAAATTAAAAAAATAAGCAAATGCATAGAAAAACCATCCCTAACAGTATTGTGCTGCGGTGACACATTAGCAGCTTAATTTACCTTGACGGGTTCCTTTTCCAGTTCAATAGTTGTTACGAGACATTGGGGCACCTCTGGTCCAGCTTTAGCATGGCATTCAGCTGAAAAGGACACTTGGGAGGAGCATTGTGAATAGCAACTTTTCTATCGACCTGCCACAGCCAACCAGCATCGCTGAGAACAGTTTTGGTGCTGATTGACAGACAGTAACTGACTATCCTTGTCCCAAAAGTCCTTTTCAGCTGAATGCAGGTCACGTTGCTCAGCCTCACAGTCGCCAGTTGATAGAATTGAGTAGTAGGAGCTTTAGTTTCCTGCCTCAATTAGGTTTTCATTTTCCAGCAGATTTTCTAAGGATGACCTCTACATTATAATGAAGCATTGGGGCACACTAGCAGTTGCTACAATCTTGTGTATTTGTATTACTGTATCTGCTGCCTGGTAACATTAAGTCCTCGCAGTCCCTGGTGCTGAAATCCACTGCTTAGCAATGAATGTTTCCATGTTTAGCTCCTGTGCAAGATCTGAGGCTCCCACGGCTATTGTGTGTCGGTATAAGCACCAGTACGTGCCTGACATTGATTTCTTTTGAAATAATGTGTTATATGTGAATTGTGGCCACCCTTCTGTCCCTCTAGTCACATAACATTCCACCTTTGTTCTGCTGGCACACCGAGGACCGCAGAGGAGGCAGGGTAGGTAGCCCTTTACAGCTGTGCTCTACCACATATATTGTTCTCAGAGACCTAAGAGGTCATTGGATGCAATCTCACAAATTAGACTCTGCAATCTGAATGTTGATAACAGGCATGTATTAGGGATGTGGAAATACCATGTGCCCTCTTATATTCCCCCTGGTAGGTTAAGAAGCATCTCTCATCATTTAGGCTACCACTTGTTCTCACAGCTATACAGACAAGTGCTGGGATACTGTGATTTCAGGTAGACACCTTCAGGCAGTAATGTTCCTGTAAGACAAGGTTGAGGAACCTTCTTTCTGCCAAGAGCTATTTGGATATTTAAATGATCTTTCAGGGGCCGTACAAATTGTACACTAACTCTGCCCACAAAGTAAGTCTTGACATTGTCAATGGTATCAGGATGTAATCTTTAAGTAATGAATGCTGCGTTCAAGAAATTGAAAGGCCGGTGGACATCAAAACAACTGCCGGCCCAAGCACTGTGGTCCCAGGAATCTGCCTGGTGGCCGGAAAAAAGGCCGTAAATGGCTTTTGGGCCTGAGGTTCCCCACCTCTACTGTAAGGGGTGTAAGGGGTATTAGTGGTTCCTGCCATGTAGTAGCCCTGTATCCGTAGGGGCACAACCATAATAGGTGCAGGGGTTTCAATCGCGCCTGGGGCCCTTTGGCCCATATGAAAATACCATTTCTGTTAAAGACTTTCAAGAATTAAGGACCCCTTTGGAGCTTTTTCATTGGGGCGCTCAAGATCCAAATTACACCCTGGAGTATCAGTAGTGATGTATCCACAGAAACTTCTGTCCTGCACACTCCATTTGGAATCTTGTAATCTTTTCATTAGTTGGGGCCAGTGTACAAGGTTAAATTACTAATAGCGTCCTATGAAGAGGCTGCGATTAGTCTGCCATCCAGACACACAAGAGAACAGGAGCATCCTGTGATCAGTCTGATTACTAATAACGTCTGGAAAAATCAAAGCAGAAATTAGTGTAATGTTTACAAGGTTATAAGTTATGAGTCAGGATTTCTCGTATCTTTAATATATTTTTTGCCAATATTGTGAATTATGCCATTAACTATTGTACATGAAGTATGTACACAGTGACTCCACCAGCAGAATAGTGAGTGCAGCTCTGGAGTATAATACAGGATGTAACTCAGGATCAGTACAGGATCACTAATGTACACAGTGACTCCACCAGCAGAATAGTGAGTGCCGCTCTGGAGTATAATACAGGATGTAACTCAGGATCAGTACAGGATAAGTAATGTAATGTATGTACGCAGTGACTCCACCAACAGAATAGTGAGTGCAGCTCTGGGATATAATACAGCATGTAACTCAGGATCAGTACAGGATAAGTAATGTATGTACACAGTGGCTGTACCAGCAGAATAGTGAGTGGAGCTCTGGGGTATAATACTGGAGGTAACTCAGGATCAGTACAGGATAAGTAATGTAATATATGTACACAGCGACTCCACCAGCAGAATAGTGAGCGCAGCTCTGGAGTATAATACAGGATGTAACTCAGGATCAGTACAGGATAAGTAATGTAATGTATGCACACAGTGACTGCACCAGCAGTATAGTGAGTGCAGCTCTGGAGTATAATACAGGATGTAACTCAGGATCAGTACAGGATAAGTAATGTAATATATGTACACAGTGACTGTACCAGCAGAATAGTGAGTGCAGCTCTGGAGTATAATACAGGATGTAACTCAGGATCAGTACAGGATAAGTAATGTAATATATGTACACAGTGACTCCACCCGCAGAATAGTGAGTGCAGCTCTGGAGTATAATACAGGATGTAACTCAGGATCAGTACAGGATAAGTAATGTAATGTATGTACGCAGTGACTGCACCAGCAGAATGGTGAGTGCAGCTCTGGAGTATAATACAGGATGTAACTCAGGATCAGTACAGGATAAGTAATGTAGTGTATGTACGCAATGACTGCACCAGCAGAATAGTGAGTGCAGCTCTGGAGTATAATACAGGATGTAACTCAGGATCACTACAGGATAAGTAATGTAATGTAATGTTTGTACACAGTGAATGTACCAGCAGAATAGTGAGTGCAGCTCTGGAGTATAATACTGTAGGTAACTCATGATCAGTAC
Source organism: Dendrobates tinctorius (assembly GCF_039654945.1). Lineage (NCBI taxonomy): Eukaryota > Metazoa > Chordata > Amphibia > Anura > Dendrobatidae > Dendrobates > Dendrobates tinctorius. Next base: position 26,846,184 of record NW_027361682.1, on the reverse strand, counting down.
AGAATAAGTAATGTGATGTATGTACACAGTGACTGCACCAGCAAAATAGTGAGTGCAGCTCTGGAGTATAATACTGGAGGTAACTCAGGATCAGTACAGGATAAGTAATGTAATAAATGTACACAGTGACTGTACCAGCAGAATAGTGAGTGCAGCTCTGGAGTATAATACAGGAGCTAAGTCAGGATCAGTACAGGGTAAGTAATATAATATATGTACACAGTATTCATTCAGTCATTTCCATGTACAAGCTCCAGTAAGAGTGGGCAGTGTGATTCTTTTGGGCATCTCTAACACTTAGCAGATGTCACCTTCAGAATTTTGTCTGCAGCTTTATCCCCGACTGACAGCTGTACAACGCGACACAACCCACTTCAAGTAGCCGAGTCACGAATATTGCAGCTTCATGTCACTCTCCTCATCTCCATTTTGCATTGCCAGAATTTAATTAGCGAGTAAAGTTCCTGTTGTTACAATTTTCAATTAAAACTGGCCGCTTTAGAGAATACAAGGAAAGCCTCATTGTGCTTTACCCTCTGTTGTGTCCTTGACACAATCTGAATAAGGGAAGATGTCGTGTTTATCTGACTTATTCGGGGATATTATGGATAAGGTCGAAGGATTAGTGATGGACCAGAATTATTGGCATTAATTTGGAGACTTCTGTACAGTAGTTTTAAGAAACTAGGATGTGCCTTGTCACCTGTGAATTTCTTGAAGAGGTTGGCCGCTAATTTCTTCCAACTTGTAATATACCGCTACAAAACTAAAATTTTTCCTATTAGATTTCATTACTTATCATCCCTTTCCCACTCTGTCATTACCCGTCATGTGATTCCACCAGAATTCATCCCTAGGATTGTCACCGTAACTGGGCTGTAGGAGCTTGGGCAACAATCTGCGGAGCCAAGTATTGCAGAAGTGGCTGATTTCCCTGGTGAAAACAGCAGCGTGTATACAAAAAAGACATATACTTGCTTCCTCTGACACTCCCATGGCTCACTAGGAAGGAATAGGAGCCAAGGATGCACCAGGCAAGGTGAGTATAATGATTTGTTTTTAGCTGTGGCCCCTATTCATCATTCTAATTGCACTTTAAAATAAACATATTCATCATTCTAATTGCACTTTAAAATAAACAAATAAAAGTTTGGATTTTAGACACTTACCTTTGTCACAAATTCATTATGACTTTCACAACATTTTACACCATTTTTTTCCAATTCTTTTTATATCATCCATTTGTTTTTGGCTTATTAAGCATATATGACTTTTTGAAATGTCGCACAATATTTTCGCTGTGGCACTACTGGAAACTCAACCGTTTTTTTTGTCCAGCTGCAGACTAACTTGTGATATTTTAAAGTTGATGGAAAGGATAATTATTACTCTAAAAAAGTGCAAAACACTAAAGCTAAAATCGTCTTTTCCTTTATGACAATTTTGTTAACCCTTTTGCACCTTTTTTATGAATTTGGAGCAAAGCCCACCAGCAAAAACAGAAAGACAAGACAGAAAAATGACTTAACAACACCCACCTTCCTCCCCCCAGTTGATCATTTGGGGCCAGATATGTATTATGTTGTCGACTTTTGCAAAAGATTTAGGGATAATGCAGCAAAAATTTCAAAATTTGTTGCTTTTTTTTGCCTTCTATTGACTTAAGTGGAGAAAATCTGCAATAAATCCAGTAGAAAGAATGAGATGAGAGACTTGGAGAGACCTGGCTGTCCACCAGCATTCACCATCCAACCTGACGGACCTGCAGAGGATCCCCAAATCCAGGTGTGAAAAACTTGTATCATTCCCAAGAAGACTCATGGCTGTACTAGCCCAAAAGGGTGCTTCTACTCAATACTGAGCAAAGGGTCTGAATACTTATGACCATGTGATCTTTCAGTTTTTCTTTTTCAATAAATTTGCAAAAATTTCTACATTTCTGTTTATTTTTCAGTCAAGATGGGGTGCAGAGTGTACATTATTGAGAGAAAAAAGAACTTTTTTGAATTTACCAAATGGCTGCAATGAAACAAAGAGTTAAAAATGTAAAGGGGTCTGAATACTTTGTACCCACTGTAGAGCAAGGCGCAACATTTTAACACAGCTCCAAAGGATAGTTTTTTAACAAAATGTGTCCAGCAATACGAAGTGTCCTACAGCTTTCATGCTTGCTCTCCTTTTATACGGCAGCTTATTTCTAATTCAGTCGGGTCGCGCAAATGAGATGCTTCCGGCAAGGTTCACGTATTCAGCTATTTGTTTCCATCAGTTTAGCATCAAATTGCCAGTGTCAAAACCGCTAATCAAAGAGCAATTAGCATAACAAATATGTAGAAGTTAATTAAAGATGGGAGCGGAGCAGAAAAGAGGTCGCATTTCCGCAGAGATCATCTCCCGGGTCACAGTTCAGTCTGCTTCATGCTTCTGGTGTCACATCTGTGCTTTCATGATGGCCCTGGAAAAAAAGCCACATATGCTGTATTTTTCATCAGCTAAGAGAAAACTGAATAAACCTTTTTTTCTACAGTACAATTTGACGGTTTGCTTTCTGAGTAAAGCCTTTAATTGGTTTCTGATAATTTTCCAAATCTGAATTAACTGTATTATAGCATGTACCATGCTGCTGGCATTTTGTGCACGTGGCCGTATTTTCGATCCAAGTGTGATCTGATAAAACGTCGGACCAATGTTATCCTTATGAGGTTGTGCACATGTCAAATGATTTCCTTGGACTGAGCCATTCCTAGGAAAAAGTCGCTGCATACCCGAGTTTGATTGGATATTTGGATCACACACACTTGGCCATACAAGTGAGTCTTTGGAAAACATTGGACCTTCACTTGCATAACATCAGAGTTTAGTCTGATTTCCAAGGACTGACTGAATGGAAAAGATGGAGACATATTTTTCTCCATGTTCTCAAGCAAGAGAATCAGACCACACTGTGATTACCCTTTGATTAAAGTATTTTGCCTAATCGGCCCTATTCTCTCGGATGAGTGAATACACATTCTTCTGCACCTAGCTTAAGCTTCCTTATACTATCTTCTTACTTGGAACAACACCCTTATTTATAGGCTTCCTTTTAGTAGTTTATTGCTGAGCCTCTGTTAGAATTTTGGACCAATCATAAGACCCTCAGGATTCTGAAAATCCTCTAATCTGACTTCAGAAATTTCAGACATTTGTGTCGTTCCGGGTGACTTTTCATAGGCTGTCTTGATTGTGTACATAAAGAATAGCACTACTTATGGCCATTCTGTTACTCGTATCCTCAGTTTTGCCCTCTGCAAGATCTATCTCTAATCTGTCAGTTGTCTCTTGGCTAGTGGGGGGAGACTAGCTACTATGATGTCTCCTATACACCTTGCACACAGACATGAGAGATTCCTACTTCTCCTTGTTGATGATGTCCATGTTTTATAACAGCACCAGCATGGAGGACCCAGGCTAACACAGACAGAAGAAGGCCACTGTGCAGGTACAGTGTATGGCTCCTTTGAAGTTCAGTAGCCCATCATAATACACAATTCCACCTGCTGTGAAGAAAGTAGTGGCCCCTTCATCTCTTGGGCCCCTGTGCGGTGCCACCGGATGCACCAATGATATGTCCCCAATTGACCGATGTCATAGTACTGCAGAAAGGCTGGTTTCAGATTTGCGGAGGGCTGTGTAGTTCCTCCGTGAAGCTCTGCCCACTGCCACACCTCCTCCATTCAGCTCCGCCTACGTCTGCATGTGGCCTGCGTACCTATCTTTAACATTGCGTACGTAGGTCGTGCGGATGTATGCGGATGCGTCTGCATGTGTCGTTTTGAAGCTACGGCGACCTGCGTCGAAAGCAACATGTTGCATTTGTAGTGACCCAGTCCAGAGTTTGTCTGTCCCTTTCAGTAATACCGAATTGTGAGTAGCTTCTGTACACTTCTTCTCACTCTCTAACTGGCCCTCTACATTATTTGTGAGCTGTAATTCTCCATTTCTAGTCACCTTCAATTTAGATGCAATGCATTTCTCATTTGCTGTGTTCTGTCGCCATCTAATGGTGAAAGTGTACAATGACTGAATTATTGCTTTGTAAGGATCTGAGATGTGAATTCGGTCTCCTATTGTCCAGCTCCTAGTCACATGGTCAATAGGAGGAGCTATTTTTCCAGGCAAGTCTAGAATGTTCTTTTGTCTGAGGGATGCCTTCAGGGAGAGCAGAACACACGTGGAGGAGGTTTTTACCTCAAGATCTCCTGCAGGCGTAAAAGCCTAAGTTTCTTCTAATCTGTACAGACATCATTCTATTTCTGACAGGATTCACCACATGTAAAGCATTGCTGACCGGATTCACCACTTTTAAAGTATTGCTGACAGGATTCACCACATCTAAAGAATTGCTGACCGGATTCACCACATCTAATGTCTTTATGACAGGATTCACCACAGTTTCTACATTGACATATAAGTACTTGTGCACGTGCCGTGACACACTTTGTAGATAACCCTGAGTACAGGTCTGTAACCTCTAATTGCCGCTTTTACCTCCCTCTGTAAAATACCAAAAGACATTGTCCAGTGCTCTTAAAGCTGCAGACACCAATCACATCTCAGCATCTAAGTGTGAACTGTAATTGCCTTGGACTACCCATGAGAGACTGTTCCTTATTTTTTCCAAGTTTTGATTCCCGTTCCTGCTGAAATAAAAGTAACTGTTATCCCCGAGACTGGTGTGTGTCATAATTCTTTCGGCTGCGGACAGCGTGTGGGGTTGGATAGCAGGGAACGTTCGACCTGGTCATTACAAGGCTGAAAAAATGGCGTCACGAACAGGATCTATTCCTCTGTGCCTGTTTACTGTTACTGCACTACAAGTCCCAGCTCTGCTCATTAACCTCTATCTTGCTAGACTGCTATGCTGCTAAAGACTGTCTTGCTGCTCCTGCTTGTATTTTTGTGTGAAGCCAAGAACTGTGATCCTTGTGTTTCTCATGGCTGGACGATGCCTGCCTGTTTTACACACACTGTGACCGACTTCTGCAACAGCTTATCTCCTCTCCTGCCTCTTAAGTTATACAGATAAGTGCAAATTCTCGTTTCCAGCAGTGCTATATTCAAGAGAGGGAGCCTTCCATTTCACAAGCTGTGTTGCTGTATAATTGTGCATTTCTTCAAGTTACAGTGTCGTCCTTATTCTTAAAGAGACAGTACCGGTATTAACACCAAAATGTCTGACCCTCTTCATAATGACCAGGCAGGGTCTACTAACTCTACACCATCATCGTCATCAGCTAGTGTTCCAGTTTCACAGGCTAATGCCGACAACCCGGTTCCAGCCCCTGTCATGGCCACTGGTATGCCATTCTTCATAGGAACCTCTAGTCTCCCAATCTACAGAGGAGATCCCCATACACTTGCTGGGTTCAAAGAAAAACTAATGTACACTCTTGAACTCTTCTCACTTTCTCCCCATCAGAGGGTACAACTCCTGGGTCAGCTTGAAGGTCCAGCGGCTGAAGAGGTCCTTTCCTGGCCATCTACTGAAAAGACCAGCGTAGAACAGATCCTCACCCGTCTGAGAAAAGAATTTGAGGTCTAGTCGCCTACCGAGGTTCATCTAAAATTTTACAACCAACGTCAGGAACCAGGTGAGACCCTCCAGGACTACGCATTAGCCCTTCAGTCTCCATACAGGACTTTGCAGCAAATAGACAAACTAGATCCTGCTGTTACAGAAAACATAATCACTGACAAATTCAACTCCGCGTGCTACCAGCACAATTCTTAGACTTTAAAGCTCTAGCCTTTCGGGTAGTGGGTAATGACTCACCTTGTCCCCGCTATGCTCCTGCCCCTTGTTCTCTAAACCTGGCTGCCGGAATATCCACTGTATCTCCACCTTCACCTGCTCCATTTATGCAGGCCACACAGTACATGCCAGCCCCTACTCTCGGTCATACTCCTATTACCACAGATGCACTTGTCCAAGTCCTTGACTCTGTATGCCAAGCCTTAAAGTACCTAAAAAGCCAATCCCCTGCACCACGCGAGTCATCCGTAAGTCGGGCAGTGTCCCCAAAACCACGTTCCAGTTGCCCAGGTGCTGGAGAGCTTCCATCTGGAGATTGTGTCTGCTGTACTTATTGTGAGCGTCCTGGGCACTATAAGTATCAATGCTATAAGTTTAATGGGTCACCACTGAGGCCGAGGGCCGCCCCTCGGGGAGGTGAATCCAAAGGCCCAGAGGGACCGTCACAATGGGTCTCCCGGTTTGTCTCCAAATGCCTGTATATAACCATATGGATTGATGGTGTACCCTTGAAAGCTTTGTTAGACACTGGTTCACAAGTTACCACCATTGACCGCCGAACTTTTGACAAGAATTGGGACTATGATATTCTGAATCCAGTGGGCAAAGCAAAGTTACTTGTGATTGCAAGTAATTGTCAATCTGTTCCCCAGCTAGGCTACTGGGAACCCATCATCCAAATTGGGGATCGTAAGTTACCAGGTCAAGGTGTAAATGTTACTAAGGCTAAGGGAGATACAACAGCAGTAGTGCTAGGTATGAATGTTATGCGACATGTGTTTCCTGAATTGCTCGCTGCCTTGCATGCTTCTCTCCCTTCTGCTCCTCCCCCTTACAGGAAAGCTGTTCAACGGACCGTCAAAGTGCTCTGTGCCCAACAGAAGTTTACCAACTGTAAAGGTGAGATCTGCCGTGTGCTTATCACCAACACGTAACCAATTGCCTTTTCGGCCAACAGCAAGACTTTAGTCTTGTGCCGAGCCCGTCCAGGAGCACTTCTTGAATCCATCCCAATTGAAGGACAGCCCCTGATAAAAGCTGCCAGAAGTATCGTCAGTGTCTCAAACGGTAGAGTGCCAGTACAGCTAATCAACCTGAGAGATGCACCCATCGAGCTATACAAGTTTAATTCAGTTGCTCAACTGTACAGCTTTGATCCTGAAGACATCCTAGATGACGAGACACTCGCTCATCAAAAGTCGATGAAAGCCGCTCCCAGATGCTCTAATACATCCACTACCTTCTGATGGAATGAACTTAATGTCGGGGATGCCAACACTCCCATCGAACACATCCAGGGTGTCACCAAAGTTGCTAAACGACACAGCCAAGCTTTCAGCAAGCACCCACTCGACTTTGGCAGGACATCCCTGATACAACACAGAATCCAAACAGGTGATCATCCTCCTATCAAGGAAAGACACCATCCAGTACCTCCTGCTAACTATCAGCAAGTAAAGACGCTGTTAAAGGAGATGAAAGATTATAAAGTCATTCGAGAAAGTCAAAACCCATGGGCTGCACCAATCGTCCTGGTGAAGAAGAAGGATGGTAACATCAGGTTTTGTGTCGACTACAGAAAGCTGAACAGCGTTACGCACAAAGACGCCTATGCTCTTCCACGGATTGAAGAATCCATCACGGCTCTTGGCTCAGCTGCATATTACTCCATTCGTGACTTGACCAGTGGCTATTGGCAGGTACCCATGGCTCCTGAAGATAGAGAGAAGACAGCCTTCACCACCCCGATGGGACTCTACGAGTTCGATGGTATGCCATTTGGGTTATGCACTGCTCCTGCTACATTTCACCGACTCATGGAGAGATGTCTTGGTCACCGCAACTTCCAAAGTGTTCTGTTATATCTCGATGATGTGATCGTGTATTCCCGTACGTATGAAGAACACTTACGCCATCTTGCAGAAGTATTCCAGGTACTCATTGAACATGGCCTGAAACTAAAACCATAAATAAGTGCCATCTGCTCAAGCCGAAGGTCAAATACCTGGGTCATGTTTTAAGTGCCGAAGGTATCCAGCCTGATTCTGACAAAATATCAGCTGTGAATGACTGGGATACTCCAGAGAGAACTGTGAAAGAAGTCAAGAGTTTCCTAGGGTTTGCAGACTAATACCCCGCCGCTTCATCACTCATTTGGCGCAAATAGCAGAACCCCTTACAGAACTGCTATGAGGTTGCCCTAGAGAACACTACAACAGAAGACTTCCAATTGCTTGGTCTGAATGACAAGAAACTACCTTTCAGATGCTGAGAAGCTTACTAACTGTCATGATTTGCAGTCTTGCCTGTCCTGTATTTTGTATAATATGTCATTTAACTTTCCTCTGGTTCATTTGCTGTAAATTAACCATGTCTCCTTCCCCCAATACTTGCAATGTCTTGTGATGTACCTGGACCATAATCTAATTTAGGCTTGTGTCAACAGCTAGTGGAACTTTGGCTATTGTTTTCCTAAGCAGAAGATAACCTACAATACACATCCTGTAGACTAAGTGGAGCCCTTACATTTCTAGAATCTTCTGATGGACCAAACCATTGAATAGTAGGTGTGACCCCTACCCCCCTTCAGATGGACTGATCCCAGGAGCCCTGACAATACATTCTTGCTTTAAGATCAGATGTGAGTTGGATGCTAAAAGAGAAGGGCGAGGCTGTCTGAGGAAGCTTCGGCCTCTGTGTGATCGTGGTGGATTTCTGGGACTCTTAAAGGACTATGGTTTTGTGATCTGGCACAAGGATTGTCGGGAGGTGCCCCCGAATCAGTTTCCTGTGGACTTATTTTGGGACTCTGCAAATTACCTTCGTGTTGTTCCTGTTTTTTGGTCAATAAATCTGTTGGATTATTCCCAGGCCTGTTGTCCCTCCTTGCTCTGGAGAGTACTCCCGTCACAAACTGGTGGCAGCGGTGGGATCAGAGCAGAAGGAATGGAGGACAACGGCCCATCAACATCTGGAACCAGCACCGCAGAGTACAAGAACTGGACTGCGGTGAACCTACAAACAAAGGCCCGTGAACTGGGAGTCAGCTACAAGGGACTCTCCAAGGAGCAGCTGATTGAGGCTTTGGAAGCAGTTCACCTGCAAGATGATGCTGAGGAAGGATCCTCACAGCAAAGAGAGGAAAGGCGGCAGTCGGAGGTAAATACCCAAAAAAGTCAGTGGGTTGTGTGGTACGAGGAGGAGATGGCCTTGCTGGGAGAAGAGGCTACCATAGAAGATAAGAGGGAGGTCATGCGCACAGCCAAGGAGAGGCAGCGCAGGATGGAGGAGAGGGCAATGCTGGAGAGGGAGATCACTTTGGAGGCAGCGAGAAGCTCCAGACAGACTGTACCCACAGCATCCCCCATGAGGGAACTCCCCAGAGTGTCCCGCAAAGACTTCAAGCCGTTTAATGAGGCTTCCGGTGACATTGAGGGCTTTTTCCTGGACTTTGAGCATCAGTGTCGATTAATGGAAGTCCCGGAATGGGAGCGCGTCCGACATCTTGTGGGGCTCTTAGAGGGTGGAGCTGCCGCAGCCTATAGAGCTATGGACCCTCGGTTGAACTGTGAGTATGCGGAGATTAAACAGACTATTATAGAACATTATGCTGTGACCCCAGACACTTACAGGACTCAGTTCCGTACTTTAGCCTGTGATGAGGAAGTGTCCTTCAAGATGTATGCTCACAAACTCAAACATATATGTCATCGCTGGCTGGAGGCAGAGGAGGCAATAACCTGGGAAACGTTCCTGCAGGTCATCCTAAAAGAGCAGTTTTATTTTAAGTGCCCCGCTGAGATCCGGGAATGGGTGCGTGAAAGGAGACCAGCAACAGTGGAGGAAGCTGCAGCTCTAGCTGATGAGGCTCTCACCATCAAGCCTCAGTGGAAAAAATTACTACTCAGGGAGAAAAACACTACCAGCCCCCCAACGCTGGCGGCCCCTGGTCCTTCTGCCTCCAATATTCACCATCCCACTAGACCATCAACTCATGGTGACCTTCGTGTGACTGTGCCTCGCATTACTCCTGCTCCACCTTTGGGACTACGACGTGGAGGAAGAATCCCAGAGCGCAGATGCTATGGATGTGGGCAGCCCGGGCATATGCAATTCCAATGTCCAGGTGTACGGAGGCAGAACACCTACAGACCGCCTTTGCCTGTTCATTATCTACAGACCCCCTCACCTGGAGAAGAGATGGATTCAGTGCCTGATGACTTGCCAAGTGACTCTGATATCCTGGCTTCCCTACCAGGAGTCTATGGGGTGCGAGCCCCAGCCACCTGTTCTTCTGATCTTCAGCACAAACATCTACAGGAGGTCGTGCTGGATGGTCAAAAAGTTGTTGGCTTCCGTGACACTGGGGCTTTTCTCACCATAGCCGATCCCCGAGTAATTCAACCAGAAGCAATTCAAAAGGGACCAGGAATTGCCATTGAATTGGCTGGAGGTACCCAGAGATATATTCCAAGAGCGAGTGTGACCCTGGATTATGGCTTTGGGGCCAAACAATGCATGGTCGGTGTGATGAGCGGCCTCCCTGCAGACGTTCTTCTAGGAAATGATGTGGGGAATCTTCATTGCCACTTTGTCGGTGCGGTAACCCGAAGTCAAGCCAAGAGAGCAGCAAATGTGGACGTGTACAACCCATCCATGGAAATGAGGCCACCAGAACTGCCGTCACAGCCGGTGAGTGATTCTTCTTGTGGGGATAATATGAATGTTACCTGGGATAAAGTTCAGTTTAGACAAGAAGTGGAGATTGACCCCACCCTAGCTAGTTTTAGAGCTCGAGCTGAAATAGGGCAGCTAGGGGAGAATGGAGAAAGAATTATCAGAGAAAATGGACTTCTGTATCGGGTTACCAATGCCGACTCCCTAGATAAGCCCTGGACTTATAGCAAACAGCTGATTGTTCCTCAGAAATACAGAATTCCCCTATTACACCTTGCTCATGATATTCCTACTGCTGGCCATCAAGGCAAAACCCGCACCGAGAGGCGATTGACTCAATCTTTCTATTGGCCTGGGATTTCCCAAGCAGTGGCGCATTTCTGCCGAACTTGCGACATATGTCAGCGTAGAGGGCGACCCGGAGATCACCCAAAGGCACCCCTGCAACCGCTCCCTATAATAGAAGAACCCTTTCAAAGAGTAGCTGTTGATATCATTGGACCTCTGGCTAAACCAAGTAAATCTGGAAAGCAGTACATTCTCACTGTTGTGGACTATGCCACCCGATATCCAGAAGCGGTGGCCTTGTCAAGTATTTCTGCAGCCAAGGTGGCCGAGGCCCTGGTTACCATTTTCACCAGAGTAGGATTTCCCAGTGAGATCTTGTCGGACCAAGGCTCCCAGTTCATGTCAGAGCTGGTCCAGTGTCTGTGGCGCACCTGTGGAGTACGAGCGATCCGCACGACCCCGTATCATCCCCAAACAAATGGACTTTGTGAACGATTTAATGGCACTCTGAAGAATATGCTGAGGGCCTTCACTGACAGAGATTCAAACTGGGAGAAGTACCTACCCCATCTCTTGTTTGCCTATCGGGAAGTTCCCCAGGAGTCCACTGGGTTCTCCCCCTTTGAACTACTCTTTGGAAGAAAGGTCCGAGGACCCTTAACCCTGCTCAAGGAATACTGGGAGGGGCAAGTTGAAGATACAGGGGCCCCTGTTGTCCCTTATGTCCTAAAGCTGCGAGAAACCCTGGCCCAACTTGCTAGTTTTGCCCAGAGTCATGTGCGGATGGCTCAAACCAGACAGAAGACATGGTATGACCGTAAAGCACGCTACCGGGAGTTTGTAGAAGGACAACAGGTCTTAATGATTGTTCCCCATCGGCAGAATAAACTGCAGACAACATGGGAGGGTCCCTTCCGGGTTCTCAGAAAACTGAATGACACCAATTACCTTCTTGCTTTAGATGATCAGGGGCTAAGACAAAAGACTGTCCATGTGAATATGATTAAGGAGTACCATGACCGGACCCTTCCAATGATAGCAAGCTGTCGGCTAGCTTCAGAGGACGGTCAAGAGGATGAGGACTCCCTACCTGATCTTGTGGAAGCAGCGAGAGCCCCATCCACTGTGGAACAGGTTCCTCTGGGAGATCACCTGGATTCCTTACAGAAAAACCAGATGCTGGGAGTGCTTCAACAGAGACGTGCTGCTTTCTCATCCCAACCAGGTCGAACCACCGTCACCCAACATCATGTGGACACTCAGGGCATCCGTCCCATACAACAGGCTCCTTACCGGGTACCTGAATCAGTTCGAAACACCATGCAGCACGAACTGGAGGAGATGCTACAGCTTGGGGTAATCCAGGCCTCCCATAGCCCTTGGGCCTCTCCTGTGGTGTTAGTACCCAAGAAGGATGGGAGTACTCGATTTTGTGTGGACTATCGACGACTAAACGACCATACCGTCAGTGATCCTTACCCAATGCCTCGTATTGACGAACTTCTAGACCGACTGGCTGGATCCCGATATGTCACTATCTTTGATCTCAGTAAGGGATACTGGCAAATCCCTCTGACGGAGGAGGGGAGAGAACGGTCCGCTTTTATAACCCCCTTTGGTCTGTATGAATTCCTAAATATGCCCTTTGGAATGAAGAATGCCCCGGCCACCTTCCAGAGAATGGTGGACCAGATCCTCCGGGGATGTGGTGACTTTGCTTGTGCCTACTTGGATGATATCGCTATCTTCAGCCAGACGTGGGAGGAACATCTGAACCAAGTAGCCGTTATTCTTGACCTGCTTCTTGCAGCAGGCCTAACCATTCGACCAGATAAATGCCAATTGGGGATGGGTGAAGTCCAGTACCTAGGGCATAGAGTAGGAGGAGGGAAGCTCCGTCCCGAACCTGCCAAAATCCAGGCTATTAGAGACTGGCCTGTACCCCAAACTAAGAAACAAGTTATGGCTTTTTTGGGCACTGCCAGTTATTACCGAAAATTTGTTTCGCATTTCAGCACTGTGGCCAAGCCTCTTACCGACCTGACCAAGAAAACGATGCCCCGGCTGGTGATCTGGACTCCAGCCTGTGATGAGGCTTTTAACCAGCTGAAGGACGCTCTGGTCTGTGACCCTGTTCTGGCTGCTCCAGACTACAAGAGGAGATTCATTGTGCAGACGGACGCCTCTGCTTATGGACTGGGAGCTGTCCTCAGCCAGGTGAATGCAGCTGGGGACGAGCACCCCATTGCCTACCTCAGCCGGAAACTGCTGGACCGAGAAGTGGCCTATGCAACTGTTGAAAAAGAATGTCTGGCTGTAGTGTGGGCCCTTAGGAAACTAAGGCCGTATCTGTATGGACGAGAATTCACTGTCATTACTGATCACAATCCCCTCACCTGGCTGAACCGAGTCTCTGGGGACAATGGACGCTTACTACGATGGAGCCTGGCACTGCAGCCCTATAACTTTACCATACAGTATAGAAGAGGCAGCCAACACCAAAATGCAGATGGACTGTCCAGGCAAGAGGAGCCCTGAGTCCTGTCAGCCATGCCTGTGTGTACTTAACCAGTGACCTGTAGAGGTCCCTAGTACGTACACAAATTGGGAGGGGAAGGGATTGTCATGATTTGCAGTCTTGCCTGTCCTGTATTTTGTATAATATGTCATTTAACTTTCCTCTGGTTCATTTGCTGTAAATTAACCATGTCTCCTTCCCCCAATACTTGCAATGTCTTGTGATGTACCTGGACCATAATCTAATTTAGGCTTGTGTCAACAGCTAGTGGAACTTTGGCTATTGTTTTCCTAAGCAGAAGATAACCTACAATACACATCCTGTAGACTAAGTGGAGCCCTTACATTTCTAGAATCTTCTGATGGACCAAACCATTGAATAGTAGGTGTGACCCCTACCCCCCTTCAGATGGACTGATCCCAGGAGCCCTGACAATACATTCTTGCTTTAAGATCAGATGTGAGTTGGATGCTAAAAGAGAAGGGCGAGGCTGTCTGAGGAAGCTTCGGCCTCTGTGTGATCGTGGTGGATTTCTGGGACTCTTAAAGGACTATGGTTTTGTGATCTGGCACAAGGATTGTCGGGAGGTGCCCCCGAATCAGTTTCCTGTGGACTTATTTTGGGACTCTGCAAATTACCTTCGTGTTGTTCCTGTTTTTTGGTCAATAAATCTGTTGGATTATTCCCAGGCCTGTTGTCCCTCCTTGCTCTGGAGAGTACTCCCGTCACACTAACTTCCCCTCCAATTCTGGCGTATCCTGACTACAGCCACCCTTTCCGTCTCTACACGGATGCCAGCTATCAAGGCCTCAGGGAGGTACTATCACAAGTCCAGAATGGCAAAGAGTGTCATTGCCTATGCCAGCCGAAGCTTGAGAGGCGCTGAGAGGAATGATAACAATTACAGCTCATTCAAGTTATAGCTGCTAGCTCTTGTGTGGGCCGTCACCGAGAGGTTCAAATATTACCTCGCGGCTACCCCCTTCACCGTTTACACGGACAATAATCCTCTCGCTCACCTTAATACTGCACGGCTAGGTGCTCTGGAGCAGAGATCAGCTTCAAGGTTGGCGAGTTTCTGCTTTGACATAAGTATCGCAGTGGCAAGATCAACATCAATGCAGATGTGATATCTTGTTTGCCCCATAGGAGAAGGGCCTCCTGATGAAGATCTGTGGGAAGATGTTGAGATGCCTCCTGTTATGAATAGGTCACCGAGGAGGATGTCAGGAATAGGCTAAGCCACCAGGAAACCAGAAAGGTTGGTAACTTAGCGGATTTCAGACCCCTAATCCTAACAACACAACTAGCAGTAGCCGTGGGGCGTACCTACGATGCACTAGACGCCTCGGCACAGCCGGAGAACTAATTAAGCCTAAAGCAAGAAAGGTGAAATCTAAACTGCCCCGGAGTAGAACCCTAAAGAAATAGCCCCCAAACATATATTGTCGGTGAGACAAGATGAGGCACAAACACAGGCAGAAAATAGACTGAGCAAATGATGGGGCCCAAACTGTCTAGATAGGAAAGGAAAGACACTGTCTGCGATCACGCAAAAACCCTAAAAAATCCAAAACGTCTGATGTACAAAAACACTGAGGTCTCACGACCTCTCCCCCACTATATCAGCATTCTGGTGTGAACTGGCAGCAAAGCAAAAGAGACTAATATAACAGGGGACTGGACAAACTGACACAAGCTGTAACATATGGAGCGGGGTCCAGTATGCCACAGCAGGGAGCACGCTGAACCCTCACAGCAAAGCAGAAAGAGGAAAAACCAGATCAGATGCAAAGGATTAGCAAATGAACAACTTAGCTGAAAAATGCAGGATCAGGAAGGAGACAGCAGACCTCAAAATGCACAGGAAGAAACCAATCACCAGCAGCAACTGAGGGAAGCTTGCTCACTTATATCCTCCCAGTCAGTAACCCCTAACTTCCAATCATTGCCGTCAGGTGGCAGACTTCTGTCAACCCAGCCAGCTCCACTACCCACAGTAACCACCAGAGGGAGCCCTGACTCAGAAGTCAGATCAAGAGAATTCACAACAGCCTCCTTTCTATCAAAGATTTGCTACACAGAACGCCACTGCTGCTACACAAACTGATGCAGTCTCTCAACCAAAACCGGATTTGTCCCAAGATCCATTGAGATGGCAAACCCTTCAAAAGGAGTCTCGTGTCCTAGGAAAACTCGATTCACTCTGGGAAACAGAGTGCTACACAATTACAGCTATCGTATATCCGGAGTCCGATGTATATGAAGTGAAGAAACCCGGAATGGCCCCACAGACAGTGCACAGAAACCGCATGAAGTTATGTACAAAAGAGAATCCACTGGTGATTTCCTCACCTCCTCCACAAATCATGCCATTTTACACACCAAATCCTACCTTGGAGCCACCACCCTGACAACCCACGGTGGAAGAGTCTCCTTTCCACTATCAATTTATCCTCCCATGCTATCACTATGTCCCTATCTCGATTCCTGCTCCAGTTGTTGCTCCTTTGCCAATCCCACCTGAACCAGCAGACTGTTTCATTCCTGCTCAAGAGGAAGATGAAAGGTTGAGGTGTTCAGAGCGAAGCACAAAGGGAACACTTCCAGCCCTCTACAGAGACTATAAAAAAAATTAATAATATCCTGTTTCATCTGTATATTTAGTTAGCTAGTCAGTTTAGTAACGTTTACGCCTCTGCACCTAGATAATACCATGCACTTTGCTTATTTGCATTATTTTCCTCTGCAGCCGTGGACTTATTATGGACTGGTGGTTGCCACTAAATTGCCTTTCCAGAGCCTTTAATATGGACGATAGTATATTGCGGAAAGAGACTCTATTTCACACTGGCACTTCCACCTTCATGTTTTGCAGATGTTTATTGCATATTGTTGTCCCATATATCTGAGCATGCTTGCCTTGGTGTTGCTTTACATTACTTGTATATTTCCTTCTTTAGTAGTCCACCACTCGCACAGTGGCCGAGGATGGCTTATCTTCAGAGGGGAAGTATGTAGTGACCCAGTCCAGAGTGTGTCCGTCCCTTTAAGTAATACTGAATTGTGAGTAGCTTCTGTACACTACTGCTCACTCTATAACTGGCCCTTTACATTATTTGTGAGCTGTAATTCTCCATTTCTAGTCACCTTCATTTTAGATGCAATGCATTTCTTGTTTGCTGTGTTTTGTCGCCATCTGATGGTGAAAGTGTACAGTAGCTGAATTATTGTTTTGTAAGGATGTGAGATGTGAATTCGGTCTCCTATTGTCCAGCTCCTAGTCACATGGTCAACTGGAGGAGCTGTTTTTCCAGGCAAGTCTAGAATGTTCTTTTGTCTGAGGGATGCCTTTAGGGAGAGCAGAACTCACGTGGAGGAGGTTTTTACCTCAAGATCTTCTTCAGGCATAAAAGCCTGAGTTCCCTCTAACCTGTACAGACATCATTCTATTTCTGACAGGATTCACCACATGTAAAGTATTGCTGACAGGATTCATCACATCTAAAGAATTGCTTAAAGGATTCACCACATCTAAAGTCTTTATGACAGGATTCACCACAGTTTCTACATTCACGTTTAAGTACTTGTGCACGTGCCGTGACACACTGTAGAGCTAACACCAAGTGCAGGTCTGTAACCTCTAATTGCTGCGTCTACCTCCCTCTGTAAAATGCCAAAGACAGTATTCTTAAAGCTCCAGACCCCAATCACATCTCAGCATCTAAGTGTGAACTGTAATTGCCTTGGACTACCCATGAGAGACTGTTCCTTATTTGTTTCAAGTTATAATTCCTGTTCCTGCTGAAGTAAAAGCAACTGTTATCCCCGAGACCGGTGTGTGTCGTAATTCCTTCGGCTGCAGACACCATGTGGGGGTGGATAGCAGGGAACGTTCGGCCTGGTCATTACACATTTTGTTGCGGTTGCCGCATCGTCAAAACGATGCATGCGGACGCATCCGCATACATCCAAACGCCCTACATACTTAAAGATAGGTACGCAGGCCGCATGCAGACATAGGCGAAGCTGACCGGAGGAGGTGCAGCAATGGGCGGAGCTTCAGAGAAACTATGCAGCCCTTCGCCGCTCTGCTCAAACGCTAGTGTGAAATTAGCCTAAGGTTGTTAATCCAGCACTGAGGTGAGATAAAACACTTACAAGGAAAAAGCAGCATCTTCTTTTTGCCTTTCTGATTAACTCTGTTCTTCCCTTCTCTTCTCCATAGACTTTAATTGGAAGATGTAATATGAAAAAGCTGGCAGTTTTTCTGGTCTTGAGCTAGAGAGATTTTAACTGATTTCAGTGTGAATAATGAATTTTGATGATAGGGGAGAAGAAAGGACTCATTGGTGGAGAAAGATGCCTATTTCTCTGATAGATATATTTCATGTATTTTCCTTTACTTTTGATCTCAATAGTTTGTTGTGACCATTCCAGCACTAGTGGACACAGACAGAAGAGGCCCCTTTGCAAGATCAATGAATAAGCACCTTGTAGTACAATAGCTCATCTTAATGTACATTTCCAAATTCTTTGGAGGTGAAAATGGGCCCCCTTATCTCTTAGGCCCCTGTACAGTTGCACAGGTTGCACCATTGTTATGTCCGCCCCTGCTTGGTAGCCCCAATAATGCAGTGAAGCAGAAATATTAGAGAAATACTCTGTATACATACTTTTATTGTGAGCCATTGGTCCTGTCCAAGAGTGCACTTTGCATTTTCCTGCTGATTGTGCATGCATTTGCAGATTCCACATGCTAATCTTTGATGAAGGTTAATTGCCCCCTTAGTTAAGATGCTAAATTTAAAAAAAAAAAATAATTTTTTATATTAGTGGGGATATAGGCAATATCAAGTGCGGCTGGACAGACTATATCTTGCTTGGAGCATCTGCAGAGCGAAGCGTCCCGTGGTTCTCCCTGGGTATCCCGCACACCCCGTTAGCTCACTCTTCGCTCGCCATGGTCCACGCTTCCTCTCGTCAACGACATTTGATTGGTAATGAGTTTTAGGCAGATGCAGATGCTGATGCGCTCGCATTTTGTAATTACATATTATGTAAATGTATTCCCGACTGGGGTTTTATGATGTTACTGATGGGATCGGGGCTGTAAACAAAACAAAGCAGGAGATTTGCAACTCTATCAGACGACAAAAGCCTCTTAAATATTACTGGGAACTCTTGTGGTGGTTGGGAAAACATTCATCGATCTTTAGCCTCCTGAAGCCCGGCTGTTTCTGCTTGATAGACTTAGGAGAGGGATGTTTCTAAAGGGTACCTGTCAGCAAGGATTTTCCTAGCAACCTGAGATACTGCAGGCTGCATATCTTCAAGCATACCTAATCCGTAATTGCTCCTAAATTCATGTTTTATTGATATGCAAATTTGCTTCACATGGCAAAGTTGTGTGCATGGAGCTTGTACAGGGGTCAGATCGTTAGGGCGCAGTCAGACAGCCGTATAAATCGTACCGAGATCAGTGCACGGACTTTCTGGTGGCTCTCCTGCTTCATGTAGTACTATGCAGCTGACACACTCAGGTCAGGAGAGCCACCAGACAGTCTGTGCATTGCGTTCTGATTTTGACGTGATTTAGTCTGACTGTGCCCATACTGTGGTTCTGTATTTCAGAGCCAGAGGTACTTGTTTTGCCATATGGTGCCCCTGTATGGCACCCTGTGCAACAATAGAACCAGTGCATCTAGAGGGGAAGACATCTGCACTACAACATATGAACGTGTATCGGTATGCCTCCATATTAAATTGGAGACCCTAAGATATACAGTACAGCTTCACTTATCCCAGATCCATCATCTGCAGTAGAGTGTGCACTGCAGCTTAAAGGGTTATTGCCAGACTTAAATGTTATCCCTTATCCTATGGTCCCAGCTATCCTGAGAATGGGGATCTCTACTCCATTCATAGTATAGGAGACTCCCAGAGAAAGCCATGTACAGTGCTCAGCTATTTATGTCAGTCGTCCCATAGATGAATGATGGAGAGTGGTTACAAAAAGCTTTTCTTACTCTGGAGGACCCTACTTGTCCTGCTTTAAAGGCCGCTGATTGTTTTAAATTGGCATCGTGCAATACTTAAACCTCCCCTGTGGTGGCGCTGAAGGGAAATTGAACACTAAAGGCTCATTCAGACGTCTGTGCAAATCAGTCCAAAATCGGACCCCTATTGCACGAACTGGCCATGGGTCTTCTGACTTGAGCATGACCCGCTTTGTGTATTTCAATGAGGTTGTCCCACTCAGGACGAGAGCCACGAGCAGTCCGTGCACAGCGGTCCAATGTCGGACTGATTTACACAGACGTCTGACTGAACAGTAACGCTATGTGCCCACATAGCGATTCTGAAGCAGAATAAACCTGAGCAGAATCGTACACCCTGCTCCCAGGAAAATGCATGCATTTTTTTACGCGCTTTTGTAAGCGTGTGTCAAGCGTTTTTGTAAGCATTTTCCTAAGATTTTTTGCCCATATAATTGATGGTATGCGGAATCGTGTGCGATTCTGCAAAATTAATGAACATGCTGCGTTTTTAAACGCTAAGCGTTTCCGCGGCGGATAAAAACGCACCATTAGCATATGTGCGTTTTTCATTGCAAATCCATTGGATGCTTTTCTTAAGCGTTTCTGCAGCAGAAACTCTTGTCTAAAAGCGCTGCAGAAACGCTTAAAAAACGCTACGTGGGCATACAGCCTAAGGGGCAGCCTGTTTACACAGAAAGGTAACCATGAAACGAGCGTTCTTAACAACACTTTTGCCTGATAATTCAGTTTTCCCCACAGATCTCACAGCTGATTGCTGAGGGTTCCAGTAGGGAATGTGTTATAATTAGTTTCCCAGAATTATATTTTATTTCTACTCTACGATTTTCAGTCTGGTGAAAATAAAAAACTGTTGCTACTAGGAGTCATTAGCATGGATATTAGCCGCTGTTTTTTTTTTTTTTTTTTTTTTTTACATTACATTTTATAGTTGTAGAAACTTTTATTTGGACTTTCCAAATTCTCATTGCTCCATGCAGAATATTGTTGACTATTATAAACTTTCATGTCCCACCTGCTTTATCGCTTTCCCCTTCCCTGTTCTCCCGCTGATACTTAGAAATGTGTTTCATGAACTCTTTCATCCGTTCCGGAAGATGACCATTTGGAATCTGTATTTGCTCACTAATTTACCTTGTTCATTACTGGAGGAATTGATCCCTGCATTTCCTGTAGATACTTTTTCTTTATTTATGTAACAGCTTCTGTTTAGTACTATTGACCCTTTACTAATGTTGCTCTCCGTTATTTGTATCTCTCCTTATTCTTAAAGGGATTCTCTGCTTTACACAATCACTTTTAAGAAGGTGTGTCTTTATAAAATGACCTTTTGTTTGTATCAGGTTTTTGTGTATATTTTTTTAAAGTAATATAGTTAGTAAGGCCGAAAAAAGACATTAGTCCATCCAGTTCAGCCTATATTCCGTCAGAATAAATCCCCAGATCTACATCCTTTAAAGAACCTAACAATAACTGTAAGATACAATATTGTTACGCTCCAGGAAGACATCCAGGCCTCTCTTGAACCCTTCGACTGAGTTCGCCATCACCACCTCCTCAGGCAGGGAATTCCAGATTCTCACTGCCCTATCAGTAAAGAATCCTCTTCTATGTTGGTGGAAAAACCTTCTCTCCTCCAGACGCAGAGAATGCCCCCTTGTGACCGTCACCTTCCTTGGTATAAACAAATCCTCGGAGAGATATTTGTATTGTCCCCTTATATACTTGGTTATTTTTTTATATCACGCTAGTGATTTTTTTTATATCACCATCTAGAGTAAAGAACATGAGAAATCTTACCATTTTCACACTGGCCACTAGGTCTTACACTACTTCCTATTCTGGACAGAGGACTTTCCATCTGTCTCATTATTATCACAGAGAGGATTATAGTGACTGATAATTCCTCTATGTACAATGCACAGGTTCCATCACAATTGGGGATATCACTGCTAACTTCCTCCTCCTCCTGTACAATGATTAATAATG
The DNA here is from genome assembly GCF_039654945.1 of Dendrobates tinctorius. Lineage (NCBI taxonomy): Eukaryota > Metazoa > Chordata > Amphibia > Anura > Dendrobatidae > Dendrobates > Dendrobates tinctorius. The sequence goes on along the minus strand of NW_027361682.1, from coordinate 26,824,859 downwards.
TTACTATATAAAGACGATTACAAAGAAATCTCCATTCACAATAGGTGATATCACAGTTGTTCTCCTGTACAATAACTGATAACGCCTCCATGTACAGTAGGTAACAAAGGATCATTGACAATAGTTGATGTTACAGCTCACCTCCTCCTGTACAATGACTGATAACACATCTATATACAGTAGTTAACACAGGATCCACCATTCACAATAGTTGATGTCACAGCTCACCTCCTCATCCTGTACAGTGACTATTAATTCCTCTATATACAGTAGATAACACAGGATCCAGCCATTCACAATAGGTGATGTCACATCTCACCTACTCATATAATAAGAAAGATAACTTACTGTTCTGTACATATGAAGTTCCAGCAGTCTCATTATCACAGATAATTATTACAATGACTGATAACACCTCCATGTACAGTAGTTAACTCCAAGATCCACCATTCAAAAAAGATAATGTCACGATGTACCCTTCCCCCTCCATGTAAAATGAAGGATAGCCTGAGTTGTACAAATGACTCTTCAGCAGTCTTATCATCAGAGACAGGATTACTATGAGAGATGACAAGTTTAAGTACAGTAAGTAATACCCGAACCACCATTCACAATAGGGGATGACGCAGCTCACCTATTTCCCCTTATGTAAAGTGAAAGATAAGTTCCTGAGCTGTACAAATTACTTTTTAGCAGTCTCTTAATCATCACAGACAGAATTGATGACATTGACAAGTCTCTGCACAGGAAATAATACATAATCCACCATTCACAATGTGATGTCACAGGTCACCGCCTTCACCAACCTTCTCAGTGACCTTTGTCTACATTAGAGCATGCTCAGATTATTCTCCTGTATAAATAAATAGGGTTGAAGTCAGTCCATTAGTGTTAATAGTGATAAAAGTCTAATATTAGGTTAAGTGGCCAGTATAAAAATGTCAAAGAGGGAAAGGAATGTCTGTGTAATGTAGGACAGGACCTCCAGGTGGAAAAAAAAACACCCTCCGCTCCACCGAAAAGATGGGGATCCTGAACATGGGCCCCTGCCTAATAAATCAGAATTAATATGCTAAAGTGGACCGTTCCTTTAATATTGTGCAGAACATGGCTGTGTTTTTATGTGTTTGATTATCTGAGTGGCTGAGAATAATTAAAATTGCTTATGAAATATAGCCTTGTCCTTATCATTGCACGCAGACAAGCCGTCTGGGAGGGATGCACTTCCAGGCAGTGCTTCTCCATTTGTGTATATGAGCCCATACCTAATGCACAGCTTTCAAATCATCGCATAAACTCAATCTCCCAGACAGAGAGGGCTAATGAGTAATCTGGGGCCCCTTACCAAATATCGGAAAGGCAATGCTTCTTTGTAGCAGCATCAGCCCACATCATCTCAACTTATTCCAGGAGATGTTAAGGAGTTGCGGATAGGATGCATTAAGTGCCGCCGTCGCGCTCTGCTTACACGTCCTGTACTTGATTCTGTTGTGGAGCCATTTTTGGAATTAAAAAAAACGGAAATAAAACATTCCTTTACAGGACCCATTCATGTGAGAGGGAACAGAGGTGTCTTAAAATGTCTCCTGTTTGCTTCTTTTTCTTTTGCTATCTGATTTTTAGCCAGAAAAAAAAGAGAATGGTAACTGTACATGAGCATGGTCAGGCCATTTTTTTTCCAGATTCGGAGAAATTAGTCGTGTGAGCATTATACTGACACACACGGGGCCCCTACGTTTCACTAGAAAATATATCCCATGCCCTCTTTTGCTTTTTACTGCACAAACACAGTGAAGAGAACTTTAAATGGGAGATTTTACACAAGGGAGGCGTCGCTCCATGCAAACTCTCTAAAACCAACAAGCTCCTCTCAGTTGAAGCCCCTAGTGCTAGCAGAAACTATTTATTGTTAGGTTTTCTAATTGGTGTCTGACAGCACTATAAGAGCTGGGACGGACTTACTTTCCCTCACTTGCCAGCATCCATTTCATCTGCTATTGCTGCTATTGTCCAATGGCCTGCTTGGTCCAAATGGAAGGCTCATCTGTCTATTATGCATCCATGCAGCTTGACATAGAGAAGAATAGGAGCAGAAAGACACAGATCCGCTCCCACTTCCTGTAGAGAGACAGACCCACGTTCATTTCCTGTAGAGACAGTCCCACACCCACTTCCTCTAGAGACAGACCCACCCTCATTTCCTGTAGCGAGAACGACCCACACCCTCTTCCTCTAGAGACAGTCCCGCCCCCACTTCCTGTAGAGATACAAATACCCACCCCCACTTCCTGTAGAAATACAAATATCCGCCCCCACTTCCTGTAGAAATACAAATACCCACCATACAAATACCCGTCCCCACTTACTGTAGATATATAAATACCAGCCCCCACTTTCTGTAGAGATACAAATACCCGCCTGCACTTCCTGTAGAGATACAAATTCAAACCCCCACTTCCTATAGAGATACAAATACCCTCCCCCACTTCCTGCAGATACAAATACCCTCCCCCACTTCCTGCAGATGCAAATACCCACCCCCACTTTCTGTAGAGATACAAATACCCGCCTCAACTTCCTGTAGCGATACAAATACCCACCCCCATTTCGTGTAGCAATACAAATACCCCCCACTTGCTGTAGAGATACAAATACCCACCCCCATTTCGTGTAGCGATACAAATACCTGCCCCCACTTCCTGTAGTGATACAAATCCCGCCCCCACTTCCTGTAGAGATACAAATGCCCTCCCCCACTTCCTGCAGATACAATACCCTCCCGCACTTCCTGCAGATGCAAATACCCACCCCCACTTTCTGTAGATACAAATACCCGCCTCCACTTCCTGTAGCGATATAAATACCCACCCCCATTTTGTGTAGCAATACAAATACCCGCCCCCACTTTCTGTAGAGATACAAATACCCACCCCTGTTATGATTGAGTCACCGTAGGAGGCAAAAACAGAAATGCTAGCTAAGTCCAGAAAACTAGAGAGGTTGGCAGCTATGGGATTGCAGACCCCTGAACCTATCAACACAACTAGCAGTAGCCGTGGGGGGTTCCTACGATGCCCTAGACCCCTCGATCACAGCCGGAGGACTAAATAGCCTAAAGACAGAAAGGGAAATCTAAACTGCCCCAGAGCAGACCCCAAAGCAAAAGGCAGCCCCCCACATATAATGACGGTGAAGCAAGAAGAAAGAACACAACACAGACAGAAAGACTGAGCAAAGACGGGGCCCAAGCTGACTAGATAGGAAAGGACAGGAAGGCTGCTGTCTGCAATCCATGAAAAACCCTATGAAAATAAGAGCCAACAGACTGACAGTGAAAAAGGCCCTGAAGACGCTAGGCTTCAAAAAGACTATGTCAGTACTCAGGAATATTCTGAAGACAGAGCAACCGGCAAAAGGAGATTCAGCTCACCCCAGCAGGGAATGGCAGAATCCAGGAAAGCAAGGCAAACAAAAACAAAACACAAATGCTAAAAGGCAAAGCAGAAAACCTAGCTTTAGAGGAGCAGGAATCAGACTGGTCTCCTAGAAGTCCACAGAGAAATCACCCGCAGGGCAGAAGGGCGTCGGCAGCCTTATATCCAGTCCATGACTCCTCTCAGCCAGTCATCATCATTAGGCTCAGGTGCCTGATAATCAGGCTCATTACCTTCCTTTACCAGAATAGGGAGTTCACCAGACCTCAGTGACGAAGGGGAAAATGAACTCACAACACACCCCCATTTCGTGTAGCGATACAAATACCTGCCCCCACTTCCTGTAGTGATACAAATACTGCCCCCAGTTCCTGTAGAAATACAAATACCTGCCCCCACTTCTTGTAGTGATACAAATACCGCCCCCATTTCATGTAGAGATACATATACTTTCCCCCACTTCCTGTAGTGATACAAATACCTGCCCCCATTTCATGTAGAGATACAAATACTTGCCACCACTTCCTGTAGAGATACAAATACCCACCCCCATTTCGTGTAGAGATAGAAATACTTGCCTGCACTTCCTGTAGAGATACAAATACCCATCCCCATTTCGCGTAGCGATACAAATACCTGCCCCCACTTCCTGTAGTGATACAAATACCGCCCCCACTTCCTATAGAAATACAAATGCCTGCCCCCACTTCCTGTAGAAATACAAATACCTGTCCCCACTTCCTGTAGTGATACAAATACTCATCCCCACTTCCTGTAGAGATACAAATACCCGCCCTCACTTCCTGTAGAGATACAAATGCCCGCCCCCATTTCATGTAGCAATAGAAATACCTGCCCCCACTTCCTGTAGTGATACAAATACCGCCCCCACTTCCTGTAGAAATACCAATACCCACCCCCATTTTGTGTAACGATGCAAATACCTGCCCCACTTCCTGTAGTGATACAAATACCCACCCCCACTTTGTGTAGAAATACAAATACCTGTCCCTACTTCCTGTAGTGATACAAATACTCATCCCTACTTCCTGTAGAGATAGAAATACCCGTCCTTCTGTAGAGATATAAATACTTGCCCCCACTTCCTGTAGAGATACAAATACCCACCCCCATTTCATGTAGAGATACCAATAGCTGCCCCCACTTCCTGTAGAAATACAAATATCTCCTACCACTTCCTGTAGTGATACAAATACCACCCTCACTTCCTGTAGAAATACAAATACCTGTCCCCACTTCCTGTAGTGATACAAATACTCATCCCTACTTCCTGTAGAGATACAAATACCCGCCCTCACTTCCTGTGGAGATACAAATGCCCACCCCATTTCTTGTAGCAATACAAATACCCGCCCCCACTTCCTGTAGTGATACAAATACCTGCTCCCATTTCATGTAGAGATACAAATACTTGCCCCCACTTCCTGTAGAGATACAAATACCCACCCCCATTTTGTGTAGCAATACAAATACCTGCCCCAACTTCCTGTAGTGATACAAATACCGCCCCTACTTCCTGTAGAAATACAAATACCCATCCCCATTTTGTGTAGTGATGCAAATACCTGCCCCCACTTCCTGTAGTGATACAAATACCTTCCCCCACTTCCTGTGACAACCTTTCCTTTGTTCCTCTACCTGCGTATTTTGGAATCTGTACCTGAAGCAGCAGCCACATACCAATGATCACTCCTCACACTTTCCAGAGTTGTGCCTGTCTGCACAGTCAGGTGAGCTTTTTTTTGTCCTCATCTTCCCTTTGTTTTATCACCGATCCACACGTTTTCTTTATCGTTGTTGCCAAGTGTTATCCTAGTTACACAGAAGGCAGTCACCTAGTTGTCAGCACTTTGGAGCGATCTTTTTTAGCGTAAGATAGCATCACTTATGAATAAATATGAATAAAGTGATTTGGAGATTTGTTTACTTATCACATTATCTTTTGAGCTAAGGCCTGTTTCACACATCAGTTTTTCCTGTCAGTCTGAATCCGCCAAAATAGCGGAAAACGGATCCGCAGGGGGACAGCGGATTGGAGGATGTACGCATCCGCCGATGGTAAAAATTTAAAGGAACCGCGCCTGGGGAAAAAGAAAAAAAATCAAATATTAATACCGGCGGATGTAGTGGTATCCGGAAGAGAGCGGGCATCTGCGGTGAGCGATCATCTCGCGGGATGTGGGTGAGTAGCGATCGCGCGATGCCATGATGGAGGAGATCGCGCGATGCCATGATGGAGGAGATCGCGCGATGCGAGAAATGGGGAGATCGGGCAGAAATGGAGGAGGCAGGGAGAGAAAGCGAGAGAGAAAAATTTTCATCCAGCAGCGACACTTGATTCAGGGTTAAAAGGGGAAAATGCGGATCCGGACAGTAAAAAAACGTTGCATGGTCCGTTTGGTGATCTCAGCGGATGCCACAATTTTGGCGGATCCGCACAAATACGGACGCAACGGACGATCATCAGTCAAAATCCGCCGATAATGAAAGTCAATGGGGAAAAAAACGGATCCGCAAATGAAAATGGCGGATCCGTTTTTTTGGCAAATCGGCGGATCTTGACTGATTGTGAAAAACTGAAGTGTGAAACAGGCCTAAGAGCAAATTATCTGACTCCTCTTCTCGTTCTGTGCCAAGGTCTGTTGTAATATAATGTAGCAAAATGTTACTATATCTAGATACGATCTACTGTACTTCTTTCCATCTATTCATAAATCCATCCTATGTACCTTCAGTGTACCATGTGGAGGCAAACAATAACAACTTTCATACCCCGACAGCATACAGAAATCTTAAAGTCTATGAGAAATTGATACAGAAAGTATATCTGAGAAGCGTGCTCCATTTCCTCACACAATTAGTAACTTTATTTGCCCATTCTACGATCTAAGTATGAAGTGGATCAGCGGCGACACATGGCTGTAAAATCATCGTCTGCCTCCCATGTGGGACATTTTTTCGAGTTGATCTTTTACTGCTGTCATTAACACCTGGCAGAACTGGCACGGTTTGGTGTGTGGGCGTCAGTAGAAAAACGGGCAGGTTGCCAGCTGTACCCGTCAGGTGATATTAGATCAAGCTGGTGCCAGCAGCCTCCACGTATGTGGAACGTTGCCCAGAAGCCAGGGTCTGCAGATATAACGTGATACCAGTGTACTGGGAACGCTACTGGTGGCTGTGTGAACATACAGTGGGTACAGTCATCCTCCTACTGGATATTTCAGCATGATGGATTAGCAGCTCAGTGGAAGCAGTTTCCAGAGATGTACATTTTCTCTTCTTTTCATACATATTTATGCAGATTTGCTAAATTTGTTTACTTCTTTTGAGTAGTCATTTACCCAGCTTTGTCTATGTTTTATTCATTGTGACATTAAAGCTTATGCCCATGTTTTTTCTTCTGCTCTGGGAATCTCATTTCTGCAAATTTGTAAGCTATCGCTTTCGATATATAGGATGTGAAGTAATGCTGTAGCAGAGTGGAGTTTTGTCATTTGTTACTTGTCATTACGCCATCTTTAGGTATACATGTGTTTGCATGTAGGTAAGCAACAAGAAAGAGTAAAGGCGTTCTCCATCTTAAAGGAGTCTTCTGGACTAACCCATCTTATTTATTTATTATAGAATTTTGTCCACCATTGAAAGTTATAAGCCTGTGTGCGCACACAGCGTTTTTTTAGCGTTTTGTTTTTTTTAGCGGATTTGCCAATAAATCCGCTTTAAAAACGCTAAAAATAAGCTTCCCATTCATTTCTATGCATTTTGCAATTTCTGTGCACATTGATGCGTTTTTTTACCGCGAAAAAAACGCTTCGCGGTAAAAAATGCAGCATGCTCATTAATTTCGCAGATTTTTCCGTATTTCTGGCTAGTTCTGTGTGTCAGGAACCGCGCGAGGAAAAAACGCATAAAAACCGCGTGTTTTTTTGCGCAAAAAACACGCGCGGAAAACGCACAGAAAAAAACCCGCGGTTTCTAGGAAGGGAGTCAGGTTTTTAAGCAGAAATTTTCTGCTACTTGTGCACATAGCCTAAAACCTTGGAAATGTATATTTTTTAGAGGATTTGTCTTCATTCCTGTAATATAATTGCATTTAAGTGGCTTCCAAACCCTGGCTTTTCCCCAGCTGCATTGATATCTGTCCATACTAGTTTGGAGTATCTATTTAATATGTCAGGGGAGAATTTGGAAGCACTCATACACATTAAGGCTGTACGCCCACGTTGCATTTTTTATGCACTATGCTTGACAAGTGTGACCAACCTGTCACTTTCCCAAGCTATGCTTCAAATCGCTTGGAAAAGCGCAAGCATTCTGCAAGCTAAAAACGCTTGTGTTTTGCGGGAAAACGCATGCGAATTCCACATGCGTTTTACCCGCAGCAGGAAGTTGTGGAAGTGCTGCAAACATTTCCGCAGCATTTCTGCAACGTGGGCACTTATCCTAAATGGCCAGCCAGCCCTGTCGAGATTGGCGGGCTCAACCGCATTTCATTACTATGTTTTGGGGTTTTTTTCAGTACAGGTGAGGGAAGTGGGGATTGAGCTTAATAGAGGTCAAGGGGCACATTGCTTGTAACTTAGTGTAGTGCAGGATGATTTCCAAGCAGGGATTGGCATCTCTATACTGGTCCAATAGTCAGGAGGAGTCTTGAGATGCTTGTTTATCCAGAACAACCGGATACCAGGTTACATCCAATAATCATACAGATCCAGCTGTGAACCAATATTGCAAGCTGACATTTTAAATAATTTAGATACTGCTTTGGAAAAGACGTGTGGGGATAAAAAATGATTTATTTGGGAGATATAAAGAGCTATTAATCAAAAACTGCATAAAGAAACTAGTTTTTGTGCCTGAGATTCTCTGTAATTGGTTCTTGCTGCTTTGTCGGCAAGGGATCAGCATCACCTTTCACTGCTTACTCTTTTTAGTACAATGATTAAATGTGCCCAGAAAACTCAGAATTTGCTGTTTTCACTCAATAGATAAAAGATTAGTCGACAGTTTTGTTTTTGGGGTTTGTTTCTTTGTGGTTTTAGTTCTACTGTGGAAGCCTAGCAATCTCATTCCAGTAAGGACTGTGCAGCATAAACTACAGGGAGCTACTGGCATTAAATTAAAGCCGTCTGCACAATACTTCTATCACCGCTGGGTATTACACAATACATATTATAGGAAGCATAGCCCAATATTTAACCTACCTGGGTTCTGGGCTAAAGATAAAGCGTAACATAGTTTTTCAATATGTTTTGAAAGTTCCCTGGCACTGCTTATAGTTGCTCCCCAGTCATGCAGCAGTGTATTTATACTATGTACATGGTGTAGCCACACAGAATTGCTGTTCTACCATTGTATTAAGTAGTGGATAGATGAGTTGGAGTGTTCCTTTAAATTTTCTCTGTACTTTAAGGTAGCTTAGTCTTTTGTAATAAATAGACAATCATTAAATCACTTCAATTATAAATTGTTGCCTTACCCAAAAATTTTGTCCAGTGCCTGTTGACAAGTTTTGAACAATCCATAGCAAGACTTATGGGAAGTAATAGCAGATTATCTAACTTTACAGGAAGTGGTGGTGGGTCTTTTTATGGTTACTGAAAGTGTGGGAAAGTGTTCATAGCCTTATAAGAAAGTGTGGGTGGGTCACTGTCTCTTTATAGGAAGTGTGGGCGGTCTTAATAGCCTTATAAGGAAATGTGAGCGGGTTATTGTCTCTTTACAGGAAGTGTGGGCTGGTGTTTGCAGCTTTCCAGGAAATGTGGATGTTTTTGTCTTTTTTACAGGAAGTGTAGTCATGTGTTTGTAGTATTTATAAGGAAGTGTGGGTCATTGTATTTTTAATAGTTTTACAAGTATTTTTCTCTTTACAGGAAGTGTTAGCAGGTCTTTTTCTCCTTACAGGAAGTGTGGACAGGTCTTTCTCGTTACAGGAAGTGTGGGCAGGTTTTTTCTCTTTACAGGAAGTGTGGCCAGGTGTTTCGCCTTATAGGAAGTGTGGACAGGTCTTTCTCTTTACAGGAAGTGTGGGCAGGTCTTTCTCTTTACAGGAAGCATGGACTGGTCTTTCTCTTTACAGGAAGTATGGGCAGGTCTTTCTCTTTTCAGGAACTATGGGCAGGTATTTTTCTCTTTACAGGAAGTGTGAGCAGGCCTTTGTCTTTACAGGAAGTGTGAGCAGGCCTTTGTCTTTACAGGAAGTGTGGGGAGGTCTTTTTGTCTTTACAGGAAGTGTGAGCAGGTCTTTTTCTCTTTACAGGAAGTGTGGACAGATCATTCTCTTTACAGGAAGTGTGGACAGGTCTTTCTCTTTACAGGAAGCGTGGGCAGGTCTTTCTCTTTACAGGAATTGTGGGCAGATCTTTTTCTCTTTACAGGAAGTGTGGACAGGTCTTTCTCTTTTCAGGAACTATGGGCAGGTCTTTTTCTCTTTACAGGAAGTGTGAGCAGGTGTCACGGGGCAGTAGGGAAAAAACAGGAGACGTGGAACCTGGGCCCCTGGACTGCCCCTCAGGCAAAGGCGGTGCCCTGACTTTCCTTAACTTGGGGGTACACTTGATGGTAGTGAGGCCCAAGTCCCCGACCTGTCCCTATCTCCTGTCTAGCCCTGAGCTAAACCCCCCAACCCCCTCCCCAGACAAGGAAAAAAGTGTACTGCACCAATAACACGAAAGCAAAGATAAAACAGACACCACAGTGTTAAAGCAACTAAATAGCAAAGCTTAGCTTGCTCTACTGCAATGCTCCTGGACAGCAGAGTTAGCCACTTGACCACATTCAGCTGAAGCACCACTACGCCTGATAGCTCCTCTCTTCAGCAGCATCATCACTGCTCCAGATAAGCCGAACCCCCTCTGCACCAGGTAGGTTCAGTCTCCAGTCTTCACCACGGTTGGTTTCCAAATGACTTGTATTACCAACAGCTAGCTAATGTACCAGGTGACCTTATATAGGAAGGTAGGAGTGGTCTCCAGCAGACTAATTAAACATGCAGTAACACCAGCCGCTACGGGGGCAAAAACTGATATTAACCCCCGATGGCCTGAAAGAAAAAAAGGTTTAATATGCGAGCTGCCCAATCTGAAAGATCCAAAAAATGTATTGTGACAGCAGGCCTTTCTCTTTACAAGAAGTGTGGGCAGGCCTTTCTCTTTACAGGAAGTGTGGCCAGGTGTTTCGCTTTATAGGAAGTGTGGACAGGTCTTTCTCTTTACAGGAAGTGTGGACAGGTCTTTCTCTTTACAGGAAGTATGAGCAGGCCTTTCTCTTTACAGGAAGTGTGGGGAGGTCTTTCTCTCTTTACAGGAAGTGTGAGCATGTCTTTCTCTTTACAGGAAGTATGAGCAGGCCTTTCTCTTTACAGGAAGTGTGGGGAGGTCTTTTTCTCTTTACAGGAAGTGTGGGCAGGGCTTTCTCTTTACAATAAGTGTGAACAGTTCTTTGTCTTTACAGTAAGTGTGAACAGTTCTTTGTCTTTACAGTAAGTGTGAACAGTTCTTTGTCTTTAGAGGAAGCATGGGCAGGTCTTTCTCTTTACAGGAAGAGTGGTCAGGTCTTTTTCTCTTTATAGGAAGTGTGGACAGGTCTTTTTCTTTACAGAAAGTGTGGTCAGGTCTTTTTCTCTTTGCAGGAAGTGTGGACAGGTCTTTTTCTCTTTGCAGGAAGTGTGGACAGGTCTTTTTCTTTACAGGAAGTGTGAGCAGGCCTTTCTCTTTACAGGAAGTGTGAGCAGGCCTTTCTTTTTACAGGAAAAGTGAGCAGGCCTTTCTCTTTACAGGATGTGTGGGCCTTTCTCATTATAGGAAGCATGGACATGTTTTTCTCTTTACAGGAAGTGTGGGCAGGTCTTTCTCTTTACAGGAAGTTTGGACAGGTCTTTCTCTTTTCAGGAACTATGGGCAGGTCTTTTTCTCTTTACAGGATGTGTGGGCAGGCCTTTCTCTTTACAGGAAGTGTGGGCAGGTCTTTCTCATTACAGGAAGCATGGACAGGTCTTTCTCTTTTCAGGAACTATGGGCAGGTCTTTTTCTCTTTACAGGAAGTGTGGGCAGGTCTTTTTCTCTTTACAGGAAGTGTGGGCAGGGCTTTCTCTTTACAGTAAGTGTGAACAGTTCTTTCTCTTTACAGGAAGAGTGGTCAGGTCTTTTTCTCTTTACAGGAAGTGTGGACAGGTCTTTTTCTTTACAGAAAGTGTGGTCAGGTCTTTTTCTCTTTACAGGAAGTGTGGACAGGTCTTTTTCTTTACAGAAAGTGGGGTCAGGTCTTTTTCTCTTTACAGAAAGTGGGGTCAGGTCTTTTTCTCTTTACAGGATGTGTGGACAGGTCTTTTTCTTTACAGGAAGTGTGGGCAGGTCTTTCTCTCTTTACAGGAAGTGTGAGCAGGCCTTTCTCTACAGGATGTGTGGGCAGGCCTTTCTCATTACAGGAAGCATGGACAGGTTTTTCTCTTTACAGGAAGTGTGGTCAGGTCTTTTTCTCTTTACAGGAAGTTTGGACAGGTCTTTCTCTTTTCAGGAACTATGGGCAGGTCTTTATCTCTTTACAGGAAGTGTGGGCAGGCCTTTCTCATTACAGGAAGCATGGACAGGTCTTTCTCTTTTCAGGAACTATGGGCAGGTCTTTTTCTCTTTACAGGAAGTGTGGGCAGGGCTTTCTCTTTACAGTAAGTGTGAACAGTTCTTTCTCTTTACAGGAAGAGTGGTCAGGTCTTTTTCTCTTTACAGGAAGTGTGGACAGGTCTTTTTTTTTTACAGAAAGTGTGGTCAGGTCTTTTTCTCTTTACAGGAAGTGTGGACAGGTCTTTTTCTTTACAGGAAGTGTGGGCAGGTCTTTTTCTCTTTACAGGAAGTGTGAGCAGGACTTTCTCTTTACAGGAAGTGTGAGCAGGCCTTTCTCTTTACAGGATGTGTGGGCAGGCCTTTCTTTTTACAGGAAGTGTGAGCAAGCCTTTCTCTACAGGATGTGTGGGCAGGCCTTTCTCATTACAGGAAGCATGGACAGGTTTTTCTCTTTACAGGAAGTGTGGTCAGGTCTTTTTCTCTTTACAGGAAGTTTGGACAGGTCTTTCTCTTTTCAGGAACTATGGGCAGGTCTTTATCTCTTTACAGGAAGTGTGGGCAGGCCTTTCTCATTACAGGAAGCATGGACAGGTCTTTCTCTTTTCAGGAACTATGGGCAGGTCTTTTTCTCTTTACAGGAAGTGTGGGCAGGGCTTACTCTTTACAGTAAGTGTGAACAGTTCTTTCTCTTTACAGGAAGAGTGGTCAGGTCTTTTTCTCTTTACAGGAAGTGTGGACAGGTCTTTTTTTTACAGAAAGTGTGGTCAGGTCTTTTTCTCTTTACAGGAAGTGTGTTCATGTCTTTTTCTTTACAGGAAGTGTGGGCAGGTCTTTTTCTCTTTACAGGAAGTGTGAGCAGGCCTTTCTCTTTACTGGAAATGTGAGCAGGCCTTTCTCATTACAGGAAGCATGGACAGGTTTTTCTCTTTACAGGAAGTGTGGGCAGGTCTTTTTCTCTTTACAGGAAGTTTGCACAGGTCTTTCTCTTTTCAGAAACTATGGGCAGGTCTTTATCTCTTTACAGGATGTGTAGGCAGGGCTTTCTCTTTACAGGAAGTGTGGGGAGAGCTTTTTCTCTTTACAGGAAGTGTGGACAGGTCTGTCTCTTTACAGGAAGTGTGGGCGGGTCATTGTCTCTTTACAGGAAGCATGGGCAGGTCTTTCTCTTTACAGGAAGTGTGGGCAGGTCATTGTCTCTTTACAGGAAGTGTGGACAGGTCATTGTCTCTTTACAGGAAGCGTGGGCAGGTCTTTGTAGCTTTCCATAAAGTGTGGATGGGTTTTGTCTTTTTACAGGAAGTGTGGGGGCGGGTCTTTGTAGTTTAACAGGAAGTATGTGCAGGTTTTTTTCTCTTTACAGGAAGTGTTGGCAGGTCTTTGTAGTTTTACAGGATGTGTGTGGGGAGGGTCTTTGTAGCTTTGTAGGAATTGTCAGTTCTTTACATCTTTACAGAAAGTGGAGAAGGGACTTTTTCTTTAAAATAAGTGTGGTCAGGCCTTTGTCTCTCAACAGGAAGTGTGGGTGGTTTGTAGTTTTGTAGGAAGTATGGGTGGATCTTTTTCTCTTTACAGAAAATGGAAGTAGGTCTTTCACACTCTACTTTTGCTCTCTTGACAAATGGCATACATCAGCATAACAGAGAGGCTTGCTTTGAGTCCAGGGCAGGCAAGCCATTGAGCAATGCCAGGAGCAATTCATCCTTGGAAGAGAAAAAGTTCCAACACCTACAGTGTTGACAGATTACCAAAGTAGAGGAAAAAGAGTGATGACCAGTTACAGTATGAGAATTTGGACATTACTAGGAAATATTGGACCAGTATATGCAGCAAAATTGCAGTTCCATCTGGATGGTCATCTATTGACATATGATGATGCTTTGAGCAGAGCAGTAGCAGGGAATTTGCTTTTATAATACTGGCTTTGTATTATTACTCTTGGTCCTGCAAGTAATTTTGTAAATACAATAATATTTGCCTCCTGTACATTTCCCTCTAGCACCCACTTGGGTTGTAATAGTACGTTTCCATTGTTTTCTGGGTGCAGCTCTATTGCCTGTCAGTTCTGTGGATATGACCCCTTTCTGTTTACATAGAAGGAAGGGTATTTGTACTTTTCCCTCTTGTTACATATGCACTGAACCGTTTTCATTGATTTCCATATTAATACATAAATAAAACCTCTTCCTCCTCGTCGGAAACCTCTCACATAATGTAGTTAATGAGACAGGTAACCTTATTCTGACCCTATAGCTCACACTGAATCCATGTTTTGTATAAGTTTGCAAATTCCCCGGAGAACTTTATTGCTAAATCGTTAATGTCCTCAGTAATATAAGTATTATAATCATTGTAAGTGCACATCACTGCGGCGTGAAGAATTGGTATACATCAATAATCATCGAGGTAAAGAGGACAAACCTCAGCCATTACCCACTGATTACTTCCCATTCCGGGCAGTAAACCGTGTTACACCGTTTGCATGCAGATTCACTTTTTCTGAAGAGTCATCATACGAAACAAGTATATCTGGGTCCAAGTCAATCATCCAATTCATTATAAATTGCAAGGTTTCTGCTGGCTGACAGTGAGTTTGACCATTTTTGCTCACATAACGAAGCTGAGGTCTTGAACAGAATAGTACTTACAGATCAGAGATATTGCAGCACTTAAAAGATTATTCCCATCTTCTAACATGGTTATGGTTTCAAAGTGCTCCTAAAAAACAAGCAACTTTGCAAATCACTTTTTATTAAAATTAGGCTCCGTTCTCCCACTTGCCCTATTTTTTATTATATATTGTTTACAGATTATTGTCAAAGGGACTAACTGAACACTAAAAGTGCTTACAAGCTCTTTGTGAGCTTGTAATTGGCCTTGATCGCTAGAGTGGACTTAGCTTTTAATCCCTGTCACCTTTCTATAGCCCAACTGCAGGATCGGATGTCACACACATTTTCAACTAGCAGCGCCACAGAGATACTGTCTTGAACTCTGTCATGTTTATTCTCCCATATAAAATAAAATAAAAACTACCTATACTCCCCTCTGGTGCCGGTACCATTCCAACTACGTCAGCGCCGGGTCTCCTGGTATTCTCGTACTGTTGTTGTACAATCTGAAGCCAATCACGAGCTGCTTCACTCTCACTTACTTTGGACCTACTTGACATTCGGAGGAATTCGGAGAGCAGCAGCACCAGCAGCTCTCACTTCTTCCGGGTGTCAATTCTTTAGTCCCAAGACTGTGAACATCAAGCTATTCAAGTAGGTGCATATCCAATTGCAAGAAATCTAGCACATACACGTAACTGAAGAAAGTCATTTATTGACCGAAACGTTTTCCTTCATACTACAAGAAATGTTCCTTGATCATACTTAAGTTGAGTGCTAAGTTTCTACATACTATCTATACGGTTTGGGAACCTAACTTTAGCACCACCCTCTAGTTGTGCTCACGGTGTTTTGTTTCACTGATTGGATGCTGGCTCATATGGCATAACAATGTCAAGTGCGTCCCGGTGCCGATGTCATTGGAATGGTGCCTGCATCGGAGGTGAGTATAGGCAGATTTTATTTTATATCTGGGAATATGGCAATTGGGAAGGGATTCTCTGAGTAGTGGAGAACTCCATTAATTTGCAATGCTGGGAAGATTCTAGCTGCCATGATGTCTCCCTTGAACAATACACACAAGAAGGGATTCCTGCAGCAGCAGCATGGATACAGCAGCCCTGAGCTGTGTAAATGTGAATCCAGCTCCGGGAAGAGGTGAAGACTTGTTAGAACGCTTATCCATGATCTCTCTGTATCTCCGTCTGCTTGTTTACTCTTTTTGCTCTTCACCCCCCCCCCTCCCACTACATAGAGTTAAATTGGAGGTGTAACTTGACTCCTCACTGTGCTGGCAGTGTATTTTGTCTGAGCTGTTGAGCTGTTTTTTTTTGTTTTTATAGGAAGCAGGGGGGAGAGGATGGGTGGCAGGGAGTGAGAGGAAGTGATGAAGTGGTGAAAGGAACATTTTTTTTTTTTATATGAACAGCTAAGGATAGGCCATCACTGTTAAAGATCCAGACAACTACTTTAAATCCTCGTTGAAGTACACACATGCGCAGAAGCAGAAATCTCTATCCATTCCTGGAAGGTTACTATATTTTACCTGTAATGATACATTGCATCACCCAGGAGAATAGAGCAAATCTTATTTTCTCATCTTTTGTTGGCATGCAACCTTAAAATGTCGTATTTAGTGCACTTAGAGCTGTGCACCTCTCAGAGCCATCTCCATGTACCTGATGCCACATTTCCAACTTGTGCTTGACAAGAAAAATCAGTCTGTTAAATTCTGCACAGTGTTAATATTTGTTTTTCTCCTATGTGCATTGCAGGGTATTGAGGGAGTGGTGTGATTGCCAAAGTCCACCGTGTATATCTGTCCCCCACAGTCATGTTCTTGCTATGCTGCTAATTAGTAGATCTTCAGCAAAACACGCTCGGCAATTTCTGTTGCAAACAATTTTTTTTTCTGGAATTCTGGAGCTGCGATAAAGTAATAATTAATTCACTAAAGTCTGCAGTAATTAAACTAAGAAGAGAGGCTATGTAAAAAAGTAACACGCTAAGGCCTGTTTCACACTTCAGTTTTTTTGTGTCAGTTAAAATCCGCCAAAATGGCGGAAAGCGGATCCGTTGCTAACTGATATGAACGGATGTCACCGGACCGTTTTTTTGACGGATCCGATGAATGAAGAGTTTTAAAGAAACCGCAGCCCGGGGAGGAGAGAGAGAGAATTTTTTCCGTCTGCCAGAAATGATTTCAGGGTTAAATTTCCGGCTGACTTCCTTCCTCCGGGCATGCGCACTCTAAAATGCGGATCCTGCAGGAAAAAAAACGTTGCATGGTCCGTCCGGGCATGATGGCGGACGCAAAAAATTTGGCGGATCCGCAAAATAAACGGATCCAACGGATGGCCATCCGTCAAGATCCGCCGGTAATGCATCTCAATGGGGAAAAAACGGGTCCGCCAAAAAAAATGGCGGATCCGTTTTTTTTTAAAAGCGGCGGATTTTGACTGATGGTCAAAAATGGAAGTGTGAAACAGGCCTAAGGGAAGGAATAAGTGATTAAAGCTGAGCCTCATACAAAGGCTCCGAACAGCATGGATAAATTGTATATCTGCACACATGACCTAAGCTGACCACACCATTCATTGCAGCATATTTGCCACTTGAGAAATGGCCTAAAGAACACGCTACTAAACCTAGAAATTAATAATACAAGTAAACAGGTTACAATCTTGCACCTCTTGAGAGTGTGTAGTGTTTTCTGAATATGCCAAGAATGAATCTGGAGGCGTGGGGATTGTCACTCACTAAGGTGTGGGGATTGTTAACAAGGTGGTAGAGTCAGACAGGTCAAAGAAGGGGAGGCTCCTGCCACAGTGAGTTGTTTTACAGCTAATCCCAGGATTGTGGAGAAAAGGAATACCTCATGCAAGGCATATAGGAGATTTCTTTATGTAGGAGACAGAATAAAATCAAAGGGAAAGATTAATGAAACTGATTAAATGGATTTTTTGTGTATTTTTTATATTTAACTAGTAGATTACCCGCGGCTTCACCCGCGGAAAATATGTTAAATTGTTGGTTATGGTAGCTAAAGTAAAATTTTCAGTGTCACCCTGAAATTGACATTTTCAGAGTGCTACGGTAAATTTTTTTTCCACTTTAAATTTTTATTATTTTGGCTTTTTACTAATTTATCAGTCACAACTGTTGTTTTCCCCTCTTTTTTCCCCTCTTTCACTTTCACGTTTCTCTATTATATGTATAGGGCCTAACTTCGGGGGCCCTAATCTCATGACGGGGGTTCGCTAGCGAGATTTAGCATGCACAGTATTCTGCTCCTGTGGGTGGAGAGGGGGCGTGCCAAATTTCACCCAAATCGGGTGAGAACTGTGGATTTGTATAGAGCAGGCTACTTCAGATTTCACATTTCCCCATTATATGTATAGGTCCTAACTTTTTTTTTAAATTATTTATTTAGAGCGCAAGCTGTTGAATACTCCCATCAGCTGCCACCTGCTCTTGCTGCTGTTAGCGGCAGCAGACGTAGGCTGATGGGAGTAGTAGTCCTATCAACCAACGCTAATGACCGGAAGTAAACTTAATATCTCTGGTTGCAGCTTCGGGCTCAAGATGTCATCTGACAGCTTGAGAACCGCAGCGTTCTGACCGGTGGTAATAATTTTACTGCCGATCAGAGGCAGTGTTTGCTGCGCTGTCATGCTTATGACAGTGTGGCAAACACTGGATATTCAGGCCCCCCATTCAAATGAATAGGTTCCAGGTTCAAGTGCTGTTCCTGTACCCAAACCAAACTGTCCAGCGCCATATTGCTTCAGTAAAATGGTGCCGGATCGCGCTATGCGCATGCGCGATTCTGGCCGCACTCCTGCCTCGGTCTCCGGCCGAAGAGTGGCGCCGCGGCAACTCTCCTCCTGGTCAGGTAAGTATGTAAGTATGGCGTTGGAGATGGCGGTATGCAGTGTGTACGGTACCGCCATTTCCAGCGCTATACACACTCCTCACCGCTGGATGCCTCATTCTATCTGGAGCCAGACTGCGCAGGTGCGTCGCGCTTGCGTAGTCTATAGAGGCTTCGGACAGAGTGACGCTTACAGCGTTGAGGAGTGTGTTATTTAAATATTTTTAAAAATGGTGTGCCCCCTCCTGCCCCCATGTTTAACCCCTTTCTGACATATGGACATATGACGTACTATCCCGTCCATGTGCCCTGGGCCTTAATGCCCATGGACAGGATAGTACGTCATACGCGATCAGCCGTGTTCACTGGGGGAGCGCGGCTGATCGCAGTCGGGTGTCTCGGATCGCTCCTGGCACTTTAACCCCCGGAACACTGTGACCAAACATGATCGCAGTGTTCTGGGAGCAGGCAGAGGTGCTGTCAGCTGTGACACGGAGTCCCGATTGCTGCCATGGAGACCCGATGTCGTCATGACGACATCCAGGTCTCCAAAGCTGAGAGACTTCCTGTCATGCCCAGTGCATGTCAGGAAGTGTCTCAGGTTAGTTAGAAATCCATGCAGCGCTGACAGCTTCTATAGCGTGCAGCTCTGCATGCTATGGAAGCGATCAGGCTGCACAAAATGAGTGTCCCATAGTGGGACAAGGTGTAAAAGTAAGAAATAAATTAAAAAATATTTTAAATAATTGTAAAAATATTTAAAAAATATAAAAAATAATAAAAAAAAATCAATATTTATTCCATCAATAAACTGTCCCATTAGTTAACCCCTTTAACCCCTTTAGTGACCAGTAAAAAAAAAAACAAGGCTAAAAAGCAATGATTTATCAGAATACCGCCAAACAAAAAGTGGAATAACAAGCGATCAATAAGACGGATATAAATAAATGTGGTACCACTAAAAACGTAATCTTGTCCCGTAAAAAACAAGCCACCATATAGCTCAATCACCTGAAAAATAAAAGGTTATAGCTCTCAGAATAAAGCGATGCAAGAATAATTTTTTTATATATGCTGTATATAAAATAGTTTTTATTGTATAAAAGCTCCAAAACATAAAAAAAGATATAAATGAGGGCAGCACGGTGGCTCAGTGGTTAGAGTCCTGGGTTCGAATCCCACCAAGAACAACATCTGCAAGGAGTTTGTATGTTCTCCCCGTGTTTGCGTGGGTTTCCTCTGGGTACTCCGGTTTCCTCCCACATTCCAAAGACATACTGCTAGGGAATTTAGATTGTGAGCCCCATCGGGGACAGTGATGATAATGTGCGCAAACTGTTAAGCGCTGCGGAATATGTTAGCGCTATATAAAAATAAAGATTATTATTATTAGGTATCGCTGTCATCATACTGACCTGAAGAATAAAACTGCTTTATCAATTTTACCACACATGGAATGGTATAAAGGTCCCTACCAAAAGAAATTCATGAATTGCTGGTTTTTGTTCATTCTGCCTCCCAAAAATAGTAATAAAAAGCGACAAAAAAAAGTCATGTGCCCGAAAATGGTACCAATAAAATCATCAACTCGTTCCACAAAAAACAAGACCTCACATGACTCTGTGGGCAAAAATATGGAAAAATTATAGCTCTCAAAATGTGGTGATGCAACAACTATTTTTTTACAATAACAGTGCCTTTTAGTGTGTGAAAGCTGCCAAACATAAAAACCCGCTATAAAAATCTGCTATAAATAATAAATCAAACCACCTTTACCACCCGCTTAGTTAGGGAAAAATAATAAAATAAAAAAAATGTATTTATTTCCATTTTCTCATTAGGGTTAGGGCTAAAGTTAGGGTAATGGTTGGGGCCAAAGTTAGGATTAAGGTTGGGGAAAAAGTTAGGGTTGTGATTAGGGGTGTGTTAGGGTTAGGGTTATGGTTAGTGTTGGGATTAGGGTTAGGGCTGAGATTGGGGTTAGGGTTGGAGTTAGAATTGGGGGTTTCCACTGTTTAGGCACATCAGGGGCTCTCAAAACACGACATGGCGTTTGATTTCAATTCCAGCCAATTTTGCATTGAAAAGCCAAACTTCCCTTCCGAGCTCTGCCATGTACCCAAAGAATGGTTTACCCCCACATATAGGGTATCAGCATACTGAGGACAATTTGCACAACTACTTTTGGGGTCCAATTTTCCTGAAAAAATGTTAAATATTCATTTTTTTTAAACATTCCAAAAATTCTTGTGAAGCACATGTAAGGTTAATAAACTTCTTGAATGTGGTTTTGACCACCTTCAGGGGTGCAGTTTTTAGAATGGTGTCACTTTTAGGTATTTTCTATCATATAGACCCTTCAAATTGACTTCAAATGTGATGTGGTCCCTAAAAAAATGGTCTTGTAAATTTTGTTGTAAAAATGAGAAATCGCTGGTCAACTTTTAACCCTTATAACTTCCTAACAAAAAAAATTAGTTCCAAAATTGTGCTTATGTAAAGTAGACATGTGGGAAATTTTGCTTATTATATTTTGTGTGACATATCTCTGTGAATTAAGGGCATGAAAATTCAAAGTTGGAAAATTGCTAAATTTTCACTAAATTTAGTATTTTTTCACAAATAAGCGCAAGTCATATCAAATAAATGTTACCCCTATCATGAAGTACAATATGTCTCAAGAAAACAATGTCAGAATCATCAGTATCCATGGAAGCGTTCCAGAGTTATTACCACATAAAGAGACACTGGTCAGAATTGTAAAAATTGTCCTGGTCATTAACATGCAAGCCACCCTTGGGGGTAAAGGGGTTATCAACCAGCCAAGCTAAGGTAGACATCTGGGGGCTGGTATTCTCATACTGGTAAGGGGCCATGGATATCTGCCCCCCAGCCTAAAAATAGCAGCTCACAGCAGCACAATAAAAGGCGCATCTGTTCGATGCGTAAATTCTGGAGCTTTGCCTGGCTCTTGTACTGGTGCGGTGGCAAGTGGAGTAATAGCTTTGGGGTTGATGTCAACCATTTATTGGCCTCTGACATCAAGCCCAGGGATTAGTAATGGAGAGGCATTAACATCACACCTCAATTACTAACCTCATAGTTAGACTGCAAAAAAGACATAGCCAGAATAAACTAATTTAATTGAAATAAAGACACTGACACCTTTATTAGAAGGTGGACTAGGGATAGGACCCCACTATATTGTTCCCATTGATTTGGGCTATTGATGCTATGGTCACTGCACTCTGCATTATAAAGTAATTATTCTGACATATTTGTGGGAACTTAGGGTAACATGTCGGCCTTACCATCTTGGTTGCAGTGCTCATTGTGCAGCACATTTTTTATTCTTAATGTTGGTGCATTCTGACCTGTGTTCAATGACTGTCTTTGTTTGTAATACTTCGTGATGACTTTTTTAATGATGATTTTTGTACTAATAAAATAAGTCTTGGATTGACTTTTGTTAAATATATGGATGCTTTGCTCCATTTCTTTGCGTCTTCCAGTTGTTAGGGAGCTCCATAGGGAGTTTTTCCTATTTATATCCTGGTGGTACACCCGGATTGATTGCCATATGGAATATGTGTGCTGTACTTGAGATAAAGTTATTTATGTTTAGTCTGCTGGTGGTGACCACTCCCACCTTCCTATATAAGGTCACCTAGTGCATCAGCTGACTGTTGGTTATGACAAGTCCTTTTTGGATACCAACCGTGGTGAAGACTGGACCTACCTGGTGCTACTGCTGAAAGCGGTGTTCGGACATCTTACTCTGCTGTACGGTGCATGGCCGCAGAGAAAGCGAAGTGTAGTTTGTTTTCCCTTGTCTGTTGTTTCTCCCCTTGGTGTTTTATTAGTGCAGTGGTGGGACCAGTGTCTGCACTTGCCAATTCCCTAGTGAGGGATAGGTGCTGGGTAAGTGACAGACAAGGTATCCTGCTCGGCGACGGTTTGAAAGAAGCCATATAGGGACGTCAGGTTAGTCCAGGACTCAGCCATCGCAGATTGCAGGAGGGGTCCCTTTCCCCGTTCCCTATCGCAAGGCACACCGTTGTAATTGTGTCCCCGGTGTTCCCTTGTTTGTTTGCTGTTTGGTGACCGACCGATTGCTGGGTCATGTCACACAGGGCCAGTCACTTCGTGACAACTGCTTATCAGAGCTGCCGATGTTTCTCGTGCTGTCACACAGATGCCAGCATGGGAAACAGCCGATGTTTGGGGTGCCAAACCAGAACAGTAACACAGACTTCCTGGAGAAGTTTGAGCTTGGGGTCTGTGCACGGACAATAGGTGTTTGGTACGGATCTTGAACTTTACTGTTCGGGTTCGCCCATCACTATTCATAAATACTACGCCGAGTGCAAAACATTTCCAGCGATCAAACAATGTACAATAATTTGCTCCCTTTTCATTTGCATTTTTCTTATTTGATGAAATAGAAATAATTCTTTATGATCAGCACATCCCGTTATGTAAGAAAGGGTATTGTCTGTCTCTTGCAATGGAAATGGAGAAAGCGGAGGAATGCGAGCAATCTTATTTCTGCAAGTAAACTAACACTGGTTGATTTGTTGTATTGTGGAGTGGGGCTAATAATGACCAATTTATCTGCTTGTGTAAAATGAGCTTAACCAAATTTTTCTTAAAAAATGGATGCTATAATACAGTGTTCCCCTACAGGTGACTCAGGAGCAATGACCTCACAATGTATATCATCCATGCCACAATGTCCCGCTACGACAGTAGTGATGGGAGCTAAATAAGGCGTACACTGAGAAGAGACCGATGTTTCTGGCACTATGTAAAGGGCGAATAAAACCAGATAATTGGATTGTACAGGGACTATAAGTGCAGCGCTGTGCTTAGCAGGGAGTATTTGCAAGGGAGGAAAAAATTATGATATACAGTATAATAAGCAGTGAAGTATAGTGGATATAAAAAGTCAACACACCTCTATTAAATACCAGGTTTTTGTCCTGCAAAAAAAAAAATCTTACCAAGAAGAATAATTTCATAACTTTTTTTGACAGTTAATGTCACCCATAATTTGTGCAATTTAGGTGAAAAATTATCTGAAATTGCTTCGGGTAGAAAAGAAAAATAGAGAACTAAAATAATGTGGTTGCATAAATATGCTCACTCAAACTAATTTTTTTGTTGAAGTCTTATTTGAATTTATGACAACATTAGGCCTTTTTGGGTCGGAGTCTATCATCACATCTAGGATAGGCAATGTTTGCCCACTCTTCCTTGTAGTAGCTCCAAATGTGTCAGATTGTGAAGGCATCTCCTGTATACAGGGCCCTCTTCAGGTCACTCACAAAGTTTCACTCGGATTCAGGCCAGGGTTTTGGCTAGTTGATGAAAAAACTTTGACTTTCTTCTGACAAAGCCATTTTTTGCTGATTTGAGACAGCTTAGAAAGCCTTCCATCACATCGACTAAAAACCCAGA
This sequence comes from Dendrobates tinctorius, assembly GCF_039654945.1. Lineage (NCBI taxonomy): Eukaryota > Metazoa > Chordata > Amphibia > Anura > Dendrobatidae > Dendrobates > Dendrobates tinctorius. The sequence continues at coordinate 26,800,903 of NW_027361682.1, read as the reverse complement.
TCCAGCTGCTGAAAACAGCCCAAAACATAATGTTGCCTCCACCATACCTCACTATGGGTATGATGTTATTTCCAAACATACATTTTGGAATTATGACCAAAAAGTTCAACCTTGGTCTCATCATAAGATGTTTTCCACATGTTTTTGGCAGACTTTGTGTAGATTTTGGCAAAATATAGCTGGCTTTGGATGTTTTTCTTTGTAAGAAAGGGCTTTCAGTTTTTGCCACTCTACCCCACAGGCCAGATAAATGAAGAATACAGGATGTTGTTGTTACATGCAATATACAAGTACTTGCCAGAAATTCCTGCAGCTTCTTTATTGTTGCTGTAGGCTATCGGACCAGTTTACTTCTTGACTTTTCATCAATTTTTGAGAGACATCCAGTTCTAGGTAACATCACTGTTGTTTCAAATTTAAGCCACTTCTTGATGTCTTCACAATGTTCCATAGAATATGTAATGACCTGGACATTTTTTATACCCTTTTCCTGGTGGATAACGTTCAACAGTGAGATCCCTTTGCTGGGTTGTAAGCAATTTATGGACCAGGGCTTTTGCAGTAAAAGGTAGCTAAGAAAATGTCAGGGTAATCCTCATAGAACAGTGAAACTTCATATGGGGTTATTCAGAATTACTGTAAATGATAGGGGCTGTGTACTGACTACTATGTAAGATGAGGATAAATTAGATTATCTAATTCTGAACACAACCTCATCCTTAGGTTGTTCATACTTTTTCCTTTTCAAATGATCTGTGCAGATTTTTTACATTACAAAACATGTAATTTAACAGACTTTTTATATCCACTCTATGTTGATAAAATTTTAAGGTAGTAAGCCTAATTGCTCAAGACTCACCTAGGGCATCATTTGGCAGTGTATCTCTATGCCAGCTACAGTTATGCCCATGAACAACTTATTTTCTTTCATTCTTTTTTTTTTTCAGTGCGACAGGGAAAATAGATCTGCATTAATTTAGTTGTTTAGACATAATGCCTCCGCAGTCATTCACCCGCCCACCACACTGCTCTGTACCAAATTCGGGAGGCTCTCAATATGGCATTATCCCATCACAGAAGCTCAAAATACAACTTTGCTTCATTAATTCAGAGTTTCTTCAGCGTTCTCTTAATGAGGCGACATTCAAGAATCCAACAATGTAGTATGCATATTTCTCCTGGTGTGAACAAAGATTTCAACCTCTCAAAGACAGCGATCTGGTAACCACATTGTCAAGAAACTGGATGAGAATATAAAAAGGCATTTGTAATCTCCAAGACTGCATGCGCGTTGATGAAGGAAAGGAGAAATGGATGTTTGAGATTTATTTATATCACTGGAACACAGGCTGATTAATGCTCTCATCATCATGCAGATTTTCTTGCTGCTACCAGTGACAGCAGGCGTTAACTGATGACAGTTGAACTCTCTCATAAGCTGAGGTCTGTGACTGGCTATCACCTTTTTACCACAGCTGCTGACTCACATGCTGTCATCTGACAGCATGGTAACTGCAGCTCTCTGATTGACGGCAACAATAATACCACCAATCAGAGCCTGTGTTTGCCGTTCTGTCACGCAGATGAATGTTTGGCAAACAACGGATGTTCAGGCCCTCCATGGGGTCTGGTGTTGTGAATTCTCTCTCTGGCTTCCCTCTGGTGATTACTGAAGATAGTGGAGCTGGTCAGATTGAGAGTTCTCTTTCTGGGCTCCCTCTGTTGGTTACTGGAGGTAGTGGAGCTGATCTGATTGAGAGAGGCTTGCCACCTGATAATGAGGAAGACGATTGGAGATCTGGGGTTTCTGATTGGGATTTAAGACTCCCTCTATCCCTGCTGGTGATTTTCTTCTTGTGCCTCCTGAGGTCTGATGTCTTCTGCTCTTTCCCTGCATATTCAGTGGTTCATTTGCTATTCTGTTTGCATTTGATCTTGTTTTTGTTTATATCTGCTTTGTGTGGGTCAGCTAGCTCCGGCTGGGGCTGTGCTGAATCACCGCCCATATGTTACTGCATGTGCCAGTTTGTTTTGTCCCCTTTTATATTGGTCTCTTTTTGCTTTGCTTTCAGAATATACCAGAGTGCTGATTAATGGGGGCGAAGTCATGCGACTTCAGTGTTTTTGTGCATCAGACGTGTTGGACTTTTTTGCAGGGTTTATTGCGTGATTGCAGACAGTGTCTTTCCTTTCCTGTCCTGTCTAGTCAGTGTGGCCCCATCGTTTGCTCAGTCTATTTTTCTGCCTGGGTTTGTGTTTTCATCTTGTCTCACTGACAATATATGTTTGGGGGCTATCTATTCTTTTGGGGTCTGCTCCGGGGCAGTTTAGACTTCCCCTTTCTTGCTTTAGGCTTAAGGCCCTTTTACATTTAGCGATGCACCAGCGATCCGACCAGCGATCCGACCCGGTCAGGATCGCTGGTGCATCGCTAAATGATCGCTAGTGAGCTTTCATACAGAAAGATCTCACAGCGATGCAGCAGCGACGCAGCGCACGATACTCACCTTTCACACACAGTGATCCTGACGTCCTCCCGTCCGCGTCAACGCGTCGCTCGTCGTCACAGCAGGAAGTCTCAGCAGGAAGCGCCCGACGAGAAATGGAGCTGGACATTCTCGCGCGATCAGCGATGGACAGCGGGGGAGCCGGTCGTAGGTAAGTATCACACATAGCGATATCGCTAGCAATATCGCTATAACGTCACAAAATCGGTGACGTTTTAGCGATATTGCTAGCGATATCGCTTAGTATAAAACCCCCTTTAGTTAGCTCTCCGGCTGTGCCAAGGTGTCTAGGATCATCGTAGGTAGGCTCCACGGCTACTGCTAGTTGTGTGGACAGGATCAGGGGTCTGCATCCGCTTAGTTACCAACCTCTCTGGTTTTCTGTTGCTTGGCCTGGGCCTGCTATCCTCCTCGGTGACCCATTCATAACAGTCTGGGTTCTGGTTCGATTTCGAGTACTGTTCTGTTTTTTTTTAAATGATTGACCAAACCCTCCGGACCTGAACATCCACAAGTTTGCTCATCACTAATTATGAATAAGTTTTTGGAGCTTTCATTTCTGAACCTGTAGGTGACTTGCGCCAGCAATGTTACGTCTTTATATATCTGCCACTGCCAGGACGCATGCGTAATCAGCAGGTAGAGGATCTGTGCTGTTCTAATGAATAGGAAAATACTTGCATATGTCCTGACAACTGAGTGCAGGTCAATACCCTTAAAAATAAATTATAACCACTCATTTATGTATATAAATATCTTTTTTATTGATTGGACATGTAAATATCACATATTATAAAAATTCACAAAATCAAACGGGAGCTACACAAGACATAAGAATAACATCAGATGTGAGTCCACTCTATAAGGCAGGTCAAAAGCAACTGCTGTCCAAAAAAATCAGCGTAAGGTAACCATAACATACATTACAAAATGCCGAAGACAAATAATGCCTGAGGACTCTAAAATATAACTTTTATTAGTGCTATTAAAGGAAATTATGATTATTAAAACCTGCACTTGTCAGTGTGTAAAATTGTAGACTAACATACTAGTTATCAGACTCACGTCTTTTAATGTTGCTCACAGTCCTAATCCTAATATGTAACAGTGTTCAGGGGTATGGGGTAAGGTGCGGCTGCTACCTATATCCCCTCAAAATCCCACTCTCCACAATGACTGTCTATTGCCATTAAAGTTTGCACCTAGGCCTCCCCAACATGTTTCGCCAGCTAGACTGGTGTCTTCAGGGGATACGTTTCGCCTAAAGCTCCTTTAGCAAGCTTTAGGTGAAACGTAGACATGGCAGCAATATGTCCAAGAAGGAGAAAGCATGATCTCAGTGATAACAGCTGATAGCCCAGGGATTTTTACTACCGGACCCAATGCAATCAATTACATGTGCACTATAAAAGTTGTGGAGGACACAACACAGGACCCGTTCCTCCCACGTCACCAATGTTACGTAACTACACAGGCTCAGCTCTCCGGCGCCCCCTTGGTCTCTCAGGTCAGTAAGATAATTACAGAAATATACAAAAAGCTATACAATGGAATTACAGTGGATTTGCAGTCAGAGTAAAATATAACAATAAGGGTACAAGACTTAGAGATATTAAGCTGGAGGTCAATTTACCAGATTGTAGGGTGCATGTGGGTGCCGGGAGCTCTGCAGTCCACAGGTACAAGAATCTTAGTTGCCGGACAGACCCCCAAAGCACGGGCCGCTGCTCCCCTTTGCAGGTCTGTCCCCAGTTCCTTCTTAGATCACCATCGTCTGGTTCTTCTGTGTGAGTGTCTTTCTCTGCCATGGAATATGGGAAGCAAGATGTGCCACAGTCCGCGCTGCTGAATCCACAAAATCACCTGGGATGCAAGATGTAGTAACAAAGTACTGCTTTATTCCTTCCTACGCGTTTCGGCGCCCTTCCTGGCACCTTCCTGAGGAAGGTGCCAGGAAGGGCGCCGAAACGCGTAGGAAGGAATAAAGCAGTACTTTGTTACTACATCTTGCATCCCAGGTGATTTTGTGGATTCAGCAGCGCGGACTGTGGCACATCTTGCTTCCCATATTCTCTGGCAGTTTTTCCACTTTGGAGTGGTCGGTGGAGGTCCTGCAGCAGCTGATACTGTGTTATGTCTTCAAGCCAGTTGTGGGTCACACAACCGGAATAGGTGAGTGGAACTGCATTACACCACTCACATCGTAGTGTCACTAGTGATAGGGCACTATTGCACCTCTTGTTCCCCCACCCTTTTTGTATTTTCTCTGCCATGGGCTGCTAGTTCTTAAATACGCTAGGTTCCTACCCCTGTGTCAGAGGGTGAGCTAATAATCTCCACCCTTTAGCTCTCTGCAGAACTTATTCCCAATATCTAAGAAAGGGGGAAACTTTCAACAGCATGATCGGATCAGGACATGAGAGGTACCAGTGAATGTGGTTTGTTTTGCCTGTCGTGTGGATAGCAAACATGGCCCCATTGGGTCGCTGTGGAGGGCCAATCTATGTATCTCAGGTCCCAGAACCCTCACTGACTCAGGAGCCACACTGCCAGATGCGCGATTTCCTCAGGGTCACTCAGATATTTTTCATGAGTCCATAGCTCGAAAGATGTGCTCATAATCCATGATCCTAGGATGGAGCCGGAGAGACAATGGATGTGTATTTCTGTGTCTAGCTGGCAGGTACCTTCTAATTGAAGCCCTCAGGCATCTTCCTGCCCCATGCTGGTGTGGCTCCTTACCTAAGCTTTGAAGTTCTGTTTTGGGCCTTATCTCATTATCATACTAAAAGGCCTTGCTATTCAGCATTGGAACACTAAATCCTGCTTTCTTCAAAATGCTTACAGGCCCTGGGGGGGTAGGAGCAGTTAACTCCTTCATCACACCTCCCTGCTTTAGAGGGCGCTAGGGGGTATCACATTCCTGTGTTCCCCCATGCGCCCTTCCGCACCCTCTCCTTGCCGGGACAACCCATCAGCGTTACCATGGTCCCTGCCTCTTTTGTGGTGAATGGTGAAGTGATACTGTTGGAGAGCGAGGCTCCAGCGTAGCAACCTCCCATTTGTCCAAGAGACCGTGTGTAACCAGCTGAGGGTGTTGTGGTCTGTTTCCACGGTGAATTGGCGCCCGTACAAGTATGGCTGCAGACGCTGCAGGGCCCACACAATTGCCAGACATTCCTTCTCCATCGTGGAATAGGCCACTTCCCTTGGCAGGAGCTTCCGGCTCAGGTACAGAACGGGGTGTTCATGGCCCGTAGTGTCGACCTGGCTGAGCACAGCACCGAGGCCGAAGTCGCTGGCGTCGGTCTGCACTACGAACGGCCGCGTGAAGTCGACTGCCAGTAGTACAGGAGAGCTAGAAAGGGCGGTCTTGAGCGCCTGGAAAGCTGTCTCGCATGCGACTGTCCAGTCGACTGCGAGGGGCTTGGCCCGGGCACTATAGTGTGGAACAAACCTCATATAGTACCCGGCAGTCCCCAAGAAGGACATCACCTGCTTCTTGGTCCTGGGGGTGGGCCAGGATGCAATGGCATCCACCTTCCCGGGCTCTGGCTTCAGAGCTCCCCCACCTACCCGGTGTCCCAGGTAGTGGACCTCACTCATACCCAGCTGGCATTTTTCCAGCTTAATGATCAAGCCTGCTCACTGGATCCGCCCGAGCACCTACGTCAGGTGCTCTAGGTGATCTTCCCAGGTGGGACTGAAGATGGCAATGTCGTCTAGGTACACGATCGCATACCCTTCCAGTCCCTCGAGCAGCGTGTTTACCATCTTCTGAAAAGTGGCAGGGGCATTCTTCATGCCGAATGGCATCACCGTGGACTCGTGCAGTCCGAATGGGGTGATAAAGGCAGAGCGTTCCTGTGCCCCAGGGGTCAGGGGAATCTGCCAATACCCCCTGCTCAGATCCCTGATGGTCAGGTACTTGGCCCTGGCCAGCTGATCGAGCAGGTCATCGATGCGCGGCATTGGGAATGCATCGGTTACCGTCACAGCGTTGAGTGTTATGAATGGGAAACCGAGGAGGAAAAACAAGACAACAAGCTAAGTCTCAGAAAACCAGAGAAGTTGGTAACTATGCAGATTGCAGATCCCTGATCTTAACCGCACAACTAGCAGCAGTCGTGGAGCGTTCCTACGTTGGTCCTAGACGCCTCGTCACAACCGGAGAAATACATAAGCCTAAAGCAGAAAAAGAGGAAAACTGCCCCAGAGCAGACCCCAAAGGAAAGACAGCCCCCCACATGTATTGACGGTGAAATAAGATGAAAATACAAACAAAGGCAGGAAAATAGGCTGAGCAAACGATGGGGCCCGGCTAACTAAAAAGGACAGAAAAGGAAAGACACTGTCTGCAATCTGCCAAAAACAACCTACAAAAATATTGTCCAACACTTCTGATAGCAAAATTAACCCTGAAGTCACTAGACTTCTAAACCTATATCAGCACTCTGAAATATTCTGAGACAGAGCAAAAAAATAGGCCAATCTAATAAGGGACAAAAAGCAGATTGGCAAATACTGATAAATAGGAGTGGAATTTCAGCATAGCCCCAGCAGGGGCGGGCTGATTACACAACAAACTGAATTGACCAACAAGCGCAAGTGTGAACATTAGCAAAAAACAAACTTAACTTGAGAAGACTGGAAGAGAGCTGAAGTCCAGGACCTGAGAAGCAGACTGAATCACCAGCACCCGGATAGGACGTCGGCTGTCTTATATCCAGTCTGATACTCCAGAGATCCAATCGTTATCTTCCTCATCAGGTGGCAGATCACTACCACTTAAACCAACAGCACTACCTCCTGTCACCACCAGAGGGAGAACGGAAGGGGAACTCTCAACTGGTGGAGCAGAAAATGAGTTCATGACAGTTGAGCACCCGGTAGTCCACGCAGAATCGCGTAGTTCGGTCCTTTTTAGGGATGCGGACTACAGGCGAAGCCCACGCGCTGTTGGAGACTTGGATCACCCGCAGAGAGACCCGATATGCTGAACGCCGGATTGGAGGGTGATTGCCGGTGCCACGTCATGGACGGCTGTCTCAGTCCTTCCGGGCAGGCTGCTGAACAGCTCCCAAAAGGGGTGTAGGGTGACCCCCAGCTGGGAACGTTGGTCCTCCGAGAGCTGGTAGCCAACCCCCACATCCTCGATGGATCCACCCGCCTTGGCTTGGGTGAGCAGATCCAGGGGGGTTTCTACCTCTCCTTCCTCGGGAAGGTTGCACACTGGGTGGGCACAAGCCTCCCGCTCATGATGGGCCTTCATCATGTTCATGTGGAAGGCCTTCCTCCTTCCACGGGCGTGGTCCAGGGTGACCAGATAGGTGACAGCGTTGAGCCACTGGTGCACGAGGTATGGACCCTCCCAGGCCGCCTGAAGATTGTTTTGAGGTATGGGGACCAGTACCCACACCTTTTGACCCACCTCGTAGGTCCGCTCACAAGCATTCTGGTCGTACCACCGCTTCTGGTAAGCCTGGGCTTGGGCCATATTGTCATGCACCAGCCGTGTCAAGGCCATCATTTTGTCCCGTAAGCACACGACATACTCAATGACCGACACTCCAGGGGTGGCCAAATCCCCTTCCCATGCTTCCTTCACCAGAGCAAGGGGCCCCCGTACACGTCGCCCATACAGGAGCTTAAAGGGGGAGAACCCCGTTGAGGCCTGTGGGACCTCCCGGTAGGCAAACAGCAGGTGTGGGAGATACCGCTCCCAGTCTCTCGCGTGGGAGTTGACCAACATCTTCAGCATCTGCTTTAAGGTGCCATTGAATCGCTCACACAGGCCATTGGTCTGTGGGTAGTACGGGCTGGCTACCAGATGTTGCACCTTTACCTGCTTACAGAGAGACTCCATCAGCTGCCACATGAACTGGGTCCCTGGGTCGGTGAGCATTTCCTGGGGAAACCCCACTCTGGAGAAAATCTCCAGTAAGGCAGTGGCCACTTTGTTGGCCCGAATGGACGACAAAGCTACCGCCTCCGGGTACCGGGTGGCAAAGTCCACTACCGTTTGTATGAAGCATTTCCCGGAGCGGCTGGGAGTGGACAGAGGTCCAATGAGATCCACAGCCACCCTCGAGAAAGGCTCTTCGATGATGGGCAGAGTTACCAGTGGGGCTTTGGGGCGCCGCCCCGCCTTCCCCACCCTCTGACAGGTGTCACACGAATGGCAGTAGGCAATCACCTCGGTCCTCATTCCCGGCCAGTAGAAATGCTGAGCTAGCCTGGCTCTGGTTTTGGTGATCCCTAGGTGTCCGGCCATGGGAATCTCGTGTGCGATCCGCAACAATTCTGCCCTGAACGGATAGGGTACCACTAACTGTCGGTCCCTGGGCCACGCCTCCGGTGAACCCGGCTGGACCGTTACCATTACAGCCGTTCCTGGTCCCAGACCACTCGCTCGCGGTCGGACTCCAGGGGAGGCTGTGCCGCCTGCTCCTTGAAAGCTTTCAGGCTAGCGTCAGCTTCCAACGCTGCCTGAAATCCCTGACTCGATGTGGCAAGAATTGACGAAAAGGCCACATCCTCTGTCAGCTCCCCGGGATCTGTCTCCTGGCCGCTGTCTGACTCGGCAGCCACTTGGTCAGAGAGGGGGAAACCGTCGGACCTCCGCGAGGCTCTTTGGGCTTCGGCGCTCCTACTCCTGGTAACAGCGGCCACGCCCACTGAGACCACAGGTAGAGCCTGCTTCCCCTCGGCCCCCGACCAAGTCGCCGGGTCAGGCAGACTTCCCTGGCCTCCTGACATCCTGGATGCGAGGAACTCCTGCCCTGGGGTTTTACCTGGTGGCTCCTCTCCCGGGGCGCCCCCTCCCCCCATGGCCTGTTCCTCTTTCTGCAGAGGCCCTAGACTCAGCAGGCTGGATTCACTTAGGGGCGCTACACTGCCCATAGCAGCCCCTCCCTCCACCTCTGAGCTCTCCCCTGCAGTCTTCTCACCTGTCCTCACTGTAAGCCCTGTGTGTGTAGTGTCAGTGCATGGCTTACCATCAGGTTTCACTCCCTCCTCCACTGTTGGAGGCACATTCAACACATTAACATTAGCATTCACAGTAGAGTCATGACATTCTTGGGGAGCCGGACTTGGGTGTCCAGTGGCCACATACTGAAACACTAGCCGCCCCAAATCGGTCCCAAGCAACACATTGGCAGGAAAATTTGGCGTTACTCCCACGTCCACTGTTGGAGGCACATTCAACACATTAACGTTAGCAGTCACTGTAGGGTCATGACATTCTTGGGGAGCCGGACTTGGGTGTTCAGTGGCCACATACTGAGACACTAGCCGCCCCAAATCGGTCCCAAGAAACACATTGGCAGGAAAATTTGGCGTTACTCCCACGTCCACTGTTGGAGGCACATTCAACACATTAACGTTAGCAGTCACTGTAGGGTCATGACATTCTTGGGGAGCCGGACTTGGGTGTTCAGTGGCCACATACTGAGACACTAGCAGCCCCAAATCGGTCCCAAGAAACACATTGGCAGGAATATTTGGCGTTACTCCCACCTCCCGCATTCCCCTCCCGGTGCCCCAGTCCAAAAACATCTTGGCGACGGGCAGCGCCGGTTGAACACCTCCAATTCCGGAGATGGAAAGGGTCTTCCCAGGCACCAAGTCTTGAGGGGACACCACCTCAGGACGTACCAGGGTTCGTTCAGCGCCTGTGTCCCGCAGTCCCATGACCGCTGAGCGGCCGATGGTGACGGGTTGGTAATTGTCCAGGGACCTCCCAGCACCCCCTCCCACACACAAAACAGTGTACGGTTTCTGGGACAGGGATGGGGCCTTATGGTGCTGGGGACACGCAGCCTTAAAGTCTCCCGGCTGGTTGCAATGATGACAACGTCTGGGTTCTGCTCCTGGCCTGGAGAGGGCAGCAGGGGGGTACACCTCTTGATCTCTGGCAGCTGGGGGGACAGGGGCGGGATTGGGCTTACCCCCTCTCAGGTGCTGCTGGCAGGCTTCTTTGGCTCAGAGGCCCTGTTGGCATACTCGTCTGACAGGGCGGCTGTAGCAGAAGCCCTTTGGTTTCCGGTCACGGAGGAACTGCTGGAGGTCCTCTAGGCAACAAGAACTGCTCCGTGATGAATAGTTCCTGGACCTCCTGGCGGGTGGTGAGCTGTAGACCCGAGGTCCAGTGCTCCACAGCTCTCAGCAGTGCCCGCATGTGGTCAGTCCAGGTGTCCTTTGAGCCCCGATGCAGGCTCCGGAACTTCCTGCGGTACGACTCCGGGGTGAGGTTGTAGTGCTGTCTCAGGGCCCGCTTGTTGCTGTTGTAGTCCTGCTCCTCCCCGGCAGGTAAGTCCCCCAAAACTTCCAGGGACTTAACCCTCAAACGGGGGGTCAGGTACCTTGCCCACTGATCCAGGGCCAGATGGTGTTGGAGGCAGGTTCTCTAAAAGGCCAGCAGAAAGGAATCCAGGTCTCCATCCTTTTCAAGCAGGGGGAAGTCCTCCGCCCGGACCTTGGAAGCCTTGGTCCCCGGTGGGGCTGGAGCGTCCAGCGGGAGCCTGTGCTGAGCCATCTCCAGTCGGTGCCAGCGCTCCGCAGCTTCACGGCGTTCTGCAGCCTGCAGCACACATTCGGCATGCTCACGCTCTGCAGCCGCTTGCTCACGCGCCGCTGCTTTCTCTGCCGCCACCAGGAGTCTGTCATGGGCAGTGTCGATACCAGCCTCGAGCTGTGCCTTGGAAAAGGGCCTCTGATCTGGACAGGCTGGGGCTTGCAGGTGGTGGACAACTGAGCACGGGGGTCTGGCTCCTTGGGGAGCCCTGGCTGAACTCCCCCTCGTCTTCATTGGTATTGTCCTCCACCACCTCCTCATAGACCATAGCATTGGCCTCCCCTTTGCCTTACTCCTGGTGCCTTCCGCCATCTTGGGAACCTCTGGTTACTGACACAGCTGCGACCCTGACCTCGCACACAACTTATTATATTTGCACTCTGACCGTCTAGTGTTGGGCTGACCTTAGGACTCCAGCAGTGAAAGTTACCGCTGGTAGTCTTTAGTGTCTGGGAGTAGGGGTCCCACACACACTATTACTCTGATCCCACCGTTGCCACCAATGTGGAGGACACAACACAGGACCCGTTCCTCCCACATCACCAATGTGACGTAACTACACAGGCACAGCTCTCCGGCGCCCCCTTGGTCTCAGGTCAGTAAGGGAACTGCACCTAGAGCAAATGGCCGCCGGGGAGGATATCCTGTTACCCGCTGGGTATTCTAAGATTCGTGATCAGAATAAAAGCATCAGCCCAAGATTAATTTTATAGTTTAATTGCCTTAAGGGCGCACTAGATAATTACAGAAATATACAGAAAGCTATACAATGGAATTACAGTGGATTTGCAGTCAGAGTAAAATATAACAATAAGGGTACAAGACTTAGAGATATTAAGCTGGAGGTCAATTTACCAGATTGTAGGGTGCATGTGGGTGCCGGGAGCTCTGCAGTCCATAGGTACAAGAATCTTAGTGCCGGACAGACCCCCAAAGCACGGGCCGCTGCTCCCCTTGGCAGGTCTGTCCCAGTTCCTTCTTAGATCACCATCGTCTGGTTCTTCTGTGTGGGTGTCTGTCTCTGCCATGGGCTGCTAGTTCTTAAACACGCTAGGTTCCTTCCCCTGTGTCAGAGGATGGGCTAATAATCTCCACCCTTTAGCTCTCTGCAGAACTTATTCCCAATATCTAAGAAAGGGGGTAACTTTCAACAGCATGATCGGATCAGGACATGAGAGGTACCAGTGAATGCGGTTTGTTTTGCCTGTCGTGTGGAGAGCAAACATGGCCCCATTGGGTCGCTGTGGAGGGCCAATCTATATCTCAGTTCCCAGAACCCTCACCGACTCAGGAGTCACACTGCCAGATGCGCGATTTCCTCGGGGTCACTAGGATATTTTTCATGAGTCTATAACTCGAAAGATGTGCTCATAATCCATGATCCTAGGATGGAGCCGGAGAGGCTGGGAGAGACAATGGATGTGTATTTCTGTGTCTAGCTGGCAGGTACCTTCTATTTGAAGCCCTCAGGCATCTTCCTGCTCCATGCTGGCGTGGCAAGTTCTGTTTTGGGCCTTATCTCATTATCATGCTAAAAGACCTTGCTATTCAGCATTGGAACACTAAATCCTGCTTTCTTCAATATGCTTACAGGCCCTGGGGGGGGGTAGGAGCAGTTAACTCCTTCATTACAAAAGTTATAAAGAATAAAGTTAAAAGGTGTACAGCATCAGGAACAAAGGATGTATTATCACATTGGGCTGTATCAGAAACAACTTGGAGTTTGCAGGGTTAACGTGAATACTATTAAACATCTCTTTTGTGCAGAATTTTTCTTTATTGTCACATTTAAATATTCCCCGTTACTTAATTCTGCAATAAAATTACCTTGATGTCAGAGCAGAGTTTTAATCTGTTACACAAAATGAGCTCATTCATTTTCACTGGTAGCACGGGGCGACTCTCTTCGCAGAAAATTGTACATTATGTTCTGGTACTCACAAGGCTCTCGCAGCCTCAATGTATTTTACTGGGTCATAATGTGCCATTGGCCAGATGGCAAAACATAAATAAGAGCCAGTGGGTAGGTGAGTAAATATTGCAGATATTTCCCCCAGAGCGGCCATCAGTCTGGCTAAAGCTGGCCATAATATATCAGAATAATGTCAGCCCTACCAACTTTAATTTTGTTGGGACCTACCTGACTCTTTCCGGATGGATGATGTTGGAATAAAGAACCGAGTGTGCTGAGTTTTAATTATAAATCTTTTTTTCACCAAGGTAGGTAAGCTACCGTCTCAGATATCTGGCAGCAGCTTACTCCATTTTTTTTTATTCAGAACTCATGTACACTTGGTCAAGTTGAGTGTCCATTTGTTTGGGGAGGGGTGGGTTGGGTTGACATTTAACGTCTATCTGATATAGACCCACCTGAAATGGAGTGTGACCTCAGAAATGTACCTATCCATGGGTAGAACATTTACTGACACGGAGTCTCAGACGGCTGATTCGAAGACTGATAGCTATTGGCTGGACGCCATCTTGCAGGTGCGCATGCTGGCTCTTTAAGAACAGGGCAGCGCGTGCAGTAGTCACACCATTGGGAACTATATCAGGAAGCAGGGAGCACACCAAGGGATACACGGATCGACGGGGTGTAGGGGTAACAACGCAGCCGTTCCTGCCTGGGGGAGAAGAGGGGAGCCGTGCAGGCATTACATAAATCATATTTTTATTACATAAATCATATTTTATGTTAAATGCATTTTTTTGTAAAGTTTTATATTAATACCAGTATACATGCTATGATCAGGGCAAAGAACATTGTGAAGGAATGGGAGGAGGTGAGCTGTGACAGGTGAAAGGTAAAATGTAAAAAGTGCTTGCATTGTATGGTCCAGCCATCAGTATAATAATACAGAGGTATTGCTTGTCTGTGATGATATTGAGTCTGGAGAAAAATTGTTTGTACAGAACAGGAAGTACAGACCTGGATCTAGTGGCCAGTGTGAAAATAATAAGGTCTAGTGGCCAGTGTGAAAATTAGAAGGTCTAGTGGCCAGTGTGAAAATTAGAAGAATTCTGTTTTTTTTTAATGTTTATTTTATATAGATTGTGAAAAAAAACTACGATAACTTATAAACTTGATTTAAACAATAGGACATTTTCTAATGACAAATTTCTTTTAACTCTCCATGGGCCTTGCAAATGTTTCATGTGGACACCTTTAGAACAAAAGGGTTAAACTGCACCTCTCAAGTGTCAAAATCTTATAGACAAAGTTCCTGAGGCGCACGTCAAGTACCAGGGAGTCCAACCTGGAAAAATTCCATGACAATTAAAAAAGAAGACAAGCGCCCCAGACTGTGGTGAAGAATTAAGTCTTACATTTATTCTGCCTCCTGTGGTGACATTTCGGTCAAAAGACCTTTACTTGAAAAAGGTCTTTTGACCAAAACGTCACCACAGGAGGCAGAATAAATGTAAGACTTATTTCTTCACCACAGTCTGGGGCGCTGTCTTCTTTTTTTTATTGTCATGTAAACACCTTGTCAAAACAGGAACAGGAAAAGAAGGGTAAGTTGGCCTTGAGTTTCCTGCCTTCATTTTTACGACAAGGGTAACAACGAGTATCATTTCCTAGTGGAAAAGTTGACGCGTTTACCCCGTGCAATACCGCACACTATTAGTGCACACATACGTTCATAGAGGGATTACCTGTCCCTGCAGATAACGGGAATGCAGAAAAATTGTTTGTACAGAACAAGAAGACTTTAGAATAAGGTCTAGGGGCCATTGTGAAAATTGTAAGATTTCTGGAGGTTTTTTGTTGCTTTTTTTTTAACTTAAAATCTTGAATTAAACAATAGGTAATTTTCTAATGATATGCTATTTAACCCTTTAGTGACCGAGCCAATTTTGACCTTAATGACCAGTGTCACTTTATGTGGTAATAACTCTGGAACGCTTTCACATCTGAAATAGATTGCAGCACCATGTCGCATTTGCATGGGCCCCTAAGGTGCCCATGCTGTAGAAACCTTACACAACTGACCCCATTTTGGAAACTATACCCCTCAAGGATTTTATCTGTGGGCATAGTGAGCACCTTAAACTCACAGGTACTACACAGAATTTAAGAACATTAGGTCGTCATATTGAATAGGTCGTCATATCGTCATCATTTTTTTGTTACTTTTGAAAAAACCCCAACTATAACCTTAAGCCCGACCCTAACGGCAAAGAATTAAAGAAATAATTATTATAAAATAAAAAAAATGTTAGCTGACTAACTGGATGACACAGGGAGGGATAATTTACTAATTTTTGGACTTTTGATCACTTTGATAAGAAAGATCCCTGCTGTTGCCATCAAGCAGATCTCAGCGGGTGCACTGCGCATGCACCTTCCATTTTTCTTCTTTAACAAGAAGGTACCAAGGGTGGTTTGGGGACATCACTTTTTGTTGCATCATATCAGAAGAGAGAGAAATTATTTTAATAGCAAGTCACAATTTTATTTATGTGAGCACCGTTATTCATGGAAAAAATGACCCTGATCGTTTTCTGCAGGGTCTCAACTACCCTAGTACGCTAGTAGCTCAACTACCCTGTAGCTGAGACTCCGGAGATTTTTGGACTCTGAGGAGTGCTATACTCTTATTCCAGATGGCCTTTTTTAAACGACGATTAGGGAATAGGCCTCTTATTGGCCACTGTTTTAATGTGCATCGGCTGTCGTTAAGGGGTTAATTCTCAAAAAAAATGGTGACACCTTGTCATTCCTGGAACAGGAAAAAGAAAGGTCAGTTTTCCCCAAGTTTCTCGCTTTGACTTTTACGAGAAATTAAGACAAGGGTAATGGCAAGAATAATTTTCTGGTGGAAAAGTTGACACGTTTTGACCGTGCCATACCACACACAATTAGTGGCTACATGGGGCACTCTTTCTGGAAGAGAGCAGCCATGTTTCTCTAATCCTGGACCACCTGGGTAGATATCAGCCAAACAGCTGATGCATGCTGTCCCGTTGGGCCAGAAGGGATAAGATCATTTACTATTGTAACAACCCTGCTGGCATCACTACATGGCCTCCCATCCCCCGCACACCAACTTACATCTGTCTGTTGCCAGCTGTGTGCCTCAGCTCTCAATGTGTCCAGACTGTGTGTATAGGGGGGCGGCGCCTGAACTCTGGTTCTTATGCAGTCAGGGTGCACCTGGGTAATCTGTCCCTGACCAATCACCTGGAGCCCTTGACTATTTAGTTTCACCACTCCCACTGAAACATTGCCTGTGCAATGTCTAATCTCAGTTAGTATCTTGCTGCTGAGGAGGCCAGGCCCTGTTCTGTGTATTTCCTCCTTCTCTGGAGGTCTACTCCTAGTCTTGCTTTGTACCTTGTCTGCCTGCCAGGAGGCTGAATATTCTGGCCCTTGAGTCTTGTTCCCAGTACCTTGTCTGTACTCTGTCCACCTGCCAGGAGGCAGAATATCCTGGTCCTTGTGTCTTTGTCCCTGTGTCTCTGTCTGAACTCAGTCTTACCTCTGTCTGTCAGTCTCCTTGTTTGTGGTTCTTTCTCTGCTGTGTCTTTCCTTGTGTCCTCCCTGTCTGTGCGTCTGCACTCTTGCAAGCTTTATCTGTGCGTCTGCACTCTCGCAGCTTTATCTGTGCGTCTGCACTCTCGCAGCTTTATCTGTGCGTCTGCACTCTCGCAGCTTTATCTGTGCATCTGCACTCTCGCAGCTTTATCTGTGCGTCTGCACTCTCGCAGCTTTATCTGTGCGTCTGCACTCTCGCAGCTTTATCTGTGCGTCTGCACTCTCGCAGCTTTATCTGTGCATCTGAACTCCCGCAGCTTTATCTGTGCATCTGCACTCTCGCAGCTTTATCTGTGCATCTGCACTCTAGCCGCTCTGTCTGCACGGCTCCTGCTGCCGCTGCAGAACCTATTGCTGCAGCTTCTCTCCACAGACCTTGTGGTTCAGCTTTGCTCCATTCCTGCTGCCACTGCAGAACCTCTTGCTGCAGCTTCTCTCCACAGACCTTGTGGTTCAGCTTTGCTCCATTCCTGCTGCTGCTGCAGAACCCCTTGCTGCAGCTTCTCTCCACAGACCTTGTGGTTCTGCTTTGCTCCAGTCCTGCTGCCGCTGCAGAACCTCTTGCTGCAGCTTCTCTCCACAGACCTTGTGGTTCAGCTTTGCTCCACTCCTGCTGCCGCTTCTCTCTCCACTCCTGCCTTCACCTGCACTTCCTGTGTGAACAGGTCCAAACCTGTTCCTTCTTATTTCACTCTTGCCTGCCTGCATCCATACCTGCACCTCCTGTGTGAACAGGTCCAAACCTGTTCCTTCATATTCCACTCCTGCCTGCCTGCATCCATACCTGCACCTCCTGTGTGAACAGGTCCAGACCTGTTCCGTCATATTCCACGCCTGCCTGCATCCATACCTGCACCTCCTGTGTGAACAGGTCCAAACCCGTTCCTCCATATTCCACTCCTGCCTGCCTGCATCCATACCTGCACCTGCTGTGTGAACAGGTCCCTACCTGTTCCTTCTCAAGCCGTGCCCGCCTGTCCTGTGTCTCAAGCCGTGCCTGCCTGTCCTGTGTCTCAAGCCGTGCCTGCCTGTCCTGTGTCTCAAGCCGTGCCCGCCTGTCCTGTGTCTCAAGCCGTGCCCGCCTGTCCTGTGTCTCAAGCCGTGCCTGCTTGCCCTGTATCTGTCGTACCCTCTTGCCCTGTGTCTCAGTCTGTCTGTCACTCGCACCTGTCCAGGTGTCCTGTTCCCGAGTGGGATCAACAGCCAGACACCACCCTGGAGTGGCACCTGGCAGCTACCTGCCGCACAAGCCTGACCTCACCATCAGAGGCTCCAGTGAAGACCAAGGTAGCTGCCGTAGTTACGCCCCTTCCAGGGTAGTCTGGTTTGTGGCACAGTGGGGCCACAACCCCCCGGCTCGCGCCATTCAGCCAAGGCGCGAGCGTGACAACTATATAATGTTTGGTATTGGTGATGGCACCTGTTCCGTCCGTAACCTCAGTACAAAGAAGCAGGTATTCTTCACATTGTTTTCTTCTATGTCTTGTTCCCAAACAAGATCATAATAGTTCCAACTCAAGACTTCACGAGAGCCACTGAATTCTCCACAGAAGATTTCCACCGTTTTAACCCTTTTGACTTCGTAGAAGCAATCTATTAATTCTTGAGATGAAGTGTTTATATTGTGCTTACAATACTATTCCCCTTTAGCGTCACTTAATAGATCAATACCCTGGTTTATCAACGCTTGTGCCATCACCAGAGTAGCATCTGAACGTGTTTATAGAGTTATGTTTTGACTGGACCACTCGCAGGAGGCCAACACATCACAGTCAGAGAGAAATCTCTGTAAACAGTGAATTTGGTGATGCGCATGAGTTGGTCTTTCAGTAATCACGCATGTAGTTTCCATGGATAGATCTCTGCGGAGGCTCGACACTAAAAGCACTTAGTTGTAAGGAAATGGAGCAAATCGAGTGAAGAATAGACTGGTTACATAAATATCTCATTCTGCATTTATTTTTGCACATAGTTAAGGCTTTGAGACGTCTCGGCAAAGAGCAGATGGCTCCTGTGCTTAGTCAGCGCTCCGCTGTGCTGCGTCCAGCTCACAACAAGCTGCATCGCAGCACCATGGTGCTAAATCAGTTTTGTGTCAGTCACATGGAAAACGGAGCAAGAATTTCGCAATCATCTCCAACCTAAATTGTCTTTGTGGAAGATGCCTATATGTTTTCCTTTTCCCAAAAAGAGAAAGGTAATGCTAATTAATAATTTGCTTCTGCTCAGAATTAATCCTGCCATCGTCATTGGTGGAATATCATCTGGGTGTTGTAATTCCGACACTGAGCATAGTTGACAGAGGTTGGCGTAGGGCTACACGATGATGCTGGTTGTGCAACAGGAAGTTTGTGATTTCTTATTGGTTGCCGTGAGCTTACATAGTGAGTCACATTGTTGTCACAAAAAATCCAGCTTTGTTGGATCTTATGTTTGAAGTCAAATGCTGTGTATGCAGTTTGCACGCATTATGCACTCACTGTGACATGCCAGGTTTGAATTGTCACTCTCCAAAAGGAGAGACATTACTCAGTCCAGAGCCTCTCACCTAGCCAAATCAGATTTTATACTTTTGCACTGATGAGGGGCAACACCCCAAAACACTGTGTCTGCAAATTGAGATTTTGGTTTGGCTTTTACTCAGTCATATTTCAAGGCTTGTTAAAGAGTCGATATTGACTTTTAGGATCGATGCTTCCAATAGGTAGAGGTAGTGTAGTCTCTGAAGAGACAATTTGTATACTTAAGTAGCATTGAAATCTTTGTTTGATACCCTTAATGGGATTTCATTGCTCACTTTTGATTCATCACTTTCTGCATTTTCAACACATACACAGGTAGCATCGGGTAGATGAACGATTTGCCTGCCATTTAGGTTGTGATGCAGTGACCCCTGTTACAGCTAGGGGGAGCTGTATGTGCTCCTCAGGATATGCATGTGGGTGTTTCCTTGATTGTGATGGTGAAACTGTGACCGGAATGATTGTAAATGGCCGGTATGTGTCGCAGAGGTCCTCTACGCTGTAAGCCCAAAAATGATGTTGTGCTGGGACTTGTAATCCATGAGTTTATTTACCTATAAAGGGGGCTTATAGGACTAGTCGGAGACCTGTGCGGGATCGACTAGCCACACCTACACCGCCCACATTGGGGGGTGGTTTGGGATATATAATGTGACTGAGGTCTGGTCACAAGGTTGTGTGTTTTGAATCTGACTGGTCAGAGTGCAAGGACCTGGAAGGCCTGTGTGTCGGGAGTTGCTAACTTCCTGAAGAGCGCATGGTGAGGCCTTGGACCTGGAGGCCGGTGTGTTGGGAGGTCCTGGCCATAGGATTGGATCCCTGAATAGCCTTCTGTGAGGCCGGTGTGTTGGTAAGTCCTGGCCGTAGGATTGGATCCCTGAATAGCACCCGGTGAGGCCTGTGTGTTGAACAGTCCCGCGGGGAGGGACGTCCTGATTAGCACCTGGTGAGGCCATGTCTGAGTAGAGTCTGTGACGACCCTGCTTTGGGAGGAGCTATTGACCTTCTGAGGGTCTGGACTGTCAGGAGCGCCCTGGTCACAAGGACGGTGATCCCAGCAAGGCAATTTCCGCAGGTGAGAGAGAGAACTGAAAAGGAGTCGTCGTCTGGAGCAAGAGCTCCTGTAAGGCTAGTTTCACATTAGCGTTTATGGCCGCAGCGTCGGGCTTCGCACGGCCGCCACTAAGCCCCACCCCCTGCCGCGCCTCCGCCGGTAGCTCCGCCTACGGGCGCGGACGCTGCATGCGTCCCCTATCTTTAGCACTGAGGACGCAGGCCGAGCGCAGGTATGCATTTGGCGGCGCTTGCGTCCTTTTGATGCTGCGCCGACCAGCGCCAAACGCAACCTGTAGCAATTTGGTGAGGTCGGCGCAGCGTCAAAAGGACGCATGCGCCGCCAATCGCATACCGGCGCTCGGCCTGTGTCCCCAGTGCTAAAGATAGGGGACGCATGCAGCGTCATGCGCCCATAGGTAGAGCTACCGGCGGAGGTGCGGCAGGGGGCGGGGCTTAGCGGCGGCCGTGCGCAGCCCGACGCTGTGGCTGTAAACGCTAATGTGAAACTACCCTAAGGTACCTCCACAGACTGTTGGTGCTTGTATTGTTCTATGTACAGTACAGACCAAAAGTTTGGACACACCTCATTCAAAGAGCTTTCTTTATTTTCATGACTATGAAAATTGTAGATTCACTCTGAAGGCATCCAAACTATGAATTAACACATGTGGAATTATATAATTAACAAAAGATTATGAAACAACTGAAAATATGTCTTATATTCTAGGTTCTTCAAAGTAGCCACCTTTTGCTTTGATTACTGCTTTGCACACTCATGTGTTAATTCATAGTTTTGATGCCTTCAGAGTGAATCTACAATTTTCATAGAAAATAAAGAAAACTCTTTCAGTGAGAAGGTGTGTCCAAACTTTTGGTCTGTTCTGTATATTAAGGAGCTGTTTGGCGTGCGGTCGCCCACGGTCACTGGACAGAGAGGTCCAGCGTGTTTAGGGACTGCAAGGAAATCCATATGTTGAAATATTATGGATGGTGGTAGGCCTGTGTCGTGCAACAGGGCTACCGTGTGGTTTATGCTGTATAACACAAACCTCATACTGTTTATATGATCAAAACCGTGCCTGTCTACAATAATCCCATGCCAAGCGAGTGTCCCCCAACACAAACAGTAGTCGCTGCCCTACAAGGTGCACAAACACAAGTGACGTTAACCTAACTTTCGGTCTAATGGTATACCTAAAGCATTTAGTAGTAATTGCACAATGGTTTATCTCTAGCGATAAATTGCTCATTCAAAGGTGAGGTGAAGCCGTAGCCTAAAGCATGTCTCCCGATTAAGCAAAGTAGGGATTAAACAAAACTAAAGCCACCGTCACACAAGTTTTGTGACGCAACAGCGATCTCACCAGCGAGATCGCTGTGTGTGACACTTCTCAGCGACCGGCCCCCCTGCCGATTATCGCTGATCGTCCTGGAATGGCCAGGACATTTTTTTGATCGCTGGCCAGCACGCATCGCTGCGTGTGACAGGCGGAAGACCAACGATCAGCGACCTGCCGCTGGTAACTAAGGTAAATGTCGGGTTTCTAAGCGGCGCGCAGTGCTTAGAAACCCGATGTGTACCTTAGTTACTAGCGCGCTGGTGCAGGGAGCTGGTAACCAAGGTACACATCGGGTTTCTAAGTGCCGCTTAGAAACCTGATGTGTACCTTGGTTACCAGCTCCCTGCACCAGAGCGCTGTTAAATAAGGTACACAGTGGGTAACTAAGCGACGTGCGTCGCTTGTTACCCACGTGTCGCTGGTGCTGATCGCTGGTGAAGCTGCCTGTTTGGCAGCTCACCAGCGATCATGTAGCGACACACCAGCGATCCTGACAAGGTAATATCATTGTCGGGATCGCTGATGCGTCGCTATGTGTGACGGGGCGCTAAGGCTGTAAGGAATAAGTAATAGACGAAGACTTTGAAAATATTTCTAAATTAAATATACTACTGTACTCAGCTCTTCTGTGGATCAATGAATCTGTATGGTTACAGTCCACAATACAGTCTTATGTATAGTCCTATCCTGCACTTCCTCATCAAGTTAGAAAAAAAAAGGGGGCAAGATAAGGAGTAACAAACATTTGACTGGAAATGGTTTCCACATTTGTAAAGTTTCACAAAAAGCCTTGCTATAACTATGTTTGGGAAGTTTAGAGATAATAGCTGAAAAAAACCTGAGGCCAAATAAGATTTGTAATATACAAATATCGAGTGTGCATATTTCTTTTATTCGTCAGTCACACATGCATTCTCCCTATATAGCGGCGCAGATCCACATTACCGCTCTTCTCCATTAAGCTTCTGATACCTCAAAATATCATCACACAGATAAATACCCTTGATAAAGGCATGTTTTTGCCGAAACGTTGGGATGTCTGTGTGACTGACGAATAAAAGAAATATGCACACTCGATATTTGTATATTACAAATCTTATTTGGCCTCAGGTTTTTTTCAGCTATTATCTCTATTTTCCTGGGGTTTTGGTTGTCTTTCCCCATATTTTCTATATATGGGAAGTTTAGAGGACATCCCATCTGTCTGCCATTACAGTCTCCATTTCTACCAATAATTACGGTAACACTACAAAGGTAACATCTACATTGTGATTGTATGTTTTCTTCACGTTTACGCCATTGTCAATTGAACTTTTAGATGTTTTAAAGTAGCATCCTCTGTTTCCATAATGATATGATTTTCATTACAGTTTGAGTGCATTAATTTCACATTTCACACTAGACTTACGCTTTCTCTCTAGTTTTGTAGTCTATGCGCTAATATCATTCTTCCATGCTAAAGGTGACTGCAAGCATTTCCAGCTGTAAAAGTGTAATGGTTGCCGAAATCCGGAAATGATTATTCCACTTAGCTTGGTTAAGCTGTCACTGTAATTGCAGATACTTAAATATTTATTAGTTCCAATGGGGAATGAAGCCACCTAGGTGTAAAATTGGTTTCTGTCAGACCGACCCGAGTTGAGGCGTTCATCAACCTGCAAGGCGTCAGCAGAATGTTTAAATTGTTGGGGGGAGATGATTAAGATAGTGGTAGAAGATAACAGTGTAGATTTCAAGCCATAAGACGACACAGGGTCCCATTTGAGCTTTTCTAGTGCCCTGTAATGAAAATCTTTTTTTAATGTTTCTCTTAATGTAAAAAGTTGTTACCTTTGCCAACAAATTTTAGGACCTTTTTCTGACAACTCATTTAGATGTCAATGATTTTTTCTAATTTAAAAAAAACACCAGATCTGTTTCATCTGTTCACATCTTTGTATCAGATTTTCATCAATTATTGTCAGCTTTTACCATCAGTGGTTCATCCTTAATTTTCTCATATGAAAAAAAAGTAAGCTTCTTCATTATATTGTTAAAAATTGACACCACACAGATCGCACTCTTTCACACATTTGTGGGTGGTTTTGATACATAACTCGGATCAATAACAGACTTGTCTCGTTTTCTGTTTTTGCGGACCAGTTGGAACAACAACAGATTTCTGGAACAGGCCTAAAGTATTCTCAAGTCCTGGATTTAGGGTGTGATGCATGGTACTGATTAATTTATGGACCTTGGAAATAATTTGCTGATCTTTTGTAGGGTGTGAGATATTTTGAAGGACCACCGATGATGTTGAACTACACCGTGACGATAGTCACTACTCTCGGACAGACCGTGAGTCAGAGAAGGCATACGTTTTGGGGTCAGTACCAAGAGAGCACGTAGGTCACCGTCTGGGGGTCAAAACACCAGGATATAGCTGATCAAAGCAAAAGGACAAGACAAAAGGATAGTTAGAACACTGTCTGAGGGTCAGGCAGCGGAAGATCAGAACTCAGAACAACAGAATCAGGCAAACAGTTACCAGGAAGCACAAACTACGTTTGACGGGGATCAGTGGCAAACGGCTCAGTTCAATTGCTTGGGCAATCTCTAGAACAGAGAACACCTGGAGAAAGTCCTGGACCTCCCAGTCCCAGATTGGACAGTTGAGCTGTCAGTCAAAGCACCATCAACTCAGCGCTCCCATCACAAGATTGGACAGTTGAGCTGTCAATCAAAACACTGACAATTCAGCATGTCCGAGTTTCCATAGGGCAGCATAACAATCACTCACTGAGCCGAGGATCGTGACATATGCAATGGGTGCAATTACACTGAAAGATTGTGAATGAGTGGATTGTTAGGAACACTCTTTTCACGATAATATTGCGTTGTAAACAGGCTGTCAATCACCAAATCATTCATTTGTTGGTTGTAATGATTTTTAAGCTTGCAGAAAAAATAATCTTTCTCAGCAGCACAGTCTTGTCTAAACAGGACTCGCACTCACGAGAACAATGGTAGCCAATCGGTAAATAAATTGATCAACGCTTAGTTCTTAATTTAGTGCTGTAGATCGTTTAATTTATTTATTATTTGCTAGATGGTGGCCCGATTCTAACGCATCGGGTATTCTAGAATATGTATGTAGTTTATTTGTGAACTACGTCACGCTGTGAGTGAGGCTGTGTGCACACGTAGCTTTTTTTTTTTGGCATTTTCATGGTGATTTTCCGCTGCGGAATCGCCGCAAAAACACAAAAAAAAAGCATCCCATGCAATCCCATTGGATTCCGCAATGCTGTGCTAATGCTGCGGATTTTACCGTTGCAGAATCGCATCGCGGTAAAATCCGTAGCATGCTCATTCTTTGTGCGGAATCGCGGCGATTCCACACCCATAGGATTGCATTGAAACACTCATTTTACGCATGTGGCTATGCCCACCATGCGTAAAATGAGCGCTCAATGTGCGGATGGTACCCAGGGTCTGGAGGAGAGTAGACTGTCCTCCAGGCCCTGGGTACCATAATCCTGTAAAAAATAACTCATTAATAGCTACAGGAAGCGACTAGAGGCTGTTATTTTTGCAAAAGGAGGATCTACGAAATATTAATGTCACTTTTATGTTGAGGTGCCCATACTTTTGCACCGGTCAAATTTTGTTTAAATGCAGATTGCACATTTTCTGAAAAAAGGTTACCATTAATAGGGGTGCCCAAACTTTAACATATGACTGTAGCAATCTACTGACAATGCACTTTATTCATTAGCTGAGTGGATCTTTATGCAGAGTATGTCTTTTTAACCCCTTCACCCCCAAGGGTGGTTTGCACGTTCATGACCGGGCCAATTTTTACAATTCTGACCACTGTACCTTTATGAGGTCATAACTCTGGAACGCTTCTATGGATCCCGGTGATTCTGACATTGTTTTCTCGTGACATATTGTACTTCATGTTAGTGGTAAAATTTCATTCAAATAACTTGCGTTTATTTGTGAAAAAAACGGAAATTTGGCAAAAATTTTGAAAATTTTGCAATTTTCCAACTTTGAATTTTTATGCCCTTAAATCACAGAGATACGGCACACAAAAAACTTGATAAGTAACATTTCCCACATGTTTACTTTACATCAGCACAATTTTGGAACCAAAATTTTTTTTTGTTAGGAAGTTATAAGGGTTAAAAGTTGACCAGCGATTTCTCATTTTTACAACACCATTTTATTTTTAGGACCACATCACATTTGAAGCCACTTTGAGGGGTCTATATGATAGAAAATACCCAATAGTGACACCATTCTAAAAACTGCACCCCTTAAGGTGCTCAAAACCACATTCAAGAAGTTTATTAACCCTTTAGGTGCGTCACAGGAATTTTTTTGAATATTTAAAAAAAAATGAACATCTAACTTTTTTTCACAAAAAAAATACTTCAGGTTCAATTTTTTTTATTTTACCAAGGGTAACAGGAGAAATTGGACTGCAAAAGTTATTGTGCAATTTGTCCTGAGTACGCTGATACCTGATTTGTGGGGGGGAATGACTGTTTCGGTGCATGGCAGAGCTCAGAATGGAAGGAGCGCCGTTTGACTTTTTCAATGCAAAATTGGCTGGAATTCAGATCAGACGCCATGTCACGTTTGGAGAGTCCCTGATGTACCTAAACAGTGGAAACCCCCTACAAGTGACCCCATTTTGGAAACTAGACCCCCCAAGGAACTTATCTAGATATGTGGTGAGAACTTTGAACCCACAAGGGCTTTACAGAAATTTATAACGTACAGCGGTACAATTAAAAAATCATATTTTTTCCACAAAAATGATCTTTTCACCCCAATTTTTATTTTCCCAAGGGTAACAGGACCCTAAAAGTTATTGTGCAATTTGTCCTGAGTATGCTGATACCCCACATGTGGGAGTAAACCACTGTTTGGGCGCATGGCAGAGCTCGGAAGGGAAGCAGCGCCATTTGACGTTTTTGGCTGAAATTGAGATCGGACATCATGTCGCGATTGGAAAACCCCTGATGTACCAAAACAGTGGAAACCCCCACAAATGACACCATTTTGGAAACTAGACCCCCTAAGGAACTTATCTAGATGTGTGGTGAGAACTTTGAACCCCCCAGTGCTTCACAGAAGTTTATAACGCCCGGGCGTGAAAATAAAAAAATCGTATTTTTTCCTCAAACATGATCTTTTAGTCACCATTTTTTTTATTTTCCCAAGGGTAACAGGAGAAATTGGACCCCAAAAGTTGTTGTCCAATTTGTCCTGAGTATGCTGATACCCCATATGTGGGAGAAAACTACTGTATGGACACACGTCGGGGATCGAAAGGGAAGTAGTGACGTTTTGGAATGCAGACATTGATGGAATGGTCTGCGGGTGTCATGTTGCCTTTGGAGAGCCCCTAATGTACCTAAACAGTGGAAACCCCCACAAATGACCCCATTTTGAAAACTAGACCCCCTAAGGAACTTATCTAGATGTGAGGTGAGCACTTTGAACCCCCAAGGGCTTCACAGAAGTTTATAATGCCAGGGCATGAAAATAAAAAAATCGTATTTTTTCCACAAACATGATCAATTATTCCCCAATTTTTTTATTTTCCCAAGGGTAACAGGAGAAATTGAACCCCAAAAGTTGTTGTCCAATTTGTCCTGAGTAAGCTGACACCCCATATGTGGGAGAAAACTACTGTATGGACACACGTCAGGGCTCGGAAGGGAAGTAGTGACGTTTTGGAATGCAGACATTGATGGAACGGTCTGCGGGTGTCATGTTGCCTTTGGAGAGCCCCTGATGTACCTAAACTATTGAAACTCCTAACAAGTGACCCCATTTTGGACACTAGACCCCCCCACGGAACTTATCTAGATGTGTGGTGAGCACTTTGAACCACCAAGTGCTTCACAGAAGTTTATAACGCTCGGACGTGAAAATAAAAAAATCATTTTTTTCCACAAAAAAAATTATATTTTTGCCCCCAATTTTTTATTTTCCTAAGGGTAACAGGAGAACTTGGACCCCAAAAATTGTTTTGCAATTTGTCCTGAGTAGGCTGATACCCTACATGTGGGGTAAAACACTGTTTGGGCGCATGGCAGAGCTTGGAAGGGAAGGAGCACCATATGACTTTTTCAACTCAGAATTGGCTGGAATTAAGATCAGACGCAATGTTGCATTTGGAGAGCCCCTGATGTGCCCAAACAGTGGAAACCCCCAATTCTAACTCCAACCCGAACCCCAACACACCCCTAACCCTAATCTCAGCCCTAACCCTAGCCCTAATGGAAAAATGGAAATAAATATATTTTTTTAATTTTATTATTTTTCCCTAACTAAGGGGGTGATAACGGGGGGTTTGATTTACTATTTATGGCGGTTTTTATTTTTGGTAGCTGTCGCACGCTAAAAGACGCTTTTTATTGTAAAAATAGTTTTTGGATCACCACATATTGAGAGCTATAATTTTTCCGTATTTTGACCCACTGAGTCATGTGAGGTCTTACTTTTTGCGGAACGAGTTGACGTTTTTTTGGTACCATTTTCGGGCACGTGACATTTTTTGATTGCTTTTTATTCCGATTTTTGGGACGCAGAATGACCAAAAACCAGCGTTTCATGAATTTCTTTTGGGGGAGTGCGTTTACACCGTTCCGCGTCCGGTAAAATTGATAAAGCGGTTTTATTCTTCGGGTCAGTACAGTTACAGCAATACCTCATTTAGGTCGTTTTTTTATGTTTTGTCGGTTTTATGCAATGAAAACTATTTTATATAAAAAATAATTATTTTTGCATCACTTTATTCTGCGAGCTATAACTTTATTTTTTCGCTGATGATGCTGTGTGGTGGCTCGTTTTTTGCGGGACAAGATGACATTTTCAGCGGTACCATGGATATTTATATGCGTCTTTTTGATCGCGCGTTATTACACTTTTTGTTTGGCGGTATGATAATAAATCATTATTTTTTGCTTCGTTTTTTAATTTTATTTTTTAAGGGGTTCGCTAAAGGGGTTAACTAATGGGACAGTTTTATAGGGCGGGTCGTTACGGACGCGGCGATACCTAATATGTGTACTTTTATTGTTTTGGGTTTTTTTTAGTTTCAAAAAATGAATTTATTGGGGAATATGTTTTTTTTTTTTTTTTTTTTTACTAATTTATTTGGCGATTTTTTAAAAATTATTTTTACACTTTTTTTTTAATTTTTTTTTTTTACTTTATTACATAGTCCCAGGTGGGACATCACTGTCCTGTGACAGATCGCTGATCTGTCACATCACAGATCACTGTGACAGATCAGCAATCTGTCACAGGCATTGAGGAAGACTTCCTCTTGCCTGCGCTTTGCAGGCACTGAGGAAGCCAGCTTCCTCCAGGCCCCCGAAGGCCCCCGTCGCCATCTTGGATTCGGGGGCCTGGAGGAAAGGAGTCCCCCGCAGCAGCGCTGCACATTGCGCTGCTGTGGGGGGCTCAGGGAAGCACGGAGGGAGCTCCCTCCCTGCCGATGCTTCCCTTTAACTCCCGGTACACCGCGATCATGTTTGATCGCGGTGTGCAAGGGGTTAACGTGTCGGGGGCGGTCCGTGACCGCCCCTGACACATAGTGCCGGGTGTCAGCTGTGATAATCAGCTGACACCCGGCCGCGATCAGCGGCGCTCACCATGTGGGCACCGCTGATCGCGGTAGACGTACTCTCCCGTCCATGGGCATAGGGGCCCGGGTCCCATGGACGGGATAGTACGTCGGATGTCAGGAAGGGGTTAAACAAAAGTATAAGATTAATGACGCCCCTGCGCGGGGGCAGCCTATAGAGATCTTCCCTAATTAAAAGGTATAAATATAAAGTCAAGGATTACAGACAACGGTGTGTGAGAGACTATATATTCACATTGCAATATTGACCTCCATTTCTAGTCAGGAATGTTCCTTCATGCTCTGTAACTTGCTAGTCACTCTTATTGGGTGGGTAGTTCCTCATTGTTAGCATCCTGCCAGCACTGTAAGCGTTGGAACTTTATTTCCATACTTCCCAAAGGCTTGCTTATCCAGAACTGAAGTTCCGCCTCTCTGTTATGCTTGTGTGCATTTTGTCAAGACTGGAGAGCATGAGATGCAGGCAGGAGAACATGAAATGAGAAGCAAATATGCCCTCCCACATTCTGTAAAAAGGCAAAGACCCACCCCTATGTCCTGAAGAGAAACCACAAAACCAAAATTCATTGTGTAGTGACTTTTACAGCTTCTCATATCTGGTACAAGCCACTCTACAATGTTTGATAATCCAGAAACAATGGAGTCCTGTGGATTCTGGATTAACTCAGATTTACTGTAGTTTGCTTCTTCTGTCATTGACCTTGTTTCACATCTTGATGAAAGATCTCTTGCAGAGTTAAGTGCTGTTATATATTAATAATGGACTTTCATTACACAGCTCAATACACCTGGTACAGCTGACTTTTTTTTTTACCCATTTGACAGTCTGATATCCAAAATTAGGCTTTACTATACATACATCTTTTTGCATCTGTTTGTACAATAGCAATTTGTCATTGCTTTCTCTCCACTTGTTCTGATCCCATTAAAACAGATCAAATTCTGGCTTTAATCAATTACACAAATTACAAGTAATCCCCACCGACAGCTCAAGTAGGAGGTGGATTTACTGCGGCAGCATTCTTTCAGAAAGTGAAGGAACCACATTATGTAAGGTTCTTGTGAACAGTTTGTCACATTTAGTACAGTTTACCAGTTCACTCCCTGAGGAAAGCATCGAGGAGAGCAGAGATTTTTTGCTTAGACTGTTTTGTCCGTTCATATGACTCTAAAGAACAACGGACTCCTCTGAAATCTTAGTGTAATAGGTATAAATTCAAATGAGTCACATTCACCTTTAAAGGAAAGCTAAAAATAACTCATAAGTTGTTGTGCCAGACCCTTGGAGGAGCTGTATCAGAATGCTACTTTATTGCATTTTTTTTATCCAGCTCCCCAGTTTTGCAGTAAAGTTGGTGAAAATGCCTGATGACAACTGATGCTGTTTTGACTTCAACTGAGACACAAGAAAACTGATGCAGATAACACGGTGTGGTGTAATGAATGGTTCAAGACCTGTGATGAGGTCATAGCCATGTGACCCGGTGGGCGTGGCTACGGACCATATAAGGTGGCCAGGGTAGGTCACATGTGGTGAACACTGGGACCCGGTTGGTCCAGTGTAGAAGGTCTTGCTGAGATGGGGCTTCCTGGCTAACAGCCTGTGAAGTGGCTGTGAGTAATGGCGACGTGTGCCTGTTAGTTCCCTGGAGGGAATGAACATGTGCAGCATGCTGAAGCAGCATGAGGAAACCCTGACAGGGTGAGATAACTTGGTGGCTGGAAAGCCTGCGCATTGAACAGTGCATAACTTGTATGACTACCGGATAACAGAGCTGAACTCTGTAATGGACGCTATGCTGACTATATGCTGTTTCCTGTTGCTTTGATGGTTTATGATGCTGAATAAACCGAAGGGACTATGATTGTTTTATGGAAAACCCGTGCCGGATCTGGTTTTTGTGGCTGCAAGCGAGTGATCCCCTATGTGAATGACAGCGCTACCTCACAATTGGTGGAGAAGGCTATGGGCAATGTTGTAGCCTTGTTGCTGGAGCAACGGAAGAGGACTGCAAAGTTTTGTTGCTAAGGACAACGGCTTCCAACAGTACATGTTGCAGTGCTGACAACGCTGAGCCAGGTGGGCTGGCAGTCTAGAAAGCCGTTTGATGTGCTGACAGGAGTCAGAGAGAGAGACTGGTGATTGATAGGGTGCCTCTGCGGAGAAGAGGTACCCGAGGACCTGTGTGGCCGACACAGGTAACGGACTGGTGTTCGTGTGGTACTGACCTGGGTCAGTGAGTAAGACTGTGTACCGTGAGGGTTCAGTGTTGGGAGATTCTGGGAGAAAAAATCGGATCCCAGGAGCGCGTGGTGTGAACTTGGACCTGGTGAGGCGCGAGTGTTGGGCAGTCTCAGGCAGAGACGGATGTCCTGAAGAGCCCCCGCTGAGCCCCTGGACCTGGTAAGGCCAGTGTGTGGGGAGACCCTGGGAGGAGGGTTGCTCCCTGAATCGCACCCGGTGCGCCCTGTGTGTTGGACGGTCTCAGGAGGAGACGGAACGTCCTGAATAGCACAGAGACAGGACACGTGAGTTTTGGTGTGGTGTGTTTTTTTTTCTTTTCTCAACTCAGCCTGCGGTGGCTCAGTGGGAGTCAAGAAGGTGATAAGCGGCTTCCGGTAACTCGGCAGGGTTGCGAAGAGGACACCAGCAGCGGTGTGTGAACAGCAGCCGGTGGTGTCGGTGATTGGTGACAGCAGGAGCTGTGGTGGTGCCAACAAGGACTTGTGTGGTATCGTAAGAGACATAAACTGTGTGGTGTGAACTGTGGTCTGAGAAGACCTGTATAACGGACATGGGGAAATCCCGAAAGGGGGCGGTGGCCCAAATCGGGGTAGTAGCCCAAAAGGGGTGGAGTCCCAAATTGGTGTGGTAACCCAAAAAGAGGTGGAGTCCCAAATTGGGGTGGTGGTCCAGAAAGGGGCCGAGTTTGAAGAAATGACAGCAATGGTTGGCTCAGTGGGTATGTATGAGAAACTGCAGTCTACATGTATGTCGTTTCCAGAATGTGGGATATTCTTTCCGGGTGATGACTGGCCGCAAGTGTGTACCGTGATGCTACACCGGGAAGGAATCTTGGGACGGTTGGACTCAAAGAGTCAGGTGACTCTGGTAGGAACTCCTCTCACTTTGTCTGACCGAGAAAATGGTCCAGAGTCGCTGTAAACATGGGGTGTCACGGTGAACTATGCGGTAGACAGAGTAATGTTTGAGGGGCTCGGAGGTAGTGAGTGCCAAGGTGGCAGTATACCATCAGACTTAGTGTATGCCTTGGAGTGGGGCTGGGACTTTGTCAGGTTTGATGACATATGCCAGGAGGGTGGAAATGTTCCTACTGTTGGGCTAACAGATATTAAGACAGTGACGGCTCCTGAGGTGGAGAGGTCAGAGGTAGAAGTGACCGGGAAAAGGGGTACGTCGGCCCAACGGACAGACCTGACATCTCGTGACAGGACTGACGTTGACCTGGTTGATAAAACGGCTGGAGTGTTCGCACGGTTAATGGGTAACTGGAGGGATTGCTCTGCAGGTCGGGGTGACTCAGACTCTGGGGGTGACTGTGGCTCTGAGAGAGACAGGGAGCACAGACTAGAGGAGCTAGAGAAAGAAGTCTCTGAGCTCAAAGGTCACATGGTAACGTGGCAAGGACTGAATAAGGCCCTCAGAGAAGAGGTGGATGAACATGTTAAACGAGAAAGAGTCCTGAGACAAACGGCCGAGCAAATGGTCGAGGAGCTCGAGAAAGAAGTCTTGGAGCTCAGAGCTCACCTGTCCGCCTGGCAAAGTGTGAACAAGACCCTTTGGGAAGAGATGGAAGAACTCAAAGAAACTGTAAAAGATCTTTGGCAGGAGAGGAAGTTGGACGAAGACTTACCGTGGGTGAGCGTGAGTGATAACAAGGCGGAACTGCCAGTATCCATCTTGGCAAAGGGTCGTGAAGAGGTAAAATCTTGTGAAGTTGGTGAGCAACGAACGGAAGAAGACAGTCACCTGGTCAGGTCAATTGTAGTGAGGGAAGTGTCCGTGGTAAAGCCAGAGCCTCCTGTCCTGGAAGAGAGCAAGACCATGACCTTCAAATCTGTAATCGAGGTACCCGAAGACATGCAAGAAGCCTGTGCTCAGGAAGGTGTGCATGAGGCTTTCAAAGAGACGGTCAAGGCGTGTAAGGTGCACTGGGCACCTGAGACTCGGCAGTCGGTGATAATATCAGCCAGGGAAGATACAGCAAACCGGGTAGCTGTCCTGAAAGAGATGCATTTACAATGTCTCCACCCCAAACAGTTGGTCGGGCAGAGTAATATGAAGACTGCTCGACGCCTAGAGTTAGCGAAGGAGTTTATGGATCGGCTGCGTTTGCGGAAAGATGTGGTTCCTGTACACAAAGCTCTGATTGGGAGAATCATTGGAAGATCTGGAAAGGTAACGCAAGATCTTGTGAATATCTCAGGTGTGGTGAGGGTGAGGATCCCTCCTGATGATGACCAGGTATCCAGTGAAGTGGGTAGGATTCCCATCATGGTGGTTGGCTCCGTGGAGAGCCTGAGAGACTTTTGAATGCTTGTGGAGTATCGAGTGGGGTACCTGCAAGAGACTGAGCAGTTGAGGCGGGACCGCCGGCGAATCAATAAAGAGGTACGGAACACCAGGAGGCGGCCGCCTTCAACCCAAGATGTAAGAACCCGAATGGTTCCTCCAAGAAGTGACATGGCAGATGGCCGAAGAATGTCAGCAGGTGGTATTTCGACTGGCAGGATGACGTTGAGAGCCCGTAGTTCCTGTGAAACGCTGAATGAGTCAGACTCAGGCCAGACAGTAAGCTTAACTAAGACTTATGACCGTACCAACCAAGGGAGCTGGTCGGGGAACGGAACAGACAGAGAAAGGAAATGAGATGACTAAACAGTGTCTGATGATGCAGACAGACTGTAACTGGAGGGCCAAAGATCAGGGCCAATATTCTGACTTCTGGGGGCAGGGGAGGCCTAATGTAGAGATGAGGCCGGATGACCGATGGAGATGGTTCTCTCGACTTGTGGGGCAAGATGTAGTGAGTGCCCAGTCTCGAGATCCTGGGGTTATGCTGTGTGTTCAACCCCACAGGTTTGAACAGAGGGGGGAGGTATGTGGTTTAATGACCACTGTGTCCGCTAGGGGGCGC
Source organism: Dendrobates tinctorius (assembly GCF_039654945.1). NCBI lineage: Eukaryota > Metazoa > Chordata > Amphibia > Anura > Dendrobatidae > Dendrobates > Dendrobates tinctorius. The sequence goes on along the minus strand of NW_027361682.1, from coordinate 26,766,548 downwards.
TGTGTGGATGTCCCAGGAGAGAGGATGAATGGCAAAGTCATGAATGACCATTATGTATCTCAATATCTCAAGGTGGGTGGCCTTGAGATGGAGACTGATGTGTGTGTTGATTAGCAGTGATACGGCTGACGTGTTGTGTCAGGGAGAAGTCTCCAGGTACCTGGGGAGATGGGCGGAGCCCAGTTACCTACAAACCCACCCAGGAGGTGTGTTTAAGAGTGTCTGTGAATGGTTCAAGGACCTGTGATGAGATCATAGCCATGTGACCTGGTGTGCGTGGCTACGGATCATATAAGGTGGACAGGGTAGGTCACGTGGTGAATACTGGGACCCGTTTGGTCTAGTGTGGAAGGTCCTGCTGAGATGGGGCTTCCTGGCTAACAGCCTGTGAAGTGGCTGTGAGTAATGGCGACGTGTGCCTGTTAGTTCCCTGGAGGGAATGAACATGTGCAGCATGCTGAAGCAGCATGAGGAAACCCTGACAGGGTGAGATAACTTGGTGGCTGGAAAGCCTGCGCATTGAACAGTGCATAACTTGTGTGACTACCGGATAACAGAGCTGAACTCTGTAATAGACGCTATGCTGACTATATGCTGTTTCCTGTTGCTTTGATGGTTTATGATGCTGAATAAACTGAAGGGACTATGATTGTTTTATGGAAAACCCGTGCCGGATCTGGTTTTTGTGGCTGCAAGCGAGTGATCCCCTATGTGAATGACAGCGCTACCTCACAACGGATTTATGGAAACCTTGGCTTAGGCTAGTTTCACACTAGCGTTTATGAGCGCAGCGACGGCCTGCGCACGGCCGCCGCTAAGCCCCGCCCCTGCCGCGCCCCCGCCGGTAGCTGTATGCGCCCTGCGTCCCCTATCTTTATCACAGGGGGCGCAGGCCGTGCGCAGTATGCGTTTGGCGGCGCATGCGCCTTTTTGACGGTGCGCCGACGCAACCAAACTGCAGCAGGTTGCGTTTGGCGCAGGTCGGCGCACCGTCAAAAGGACGCATGCGCCGCCAAACGCATACTGCGCACGGCCTGCGCCCCCTGTGATAAAGATAGGGGACGCAGGGCGCATGCAGCGTCATGCGCCGGTGGGCGGAGCTACCGGCGGGGCGCGGCAGGGGCGGGGCTTAGCGGCGGCCGTGCGCAGGCCGTCGCTGCGCTCATAAACGCTAGTGTGAAACTAGCCTAAATCTGCTGTAGGTAGTGAGGAAGAATTTTAATTGAAAGATGATGCAGACAATAATTAAAACAAAGTAGGAGGTACTTTCCTTTTGATTATTTTCTGTATCATCTTGCAATTTAAATTCTTCCTTCTTAATGTGTCCTGAGTCTGGCTATGAGACAACTGACTGCATCAGGAGCCTCTCCCCTCTGCACAGTTTGCAATAGACAAGAAAAATATTAAAGGAGACCCCAGACTAATCCTTAACCAGGAGCTCCAATCACGCCCCTGTGCGCTTATGAAACCTGGGGCAGGCTCCTAGCTTCACTGTGCAAGCCTCGAAATCTATCTCACACATGTATGAGCGTTCATGGGCTAACTAGAGGACGCAGGCGGTGTAATGCCCCACTAGACAAGTCCATGTTAATTTGTATATTGTCTGCAGCGGTATGTAAGTTGATTTTTCAGAAATAAGTGTATTTATATAGTACAGTGCAGGAATAAGGTTGCACAACCCAAGGGTTGCAGTTCAACAGAATTTGAGGCAAAAGCAAAATTTTTCACTCTTTGTTTCATTGCAGCCATTTGGTAAATTCAAAAAAAGTTCATTTTTTTCTCATTAATGTATACTCTGCACCCCATCTTGACTGAAAAAAAACAAATTTAGAAATGTTTGCAATTTTATTAAAAAAATAATAACTGAAATATCACATAGTCATAAGTATTCAGATTTGCTCAGTATTGTGTAGAAGCACACTTTTGACCTAGTACAGGCTCGAGTCTTCTTGAGAATGATGCAACAAGTTTTTCACACCTGGAGTTGGGGACCCTCTGCTATTCTTCTTTGCAAATCCTCTCCAGTTCCGTCAGGTTGGATGGTGAACGTTGGTGGACAGTCATTTTTAGGTCTCTCCAGAGATGCTCAATTGGGCTTAGGTCAGGGCTTTGGCTGGGCCAGTCAAGAATGGTCACAGACTTGTTCTGATGCCACTCCTTTGTTATTTTAGCTGTGTGCTTAGGGTCATTGTCTTGTTGGAAGGTGAACCTTCGGCCAAGTCTGAGGTCCGGAGCACTCTGGAATAGGTTTTTATCCAGGATATCTCTGTACTTGGCCACATTCATGTTTCCTTCAATTGCAACCAGTCGTTCTGTCCCTGCAGCTGAAAAACACTCCCATACCATGATGCTGCCACCACCGTGTTTCACTGTTGGGATTGTATAGGGCAGGTGATGAGCAGTGCCTGGTTTTCTCCACACATACTGCTTAGAATTATCAACAAAAAAGCTCTATCTTTGTCTCATCAGACCAGAGAATCTTATTTCTCATAGTCTGGGAGTCCTTCATGTGTTTTTTAGCAAACGCTATGCAGGCTTTCATATGTCTTGCACTGAGGAGAGGCTTCCGTCGAGCCACTCTGCCATAAAGGCCCGGCTGTTGGAGGGCTGCAGTGATAGTTGACTTTGTGGAACTTTTACCCATCTCCATACTGCATCTGTGGAGCTCAGCCACAGTGATCTTGGGGTTCTTCTTTACCTCACTCACCAAGACTCTTATTCCATGATGGCTCAGTTTGGCTGGATGGCCAGGTCTAGAAAGACTTCTGGTGGTCCCAAACTTCTTCCATTTAAGTATTATGGAGGCCACTGTGCTCTTAGGAACCTGGAGTACTGCAGAAATTATTTTTTTAACCTTGACCATATGTGTTCCGTATTCCTTGCCACGTTTCTGTCTCTGAGATCCTTGGCCAGTTCCTTTGACCTCATGATTCTCATTTGGTCTGACATGCACTGTGAGCTGTGAGGTCTTATATAGACAGGTGTGGCCTTTGCAAATCAAGTCCTATCACTTTAATTAAATACAGCTGAACTCCAATGAAGGCGTAGGACCATCTCAAGGAGGATCACAAGGAAATGGACAGCATGTGACTTAAATATGAGTGTCTGGGCAAAGGGTCTAGATCAGTGGTTCCCAAACTCCAGTCCTCGCGGACCCCAACAGGTCATGTTTTCAGTATTTCACAGGTGATGGAAGTATCATCAAAGCATCAGGAATACTCTCACATGTGTAACACTATGGAAATCCTGAAAACATGACCTGTTGGGGTCCGCGAAGACTAGAGTTTGGGAACCACTGGTCTAAATACTTACGACCATGTGATATTTGCTCTTCTTTTTTATTAAATTTGCAAAAATGTCTGCTTTTCTGCTTTTTTCAGTCAAGATGGGGTGCAGAGTGTACATTAATGAGAAAAAAATAACATTTTTGGGATTTTTCCAAATGGCTGCAATGAAACAAAGAGTGAAAATTTTAAAGGGGTCTGAATACTTTCCGTACCTACTGTAATTAGCGAACGCCATGAGGTGTTCGGAGAGCCCCTGATATGCCTAAATTGTGGAACCCCCCCACAAGAGACACCGTTTTGGAAACTAGACCCCTTAGGGAACTTATCTAGATGTGTTTTGATCACCTTGAACCCCCAGGTGTTTCACAGAAGTTTATAACGTTTAGCCGTGAAAATGAAAAAAAAAAATACATTTTTTCCCACAAAAATCTTTTTTAGCTGCAAATTTTGTATTTTCGCACGAGCAAAAGGAGAAAATTGACCCCAAAGTTTGTTGTGCAATTTCTAATGAGTTCACCGATACCCCATATGTGGTTGAAAACTACTTTTGAGGCGCAGTGCAAAGCTCAGAAGGGAAGTAGCGCCATATTACAGTGCAGAATTTGCTGCACTTGTTTGAGGGTGCCATGTTACATTGACAGAGCCACTGAGGTGCCAGAACAGTAGAACCCCCCCATGCGTTACCCCATTTTACTAATTAAGCCTCTAAATGAATTCATCTAGGGGTGCAGTGATTATATTGACTCTACAGGTGTGTCACAAACTTATACCATTGGGCAGTGAACAAAAAATAATTTACAGTTTTACCACCAAAATTGTGTGTTAGCCCCAAGTTTTACATTTTCACACTGGGAAATGGGTAAAAATGGCACCAGAATTTGTCCGACAATTTCTGCTGAATGTAGAAATACTCTGTATGTGGCTGTACAGTACTACACACGGAGTGACTTGGGAGGGATGGAGCGCTATTTACCTCCTGTAGCGCAGATGTTCCTAGACTAGTTGCGGATTCCATACAAAAAGCCCCTAAGTGCTAGAAAAACAGAATTCCCCTTCAAGTGACCCCATTTTGGAAATTATAACCCTTTGGGAATTTATCTACAGATGTAGTGACGATTTTGACTCCATGAGTGTTTTCCAGAAACAGGCAGCAGTGGATGTTGCTGAGTGAAAATTGCAAACTGCCATTAATAGTGACCAGTGCATTGCAGTCACCAATACATTATGCCTAGCTCATGATTCTGGAGACACGCACCTGTAAATTAGGCGGGCTCTCATCACTACAGAAATGCCAATCGTGAGCGCTAAATGTTGTTTAGGAACACTGAGGCTCAGAAGGGGAGGGCATTTGGATTTGGGAGCGCAGAATTTGCTGGATTTCTTTTGGGGAGCAAGGAGCCATTTTGTTTTACAGAGCCTTTGTGCTACAGATGAAGGACCTGAGTGGGGACTTGCTTTTTTTGTAGATTGAGTTGAAGCTTTTATTGGGAACATTTTATATAACATTTGGGATCATATTTATCTGGTGCTCTACGCTGAGCGCTGACTTTGGGGTTTCCATCTAAATCTCCTAGTGACGTGACAGATGAAACCCCCGAGGGATCCATTCGCTATAATGAGGCAGCAAATTTACTCTGGACTCCATCTGGCCTCTGTTCAGCGGTTTCCTTCACAGAAGTGCACAAAACTGTGCAATCCTAAAGAAAGGATACTGCCGGATCACAGATGCTATGGCTTTCACACTGCCTCCATCTGCCTCATTATAGGGAATTTTCCGCCCCGGGTTTTGTCAGAATCATGTATTTCAGAGATTTACACAGAATCCCCAGTGTAAGCGCTCAGTGCAGAGCTCAGGATAAATATGCACCAAGCCTTACTGCGATCTTTGGGAGCCAGAGTGAAAAAATCACAGTAGTTGAGAATTGGTTTTATTTTTTACGCCGTTCCTCGTGTGGTATAAGTGATTAGGCGACTTTATTCGTCGGGTCGGTGCTATTACAGCAATACCAGATTTTTATTTTTCTGTTTGGCTGCTGTCATACACTAAAAGACATTTTTTCTTGCGAAAACTAGTTTTCGCATCCTCATATTTTGAGATTTATAATTTTTTCATGTTTCGTCCGACAGAGTTATGTTATGGCTTGTTTTGCGGGACGAGCTGACGTTTCTTTTGATAGTATTCTCTGGCACATTACATTTTTTGATCGCTTTCCATTCTGATTTTTGGGAGACATAATGATCAAACACCAGGAATTGTTTTTTTTGTTTTTTTTTAAATATTGTTCCGCGTGTGGTAAAATAGGTAAGGCAGCTTTATTCTTTGGGTCAGTACGATTACAGCCGATACTTCATTTATATATTTTTTTTTTTATGTTTTGGCGCATTTACATAATAGAAACTATTTTATAGAAAAAATAATTATTTTTGCATTGCTTTATTCTCAGAGATATATAACGTTTTGATTTTTCTGCTCATGCAGCTGTATCATGGCTTGTTTTTTTGCGGGACAATATGTTTTCAGTGGTACCATGTTTATTTACAGCCATCTTTTTTTATCGCGTTTTATTGCACTTTTTGTTTGGCGGTATGATGGTAAAGCATTGTTTTTGCCTTGTTTTTTATGTACTTTTTTTACGGTGTTCACTGAAGGGGTTAACTAGTGGGACAGTTTTATAGAGCGGGTTGTTACAGACACGACAATACCAAGTATGTGTACTTTTATTGTTTTTTTTTATTTACATAAATAAATGTATTTGTTGGAAAATATTATTTTTTTCCTTTATTTAGGACATTTTAAAAAATTATTTTTACACTTTGTAATTTTTTTTTAAACTTTTTTACATTGTCCCAGTATGAGACATTACTGTATTAGATAAGATCGTTGATCTGACACTGCACAGCAGAGTATCTGATCAGGATCTGACAGGCAGGGAAGGAGGCTTGCCGGTGCCTGCTCTCAACAGGTGATCGCAAGCCACCATCCCTCCAGGACCCGAAAGGACCCCACCATCTTAGTGCTGGGGGTCTCCATGGAGATCATCAGGCCAACGTGATCGCGGCATCAGAGGGGTTAAATGCTCGTGATTGGTGTTAGCGCTGATCATAGCCATTGCTGCAGGGTGTTAGCTGTCACATGCACATACAGCTAACACCCGCACGCGATCACTGCGGCGGTCACCGTGAGGCCGCGCGATCGTTCCGCCGTAGTTATAGTGCTTTTTGTGGGAATGCACCTCCCACAGAAAAGTATATGTACAGCGCATGTCAGGAAGGGGTTAAAGGGAACCTGTAATGTCCCCCATATGCTATTAACCTGCAGATATATGGCTAATCTTCAGCTGTACTATGCTATCTGGCAGCTTTACTGAAATTGCGTCTACCGGGAGAAAATGTCCTTATTTCCAAACAGGAGCCACTGTCTTTCAGTCATACAGGCATGACTGGAGCATAGTACTACGAGCAGCAGCTGTAAGTGCGCGCAGCACTTTGATTGACAGTCGGGTCTGCACACGTGACTGGCTGCTTCCTTGGCACACCTCCATGACTAAAAGCCGGCGGCTGCTGGGAGGAATAAAATGTATTTTCTCCTGGTAGCTGCACCTTCAGTATATCGGTCTGGCAACGTTATAATACTGTTAACCTGCAGCTTGACCATATATCTGCAGGTTATTAGCGTTACTAGGTTCCCTTTAAGCTCTAAAGGGTGATGGTTAAATTACAATCTCAAGGGAAGAAATGTATAGTAAAGTGTTTTATTCTTTTCTTTTTCCAAGTGAATCCCTCCCCTACATCCACCACCAGTGTCCTATCCATCATCCACATTCAGTAACATCTCCTTTGTTAGAATATAATCCGTCTTTAGGACAATCCATTGATCGGTCATCGATTGCTGCTCATACTTTTACTGCCCTCTTAGCAAGAGATCATTCATCGTGACAAACTCCTACTAATTACTATGTGCTGTCATCACGATAAGACCACAGTCCTTTCAATAAAGGGAATACGTCGATACTTGAGGCACCGCTCATCTTTCCCTTTAATTATCCTAGGACCCTTGTGTGCCATTTACTGATTTAATTTTTACTTAGGCAGCACAGTCTTAGTCTTCACTACATTGGCTGACTTAAGCTTTTGCTCCTTCTGCTGTTTTCTCTTTAAACTGAGTTTCCCGAAGCTCCGAGGCTCCTTGAGTGAAAAGTGCTAATTTATCATCTCCCTCCATATCTTTGAGTATATGAATGTTCTAGGACATCGTTTATCCTGTCTCTTTCTCATCTCCGACAGAGTAAAATTGTAGGAATTATGTTATAGACTGTACCAAAAAAAAGAGAGATAAAAAATAATAGTTTTAAGCTGCAGAGCCTTACTTTTGGCATATGTTTTAGTAAAAGGTCTGTAAATGTACCTCTTGGTTGTCATTCACACAACGGAGGCCAAAAGAGTGTCGTTTAGTCCCTGTCAGGCCAGTAAGTGTCAGCATTCCTTTTTGTAATCTTTCCCATTCACAGGGACAGCATGGGCTCCTGATACCACTAGATGCTTATATAGTGTCATATATTGGAGGTATAACTCCATTGAAAAGCTCAGACTCATGTGCTGAGCATGACATCCCTGGTCATAACTTTATCCCCCTCTAATAGAGGTTAAAGGGACCACGATTTTACATATGGAAGTAGTGGTATGGTTGTATAGATGCTTATCCCCCAATAAAAATTGACACCTTTTTTGTAGAGATCTGATGTGCTATTCATGAGAAATCTACTGTAGAAAAAATATGCAATTCAGCCTGCAAGTGCACTGGGAAAAAACAGTCTGGCACACCCCTAGCCTGATTTGTATATGCCTTCTAAGCTAGATATCGCAGAACTGGCACATGGGATCTCTACAAAAAAGGTATTATTTTTATCGGGTGACAAGCACGTAACCATTAATTCCATATGTAAAAATCTGCTGCTTCCTTAATGCTTATCCTAAATATCTCCAGTTGCTTTAACCACTTTATGCTTTTCTGTGTCACTCTCTGTTTTCCCTACTTTAGATGAATTCACTGACCGTACAGGTCTAGTGATATTGCAGTTGGGTGGTGATTTGACCTGACTCAATCGTGCTGACGCTTAGTCCTAGGCTTGCCTTGATCAACTTGTATCAGTTGCCGATACTGTTGGATAACGTCACTGTCTTTTCTGTCTTGGCAGATGACTCGTCTGCATAATCTCTGCAGATAATGCAGTAATAGACAGTACAGATTCTTCTACTAACGTGAGAATTACGGTAATTATAGAAACCTTTTGATGACCGAGCTCAGTGCGACTCTTATAGCAGAGAGGGATAGTTCTGTATGGATTCCATGTGTCATGGGACTCGAGTGTGAGAATATGCAAAAATGGGTATATATTGCTTGATCAATCTATAGTGCGTCATCTCAAGAGTCACAGGATAATTATACTAGTAATAAAGAGAAAAAAAGAAAACTAGTGTGAGCAAATAGGATTCCTGATTGGTCATAGGAATCCAGCCAATACGGCATGTTTACAGGAAATTAGTCAGCGTTTTTTTGCGCTGTGTTTTCTGAGAGCAGCATGTTGTAGAGTCAGAGACCCTGATTCCAGCGATGTGTCATTTATCAGGCTGTGTATTGCTGTTTAATAAAATCAGTGATTTATCAGCAGGAGATTATCACTACAGGACTAGGTGTCTCATGCCTCCTCCTGGTCCAATCTCACCCCAAACACGGATTAGCAGCTTTCTGCCAATATGCAGTGTACACAGAAAGCAGCCAATCAGGTGTGTGGGCGGCGTTATACAGAGCTCAGCATTCCAAGCTCTGCTGGATCTGCAGAATAGAAAACAGTGATTCTATCAAAATGACTGCATGCAGACCAGCAAGTGACATATCACTAAAATCAGGCTATCATACATCATAAAAAAAACAAGCATCAGATTCTCTTTAAGGCTGTTTCTGCAACGGATTTAGACTCAAATTGGCAACGAAAGCTCAATAAAGTCTGCATGTGTTAGGCTAAGTGCACACGTTGCAGAAAATTTCTGCTCAAAAACCTGAATCCCTTCCCAGAAACCGCACCTATTTTTCCGTGGCGGTTTTTGCACGTTTTTTTGCGCCTTTTTTTGCGCGGTTTTGATGCGTTTTTGATGCGTTTTTTCCGCAGCGGTTTCAAACCACATGGAAGAAGCCAAAACCGCGGAAAAATCCGCAAAATTAATAAGCATGCTGCGGTTTTTACCGCGATGCGTTTTTTTCACGGTAAAAAACGCATCAATGTGCACAAAAAGTGCAAAATGCATAGAAATGACTGGGAAGCTTATTTTTAGCGGTTTTATAGCGAAAACCGCAGTAAAAACCACTAAAAAAAACGCTGTGTGTGAACACAGCCTTACAGTAAACAGCAAATTTACTTTAGTATCTCCCCTATGCTATATGCAAAGCTCGACTGCTGCAATACAATGGAGAAGGACGACTAAACTGCGCAAATAGCTTATAAGTTCTATACTAACGTATCTGCAGTGTGAAATCCACAGCATATTCTGAACTCATGAACATAGCCATCGTTTTTACATGTCCAAGGTGAGCAAATCTGCAGCCAGTTTAGTTTCTTATTTTAATGCAGAACTACTGCAAATGTGCAGTATTGCAAAGACTGAAATCCACAGTGAAAATCTTCTGCATAAATTGGCATGTTGCTTATCTTAAAAACGCAAAACCGGCCAACTTATTCACCGGATTTTGTTCTATTATTGCGTCTACCACCTGCAAAAACGCTACATATTGGCGGTTGAAAGAACACATTTTCCATTGTATCTGCCTACGATGTAAACTATTTTCGATGCCGCTCTGAGCATTGAACGCTCCCCTGTCCTCCTGTCATTATATAGTGTGACATTATCAGACTGTCTTCTATATTTCGGTCACACCCCCCCCCCCCCCCCCCCGGGATACCACTTGCTTGACACTTTCCCTCTGTTCAGCGGTTTGCAGGGCAAGCATCTCATTAAATAGCAGTCATGTGTAATGTAAGAAATCCATGGCTGAGAGCACACAATCAATGTGATTGAAATCAGAGAAAAAGTTACAGCACGCCATTAACAAGTCACAAAGTCCCATCCTTCTCAAAGGAAACAAATAAGGACTTTGGTTCCCAGAATGCACCATGAACCTGAAGAACTAACAGGGTATAATGATGCTGCGGACTGCACACGGCTAGAACGCCAACCAGTCCTTGTGCTAGTGCATACATGCGGTTTTCCATATGGATCTAAGAATCAAAGCATGCACCTTTCTGGTCTGTTTTATGAAGGAGAATATTGCATGTAATCGCCGGCATCCCCTGCACCCATGTGCAGAGTGGACTAGCACATGGAGCTGCACACATTTGTGAATAATTATTTCATACCTGGCCTAAGTAAACTCCTCAACATTGAAATTGCAACACCAAGAAGGAAACATGGTGGAAATATAAAAATCACAGGATGGATGGACGTGTTAGTGATTCGCAAATGATGAAAATGAGGAAACATTTTGATTTCTTCAGTATGGAGCATGAGCGCCACGTGCAGAAATCCCCACACTTACAGGTTCACCTGATATCATTGAGGATAGTAATGGTTGTCTGAACAAGGCTCTACCACACAATGCATTTGGGCAAATCATCAAGATCCTCTGCTGACAGATCCCTGTCCAGTTGCCGACCAATGACGTCCCAGATGTGCTTGAAGGGAGGCAAGTCTGGCGTCTGCAGGCCATGGTAGCACACTTAGACCACACAGGCTGCACACAGTAGTACGAGTAACATATGGCCTGGCTTTGTCGTGTTGGAAAACTGCTTCTTGAACACTTTGGAAAAATGGCTGCACCACTGACTCCACCACCAAATCAATGTAACGCTGAGCATTTAATGACCTGGAATGAAGGTTAGAGAAGTCTGGCTATTGTACATTATGCTATCCCACACCTTAATCCTTAATCCTGGGAATTGGACCGGCATGTCATTCCTTCTTGAACACAACTTCATGGTGTTGCCACGTCATCTCCAGACCAACCTCCAACTATTATGGTGTCACAGACAAAAGCGGGACTCATCGCTGAAGAGGATAGAGCTCCATTGCAGCCTCCAGTCTCCATCAGAGAACTTCAGATCCTTGAAAGCCCATTGGTCTGGTGTCTGCACCATGGTTGCCCTTTGAACTTTGTCCAGTCAGTTCACTTTGTCCTTTTGGACCTGGATCTACTTTTTGCTTATCCATTGGGCCATCCTTCTTTACTTGTTAGCCCATTTGACCTAACATCCACTGGAAATTGATTATTCTTCTGTCAGACACTTTCACGAGTGTATGCAACAAACTGACGTTCTGTCATCTAATTTTATTTTTGCACAGTTGAAGACAAGCATGCAACATTTTAGCAGAGCATGCAACTTTTTGCTCTAAAAAGGCACAAAAATTGACTTTTTTTATCTTTTGAATTTATTGCTGTTTTTGCATCAAACTCTTCAAAATGGCGCCCAAGTGTTGAAACATTTTAGTGTAAAATCAAATTTGCTTTTTTTTCTTGTCTTCACTCTAAAAGGACACAATAAAAGGTAAAATGCACATTATCCTTTAAAACATTGCATGTCGGTCTTCAATAAGACCGAAAATAAAATTAGACAGATTTTGTACTCCAGTAAAGTACTGGAGTACAATTACACAAAGGTTTTGCGATATTTCGAAAAGTCGCAAATAATGAATTGGGTTAAAACATATGGATAGTTAAAGCCATGCCCTTTACTTGTCTTTTTTTCTCAAAAAAAAAAAAAAGTTTAATTTAAATAATAATAATCATAAAATTTCAAAGAAATACAACATCAAATAATAAAGAAAATAATAAATAAATAAAACACTTATCTGAACCATTTTGACTACAGGAAAAAAGTGCATAGATAATGATAAATCTGAGCCAGAATCTATGATTTATGTGAAAAATTCATCAAGCAGCATGAAGAATTTAGTGCAAAAAAAATGTAAAGGCAAAAAAGAAAGGTCACCTCATAAAAAGAATAAGGGCCAAAGTTTCCTGCACTAGTATAAAAGGGACCAGCACTAATGAAAACACTATAGTTAATGGCTTACAAGGAAATTACCAAGGCATTAGTCTTGGACTTACTGATTGTTTCTTTTACTTTAAGTTATATATGATGAATCAGCAGCAGGAGGGCACATTACGATAATGGGTGATGTGTTATTTTGGAATAGCTGCCAGCCTTTTATAGCCGCTATCAAGTCTGAAAACACTATAAAATCTATGATAGTACAAGGACGATACAAATTGGATGATTTTCAGCCATTTTAATGCTCCAGTACATAAAAGCTACATCTTGTAATGATTCTAGCAGCAATTGTGTTATTTCTACTTGATTGTGGCCAGTGGAGGTGACCATCAAAGTGACACCTGGTGCCGAGGACTCAGGGAGCGGTCTAAAAAATGTTCTGTCTTGCACTCCTTGTTAAATCTGCTCTAATTTCATGGAAGACTCAGCAAAAATAGGGCAATGAAGACTGATCTCTTCTCCAGCTCGTAGGCTGCAGGTTACTTGCATATTTCCCACGTCTATTGGAAGCTGCAAAGTGAAGTATTATCACATTACCCCTGTGAGTCACCCGGATGGTAGGCTATTTGGCAACAGATCAAAACACTGTCTGTTTTAACTTCACAATCCTCGATACTGGGGAAAAAACAGCTGTCTAGTGCTTGTCACAAGCATCAGCATTACAGTGCTGCTCCAGGTCGCTTCCCTGTCTAGTCTTCAGCTGAGATAAGAATGCACAATGTGCCTGAACGTATTGAGCAGTACGACCAGGAGTCTCCAGGTCAGGAGCTGGGCTTATACAGTACCTGGGTGGCTGACAAATGGCCCTCATGAAGCCATCAGTATAATGACCCTCCCAGGCTCCATATTTCCCTCAAACAATATACAGGCCCTCCACACAGTATAATAGTCCCAGAGCCCCTCATACAGTATGATGGACCCCATAGTTCCTTCCAACAGTATTAGGATTTCCATACAGTGTGATGGACCCCACAGTCTCCATATGCAGTAAGATAAACATCTGAAAATTGTCATATGTGTCTTAGTCCGAGCAGGGATATTGCTTATGGCTTGCCATAAATGGGGGATAAGCCAAAATATCTGGGGGTTCATTTAATCTTAAGAGTTTTTAAGTCAAATGTCTTACGAGCTCGTGCACACGACCATAAAAATCGGACGAGTGCGATCCATTGTTTTGGCTGATAACACTCGTCCCCGTGTTAATCTGTCAGTCAGCCTGAAGAAGAAAAATCGCAGCATGCACAAGTTGCATCCGATTGTCGCACTCGGTCATTCATGTCTATGGATCTGTAGAAAAAAATCGGACATCCCTGTGTGGTCCTATTTTCACGGACTGACAGAATGCAGAAAATGGGAGATTTTTTTTTTTTATTCTTGTTGTCATCTGAGAAAATCGATCCCAGTCTGATCAAACTCTCATCGGAGTCTTATCAGAGTGTGAATACCATTTTCTCGGATGAGAGAAAAGCAGTTGTGTGACCCTAGCCTAAGGCGTAGTCCCATATATCAAAAATGTATCACCTGTCCACAGGATACTTGATAAATTTATGATCGGAAGGGGTTCTGCTGCTGAGATCTCCAGTGATCTTGAGAATAGGGGAACTAATGTCTCCTGTGTGAATGAAATGATAATGTGCAAGGTGTAGACTGTAAATGGATTGGTGGTTGCACGTTGGTGGCCGAGCTACTAATCCATTCACACATGAGACTTTGGGAGCCCCATTCTCCAGATCGGTTGGAATCCCAATGATCAAGCCACAGCGATCATACAATTATCCCCTATCCTTTGTAAACAACTTTACATTTCCATGGTAGATGCTCTGCTGCATTACTGGCTAAGTAATTTAGTCAATAAGTCTCTATAAATGGCTGGTTGGGTTGTAATTCACTGGTACCTTTACTGGTACATCAATGGTCTTCAAGAAAATTTTATACTAAGTATTTATAGTAACATAGTAACATAGTAACATAGTTATTAAGGTTGAAGGGAGACTTTAAGTCCATCTAGTTCAACCCATATCGTATCCTAACTTGCCCTAACATGTTGATCCAGAGGAAGGCAAAAAACCCCATGTGGCAACAGTAAGCTTCACATTGGGGAAAAAAATTCCTTCCCGACTCCACATACGGCAATCAGACTAGCTCCCTGGATCAACGCAATATTAAGGAGACTAGTGTATATACCCTGTAATATTATACTTTTCAAGAAAGGCATCCAGTCCCTTCTTAAATTTTAGTAGTGAATCACTCATTACAACATCATATGGCAGAGAGTTCCATAGTCTCACTGTTCTTACAGTAATGAATCCACGTCTGTGAGTATGCTTAAACCTTCTTTCCTCCAGACGTAGAGGATGCCCCCTTGTCCCCGTCACAGGTCTAAGAGTAAAAAGATCATTAGAAAGGTCTTTGTATTGTCCCCGCATATATTTATACATTGTAATAAGATCACCCCTAAGCCTTCGATTCTCCAAACTAAATAACCCCAAGTGTAATAACCTGTCTTGGTATTGCAGACCCCCTAGTTCCCTAATAACCTTGGTCGCTCTTCTCTGCACCCGCTCCAGTTCAGCTATGTCTTTCTTATACACCGGAGACCAGAACTGTACACAGTATTCTAAGTGTGGTCGCACTAGTGACTTATATAGAGGTAAAATTATGTTCTCCTCATGAGCATCTATGCCTCTTTTAATGCATCCCATTATTTTATTTGCCTTTGCAGCAGCTGCTTGACTCTGGCCACTAAATGTGAGTTTGTCGTCCACCCATACACCCAGGTCTTTTTCAGTGACTGTTTTGCCCAGTGTTTTACAATTAAGCACATAATTATACAACTTGTTCGTTCTACCCAAGCGCATGACCTTACATTTATCCCCATTAAAGCTCATTTGCCATTTATCAGCCCAAGCTTCTAGTTTACATAAATCCTCCTGTAATATAAAATTGTCCTCCTCTGTATTAATTACCCTGCAGAGTTTAGTGTCATCTGCAAATATTGAAATTCTACTCTCTATGCCCCCTACAAGGTCATTAATAAATATGTTAAAAAGAAGCGGGCCCAAAACTGACCCCTGTGGTACCCCACTGCTAACCGTGACCCAGTCCGAGTGTGCTCCATTAATAACCACCCTTTGTTTCCTATCCCTGAGCCAGCTCTTAACCCACCTACACATATTTTCCCCTATCCCCATTGTTCTCATTTTATGTATCAACCTTTTGTGTGGCACCTTATCACCTTATCACCTTATTATAGTACTTTAAAACAAGTAACAATAAACACACTGGCGCTAGTCCACTTGAAAATGTGTAAAAGATCCGAGAGGCGGCTGGTGAAAAGCAGGCTCTGTGCCGGTGCCTGTTAAAAAGAGCTGAATCAGAAATTGAAAAGGATTCACCGCGCTGAGAAAAAAAAAAAATCTGATTACACGGATACTCACTTAATGGTGTGAGAAGGAACCCAAGGTCAGAGGTGATACTTGATGTCAGGGATGCTTCACTCTGTTTGGTGATCCGTATATAGGAAAAACTGCTGGATAAAGTGGTAAGGATTTTTAGGATTGTACTGACCAATAGAAAAGGTAGCAAGCTCATACCTGGACAGATGGTACTCTGTCCAGGTTTCGGACTACTCTGTCCTATGGGTTTTGTGCCTCTTCTGCGCCCCCGTCCTTGCTTCCAGTGTGACGTCACACAAGCTCCGCCCCCACCACTCACCGTGCCCCTCTGCGTAGCTTCCGGCCGGAGCGCGCGAGGTGCCGGCGTCTTCCACGTGCAACAGCTGCAGGATCAGCGCTCCAGCCGAGCACCATCACCCAGCCTATCTCACCGAGCACCAGCCACCCCAAGGAAATGCACCAACCCAACACTTTGTTTCCACAGCTGGCCTAGCCTGTCATTCACCCACATCTATCACACAGGGCCTGAGCTCCAATCGCTCTCCATCTGGATCAAATAGTTGTCACTAGCAGGTTCACCTAGCCCAGCACCTCGTTCCATCAGCGGACACAGACTGCTACACAGCTACCTATCTATAACCTTAATTCAGTGCTCCACTTCCAGCAGCACTCCTAAGGAATCAATCATTTAATGCTGCAATTTACACCATTGCACACTAAGTGCAGCTTCCAGTTACTTAACTATTATCTCTACCTCAGGCCAAACTTGTCATTGTTACTTCTTACTGTCACTGCTATATCCCCAGTTAAGAATCCGATTATTCTGGATCTAAAATCACCTAAATCTGACATCGGTATCATTCACCATTGGACCTGGACATACTCAAGTGAGTACCATCTGTCCAGGTAGCAGCTTGCTACCTTTTCTATTTGTCAGTACAATCCTAAAAATCCTTACTACTTAATCCAGCAGTTTTTCCTATATACGGATCACCAAACAGAGTGAAGCATCCCTGACATAAAGTATCACCTCTAACCTTGGGTTCCTTCTCACACCATTAAGTAAGTATCCGTGTAATCAGATATTTTTTTTCTCAGTTAGCGCGGTGAATTTTTGTTGAAAAGAAGAAGAATCAGGGTGATAGAGCATCTTCATAGCAAATTAGGAACCCATTTTTGGCTCAAAGGGTTCCCTCCATCTTTGGAAGATAGAAAGTTCTTAGTTACGGTAATTAATTTTCGTGATGTGAAAAAGTTTTCTGTCCCTTTTATGTTGGGTAAAATAATTAGAGAAAATACCTAACAATCCCCCCAGCGTTCCCTTGTCCCGCTGCCCACGTCCCCCAAGATCTCTGATTCTTCTCTACGAGCCTGGTTGGCGCCTGACAGCTGTAGCCAATTGATAAGACCCCCGTATCGGCCACCATTGCAAAATTATTCACAGAGTATTTCCTGTTCTTTGTATTCATCATGTCTGCATTTACTGATGGTTCGTGTTTGTTTCCTGCAGATAAAATAGAGAATGGAGATGTCTACCAGAGAAAGAGAGGGGCTCATTCTCCCCTAGCCGAAGAATCGTCTGCACTGAGCACCCGGGATTCGCCACATAAAGAAGTGGGCAGTAGCTGGAGACGGATTATGCTGCTGATCCTCGCAATTACCATTCACAACATTCCAGGTAAGAGATTATTTCTGTAGATATACAGTACCAATAGTATTTACTCTCGGTTTGATCTGTGATATGGGTCAGATTGCATACGTATCTTAGAGATTTTCTTCCTGCCAAACATTAAACTTCTAAAGTCCATACAGAGAAAGAAAGAGTATAAAAACCTGTTTAAAATTTCCAAAAAATTCCTTTATTATTAAATTATCAAAGAATTTTGTTTAAATAATTTAAGAAAGTTATATGGACAAAAAGAAAAAATGAAGGACACGAACATTACAGAATCTGAGGCAAACACCAATCATATATGAAAATCCAAAAATGTGGACTGAAACAATAAAAGTTGTCCAGAACACATAACCAGAACCATAGAAGCAATTGTTTTAGTTAAAAATATTTTTTTATTAATTAATATTAAAAATGAACCAATTAGTAAAGAATCATACAAGGTGCCTCAAATAAGGGGAATACAGCCACCACAATATAGTAAATTGATGGACATATCAAGTACAAAAATCTCCAAGTTTACAGTGAAAATTAGTATAACATATGAATTAATGATGTAAACTATACCAGATAATTATACAGACTTTTAATGATTACAGCACAGAAAAAATAGTGAGAGCAAGTATAAATACCTTCTTTTAAAAGACACTCCCATAAGCTCAGTTGCTAACACATTCTAAATAGATGGTACAAACTATATTGAATCTCTGTATAAGACCTTAAGAGACATAGCATAAATAATGCTGAAAAGCGGTACAAGTGCCTGCTAAATAGATTTTACCATAGACTAATCCACCAAGCAGGTCCATGTAACAGAGACCACAAGATATAGTTACCTGTGCCAAATAGCAAGTCCGTATGAGTCCACAGAAGGTGCTGTGTACACGCCCCCTGAGGAAGAAGTAACGAAACGTGCGTTGGGGTGGGGGAAACACCACTAGTATACAGCACTTTCTGTGGACTCCTACGGACTTGCTATTTGGCACAGGTAACTATATCTTGTGGTCTCTGTTATATGGACCTGCTTGGTTGATTAGTCTGTGGTAAAACCTATTTAGCAGGCTCTTGTACCGCTTTTCAGCATTATTTATGCTATGTCTCTTAAGGTCTTTTGCAGAGATTCGATATAGTTTGTACCATCCATTTAGAATTAGTTAGCAACTGAGCTTATGGGAGAGTCTTTTAAAAAGAAGGTATTTATACTTGTTCTCACTATTTTTTCTGTGCTGTAAGCATTAAAAGTCTGTATAATTATCTGGTATAGTTTACAACATTAATTCATATGTTATACTAATTTTCACTGTAAACTTGGAGATTTTAGTACTTGATATGTCCATCAATTTACTATATTGTGGTGGCTGTATTCCCCTTATTTGAAGCACCTTGTATGATTCTTTTACTAATTGGTTCATTTTTAATATTAATTAATAAAAAAATATTTTTTAACTATAACAATTGCTTCTATGGTTCTGGTTATATGTTCTGGACAACTTTTATTGTTTCAGTCTACATTTATGGATTTTCATATATGATTGGTGTTTGCCTCAGACTCTGTAATGTCGGGTGACCTTTCATTGACCCCGGTCACCCGACCCGCAGGGGGGCTTTGAAGTCATGACACAGCATATGCGTCATGGGTCGGACTGGCACCGACTTTAATGACGCATACGCTGTGTCACAGGTCGAGAAGGGGTTAAAGAAGGCTACTACTTGCGATATAACGCAATTTTATTTTAAAGTACAAAATTAAAGGAATAGTATGATTGCGTACACTCTTGTATATTTTAACATACAAAGGTTAAGTACATATAATAGATTAAATACATATACTCACATCTTCCATCACCAAGAGGCTTTTAAACATCATCCGTCTGGAATGAGTAGCAACATCAAGACAGAGAACCCCTGGGAAATTTACAACACTGCATGGGCGTCCCCAATTACGCAGGTATCACAACACTGTACACATACATGTACCCCAGTTTTTTGCTTCTGTCTTAGTCATGCTTCTCTGGCCTTAGGCTAGTTTAACACTAGCGTTACCGGGCGCAGTGCAGGGCCACCGCTAAGCTCCGCCCCCAGCCGCACCCCCTCCGGTCAGCTCCTCTGATCGCATGACGCTGCATACTATCAGCGTACCCTATATTTAGTGTTGGGTACGCTGGTCGCGCACTGGTACACTTTTGGCGCTGCGCCGACGTGCGCCAAATGCACTGTTGCATTTTTGTGCGCTCGGCGCAGCGCCAAAAGGGCTCGAGCGCCGGCAAAATCATACCAGCACGCAACCAGCGTACTCAACGCTAAATATAGGGTACGCTGATCGCATGCAGCGTCATGCGATCAGAGGAGGAGCTGACCGGAGGGGGCGCAGCTGGGGCGGAGCTTAGCGGCGGCCCTGTGCTGCGCCCGGTAACGCTAGTGTGAAATTAGCCTTATATAGTGATTTGCACTATGTGTAACTCTGGTTTCATCTTCCCTGTCCATTGGCTAGCTTTCAAGATAAGATGACTCAGAGATACCAGGCCAACATCAGAGGCTGGGCCATAAACCCTTACAATATAAAAGCCACACGGGTTATATAAATCCACCACAGACAGAGGTTAAATAAACCTTTGTGTTTTACAATAAAAACTTAGAACTGTTTTTGAGCTAAAGGGCTTCAGATAATAAGGAAACAGTTCACGATGTGTCACTATGAGCATTGTCTGTCTGTCATTGAACACATGGAGAAGCACCGCTTCCTATTCATAGACTGTGTAAATTATCTTGCGGAGACTGTCTCCGCAAGCTAAATAGACATGCTGCAGTCTGTAAAGACGCGCCACATGTGCGTATACGCAGGTTTGCCTCCTGCGTCTTTAAACGCATAGTGGAGATGGGATTTCATAAAATCCCATCCACTATTTTTATAAATGGGTCACCGAGGAGAAAAAAGCAAAACAAGCTAAGTCACAGAAAACCAGAGCGGTTGGTAACTATGCAGATTGCAGATCCCTGATCCTACCACACCACTAGCAGCAGCCGTGGAGCGTACCTACGATGTTCCTAGACGCTTTGTCACAGCCGGAGGACTAAATAAGCCTGAAGCATGAAAAGGGGAAAACTAACTGCCCCAGAGCAGACCCCAAAGGAATAGATAGCCCCCACACATGTATTGACGGTGAAACAAGATGAAGGCACAAACACAGGCAGGAAAATAGGCTGAGCAAATGATGGGGCCCAAACTAACTAGAGAGGAAAGGAAAGACACTGTCTGCAACCTGCAAAAAACCCTACAAAAATAATGTCCAACACTTCTGATAGCAAAATTAACCCTGAAGTCACTAGACTTCTCCCACTATATCAGCACTCTGAAATATTCTGAGACAGAGCAAAAAGAGACCAAACTAGTAAGGGACAAAAAGCAAATTGGCAAAATACTGATAAATAAGAGTGGAAATTCAGCACAACCCCCAGCCGGGGCTGGCTGACCACACCAAAAAACTGAATAGACCAACAAAATCAAGTGTGAACATTAGCAGAAAAACTTTGCTTTCGATGACTGGAACAGAGCTGAAAACCAAGAGCTGACAAGCCAGAAGGAATCACTAGCAACTGAATAGGGCGTCGGCTGTCTTAAATCCAATCTGAGACTCCTGAGGTCCAATCGTCATCCTCATTCTCAGGTGGCAGATCTCCACCGATCAAATCAGCCTCACTACCTCCTGTTACCACCAGAGGGAGTCTTGTTGTGAGCTCATTTTCTCGTTCACCTTTTATGTCCAATGAACTCCCTCTGCTGGTGAAAGGAGGTGGTGAAACTGATTTGGATGGGAGAAACCTGTCACCTGAACAGGTGGATTGCGATTGGACATCCGAAATCTCTGAGTGGATATAAGGCAGCCGACGCTCTGTAGGGTTGCTGGTGATTTCTCTGCTCTGAGCTCTGGCCTCTAGTTCAGTTCCTGTCTTCTAAAGCTAAGTTTTGCTCTGTTATTGTTCCATGAGATTTTGTCTGATTTGCTTAGTTTTGTGTTCTGCCAGCCCCGGCTGGGGCTCTGCTGAATTTCCATTTTTGTCCCTGATTGGTTAAATCTCTTTTGCTCTGTCTTCAGAATATATCGGAGTGCTGATATAGGGATTTTGAAGTCTAGTGACTTCAGGGCCGTTTTTCCTATCAGACGTGTTGGGACATTTTTGGTAGGGTTTTTGCGGATTGCAGCCAGCATCTTTTCTGTCCTTTCCTATCTAGTTAGTTGGGCCCCATCATTTGCTCTGCCTGTCTTTCTGTCTGTGTTTGTGTTTTCATCTGTTTTCACCGACAATACATGTTGGGGGCTGTCTATTGCTTTGGGGTCTGCTCTGGGGCAGTTTAGATTTCCCCTTTCTTTCTTTAGGCTTATTTAGTTCTCCGGCTGTGAAGAGGCATCTAGGACCACCGCAGGAACGCTCCACGGCTACTGTTAGTTGTTGTGAATAGGATCAGGGGTCTGCAATCCGCTAGCTACCAACCTCTCCGGTTTTCTGGACTTAGCTTGCATTTTTGTTTTTTCCTCCTCCGGTGACTCATTCATAACAGAGTCTGGAAGGAGAAATCACAATTGGTGAACCAGAGAATGAACTCACAACAGTACCCCTCCTTGAGGATGGGTCACCGAACCCTCATCCACGCCACCAGGCCGATCAGGATGGGCCCGGTGAAAATCACGAACCAATTTATTGGCATGAATATCTGAGGCAGAGACCCAAGAATTATCGTCCTGGCCATAACCCTTCCATTTGACCAAATACTGGAGTCTCCGTCTAACCAAACGAGAATCCAATATTTTCTCTACCTCATATTCCACATTGCCTTCAACCAACACAGGGTCAGGAGGTGCTGCCATAGGAACCACTGGCTCAACAAACCTCTTCAACAGAGATTTGTGAAATACGTTATGGATCTTGAACGTAACTGGAAGAGCCAATCGAAACGAAACAGGATTAAGAATTTCCAAAATCTTATAAGGACCAATAAATCTTGGCTTAAATTTAGGAGATGCAACCTTCATAGGAATATTCTTAGACAACCAAACCATATCACCCACTTTAAACCGGGGACCAATGGTCCTATGCTGGTTGGAAAATCGCTGGGCCTTTTCCTGAGAGAGTGACAACTTATCCACCACTTGGTCCCATATCTGCTGCATTCTTTCAACCACAGTGTCCACACCTGGGCAGGACGAAGACCACTTGCCCTGAAGAGAATCGAGGATGAAACCCAAAATTACAGAAAAAGGGTGACATCAAAGTGGCAGAACTAGCTCTATTATTCAGCGCGAATTCGGCCAAGGGCAAAAATGAGACCCAATCATCCTGATCAGCAGATATAAAACATCTCAAATAAGACTCCAAGGTCTGGTTTGTTCTCTCAGTCTGTCCATTGGTCTGGGGATGAAATGCGGACGAGAAGGATAACTGAATTCCCAGATTGGAACAAAAGGCTTTCCAGAATCTGGAAACAAACTGGACTCCTCTGTCGGACACAATGTTCTCAGGAATCCCATGTAACCGAACCACCTGCTGTAAAAACAAGGGCACCAACTCAGCGGAACATGGCAACTTTGGGAGTGGTACAAGATGGACCATCTTCGAAAATCTATCACAAATCACCCAGATAAGTCATTCTCTGAAAGACAGGAAGATCAGAAATAAAATCCATTGAGATATGGGTCCATGGCCTCTTGGGCACCGGCAAAGGGCATCAGCAACCCACTAGAACGAGAACAGGGTTTAGACCAAGAACAAGTCCCACAGGACTGTACAAAATTCCTGACATCACGAGATAAGCCAGGCCACCAAAAGGACCGACTCACCAAATCTCTGGTACCAAAAATACCTGGATGACCAGCCAATGCGGAGCAATGAAATTCAGACATCATTCTCTTTCTCCACTGGTCAGGAACATACAATTTTCCCATAGGGCAACGCTCAGGTTTATCCTCCTGAAATTCCTCCAGGGCGCGTCTCAATCGGGCGAAATGGCAGAAAGAACTACCCCCTCACCTAGGAAGGAAGTAGGCTCGGTCACAATAAGAGAATCGGCAAAGAAAGTCCTAGAAAGGGCGTCTGCCTTAACATTCTTAGTGCCCGGAAGAAAAGAGACTACAAAATTAAAACGCGTGAAAAACAAGGCCCATCTAGCCTGTCTAGGATTCAAGCGTTTGGCCGACTCCAGATAAATCAAATTCTTGTGATCGGTGAGGACCACAACTTGATGTCTAGCTCCCTCCAACCAATGTCTCCACTCCTCAAATGCCCACTTCATAGTTGCGTTCAGATGGGGAGAACTTTCGAGAAAAGAAGGCACAGGGATTCATCTTAGAAGTCACAGAGTCTATTTGGGACAAAACAGCTCCTGCACCAATCTCAGAAGCATCTACCTCCACCTGAAATGGAAGTGAGACATCAGGTTGCCGTAAAACTGGAGCTGAAGTAAATCTCTGCTTAAGCTCCTGAAATGCTGAGATAGCCTCAGGAGACCAATTCAGCACATCAGCGCCCTTCTTGGTCAGATCAGTCAGTGGTTTGACAATACCAGAAAAATTACCTATAAATTTACAATAGAAATTAGCAAAACCCAAAAACTTCTGGAGGGCCTTCAAAGAAGTAGGCAGAACCCAATCATAAATGGCCTGTACCTTGGCCGAGTCCATTTCAATAGTCGATGGAGATAAGATAAATCCCAAAAATGAAATCCTCTGTACACCAAAGAGGCATTTCAATCCCTTAACAAACAGGGAATTCTCCCTCAAAATCCGGAACACAGTCCGGACGTGTTCCACATGAGAATCCCAATCACTAGAAAAGATCAAAATATCATCCAGATAGATGATCAAAAACTTATCCCCAAAATCACGGAAAATATCATTCATAAAGGCCTGGAAGACAGAAGGGGCATTAGTGAGCCCAAAAGGCATCACCAGGTACTCAAAATGTCCCTCCGGAGTATTAAACGCCGTCTTCCATTCATCCCCGTGCTTGATGCGAATAAGATTATACACCCCCCTGAGGTCAAGCTTAGTAAACCAGCAGGCACTCTTAACTCTGGAAAATAAATCAGACATCAGAGGTAACGGGTACTGATATTTAACCGTCATCTTGTTAAGGGAACGATAATCAATACATGATCTTAATGAACCATCTTTCTTGGTCACAAAAAAACCCCCAGCACCTAAAGGTGACGAGGATGGTCTAATATGACCCTTCTCCAATGACTCCTTAATATAGGATCGCATAGCATCATGTTCGGGTACTGATAAGTTGAAAAGCCGACCCTTGGGAAATTTACACCCAGGCATCAACTCAATTGCACAGTCATAACTCCTATGAGGAGGCAAAGACGCAGACTTGCTCTCACTAAATACATCAGAAAAATCGGCTAGATAATCAGGAATATCATGAGACTGAGGAGAGGTGGAGAAAACAGGAGCTTCCATAAGAACACACTGACAACCCCAACTCACCACAGACCCAGATTTCCAATCCAAAACTGGATTATGAGTTTGCAACCAAGGAAAACCCAGAGCAATAGTATCATGCAAATTATGCAGCACCAAAAATTTACAATTTTTTGGGGCAACTCGCATTGTCACCTGGGTCCAAAACGGAGGTTTATTCTCCGCCAAAGGAGTAGCATCAATACCCCTCAAAGGAAAAGGCGTCCGCAGAGGCGTCATGGAAAAACCACAACGTTTAGCAAAGTCCAAATCCATCAGATTCAACGCTGCTCCTGAATCTATAAAAGCCTTCGTGGAAAACGTGGATAAGGAGCAGATCAGAGTAATTGCCAAATGAAACTTAGGTTGCATACTGCCCACAGCAAATGTGTGTGCAAAACGTTTCTCTCGTTTTGGGCATACAGAAATAATGTAAGAGGCGTCTCCACAGAAAAAACACAGCTTATTACGCCTTCTAAACTCCTGACGTTGCGCCCTAGACAAAACCCCATCACATTGCATAGGTTCAGACGTTTGTTCAAAAGGTGGCAGCGCCTCCCGTGTAGTTTTACGTTCACGTAAACGCCGATCAACTTGAATGGCTAATGACATAGAATCATCAAGACCAGAGGGAACATGAAATCCCACCATAACATCTTTTACCGTCTCTGATAAACCCTTCCGAAAGAGAGCTGCCAATGCACTATCATTCCATGTAGTAAGGACCGCCCACTTTTGGAATTTTTGACGGTATAACTCTGCAGAATCCTGACCCTGGTTTAATGCCAACAGGGTTCTCTCAGCTTGATCAACAGCATTAGGTTCATCATACAACAACCCCAGGTCTTGAAAAAAATGCATCCACATTAGTCAGAATAGGATTTTAAGGTGTCAGAGAAAAAGCCCAATCCTGGGGATAGCCGCGCAGCAAGGAGATGACAATTTTAACCTGCTGCACAGAGCTCCCCGATGAGTTAGGCTTCAAGGCCAGAAATAATTTACAATTATTCTTAAAATTCAGAAATTTAGACCGATCCCCAGAAAACACATCAGGAGTAGGGATCTTAGGTTCAGCAGCATGTGACTGAATGAGGTAGGTGGAAATTCCCTGCATTTCAGCAGCCAGCTGCTCCACACGATCAGACAATTGCTTAATCTCCATTAGGAAAAAGAAAAAAAAAATCCTCCTACGGCCCCTGAGAAAAAAGAGGAAAAAAAAAAAAAAAAATTCTGACACTTTTTTTTTTTAACAACTTTTTCCTGCTTTTGAGTACCCTAGAATCTGTGGTATGGATGGTGATTCTGTTATGAATGGGTGACCGAGGAAAAAAAAGCAAAACAAGCTAAGTCACAGAAAACCAGAGAGGTTGGTAACTATGCAGATCCCTGATCCTACCACACAACTAGCAGCAGCCATGGAGCGTACATACGATGTTCCTAGACTCTTCGTCACAGCCGGAGGACTAAATAAGCCTGAAGCATGAAAAGGGGAAAACTAACTGCCCCAGAGCAGACCCCAAAGCAATAGATAGCCCCCACACATGTATTGACGGTGAAACAAGATGAAGGCACAAACACAGGCAGGAAAATAGGCTGAGCAAATGATGGGGCCCAAACTAACTAGAGAGGAAAGGAAAGACACTGTCTGCAACCTGCAAAAAACCCTACAAAAATAAAGTCCAACACTTCTGATAGCAAAATTAACCCTGAAGTCACTAGACTTCTCCCACTATATCAGCACTCTGAAATATTCTGAGACAGAGCAAAAAGAGACCAAACTAGTAAGGGACAAAAAGCAAATTGGCAAAATACTGATAAATAAGAGTGGAAATTCAGCACAACCCCCAGCCGGGGCTGGCTGACCACACCAAAAAACTGAATAGACCAACAAAATCACGTGTGAACATTAGCAGAAAAACTTAGCTTTAGATGACTGGAACAGAGCTGAAAACCAAGAGCTGACAAGCCAGAAGGAATCACAGCAACTGAATATGGCGTCGGCTGTCTTAAATCCAATCTGAGACTCCTGAGGTCCAATCGTCATCCTCATTCTCAGGTGGCAGATCTCAACCGATCAAATCAGCCTCACTACCTCCTGTTACCACCAGAGGGAGTCTGGAAGGAGAACTCACAACTGGTGAACCAGAGAATGAACTCACAACATACTATGCTGTGTCATATGGATGCTGTGGATTGGGCGCTGTGGTTGTACGCAGCATCCAATCCGCCGTGTTTCCAGACCGTGGAAACATACCCTAATGGTCTGAATGCATTCTGTATATCTCAATATGGACTCAAAATAGCCGATTCTGCTCCCCTGTAGCATCCAAAGGGCTTGATAGATATGGCGGTTGCGCCAGTAGAAGATGGGTTTCAGTCATTTTGATTGCAACTCTATCTACCACCCACTATGGATCCTCCTTTCATAGCCCTTATAGAGTTTCATGCCCTCAAAAATGTCCCCACAAAAATTATGATGCCTCAGTGAACCACCTCACATAATTATCCCCCACACGCACAATGTGATCACCCCACAGCAAGCTGCACTAATACCCACAGCAAGCTGCACTAATATGATGCACCCACAAATCCCCACACACACATTAGGTTGCTTCTACAGCCCCACCCCACACAGTATTATGGACCCCCTATCCATCCACACAGTATGATGGCCCCCAGAGCACCTTATAAAGTAGTATGATGGACTCCACAGTATAATTGACCATACAGCCACCAACACAATATTATGGACCCTACAGCACCATATGTAGTATAATTACTCCCCATTTCCCTCAACAATATAAAGTCCCAACAGCCCTCCACACAGTTTAATTGTCCCAGAGCCCCTCATACAGTATGATGGACCCCACACTTCCTTCAAAAAGTATGAGGGTGCCCTCAGCCCCCTGTACAGTATGATGGCGCCACAACAATCTATACAGTATGACGGACCCTACAGTTCCCTAACACAGTATGATGGACCCCAGAGTTCCCTCCACCAGTATGAGAGCCCCCTGTACAGTATGATGGCCCCCACAGCTCTCTATACAGTATGATGTACCCTACAGTTCCTTAACACATTATGAAGGACCACACAGTTTCCTCCAACAGTATGATGGACCAACAGCCTCCCACACTGCATCACCTTTTCATTATTAAAATATAAAAGACTGAGGCTTCCCGAGTAGGCGTGATGTAATACCAGCATCGAGCCTCCTGCGCCGAGACTGAGAGCTCAGATGGATAGGGAGAATGATCGAACAGTGAGCCAATACCTCCCTGTATTCATCAGTATCTGCCTCCAAAGGATGTAGTTACCATTGAAATGAGAAAGGGGCAGAGGTAGGTGTCACTTGGTACCAAGCCCCTCCTACTCACGGGCCTCTTAGCGGCCACGAGGTCTGCCGTTTTGGGTTGTACGCTTCTGGTATCCATCCATCTCCAGCTCTCTCTTTATACTGTGTGAAGTAATCTCTATGAGCTCAACTTATCTGAGTAACAGTGTTGCACAGATCAGCGGCACATGACCGGGCAGCTGTTTTTTTGCAGGTTTTTATATCAGTGCATTTAATCATAATTGGGGCTGTGGATCCCCTCAGGTAGATTGGCCGCATCCTTCTTTTCAGCAGTTTCTCCTGTCTGTCTTACGATGCTCCGTGGCTTTGATTGTGCACAGAATAAGCACCAAGATCCTTATTAGAGCGGTTCATATATAGGGCACACGGCCCAATCTGCACCAGATCCCAGACTTCTCATCCAGCTCCAATTTTCCTGTTTAAAGGGCTTGTTTGGCTGGCGGGAACCTGGCAGTCAGCAGCTGTGTATTGTGCGCCTGTCATTCAGGAACCGCTTAGAAAAGAAAAGCTCTTCTTTTTCTTGGCCGCCTTTTATCCCAGCTCCTCTGTCTGATCTCTCATCTGTAGCTATTGGATTATTGTTGTTTTTATTTATATACCACCAGTCGAACAACTCACCAACAGATTACCATATAGATTAAACTGGAGGTTAGTGGCTCAGAATATCTTTAGCCTGGATGAAATGGATCCTATACTTATCATATGACCCGGAAGATGACATTTTACGATTTTATGCTTTCTCATTCCTTTTTCCGTAAGGATTTCTCCTATTGTAAGCTCAGTGATGGCCCAACCTCTGACTAAAGGGAGATAAATAAAGTACAACTGCATCTACATGAGAATAGAATTAATGTATTGAAAAACTGTTTCTTTGGAAATACCTTCAGAATGTATGCTTCAGAGCTGCCGTCATGATTCTGCTGTTGCAATTTTCCTCCCTGATGGCCTGAACTAAACTTGCTGTGCTGGTTTGCAGCGTAGAAAGTGTTGTCTTCCTCTTACCAGACATTAAACCAATGTAGGGGAAAGAGTACAGAAATCAGTAATAACGAGTGGAAAGCTGTCTTCACAAAAGGCCTTAAGATTTCTGCTATGAAGCCTAAGAACTTAAATCTAAATATAATCAGCACAAAGCTTAGCTCTGGAGGCAGATTCCTATATTAAGAAAAACATGGGTTTCTCTGGAATAAGACCTCTGATCACAAATATCAGGGTATAGTAATAATACTCTTTATTTTTATATAGCACCATTAATTCTACAGCGCTTTACAGACATTATTAGCACTGTCCCCGATGGGGCTCACAATCTAAATTCCCTATCAGCATGTCTTTGGAATGTGGAAGGACCCGGAAGAAACTCACACAAACACGGGGAGAACATACAAACTCCTTGTAGATGTTGTCCTTGGTGGGATTTGTACCCAGGACTCCAGCGCTGCATGGCTGCAGTGAGGGTGCTGCCCAGGGTATAATTTTATTCAACTTTCTATGACTTGCATGGCCATACAGACAGCTTAGGAGAGTTGATCCTAATGACAGATTCCCTTTAGTACTCCCATACACATTAGATGTGCCAACTGTCCTTCCAATGATGATGGGAAGATCACGGTCTGGCTTCACCAATCACGGACTGCTGATCCTTCTATTCTTTAAGAGCTAAGCTTCCACCAGAGAGGTCTGGTAGAGAACCCATGAGCTGCCGGGCAAACAATCAGCCAGACCCTTCTGTGTCAAAGCCATCTAATGGGTATGGTGGGACTTAAGAGTGTTACCATTTTCCTATGGTATGACCGACGGATAATTGAAAATTGATTCAGGGGCCTCTGCGGCTATATTTGGGATGTTTTCTTTGCCCCCACACCTAATATTGGGACCAATTGGTAACCACTTACCTTACAATGTTAATCAAGAAGACCCTATATTATTAGACCGAACCTTTTGACTGGTGCTTTATCTCGGTCATTCATGGCATCAACGTTTCCTTGGAAGTGACACATGATGGTGACACTCTGTCTGCACAGCGCTATGTTGTGTAGCGTTTCAGACCGTGCATCATCCGTTATTCGCGTCTCTCATTCCTGATTACATGCTTATATTTGCATAGATTCCAGTATAAATGATGTGTAATTTATAACTTCGCCCGGTAATGTATGCCGATATGTGATTACAATATACCCCCCATTAAAATAATTCCTTAATCCATTGTGATATCATTTGACATCAGTTTATGCATTTTATTAGCTACAGACCGATCTATAACCCATGAATCCCACTTAATTGGTTTGCCTCGGAAAGGTCGTGATCCCTGTTTGCAGTTACTGCTGAGAAGTCAGAGATTGTGACTCCTATATATTTTAATGCATAGATGATGACATGTATGAGGCACACGGCTGGTCCTCCCTTCTCCTATGATTTATATGGAAGACTTAGTAATGATATAATATATAATGAATGTGACGTACACCTGGTTTTACCTAAAAAGACATTTCTGTGATTTTTTTTTTTTATAAATATACCTGCCTTATTAGATGTTTTGGTTCATTTGTGTTTTAAATGGTTACTTTCTACAATCCATAGGAATATCAGATAACTTTGGGATAGGTGGGTGGTGGGGCAGCACAAATCCCAAAAGCGGGATTTTAATAAATATCATGTAATACTTCATTTCTCCAGTGGTGGCACTGCAGGGAAATTGAACATTTACTGTCAGGAGGTTTCCCCTCCCAATCACAGCCAATCAGTGGGGGGCCCAGCAAGGAGGACGCTTTGTAATCCGCTTATTGTCAAAGGACTATCATAGCAACTAAGGATTGCCCCAAAAGTAGAAAACCCTTTAAGCCAGAGCTTTTTCTGTTAATCTCTGAAACTGGAAACAGTGAGCAGCTGCCTCTGGCTTCCGGGTGCGTCTCTGAACAATACATCACTAAGTAGCAATGATTTTTTTTCTTGGTCTAGTTGTTCATTAAATTAGCAGTTGGCATCGTGAACATTTAACAGCTGGGGAAGGTGTGTGATTTCTTTTCTTCCTGTTATGTTTATGAGTGCTAGAAATAAGAGACAGTAAACGGTGTGTGGTCAGGTGTAGACAAATGTCATGGTCACTGAACCTTTACTCTAAAGTCTTAGGTGTAGAAGTTAACTCAAAGTTCAGAATACAAGAATAAAAAGAAGATAAACTTCAACTTTTTGTTAGAAGGGTCCCGAGATAAAGAAGAAAATCACAACATGTCCTACTGGCAGCAAGTGTTCAGTTCTCCTTAGTGACATGTGTCCCTTTATGTGGTAATAACTCTGCAATGTTTCTACATATCTCAGTGATCCTGAGAGTTTTTTTTTCATGACACATTGTACTTATGCTAGTAGTGGTACATTTAGATCAGTACGTTTTGTGTTTATTCATAACAATGATGGACATTTGATGAAAATTTTGAACAGCTAGCAACTTTCAAACTTTGAATGTTTGCACCCTTACAAAAGATTTGTTAACTAGTAAGACTAGTTTCACACTAGCGTTCGTGGACGCAGGGCCGCCGCGCCCCCTCTGGTCAGTTCCTCCTTTGATCGCATGAGGCTGCATGCGATCAACGTATCCTATATTTAGCACTGGATACGCTGATCGTGTGTTGGTCTGATTTTGCTGGCGCTGCGACCAGAGCACAAAAATGCAACACAGCGCGTTGTCATATATCTGTTTGCATTATCAGTTTTAACTGCATGTGTACACGAGTAGCATGGAACAGGATGAGGTTACATTAAATCTTGGGAATAATTCACTTAAATCTAGTGCTCTCTTCTCCTTCATATTGCAGGGTTGGAAGAACTAGCGACACTTATTTACTATTAGCGTGCCTACGTTTTATAAGGGGCTATGCTGAACCTGTATATCTGTGGCCGGGTGGAGGGGCTACTCTGGATCTTTATGTCAGTGACCAGTAAGAGGGGCTATGCTGAATCTGTATGTCAGTGACCAGTAGGAGGAGCTACTCTGGATCTCTATGTCAGTGGCTGGGCAGAGGGACTATGCTGGATCTGTATTTCAGTGGCCAGGCGGAGGGTCTACTCTGGAACTGTATGTCAGTGGCCAGGTAGAGGGGCTACTCTGGATTTGTATGTCAGTGGCCAGGCGGAAGGGCTATGCTGGATCTGTGTGTCAGTGGCCGGGCGGAGGGGCTACTCTGGATCTGTATGGCAGTGGCAGGACAGAGGGGCTACTCTAGATCTGTACAGTGGGTATGGAAAGTATTCAGACCGCTTTCACTCTTGTTTCATTACAACCATTTGGTAAATTCAAAAAAGTTCATTTTTTTCTCTTTAATGTACACTCTGCACCCCATCTTGACTGAAAAAAAACAGGAATGTAGAAATTTTTGCTAATTTATTGAAAAAGAAAAACTGAAATAGCACATGGTCATAAGTATTCAGACCCTTTTCTCATGCGCTCATATTTAAGACACATGCTGTTCATTTCATTGGGATCCTCCTTGAGATTGTTCTACTCCTTGATTGGAGTTCAGCTGTGTTTAATTAAACTGATAGGACTTGATTTGTAAAGGCACACACCTGTCTATATAAGACCTCACAGTGCATGTCAGACCAAATGACAATCATGAGGTCAAAGGAACTGGCCAAGGAGCTCAGAGACAGAATTGTGGCAAGGCACAGATCTGGCTAAGGTTACAAAAGAATTTCTGCAGTACTCAAGCTTCCTAAGAGCACAGTGTCCTCCATAATCCTTAACTGGAAGAAGTTTGGGACCACCAGAAGTCTTCCTAGACCTGGCCGTCCAGCCAAACTGAGCAATCGTGGGAGATGAGCCTTGGTGAGAGAGGTAAAGAAGAACCCCAAGATCACTGTGGCTGAGCTCCACAGATGCAGTAGGGAGATGGGAGAAAGTTCCACAAAGTCAACGATCAGTGCAGCCCTCCACCAGTCGGGCCTTTATGGCAGAGTGGCCTGACAGAAGCCTCTCCTCAGTGCCAGACATATGAAAGTCCGCATACAATTTGCTAAAAAACACATGAATGACTTCCAGACTATGAGAAATAAGAATCTCTGGTCTGATGAGCCGAAGATAGAACTTTTTGGTGATAATTTTAAGCTGTATGTGTGGAGAAAACCAGGCACTGCTCATCACCTGCCCAATACAATCCCAACAATGAAACATGGTGGTGGCAGCATCATGCTATGGGTTTTTTTTTTAACTGCAGGGACAGGACGACTGGTTGCAATTGAAGGAAACATAAATGCGGCCAAGTACAGAGATATCCTGGAGAAAAACCTCATCCAGAGTGCTCTGGACCTCAGTCTTGGCCGAAGGTTCACCTTCCAACAAGACAATGACCCTAAACACACAGCTAAAATAACAAAGGCGTGGCTTCAGTACAACTCTGTGACCATTCTTGACTGGCCCAGCCAGAGCCCTGGCCTAAACCCAATTGAGCATCTCTGGAGAGACCTGAAAATGGCTGTCCACCAGCGTTCACCATCCAACCTGACGGAACTGGTGAGGATCTGCATAGAAGAATGGCAGAGGATCAAGGTGTGAAAAACTTGTTGCATCATTCCCAAGAAGACTCGTGGCTGTACTAGCTCAAAAGGGTGCTTCTACTCAATACTGAGTACAGGGTCTGAATACTTACGACCATGTGATATTTCAGTTTTTCTTTTTTAATAAATTTGCAAAAATTTCTACATATCTGGGTTTTTTTTCAGTCTTGATGGGGTGCAGGGTGTACATTAATGAGAAACAAAGAGTGAAAATTTTAAAGGGGTCTGAATACTTTCCGTACCCACTGTATGTCAGTGGCCAGGTGGCCATCCGGACTCTTTTAGCGTCTGTCTTGCAGGGGAGCATACATTATGACATTTGTTGCGTTCATGTCCACATTCAGCAGAATTCACCTTTAATTCAAATAATCCAGATCATTTTTCTTTTTACAAAAGGTAATGGGTGAAAGAAATTGTGCTTGGACTTCAGCCCTTCCTGCGTGGTGCCTCTGCACAGCATTGCTATGGTGATTAGAGTTACTGACCTCTGGGCATCTCTACCAGGAGCCAAATTCAGAGTAGGCAGCGGCTGTCATCAGGAAGTGATTAATGTGTTCTCACCAACACCGTGAACACTGTCATTATGCAAATAGTAAAATATGTATCTGTCGCATGG
Source organism: Dendrobates tinctorius (assembly GCF_039654945.1). Classification (NCBI taxonomy): domain Eukaryota; kingdom Metazoa; phylum Chordata; class Amphibia; order Anura; family Dendrobatidae; genus Dendrobates; species Dendrobates tinctorius. The sequence goes on along the minus strand of NW_027361682.1, from coordinate 26,732,117 downwards.
TCTCCCTCCCTCCGATTCTCGTTGTCTCGCTCTTTCTTTGCATCCTAGTGTCTCGCATGTTTAGGATCAAGGGACGCTCCTGTCGCGCTCTGTACTCCCTGATGACCACTTCATCCCAAATCACAAGTGACTGGAGGACTATGGAGAGATCTGATCAGGTTCACTCGTCTTACAGTATTTTTTATACTGAATGTGTCTCATTTTTAAGGCTCATGCTGACGAGCAGAGAAACTGTGACTTCTGCACCTCAGCCCTTCTCAAATCCATTACATTTCAATATAACCACTTGGGCCGGATTTTTTCTGCTGCGGACTTGACTGAACCTAACTCATCACATGCAGATTTTGTATCATTTGTAGGTAAATTGTGGAAAAATAAGTCCTGCGTAAATACAAGCTTTGCCAAGTTATATCATGTGGATTTTTTTTTTCTGTATGAAAAATCAACCACACAAAGAGCATATTTTTTGGCGCATGGTTTGGCAGTGTTTTTGACCTACTGCTCAATTTTGTAAGCAGAAATAGTTTAAAAATTGATATTTTGCTTTCTTTTTTATGTGGAAAAAATGAATTTGTACACTCTGGGCGTGTTTTCTAATTGGAAGCAATAGGAAGCTTTTTCAAATAGTATTTAAAGCTTTTTTCCCATGCGGATTTTATAGCAGAAGTCCACATCGGAATTGTGTGTGTGAACATATGTTATATGCGCTCAGAAAATTTTTGGTTCGCTTGTGTTACATGTGAGTCTAAGGGCCCCGTCACACATAGCGATCTCGCTAGAGAGATCGCTGCTGAGTCACAAGTTTTGTGACACAACAGAGATCTCACCAGCGAGATCGCTGTGTGTGACAGCGATCAGCGACCGGCCCCCCTGCCGGTTATCGCTGATCGCTGTAGGAAAGCCCTGGACTTTTCTTTGGTCGCTGGTCTCCCGCTGGCCAGCACGCATCGCTGCGTGTGACAGGCGGGAGACCAGCGATCAGCTGGTAACTAACGTACACATCGGGTATCCAAGGGACGTGTGTCCCTTAGATGCCCGATGTGTACGTTAGTTACCAGCTCCCTGCATCAGCGTGCTGGTAACTAACGAACACAGCAACGCCGCGCGCTCGGCGTCACTGTGCTGATCGCTGGTGAAGCTGTCTGACACTTCACCAGCGATTATGTAGCGACTCACCAGTGATCCTGACACGTTGATATCGTTGTCGGGATCGCTGGTGCGTCGTTATGTGTGACGGGGCTTTAACCCCAAATATTACAAAGCATGAAATCACCAATGACAGAATATACAAAATCGTTAAAATTCATACCACAGGTCACTTTAAACATTTGTGCAGAGCGTAGACGCGATTCTTAAAATCTCATTTACTTTCCTGGCAATAGATTTTCTGTATGCAAATTCACATGTACATTCTTCCCTCTGTACAAACTGTGTGCATTCACTCTGAGCCCCCCCTTCCTCTGTCATTCACTCTTCACATTCACTCTGAGCCCCCTTTCTATGTCATTCACTCTTCCCATTCACTCTGAGCCTCCTTCCTATGTCATTCACTCTTCACATTCACTCTGAGCCTCCTTCCTATGTCATTCTCTCTTCACATTCACTCTGAGCCTCCTTCCTATGTCATTCACTCTGAGCCCCCTTCCTATGTCATTCACTCTTCACATTCACTCTGAGCCCCCTTCCTATGTTATTCACTCTTCACATTCACTCTGAGCCTCCTTCCTATGTCATTCTCTCTTCACATTCACTCTGAGCCCCCTTCCTATGTCATTCACTCTTCACATTCACTCTGAGCCTCCTTCCTATGTCATTCACTCTTCACATTCACTCTGAGCCCCCTTCCTATGTCATTCACTCTTCACATTCACTCTGAGCCTCCTTCCTATGTCATTCACTCTTCACATTCACTCTGAGCCTCCTTCCTATGTCATTCACTCTTCACATGCACTCTGAGCCCCCTTCCTATGTCATTCACTCTTCACATTCACTCTGAGCCTCCTTCCTATGTCATTCACTCTTCACATTCACTCTGAGCCTCCTTCCTATGTCATTCACTCTTCCCATTCACTCTGAGCCCCCTTCCTATGTCATTCACTCTTCACATTCACTCTGAGCCTCCTTCCTATGTCATTCTCTCTTCACATTCACTCTGAGCCCACTTCCTATGTCATTCACTCTTCACATTCACTCTGAGCCTCCTTCCTATGTCATTCACTCTTCACATTCACTCTGAGCCTCCTTCCTATGTCATTCACTCTTCACATTCACTCTGAGCCCCCTTCCTATGTCATTCACTCTTCTCATTCACTCTGAGCTGCCTTCCTATGCCATTCACTCTTCACATTCACTCTGAGCCCCCTTCCTATGTCATTCACTCTTCACATTCACTCTGAGCCTCCTTCCTATGTCATTCACTCTTCCCATTCACTCTGAGCCCCCTTCCTATGTCATTCACTCTTCACATTCACTCTGAGCCCCCTTCCTATGTCATTCACTCTTCACATTCACTCTGAGCCCCCTTCCTATGTCATTCACTCTTCACATTCACTCTGAGCCCCCTTCCTATGTCTTTCGCTCTTCACTTTCACTCTGAGCCCCCTTCCTATGTCATTCACTCTTCACATTCACTCTGAGCCCCCTTCCTATGTCATTCACTCTTCATATTCACTTTGAGCCCCCTTCCTATGCCATTCACTCTTCACTTTCACTCTGAGCCTCCTTCCTATGTCTTTCGCTCTTCACTTTCACTCTGAGCCCCCTTCCTATGTCATTCACTCTTCACATTCACTCTGAGCCTCCTTCCTATGTCATTCTCTCTTCACATTCACTCTGAGCCCACTTCCTATGTCATTCACTCTTCACATTCACTCTGAGCCTCCTTCCTATGTCATTCACTCTTCACATTCACTCTGAGCCTCCTTCCTATGTCATTCACTCTTCACATTCACTCTGAGCCCCCTTCCTATGTCATTCACTCTTCTCATTCACTCTGAGCTGCCTTCCTATGCCATTCACTCTTCACTTTCACTCTGAGCCTCCTTCCTATGTCTTTCGCTCTTCACTTTCACTCTGAGCCCCCTTCCTATGTCATTCACTCTTCACATTCACTCTGAGCCTCCTTCCTATGTCATTCACTCTTCACTTTCACTCTGAGCCCCCTTCCTATGTCTTTCGCTCTTCACTTTCACTCTGAGCCCCCTTCCTATGTCTTTCGCTCTTCACTTTCACTCTGAGCCCCCTTCCTATGTCTTTTGCTCTTCACTTTCACTCTGAGCCCCTTTCCTATGTCTTTTGCTCTTCACTTTCACTCTGAGCCCTCTTCAATGCTTTTTGCTCCAGCGCCTAGGCACAGGAGATTTGTCTTCCCACCGGCCCCTCCAGCTGCATGTAGAGAATCCTACAGATAACTTTTTTCCCACTTCGATTTCCTGCCATGTGCTCCCAGATCCTGCTTCCCTGCAGACTTTTTCCATCATGTGCACGCTCCTCCCTTGCATGCAGTGAGCATACTCTCCCTCGCCCCTCTGCATGCAGTGAGCATGCTCGCCACCTCTGGGATTGGAGGAATTACTGTAAATGTGTAATGCAGTCTCTTCATTATGAGATATGTGGGAGCCCGGACATTGTAATTAATGCTGCTCCTGTGAGTAATGACATGTTGCTTAATATATCAAGCAGTGTGTGCTGCTCTTCATATTCTTTCTCTGCCTCATTAACTCCTTGTCTGCCAAAATGCGAGCATAATATAGATGGAACAGATGTCGTTGAGTGGAGTATGATAATCCTCCATTCGAGTGAATTGTCTTCCATGCCGAGAAAAAGACCACTTGCGCCTCTGTGGACCGGCAACACCCTGAGGCCACCTGTAGATCTCTCCTGTACCCTCAGGCTTTCTTTTGTGTTTGCGCAAGCTCTCAACAGAAAGATGCAGAAAGATAACACCCCAAAAGCAAGATTCAGGGGCTTCCTTTTTTTGCATAGGAATTTCTACTTCATTTAGCGGAACATTTCCCTGCACAAATTGTTGTCTTCGTGATGTGTAAAACCTGTGAGTCAGACCACGCTGATCAACAGCCAGACGCCTCCTCACCTTCTACCAGTGACTAACCCATAAATTGACAGCTCTGTATCTTCACATAATGGATAGCCAGTACTTGCAATTCTTCTACACCAAATTGGAATTTTACATCAAGAAATTTATAAATTCCCTATTTTGTTATGGAAAATAAACTCCGCATTAAAATACTATTCAATATTGTTGTAGTTTCAAACTGCTTCTTTTTTTTGTACTGCTTTTAGAGCATGTCCACATTATTAAAGCCACCATATTGTGTAGGTTTCCTTTCAGTACATCTCTGACCCATAGAGACTTGGACTCCACAAGACCTCTGAAGGAGTAGCTGGCACAAAGACATTAGCAGGAGATCCTTTAAGTGTTGTATAATGTGAATTGCTGTGTCTTTCACTGGATCGGAGATATACCATATGATTGAAATCTGGGAATTTGGAGTCAAGTCATCGCAATCATTTCATTATCATGTTTCTCAGACCATTTCTGACTGACCGTTATCTTGCTGAAAGAGACACTGCCATGCATGGTATACTGACTGGTGTGTAGGTAGTTGGTACTTGTTGCATTCACATGATGCCAGGACCCAGGATTTCTCAGCAGAAAATCGTCCTTTACTCTGGCTCCATTGGCTTGTCTTCTTCTATAGTGTATCTAAGGCCATGTTCATATGTTCAGTATTTTGTCACTATTTTATATCCGTATTTGCAAGCCAAAATCAGAAGAGGAAAAATCAAGTGAAAAAAGTAGATTAGAAACACGTGCACTGTTTCTGCATTTTCTACCCACTCCTGGTTTTGGCTTACAAATACTGATACTCTCATATTTTGAAAGCCTATTTAATAAAAATTTAAATTTTGAAAGTTTTTTTGATGGCACTTGATTTTTCCATGACCTTTCAATATTTATACTTAGCTACAAATACTCATGTAAAATACTGACCAAATACTAAACGTGTGAACGTGACCTTAATGCTATCTCTTCTCCAGGTAAATAATGTACACAGACTCAGCCGACCATATTATGGAAAACATGACCAGACTGTGTTCTTCCACTGCTGCATGCTCCAGTTCTTATGCACATATGGCTATTGTATGAGCTTTCGGTGATGGACAGGAGTCAGCAAGGGCACTCTGATTATCTTCAACTACACAACTTGTACACAACAAGGTGCAATGCTCTGTATATCCTAACGCCTTTCAATAGCACAGTGGGGAAAGTAAGTATTTGATACATTGTTGATTTTGCAAGTTTTCCCACCTACAAAGAATGGGCAGACCTGCAATTTTTAGTATTTGATCACCTACCAACCAGCAAGAATTCTGGCTCTCACAGACTTGTTAGTTTTTCATTAAGAAGCCCTCCTACTCTGCACTGATTACCTGTATTAATTGCACCTGTTTGGACATTACCTGTATAAAATACTCCTTTTCACAGAATCATTCATACTCCAAGCTCTCCACCATAGCCAAGAGCTAAGGACACCTGTTAGGCGTCGGGATCCTGTCGCTGCACAGCAGGAATCCCGAGCCTTGCTTCTGGCGGTCTCCCATTCCTCTCCAGCCACAGAAGAGGTTGCTCAGCAAACTCGTCGGTCCCGGCGCTCTGCCCAGACCAGCTCCATGAGTTAGCTTGCTGCTGCCACCTCTGGCACAGCTATGGCAATACATGCTCAGCAGCGAGATTCTCCAGGGACTAAGTCCCCAAGTCCTACCACTGAGCATGCCCGTGGAGTGATCTCCCATTGGAGATCGAAGGTCACGTGCTCAGGTCCTGCTCCTGTTCGGATTGGCCCATCCGAGAAGCCAGGAAGGTCCCGGACGCTCGCGGCTATAAAAGGTTTGCATGGCCGCTCAGCCATGCGCTAGGATAGACTATTTCCAGACTATATGGAGTGAGTGATGTATGCACGTATGAATGTCTCTGGTGACTGACTCATTATGAAACCCCTACCCTTGGTACGCATGTGTTGTGCAGCCTAGCCTGCTAGCGCCCAGGCTTAGGCGTAGGTAGGTCAGAGTTTGAGTCAGGCCTTAGTCTTCATCAGTGACTCGGCACGCCTCAGTGCAAGTGCTCCACACTCCATAGCCAGAGTCTATAGCGGCGTTCGTGGTAGCGACGCCGCACGCTCAGTAGGCCTAGAGGGACTCTAATCCTGTGTCCTTGGGGTAGAGTTCTGTGGCCGTTTGCTGTGCGCTCTTTGGCCGGGCTCTGTGAGCTAAACAGGCTCTGGCATCCACGTTCAGTGGTTGTGCGGCTCTGTGAATTAACAGAGTTCGCTCCTGCTCACACTGGGTGATGTAACCCACGTGTGACTGTTTTCACGCTGCTCTATTCTTCCGCCATTGTCTAGCAGCAGTGTATCACCTCTGCATGGTGGACCCCGCACTGCGAACGCACCTACTACTACTTTATAATTTGGTGCATTCCGCCAGCCCTAACATCCTAGCGCCAGGGTCTGGCTAGGAATGGCGGACGAACAGCGACTGCATATGTACATCCAGCAGCTGGAGGGTAGGTTGGCAGCGCTAGAGCGTTCCACCTAAGCTGCGGATGTTACCTCGGTCGCCGTCCAAGCAGCTACAGAGGCTATCGCCCGTGTCTCCACGGCCAGTCCTGCCCCGACCTTGTCCCGCCTCCCGCTGCCCGAGAAGTTCTCGGGTGATAGTGCTTCATGCAGGGGTTTCGTGAGTCAGTGCTCCATTCACCTGGAGTTGCTGGTCACATGATTTCCCTCCGAGCGGGCCAAGGTGGGGTTTATCATCTCCCTCCTGTCGGGCCGGACCCTGGAGTGGGCCACCCCGCTGTGGGAGTGCGGGGATCTCCTGGTACAGAATGCCACCCATTTCCTGGTCGCTCTAAAGCAGGTGTTCCTGGTGCTTCGGGTCACGCACGATACCGCACTTCAGTTGCTGGCTCTAGCCCAGGGTGCGTGTCAGGAACACCGAGCAAGTGCGCGTGTCCTGAGTAAAGCGAAACAGTGCTCAAAGATACCTGTGGAGCTGGCAGCAACCGAGTAGATGCGTACTTCAGAGCCGCAGGACCTGAAGCACGTGACTGCTAGAGGCGTGGCCTAAACTCCACAGAGCTAGGAGCTGCAAGAGAATTCCTAGCAGAGTAACTGCGAGGCAAAGTTACCAAGGGGCATAGACAGGGAGAATAGTCAGGACGTAGCCAATGAGTCACACACAAAGATAGCTGCAAGGTACCAAAAGGGCGAGCAGAGAGTAGTCAGGTCACAAGCAATGAGTCATACACAGATATGGCTGCAAGGTACCAAAGGGGCGAGCAGAGAGTAGTCAGGTCACAGGCAATGAGTCATACACAGATATTAACGCAGTAGAAAATCAACAGGCAAACTCACAACGGGAAACAGAGCCAGTTCAGAACCATATAAACAAGCTATAGCAACAAACAGGCACACGGGGGTCAGCACACTAGGCCAAAGGCAAAAGTATAACTGGCAGGGATTGAAGCTTCCCAGGGGTTTAAGAAGCTCTCCCAGAACCAGAAAGAGGCCACAATCATTAACCCCAAGTGTGCAGGTCAAAACCTGCACAGAGCTCTAGACATTAACCCCCGGTGTGCAGCTCAAAAACCTGCACTGGGATCATGACAGTACCCCCCTCTCAACAGGGGGCCTCTGGACCCCCAGGCTTCCCCGGGTACTTGGCATGGAAAGCCCGAACCAGGCGATCTGCATGTACAGAGCGAGCAGGCACCCATGAGCGCTCCTCTGGTCCATATCCCTTCCAGTGGACCAGATACTGCAAAGAGCGGCGCACCCGCCGAGAGTCCACAATATGTCCTACCTCATACTCCAATTGACCCTCCACCAGCACTGGAGGAACAACAGTCTCAGAGTTCTCTTTGACAGATCCTGCGGGTTTCAACTGAGACTTATGGAACACATTAGATATTTTTAAGGAGGTGGGGAGACGCAACCTATATGCCACAGGGTTGACTATCTCCATAATCTCGTACGGACCAATGAACTTTGGTCCCAACTTAACTGATGGTACCTTTAAGTTAATGTTACGTGTGGAGAGCCAAACCTTCTCTCCCACCTGAAACATGTCTCCCGAGGCTCTCTTTTTGTCCGCAAAATATTTGTATCTCCCTTGGGCCCGAGAGATATTACGCCGGACTTCAGCCCAAAGGTTTTTTAACCGTTGAACGGACCCCTCTGCTCCTGGACAACCGGAATCCACCTGAGAAAACTCTCCAAAATTCGGATTAAAGCCATAGTTGATCAGGAATGGGGACATGTTGGTGGACTGACTCACCCGGTTGTTAAAAGCGAATTCAGCCAACAGTAACGCATCACACCAATCCTCCTGTCTGGCAGAGGTCAGACACCTGAGAATTTGTTCCAGGGATTGATTGGTGCGTTCTGTCTGACCATTGCTCTCCGGGTGATATGCCGACGAGAAGGAGAGTGAGATGCCCAATTTCATACAGAACGCCCTCCAAAATTTGGCCACAAACTGCACACCTCTGTCAGACACAACATTCAGGGGTACCCCATGCAATCGGACCACATGCTGCACAAACAACCTTGACAATGTTTCTGCTGAAGGTAATGCTGCCAAGGGAATGAAATGGGCCTGTTTAGAAAACCTATCCACCACCACCCAGATCACGGTATTGCCCTTGGAAGGTCGAAGGCCGGTAATAAAATCCATGGAAAGATGAGTCCATGTCCTATCAGGAACTGGTAAAGGTATGAGTTCCCCAGCCAGTCAGTTATGCGAGCTTTTGGAACGGGCACACATGCCACAAGCAGAAACAAATTCCTTGACATCGGACCTTAATGAAGGCCACCAAAAACCCCTGGCTACTGCCTCTCTAGTGGCCGTGATACCTGGATGAGCACTCAGCCTAGAATCATGAAACTACTGCAGAAGTCTAGGCCGCAATGAATCTGGAACAAACAGTTTATCGCCTGGCCTGGTTGCTGGAGCTAGGGCCTGAGCCCTTAGGATTCCTTGTTCCAACTCAGTTGAGACCCCCGCCACTACCACCCCTGGGGAAAGAATGGAGGACGGCGGCTCAGGGGTAGACACTGGATCAAAACTTCTGGACAGGGCATCTGCTTTGACATTTTTGGACCCCGGTCGAAAAGTAATTTAGAACTGAAATTGTGAAAAAAAAAAAGTGACCAACGGGCCTGTCTAGGAGTAAGCCTCTTAGCAGATTCAAGGTATGCCAAATTTTTGTGATCCATGACAACCGTGATAGGGTGAGCCGCCCCTTCCAAAAAGTGCCTCCATTCCTCAAACGCCAGCTTGACCGCAAGAAGTTCTCTATTGCCTACATCATAGTTTTTCTCAGCTGAAGAGAACTTCTTGGAGAAGAAGGCACAGGGTTTGAGATTGGTAAGGGTGACCGGACCCTGGGACAGCACAGCCCCCACCCCCACTTCAGAAGCATCCACCTCCACAATGAATGGTTTGGACGGTTGTACCAACACCGGGGCAGACATGAAACATTTCTTAATCGCTGAGAAGGATTCCTTAGCGAGTACAGACCAATTTTTTACATCAGCTCCCTTCTGGGTAAGATCCGTGAGTGGTTTAACCACTTGTGAGAAACCTTTAATGAATCTCCGGTAATAGTTTGCAAATCCTAAGAAGCGCTGGAGCCCCTTGAGATCTGGAGGCTGAACCCAGTCAGCGATCGCCAGCACCTTCTTAGGATCCATACGAAACCCCTCACAGGACACGATCAACCCCTAAAAAGACAGCTCCTGTACAAAAAAATGAACATTTTTCCAATTTAGCTAACAATTGGTTCTCCCTTAGTCTCTCAAGAACTGTCTTTAGATGTTGCAAGTGAGATTGACTGTCCGGGGAATACACCAAAATATCATCCAAATAAATAATAACAAAACGGCCTATTGGATCAGAAAACACAACATTGATGAAATTTTGGAAAATAGCGGGTGCATTAGTTAACCCAAATGGCATTACCAGGTTCTCAAAGAGTCCTTCTGATGTGAGGAATGCCGTTTTCCACTCGTCCCCTTCCCGAACCCTTATCAGATTGTAGGCCCCCCGCAGATCTAACTTGGAGAACCATTGGGCCCCAGCTAACTGGTTACATAAGTCTAGGATGAGGGGAAGCAGGTAAGAGTTCCTAACCGTTATCTTGTTCAGTTCCCGAAAGTCGAGGCACGGCCGCAAACCACCATCTTTTTTTCTTCACAAAGAAGAACCCTGCTGCCACAGGTGACACAGAAGGCCTGATATGCCCTTTGCGGAGGCTCTCAGCTATGTACTGCTTCATGGCTTGGCGCTCAGGCCCAGACAAATTGAACAATCGAGCCTTAGGTAACTTGGCTCCGGGTACTAAATCAATGGCACAATCATAGGGTCTATGTGGTGGCAGCGCCTCAGCCTCACTTTCAGAAAAAAACGTTTTCGAAATCCTTCAGGTACTCCGGAATACCTTCCAGATCGACAAATGACACAGACACGGATTTAACAGCGTTAACAAGATGTCCCCGGTTACCACATTTATTATTGCATCCCCATTGAGTGATTTCCCCTGTGGTAGGATTATGGCGTTGAAGCCAAGGCATCCCCAGTACCAGTCCTACAAGCAAGTTATCTAGCACCAGACAACTTAGTTTCTCCACATGAGTGGAACCCACTTTTAGAGAAAAAAGTTCAGACCTGCAACAGATACCGTCTTGGGTAAGAGTAGATGAGTCAATTGCCACAAGTTTAACAGGATCGTGAAGCCTGACTGTCCCTATCTTATTAAGAGTCATAACCTTGGTATCAATCAGGTTCACAGCAGAACCGCAGTCAATAAAAGCAGTAGTCTCAACAGGACCATAACCAAGTTCCAGTTCCACCTGCAGCACCATTTTTGCACATGAGGAAAATTGTACCTGAAGGTCTGGGTAGCCTCCTCGACTACTACCCAGACCTATTCGTTTCCCGCCATCTTGGAGGATGACGGACAGGAGGGGCAGTCCTTCTTCCAATGTCCAGATTTCCCACAAAAGAAGCACAACTGCTTTTCACGGCGGCGTCTTCTTTCCTTTCCCTCACAGGTGACAGCGCTCACCTCCATAGCCATAGGAAGAGTCCGGGTCTCATCTCCACTGAAGAATAAGGGCGTTTCCGTTGCATAATGCCTCTAGCCCGCAGCCTGCGATCCTTGCGAACCGTTTGGACCATGGCACCCTCCAGGGAGTCAGGCGGAGGATGAAGTGCCAAAGCATCCTTCAGACATTCACACAGGCCTCTGTGGAACAGCCCCCGAAGGGCGGCATCACTCCAGGAAATCTCCGCTGCCCAACGTCTGAATTCAGTACAGAACCATTCGGCCGAGTGCTCCCCCTGACAGACACTCATCACTTTGTTCTCAGCCAACCACACTTTATCAGGCTCATCATAAATAAGCCCTAAGGCTTCAAAAAACGCATCCACAGACATTCTCTCAGGGGCAGAAGAGGAAAGCGAGAATGCCCAGGCTTGTGGGGACCCCCTAAGCAGGGACATCACCACCCCCACCCTCTGTTTCTCATCCTCAGAGGAGTGGGGTCTCAAAGAAAAAAAAAATGCTTACAGCCCTACTTAAATGCCCTGAAATCATCCTTGTTACCAGAAAATATATCTGGCAATTTAACCGGGGTTTCGGGTGGGACTAAAATGACATCTCTATTCCCCACCTGCTGGAAGCCTGCGGAAAGTACCCCATGAACTGAGTCCTCCACCTGCCGTTGGGACTGGGCGAGAGCTTGGTGTTCCAAACTAAGCTTCTGCAGTGTCTGAGTCAAGCATTTCACCTGCTCAGATAAAGCACACATTGGGTCCATGCTGCAGAAGTGAGGAGAGAGAAAAAAAAATTGTAGGCCAGTTATAATTTCAGGAACACCGCACTGAACTTGCTCACTGAGCCAGTGCGCGTGTCCTGAGTAAAGTGAAACAGTGCTCAAAGATACCTGTGGAGCGGGCAGCAACCGAGTAGATGCATACTCCAGAGCCGCAGGACCTGAAGCACGTGACTGCTAGAGGCGTGGCCTAAACTCCACAGAGCTAGGAGCTGCAAGAGAATTCCTAGCAGAGTAACTGCGAGACAAAGTTACCAAGGGGCATAGACAGGGAGAATAGTCAGGACGTAGCCAATGAGTCACACACAGAGATAGCTGCAAGGTACCAAAGGGGCGAGCAGAGAGTAGTCAGGTCACAGGCAATGACTCATACACAGATATATGGCTGCAAGGTACCAAGTGGGCGAGCAGAGAGTAGTCAGGTCACAGGCAATGAGTCATACACAGATAATAACGCAGTACAAAATCAACAGGCAAACTCACAACGGGAAACAGAGCCGGGTCAGAACCATATAAACAAGCTATAGCAACAAACAGGCACACGGGGTCAGCACACTAGGCCAAAGGCAAAAGTATAACTGGTAGGGATTGAAGATTCCCAGGGGTTTAAGAAGCTCTCCCAGAACCAGAAAGAGGCCACAATCATTAACCCCAAGTGTGCAGGTCAAAACCTGCACAGAGCTCTAGACATTAACCCCCGGTGTGCAGCTCAAAAACCTGCACTGGGATCATGACAGTGTGTCTCTGGTCAGCCAGTATGCCATCATCTTCAGAACTCTGGCCTCAGAGCTGGAGTGGCCAGATAAGGTTCTCATACCTGTATTCTGGAGAGGCCTGGCTGATCATGTCAAAGACGCCCTGGCCACCAGGGAGGTGCCCACCACTTTAGAGGAGCTCATCACGGTCTCTACCCGATTTGACGCTCGCTTCACTGAGCGAGGGCTGGAGCGCTCCAGGTCCCGCCAACGATATAAGTTGGCTCCAAATTTTGCTAGACCACTGGAACCTCCCGGTCAGCCCCCCGAGCCTCCACAGGCCATGAAGGTGTCCCGCACGGAGTCCAGGGCCCGGTCTGCGCGGGTACCTCCAGTCTGCTTCCGCTGTCGGCAGGCTGGGCACCTTGCTAACCAGTGCCCACAGCGCTCGGGAAACGCTCTCGTCTATTGGTTATCGGAAGGGGCCTACTAGACACCGCGACTTTCTCCTCCAAGCTCCTGTTTAAAGGGGCTTTAGAGTTTAATTCTTCCACTCTGACTGTGGAGGTTTGCGTGGACTCTGGGGCGGAGGGCAATTTCATGTCATCTGCCTTTGCCCAACAGCACGCAATCCCCCTGGTCTTACTCCCTCAACCAGTCACCATCAGAGTGGTGAATGGGGCGACACTCCCGTCCCAAATCACCCACCAGACGGCTCCACTGAGACTCTCTTTGTCTCCTTCTCATCAGGAGATGCTGTCTCTCCTTGTTATGCCCGAAGGGATCGACCAGGTCCTCCTAGGGGTTCCCTGGTTACGATCTCATTCTCCCCACATAGAGTGGTCTTCGGGGGAAATCCTCGGTTGGAGCAAGTCCTGGGAGGGTAGGTGTCTGAGGGACTGCGTGCAGGTCGCTACTTCTGAGGTTCCTGCAGATCTCTCCTCGCTTCCCAAGCCATATCAGCGGTATGCATACGTGTTTTCCAAGAAGGCGGCTGAGACCCTTCCGCCGCACCGCCCTTTCGACTGTCCTATTGACCTCTTGCCCAGTGCTGAGCCTCCCCGGGGTCGAGTATATCCCCTATCTCTCCCAGAGACAGAGGCCATGTCTCAGTATATCAGAGAGAATCTGGCAAGAGGATTCATTAGGAAGTCGGTGTCACCGGCGGGAGCGGGATTCTTCTTTGTCCAAAAGAAGAATGGAGAATTACGTCCATGCATCGATTACAGGGGCCTTAACGCCATAACCGTTAAGAACAAGTATCCTCTGCCCCTGATATCGGAACTGTTTGATAGGCTATGGGGAGCGAGAGTGTTTTCTAAGCTCGATCTGCGGGGAGCCTATAACCAGTATTCGCATCCGTGAGGGGGAAGAATGGAAGACTGCTTTTAACACCAGAGACTGGCACTAAGAATACCTGGTGATGCCCTTCGGGCTATGTAACGCTCCAGCCGTCTTCCAAGACTTTGTGAACGACATCTTCCGGGATATGCTTACCACCTCGGTAGTAGTCTATCTGGACGATATTCTCATTTATTCTCCAGATATTGACTCCCACCGGAGAGATGTTCGCAAAGTGTTCGATCTCCTGCGGGCCAACTCTCTTTATGCCAAATTGGAGAAATGTGTTTTTGAGCAGGAGTCCTTGCCTTTCCTGGGCTACATCATCTCAGCCCAGGGTTTGGCCATGGATCCTGCCAAGCTACAGGCAGTCATGGATTGGCAGGAACCCCATTCTCTCAAAGCGGTGCAGCGCTTTATGGGGTTCATAAATTACTATCGCCGATTCATTCCCCATTTCTCAACTTTGGTAGCGCCTTTGGTAACCCTCACCAAGAAGGGTGAAAATCCCAAACTGTGGTCGGAGACTGTCTCCAAGGCCTTCGCCTCCATTAAGTCCCACTTCGCTAGCGCTCCCATTCTACATCGCACTGATGTAGATAAGCCCTTCATCCTGGAGGTGGAGCGGTCCTTTTTCAGAAGGACTCACAAGGTCGGAAGCACCCATGATTCTTCTCTAAGACCTTCACACCGGCGGAGAGGAATTATTCCATCGGGGACAGGGAGTTGATAGCAATGAAGCTGGCCTTCTCAGAGTGGAGACACCTCCTGGAATGGGGCTCGCCACCCATTTCAGGTGTTCAGCGACCACAAAATTTTGGTCTATTTACAGACAGCCCAGCAGCTGAATTCTTGCCAGGCCAGATGGTCCTTGTTCTCCCGATTCCATTTCACACTGCATTTTCTCTCTGGGGAGAAGAACGTCTGGGCCGATGCTCTTTCTCGCTCCGTGGTGTCATCAGAGGAGGAGGATCCTCGGCTGATAGTCCCATCAGAGAGCCTGAGGACCGTGGCTCCGGTTGCTCTCGAGTCGGTACCTCCGGGCAAGACTTTGGTTCCTGCCCATCTGCGACCGGAGATCCTCTCTTGGGCCCATTTGTCCAGGGTGGGTGGCCATTTCGGGATCAAACGGACCTCTGAACTCCTGGCGAGGACGTTCTGGTGGCCGCATATGGTCCGTGACGTCAGGGACTATATTCGGGCGTGCGTCTCTTGCGCCCAGATTTGGCTCTATCGGCAGCGGCCCACTGGGTTACTCTATCCTCTGCCGGTTGCGGACAGGCCCTGGGAGATGGTCGGCATGGACTTTGTGGTGGGTCTGCCCAAGTCCAGCGGCAGCACTGTCATTTGGGTGGTCACCGATCATTTCTCCAAGATGGTGCATCTGGTACCTCTCTCTCGGCTACCTTCGGCACGGGGTCTGGCAGCGTTGTTTATTAAACATGTTTTCCGCCTGCACGGCATGCCGGATAAGATTGTCAGCGACCGGGGTCCTCAGTTTGCGTCTCGGTTCTGGAGAGAGCTCTGTTCTCTGCTCAGCGTTGAGCTAAATCTCTCCTCGGCCTATGGTCCCGAGACGAACGGGTTGGTTGAGAGAGCCAACCAGACCCTGGTGACATACACTGTGTTCCAAATTATTATGCAAAAAATATTTCCTCATATTTTCTCTAAATTACCTATATGAATTGCAGTCATTGTTATTTTCCAGTCATCTAATACTCTAGTATAATTGCAATGTTTTTGAACAAACTGACTATGAAAACAGTATATTTTTAAAAATAATAAACACTCAAAATGCATGTTCCAAATTATTATGCACAGCAGAGTTTTAAACCTTTTTATTTTGAACAAAAAAATGGTCAGTTGTGAAATTATAAGCATTATCAGCTTATTACAAAATGAAATCAAACAGTTTTCAAGTCAAAACTTTATTCTAGGTGATGTTACATTTGCACATAGGACCCCTTGTTCGAAAGAAGCTTCTGAACTCTCTCGTCCATTGAATTTGTCAGTTTTTGGATGGTTTGTGCTTCAATTGTTTTGCATGTGGACAGAATACCCTCCCAGAGCTGTTGCTTAGATGTGAACTGCCTCCTGCCATCATAGATACTCCTTTTGATGATGCTCCAGAGGTTCTCAATGGGGTTGAGGTCAGGGGAAGATGGTGGCCACACCATAAGTTTGTCCTCCCATAGCAGCAAGAGATGCAGATGTGTTATTTGCAGCATGAGAAATGATCTTGCTGCGGAAAGCACGGTTCTTCCTCTTGAACCATGGCAGGAAGTGCTGTTTTAGAAACTCCACATAGATTATGGAGTTCATCTTTGCCCCTTCAGGGATCCTAAAGGGGCCGACAATCTCTCTCCCCATGATTCCAGCCCAAAACATTACTCCACCTCCTCCTTGTTGGCGCCTTAGCTGTGTTTTCATGGGGTGTCCATCAACCAGCCATCCTCCACTCCATCCATCTGGACCATCGAGCATTGCACGGCACTCATCGGTGAACAAAACAGTTTGGAAGTCAGTCTTCATGTATCGTTTGGCCCACTGGAGCCATTTCTGCTTGTGTGCAGTGGATAGAGGTGGTCAACAGGATGGCTTACGCACAGCTGCAAACCTCTGCATCTTGTTGTTCGGGGGACATTGGAGGCACCAGCAGCTTCAAAAACTTGTCTGCTGCTATGACAAGGCATTTTTGCAGCTGCTTTTTTAACCTGACGCAATTGCCTGTTGGAAAGAGTCCTCAATTTTTCCTTATCAGCACGCACACGTGTGTGCTGGGAATCCGCTACATACTTCTTGATTGTGCGATGATCACGATGAAGTGTCTTGGCAATGTTGATTGTAGTCATGCCTTGACTTAAATACTACACAATTTGTTGCTTCTCAGCAGCCGACACATCCTTTTTCTTTCCCATTTTGGCAAAAAATGTAGGCTGCTTAATAATGTGGAACAGCCTTCTTAAGTAGTCTTGCCTTTATTTGGACACACCTGCCAAACTAATTTGTACAGGTATCTGCAATTGCTTTCAGTGATATAAAGCGCCCTGACACACATCACCATCAATGAGTTTAAATGACAAACAAAAAAATTCTAACCTTATCACTCCTAAACTCTTTTTGCATAATAATTTGGAACACAGTGTATCTGCGATATTTTGTCTAGGCTAGGCAGGATGATTGGGCACCCTTGCTGCCGTGGGCGGAGTTCACCTTGAACAACGCTGTGGCCGACTCCACCTGTCAGACCCCTTTCCTCTTAAACTACAGCCAGCATCCGCGCGTCCCCGTGCCCATGTTTGTGTCGTCCACCGACTCGTGGGTGGCAGACTGGGCGGTGGAGGCATGTGACATTTGGGATCGCACGTAGGATGCTATCCGGGCCTCCAAGGAGAGAACGAGGTCCTCCACTGACACTCGCCGGCGCCCGGCTCTGACCTTCGCCCCTGGCGACTTGGTGTGGCTCTCCGCGCGAAACATCAGGCTGCGGGTGGAATTTGCTAAGTTTGCACCGTGCTATATTGGTCCTTTCAAGGTCCTCGAGCAGATCAACCCTGTGGTCTATCGCCTGGCTCTTCCACCACACTTGGCCATCTCGGACACGTTTCATGTGTCTCTCCTTAAGCCGGTTCACATGTCCCGGTTTTCTGAGCCATCTGCCGGGACATCAGACCTGTCGTCAGACGAGTTTGAGGTCAATGCCATCGTGGGATGCAAGATGATGCGGGGCAAAGAATTTTATTTGGTGGATTGGAAGGGTCATGGTCCAGAGGCTCGGACCTGGGAGCCGGTGGAGAACATCCACGCTCCTCTTCTCATTGCGGAATTTGAGCAGAGCAAGGCTTAGAGAGGAGGGGACCCTAGGAGGGGGGTAATGTTAGGCATCGGGTTCCTGTCGCTGCACAGCGGGAATCCCGAGCCTTGCTTCCGGCGGTCTCCCATTCCTCTCCAGCCGCAGAGGAGGTTGCTCAGCAAACTCGTCAGTCCCGGCGCTCTGCCCAGACCAGCTCAGTGGGTTTGTTTGCTGCTGCCACCTCTGGCACAGCTGTGGGGAAGGTGACTTGATGGACAGACGTGACTGGTAGTAGGAGGGGACGGTTTGTGCACTAGAGACGGAGATTGACAGGATGGAAGGGTGACAGCTGGGAAAGGTGGATTGGAGAGTGCAGTACCTAGAAATGACCACAAGATGGCAGGGGGAGTAGCTTAGGACTTATCAGCTTATGGCTTGAAAAACGCTTAGTCATGGGGGGCGGGGAGATAGGAACCCAGGAGGGGAATTCCCGGTGAGAGGGGATAAATAGGACTGGGTGGGGTTCCAGGCAGGTTAGTCCCGAGAGGAGCTCGGTAGAAGACGGTGAAGAGAGAAGAGCTCGACTAGGGAACGGACAGCAAAGAGACAGTCGGGGGTGGCCCTGACCCGACGGACCGCAGGACAGACGAGGCCCCGAGGGTACCTATTGGACGATTACCTCGGGCAGGTGAAACGCTGGCGGTAGATTGATCTAGGACAGCCCCAGCGAAAGATCTGCGAGGGACGTTACTTCGACTGGAGCAAAGGTGCAGTTACCCGTGCCTGGAGACAGAGAACTGTAATGAGGCTGCGGTGCGTGGTTGTTGTCGTCAGGAGGACGACGAATAAATCCGGAACTGTTACTATTGAAATCTGTCTCCGCCTCGTCCTTGCATCGCCTGGTGTCTGTGTTACCCGGACAGGGTAAGCAGTGGTCCACCCCCCAATCCCGGCCCCCCTACCACACAGCTATGGCAATACATGCTGCTCAGCAGCGAGATTCTCCAGGGACTAAGTCCCCATGTCGGGCCACTGAGCATGCCCGTGGAGTGATCTCCCATTGGAGATCGAAGGTCACGTGCTCAGGTCCTGCTCCTGTTCGGATTGGCCCATCCGAGAAGCCAGGAAGGTCCCGGACGCTCGCGGCTATAAAAGGTTTGCATGGCCGCTCGGCCATGCGCTAGGATAGACTGTATTTTCAGACTATATGGAGTGAGTGATGTATGCACGTATGAATGTCTCTGGTGACTGACTCATTATGAAACCCCTACCCTTGGTACGCATGTGTTGTGCAGCCTAGTCTGCTAGCTCCCAGGCGTAGGTAGGTCAGAGTTTGAATCAGGCCTTAGTCTTCATCAGTGACTCGGCACGCCTCAGTTCAAGTGCTCCACACTCCATAGCCAGTGTCTATAGCGGCGTTCGTGGTAGCGACGCCGCGCGCTCAATGGGCCTAGAGGGACTCTAACCCTGTGTCCTTGGGGTAGAGTTCTGTGGCCATTTGCTGTGGCCGGGCTCTGTGAGCTAAACAGGCTCCGGCATCCACGTTCAGTGGTTTCGCTCCTGCTCACACTGGGTAACGTAACCCACGTGTGACTGTTTTCACGTCGCTCTATTCTTCCGCCATTGTCTAGCAGCAGTGTATCACCTCTGCACGGTGGACCCCGGGCTGCGAACGCACCTACTACTACTTTAAAATTTGGTGCGTTCCGCCAGCCCTAACACACCAGCGACAAAATTGACCTGCACAAGGCTGGGATGGCTACAGGACAATAGATAAGCAGCTTGGTGAGAAGACAACTGTCACAATTATTAGAAAATGGAAGAAACACAAGATGACTATCAATCTTCCTCGGTCTGAGACTCTATGCAAGATCTCTCCTCGTGGGGTAAGGATGTTTCTGAGACAGGTCAGGAACCAGCCCAGAACTACACCGGAGAACCAGGTCAATGACCAGAAGAGAGCCGGGATCACAGTCTCAAACATTATCGAAGGTAATATATAACGCTGTCATGGATTAAAATCCTGCAGGGCATACAAGGTCCCCCTGCTCACGTCAGCACTCAGCACATGTCCATGCCCATATGAAGTTAGCCAGTGACCATCTGGATTATCCAGAGAAGGCATGGGAGAAGATCATGTCAGATGAGTCCAAAATAGAACTTTTTTGTTTCCACTTCACTCACCATGCTTGGTGGAAGAAGAATGATGAGTACAACCCCAAGAACAGCGTTCCAACCGTGAGGCATGGTGGGGAAAATATCATATTTTGGGGGTACTTTTCTGCAAAGAGGACAGGACAACTGCAACGTATTGAAGGGAGGGTGGATCGGGTCATGTATCGCGAGATTTTGGACTACAATCTCCTTCCCTCAGTAAGAGCATTGAAGATGGGTCATGGCTGGATCTTCCAGCATGACAATGACCTGAAGCACACAGTCAAGGCAACTAAGGTGTGGCATTTCAAGGTCCAGGAGTGTTCTAGCCAGTCTCCAGACCTGAACCCAATTGAAAATCTTTGGAGGGATCTGAAACTCAATGTTGCTCAGCAATAGCTCCAAAAACTGAAAGATCTGGAGAAGATCTGTGTGGAGGAGTGGGCCAAAATTACTGCTACAGTGTGTGTAAACTTGGTCAAGAGCTACAGGAAACGTCTGACCTTTTTAATTGCAAGCAAAGTTTTCTGTACCAATTATTAAGTTTTGCTTTTCTCTTGTATCAAATCCTTTTTTTCATGAAATAAAATGCAAATTATTTATGTAAAAATCATACTGTGACTTTTTTTTTTTTGATTCTGCTTCTCGCAGTTGAGTTAATTACAGATCCATTTTTGGTAGGTGGGAAAACTTGCAAAATCGGCAGTGGATCAAATACTTATTTCCCCACTGTAGCTGCAATGCTGTTTGATTCGTGACACCTTTCTATCATAGCTGTTATTCTTTGTGTCCAGATACCTTTGTTTTATAACTTCAATGCTCTGCCTGTCCTGATACTTTTTATCATAGCTGTGATGCTCTGCATGTCCTGACTCCTTTCTATCATAGCTGCTATGCTCTGCTTGTCTTGACACTTCTCTATCATAACTGCGGTTCTGTGTCCTGACACCTATCAAAGCTGTGATGCTCTGCATGTTCTGACTTCTTTCTATCATAGCTGTGATGCTCTGCGTGTCCTGATACCTCTCTATCATAGCTGTAATGTTGGGTGTGTCGTGACACCTTTCTATCATAGCTAAGATGCTGTGTCTTGACACCTCCCTATCATAGCTGCGATGCTCTGTGTCCTGACACCTCTCTATCATAGCTGCGATGCTCTGTGTCTTCTGACCTTTTTCTGTCATAGCTGCGATGCTCTGCCAGTCCTGACACCTTTCTATCATAGCTGTTGTACTCTGTGTCCTCACACCTTTCTGTCTGTTTTGGGAATGGATTTCTTAGTTTTTGTCTCCTTATGACATGGAACCAGTGAGGAGCGAACGCCCAGGCATCAAGCCTGTGGCCACATCTCTGTCCCTCCGTACATTATGCCCATGGAATATAATAGCTGTAAAAAATTTTTGGCTTTGGTCGGTCCCTGGAGGGAAGTCGGGTTAGGCTGTCACAATGCGCGGTCTTTCTCCTTTCTAGAATCAGATCTTTGCCTTGTATCGAACCCTCTGTCTGCAAATTA
This sequence comes from Dendrobates tinctorius, assembly GCF_039654945.1. Lineage (NCBI taxonomy): Eukaryota > Metazoa > Chordata > Amphibia > Anura > Dendrobatidae > Dendrobates > Dendrobates tinctorius. The sequence goes on along the minus strand of NW_027361682.1, from coordinate 26,710,703 downwards.
AGTGCACTGATGAGTATTGATTCGGAGCTCTTCCATGTCTGGAAATTTAGGATTTTCTCATCACAAAAGGAGAGCAAGGGAAAGGAACAGACAGCCGAAATGAACTCAGACAGCCAGCAGATGATCAGAAATCCTTCTAAGGCCAAATGAGTAGTTAATATATTCATGAAGTGTTGGCAGGGGATAGTGCATTAATTATGTATTAAACTTTACTTTCTGCGTGTGCCGGGATGATTGATCACATTGTAATCCAGGATCTTCTGGAATCCGTATGAATGCATAGTCGCGCGACCATAAATACACAGAATTAGATTATAACAGTATATACAGGGTCATATATACCCATGTAACTGTGCCTTCCTAGCAAGCAGGATTCTGCTTGCTGTCAGTGAATGGGAATTTGTTTGAGGCTGATAATCTGGGATCGCATCTGCAATGTCAGGCCAGATTCACATCAAGTCTATGTCTCCCATTAATGCCTAAGTCCGGGGCTTCCATTTGCATCTCAAAAAAATTAGTTTGAGTCATAATCCCTACAGAGCCACTGACTTCAATGAGGCAATCAGAGACCAAAATATAAAAGTTTGGACTCTTCTACGATGTCCTTTCCAGAGAAGTCTGCCTTTATCAGATGTGATATGTAACGGCCTTCTGTGTTTCTATTGACAGTGGTGTATCATCCAGATGACAGACATAAATGGAACTTATAAGACCCCATTGAATTATAATGGGGTCTGTTGGTTTTACATAATTTTTCTCAATTATTTTTCCAAAGGAATCTTCAGTAGGGGCTTTTAATGGAGCTTTTGACATAGATGTACAGTGGGTATGGAATGTATTCAGACCCCTTTAAATTTTCTACTCTTTGTTTCATTGCATCCATATGGTAAATTCAAAAAAGTTCAGGCACACACCTGTCTATATAAGACTGCAGTGCATGTCAGACCAATTGATAATCATGAGATCAAAGGAACTGGCCAAGCAGCTCAGAGACAGAATTGTGGCAAGGCACAGATCTGGCCATGTTACAAAAGAATTTCTGCAGTACTCCAGGTTCTTAAGAGCACAGTAGCCTCCATAATCCTTAAATGGAAGAAGTTTGGGACCACCAGAAGTCTTCCTAGACCTGGCCGTCCAGCCAAACTGAGCGATCGTGGGAGATGAGCCTTTTTGAGAGAGGTAAAGAAGAACCCCAAGATCACTGTGGCTGAGCTCCACAGATGCAGTAGGGAGATGGGAGAAAGTTCCACAAAGTCAACGATCAGTGCAGCCCTCCACCAGTCGGGCTTTTATGGCAGAGTGGACCGGCGGAAGCCTCTCCTCAGTGCCAGACATATGAAAGTCCGCATACAATTTGCTAAAAAACACATGAATGACTTCCAGACTATGAGAAATAAGAATCTCTGGTCTGATGAGATGAAGATAGAACTTTTTGGTGATAATTCTAAGCAGTATGTGTGGAGAAAACCAGGCACTGCTCATCACCTGCCCAATACAATCCCAACAGTGAAACATGGTGGTGGAAGCATCATGCTATGGGGGTGTTTTTCAGCTGCAGGGACAGGACGACTGGTTGCAACTGACGGAAACATAAATGCGGCCAAGCACAGAGATATCCTGGATGAAAACCTCTTCCAGAGTGCTCTGGACCTCAGACTTGGCTGAAGGTTCACCTTCCAACAAGATAATGACCCTAAACACACAGCTAAAATAACAAAGGAGTGGCTTCAGAACAAGACTTGCACCATTCTTGACTGGCCCAGCCAGAGCCCTGACCTAAACCCAATTGAGCAGCTCTGGAGAGACCTGAAAATTGCTGTCCACCAGCGTTCACCATCCAACCTGACGGAACTGGAGAGGATCTGCAAGGAAGAATGGCAGAGGATCCCCAAACCCAGGTGTGAAAAACTTGTCGCATCATTCCCAAGAAGACTCATGGCTGTATTAGCTCAAAAGGGTGCTTCTACTCAATACTGAGCATAGGGTCTGAATAATTATGACCATGTGATATTTCAGTTTATCTTTTTGAGAAATTTTGCAAAAATGTCTATATTTCTGTTTTGTTTCAGTCAAGATGAGGTGCAGAGTGTACATTATTGAAAAAAAATGAACTTTTTTGAATTTACCAAATGGCTGCAATGAAACAAAGAGTCAAAAAATTATTAAAGGGGTCTGAATATTTTCGGTACCCACTGTAAACCTAGAATAATGTTCCTCACAGCTGAGGCTTTGCTGCAATAGTCACTCTAGAGTCTAGATGATTCTGTATAGAAGGGGTAGGCAATAAATTTTCCAAAGGGGCCATGTTAGAAACCTTGACTGTTATGGAAGGCTGAAGCAATAGGCTGAAATTAGTTCTGCTCAATGTTAATATTATAATATTATATATTAATAATAATTGCATCACTTAATATTGAGCATAATTGAGTATGATGACGCTCCCCTATATATTGTGAGCCTCACATAACCTCATATATACATTGAGTCAGCACACAGCCTCCTATATACAGCATTAAACTCCACATAGTCCCCTATATTCAGTATGAGCCTCACATAGTCCACCTATATACAGTATGAGCCCCCACACAGCCTCCTTTATACAGTATGAGCTTCCGCACAGCCCCTATATACAATATGAGCCTCTCATCCCCCCATATACAGACACATATCCCACACACACACACACACATATATCTGCAGTATATAACACATACGGTACTCACCTTGCTCCGGTTCCTCTGGTGCTGTGCTCTGGTTTTTGTTGTGTGCACTGATGCTGCACACAGCAGATGAGATGTAGATATTTTTGTTTTGTAGTAATGTTATCTCGTCTGCTGTCTCAGGTGAACACCCTGAATTTTGAAAGAAGGAGCTAAGGGCTCCCTTCTCCACAATTGTATTCACTGCTATCTGAATCCTAAGATTGCGGGGACATGGCAGTATGGTGCGGCCTGGACGCCATTGTTTTCAGCCCTTCAGTTGTCTCAGTCCTCTGGCAGGACTGGAACAGCCAGAGAGCCGGATGTGGTCTGCAAACCACACAATACATGAGGCTCCTCATCCATGTTAGCCTATACTGCACTAATCTATAGAGAACCTTGTGCTGTTGATATTTTCCGCTCATAGAGGATTGTAAAGATTGAATACAACAGCAGCAAACTCTCAGCTGTGAGAAGTATTTGATCTATGCAGTTCCTGGATATAAACTAATGAGTAAATTCCGTTCCCTGACTTCCAGCAGTGGCAGGTGCACAGCATGCAGTTATCTATAGCCTTCCGTGTCTGTATTGCTTGTGCTGAGCATTGGACTGTAATTCAGGTAATGAATGACGACCCTTCTATATTGTGTCTGTAAACACTGCCCCTTATGTAACACTGTGCAGAACCCTCCTGAAACTGCGGAACATTCTTAGGATTCAGCACGTTCTAGAACTGTCGTTTCATGTGGTAGGTTACCGTGACTGTCATTCTCTCGGATCCCGCACTCTCCAGTATCCTCATGTGGCTCTCAGCTATTCCCGACCTCTTGTTTTTTATGTTTTTTTCATCCTTTTTGAGTCTCACACCCCCTCTCATTCTGCCCATGTCTTATCAGCTGTTACCATGAACCGATTGGTTTCAGCCCTGAATGCAGAGATCTCTCTTGCTGCCCTGTGTCTCTTGAGAAGGACTTTAGATTGTCCTATATAAAATAAATCTCTCTCCTACATAGAAAAGTGATTACCACCATGAATGAGCTTGTGAAATCTATTCGCGCTCTGAAGAACCAGCAATACAGGAAGAATAACAGCTCCCAAGGTACTTTCAAAGCGTACCTGTCCTTTCACTCAAACCTATAGAAAAATATTGGCCTGCTGCTCTCATTCCCACATGGTAAAATTGCTTTTGGGGCACATGTGATGTCCAGGAACTGTCCCGATTCTCATGCTCTGAAATTTGTTGTTCACTCTTTTTGAGTAGACAGGTCCTATTCATCTGCATTCTGCCAGGTCTGAAGGTGCAGGGACTTTCTTTCATCCCACTTATCAGCATGCACTGGCCTATCGCCTCACCACTAGAGATGAGCAAATTTGTTCGAATTCGGTTCCGAATACGATCGGAATCGAATATTGTTTTTGCAATATTCATCGAACACTGCCGATTGTCATTAGAGTCAATGGGAGTAAAAATAACTGAATATGTTCAGAACCGATCATAAGACATACATTCGGTACGAATATTGTTCGAATATAGCTCGAATATGTTAAAATCAGATTCGGAGACAAAATCCGAACACATTTGCTTATCATTATGTAAATACTCTATTACATTGATGGCTGGACCATACAAAACAAGCACTTGTTACTATTTACTTTTCGTGTGTCCCCTGTTTCCTCATAGATTGTAAGCTTGTGGGCAGGTCCTTCACTCCTTTTATTTTATGTGTTGATTTATGTGTTATCCCGTAATGTCTTTTTTATCTGTACAAGTCCCCTATAAAATGTGAAGTGCTGCGGCATATGTTGAGAAAGAATAGAAAGAAAATGTATCATTTTTATGCATTGATTATTATTATGCATTGCTTCTACCCTTGTTCAATAGCTTGCCTGACCTCAATGACAGCCTCTTCTCTCTTCTGCTGGTATCTAGTTTGATAGGCAAGAGAGCATGAGCACAGAGACAAAGAATATGCCCAACTTTCCATTGAGAGACAAAGACCACTGTATTGACTGTACAGGCAAAGGCCGCCCTATTGACTTTAGAGGCAAAGACCGCCCTACTGAATGTACAGCCAAAAACAACCCTATTGACTATAGAGGCAAAGACCACCCTATTGACTGTAGAGGCAAAGACCGTCCTATTGACTATAGAAGCAAAGATCGTCCTATTGACAGTAGAGGAAAAAACTGCTCTATTGACTGTAGAGGCATAGACCACCCTATAGACTGTAGAGGCAAAGACCATTCTATAGACTGTAGAGACAAAGACCGCCCTATTCCCCTACTCACTGTAAAGACAAAGGCCACCATATTGACAGTAGAGTCAGAGTATCAAGATCATTGAGGTTGTCAATCCAGTTGCCTTTCGCTTACGCCTTCCTCCGTCACTTCATATCCCCAATGTGTTCCATAAGTCCCTTCTTAAGTCATTTGTTCCTTCCTCAGCTGGGTCCCATCCCCTCCGCCTCCTGTCTCCGTGGATGTTCAGACTCAGTATGAAGTGGAGCGGATTGTGGCTTCTCGCATGATCCGCAGTTCACTTCAGTATTTGGTCCATTGGAGGGGTTACGGTCTTGAGGATCCATCTTGGGTCCCGGTGCGATCTGTCCATGCTGATTGGTTCGGGCATTTCATACAAGTTATCCTTTGAAGCCTGGGGGTCTGGTGGCCCTCCTTGAGAGGAGTCATGATCAGAGGTAAACTTTTCTCAGCCTCAGTCTGGTTTCTGGTTTGCTATTTAGCTCCGCTGCATCCTACAGGCAGTGTTAGCTATAGTTCTGCCTTCAGCGTGTGTATCTGACTCTGGTATGTCCTGATTTGTCCTTCTGTTTTCCCTGACTTGCTCCATGTCTGTTTATTCCCTCTGTCTGTCCTGACTCAGTGTTTCCCTGTTAGTTTGTTGACTCCCTGGTTTTGACTTGGCTTGTATTCAGACATGCTTCTGTCTTTGTCTTATCCGCTTCCGACCATTGCTTATCCCCTGGCTTGTTTCTGACCACGTGTACTTCTGTGACCTCTGGTACTTCTGCTCCTGACTGTTTCTGACTCTGCTCGTCTAACCACTCTTTCGCCACCTGGTGGCGCATGTGATGCTGCTCAGTGTTGCTACGCTGTGTGTGTGTGTGCAACCTCTCTTCCCTCACCAGCACCCCCTGGTGGAGTTTATGCTATACTGTACTGCAGTAGCATAACACAAGGCCACTTGTCAAAGATCACAGCCAGGAAGGTCACGCTGAACCCACCACGCTGTTAACTTTTTGTCATGAACAACCCTCTGCTAACCCTATAAGTCAGGAGAATTACACACTGATCGACGATTAATGGAGGAGGTTGCAGGCTGCTATCACTGCTAATTCAGTTTGTGGAGAACTATATGGTATGATATATATATATAGATAGATATATATATATATACAGTTGTGGCCAAAAGTATTGACACCCCTGCAATTTTGTCAGATAATACTCAGTTTCTTCCTGAAAATTATTGCAAACACAAATTCTTTGTTATTATTATCTTCATTTAATTTGTCTTAAATTAAAAAACACAAAAAGAATTGTCCTAAAGCCAAATTGGATATAATTCCACACCAAACATAAAAAAGAGGGTGGACAAAAGTATTGTCACTGTTCGAAAAATCATGTGATGCTGCTCTAATTTGTGTAATTAACAGCACCTGTAACTTACCTGTGGCACCTAACAGGTGTTGGCAATAACTAAATCACACTTGCAGCCAGTTGACATGGATTAAAGACATGGATTAAAGTTGACTCAACCTCTGTCCTGTGTCCTTGTGTGTCCCACACTGAGCATGGAGAAAAGAAAGAAGACCAAAGAACTGTCTGAGGACTTGAGAAACCAAATTGTGAGGAAGCATGAGCAATCTCAAGGCTACAAGTCCATCTCCAAAGACCTGAATGTTCCTGTGTCTACCGTGCACAGTGTCATCAAGAAGTTTAAAGCCCATGTCACTTTGGCTAACCTCCCTAGATGTGGACGGAAAAGAAAAATTGACAAGAGATTTCAACGCAAGATTGTGCGGATGTTGGATAAAGAATCTCGACTAACATCCAAACAAGTTCAAGCTGCCCTGCAGTCCGAGGGTACAACAGTGTCAACCCGTACTATCCGTCGGCGTCTGAATGAAAAGGGACTGTATGGTAGGAGACCAAGGAAGACCCCACTTCTTACCCCGAGACATAAAAAGCCAGGCTGGAGTTTGCCAAAACGTACCTGAAAAAGCCTAAAACGTTTTGGAAGAATGTTCTCTGGTCAGATGAGACAAAAGTAGAGCTTTTTGGGCAAAGGCATCAACATAGAGTTTACAGGAGAAAAAAAGAGGCATTCAAAGAAAAAAACACGGTCCCTACAGTCAAACATTGCGGAGGTTACCTGATGTTTTGGGGTTGCTTTGCTGCCTCTGGCACTGGACTGCTTGACCGTGTGCATGGAATTATGAAGTCTGAAGACTACCAACAAATTTTGCAGCATAATGTAGGGCCCAGTGTGAGAAAGCTGGGTCTCCCTCAGAGGTCATGGGTCTTCCAGCAGGACAATGACCCAAAACGCACTTCAAAAAGCACTAGAAAATGGTTTGAGAGAAAGCACTGGAGACTTCTAAGGTGGCCAGCAATGAGACCTGAATCCCATAGAACACCTGTGGAGAGATCTAAAAATGGCAGTTTGGAGAAGGCACTCTTCAAATATCAGGGACCTGGAGCAGTTTGCCAAAGAAGAATGGTCTAAAATTCCAGCAGAGCATTGTAAGAAACTCATTGATGGTTACCGGAAGCGGTTGGTCGCAGTTATTTTGGCTAAAGGTTGTGCAACCAAGTATTAGGCTGAGGGTGCCAATACTTTTGTCTGGCCCATTTTTGGAGTTTTGTGTGAAATGATCAATGTTTTGCTTCATTCTCTTTTGTGTTTTTTCATTTAAGACAAATAAAACAAAGATAATAGTACCAAAGAATTTGTGATTGCAATCATTGTCAGGAAGAAACTGAGTATTAGTATTATCTGACAAAATTGCAGGGGGTGTCAATACTTTTGGCCACAACTGTGTATGTATGTGTATGTATATATATATATATATATATATAACGAAATTAACTACTCGCTGCCACCACCACTCATTTATTGTCCATTGTACCATACAGGTAGTGTATACATAGGCAGTGTTTATATAAAATATACAAAATATTTTACAAAGGAGACAACGCAATAAATCATATACAATTACATAAAATAACGGATAAACAAAAGAAAATAACTAAACTTGATGTCACTGCAATGTCTTCAGAGCTGACCGGATGAATGCAATCCAATTGAGAATGTCCGTAGATGTGGATGAAGCCTACACAGCGATGTATCTTCCAGTATTGCGCACAGATCATAATTTGCCTTGTGTTTTTATCAGCACCTAAGTTACACCAACCCCCCCCCCCCATTGATGACTCATAACAGGGCTGGTCGTGGGATGTGGCTTCAGTTTCAGAATACTATAAGATTCCCAACATTCATGATATCTTCCCTCCTGACGATCACAGGCATTCCATATCGCCATCATAATTTTTATCGTGACTTTATCTTTTCATAGATAGCTGACAACAGCCATGCCATGTTTGCTATCTAGCCATTATTGATTCAGGGCTGATTGGCATGTCTCACAGTTATGAAAAAACATGCAAATTCTTCCCCTATTAGTCCTGACGTTTAAGATGTATGTCCCAAGACAAAGACCGCCGTGTTGAGTGAAGAGACAGAAACACAGCCCTGCCCCCTCTGAAGACCAGTCCTCACTTCCTCTCTGTATCCCCCCCTCCCCTCCTTGTGACAGATGACCCCTGATAACAGGCAGTGGCCAGCAAGTTGCACAGATGGGAAACGCCTAGCGGCTGCACTTTGTAGTAATTGTTCAGGAGTTTGCAGATTGTCTGTAATTCTGCAGGAAGACTTCAATACGACTCAAACCACAAGTCATTTTGTGTAATTTTTTATCGGACAGCAGCCCGAGTCCTTACATAATAATTTCACTAAAAAAACCCCAATGGTATGAACTGGAATATAAATTGTAGTGTATGCAGCGTGTAAGCGCATGTTCACACTAACCACTGAACAGAAAAAAACAAAGACAGAAACATGATTAAAAACCCTGCAGTAAATAAACAAATGACATTGTGCATGAAAATAATATACAGTAATTACCGTATATACTCGTGTATAAGCCGACCCCCCTAATTATGCCACAAAAAAAATTGGAAAACTTATTGACTCGTGTATAAACCGAGGGTGTTGCTGCACAAGGGTTAATAGTGATCCAAAAAGATGCTCCATAGATAAATACCCCCATAAAATGCTGCAAAACGGTTAATGGTGGCCCAACAAGATGCTCCAAGGATAAATACCCCCATATATTGCTGCACAAGGGTTAATGGTGGCCCAAGTAGATGCTCCATACATAAATACCCCCATATGCTGCACAAGGGTTAATGGTGGCCCAAGTAGAAGCTCCATACATAAATACCCCCCATATGATGCACAGGGGTTAATGGTGGCCCAAGTAGAAGCTCCATACATAAATACCCCCCATATGATGCACAGGGTTAAGGGTGGCCCAAGTAGAAGCTCCATACATAAATACCCCCCATGTGCTACACAAGGGTTAATGGTGGCCCAAGTAGAAGCTCCATACATAAATACCCCATATACTGCACAAGGGTTAATGGTGGCCCAAGTAGAAGCTCCATACATAAATACTCCCCCACATGCTGCACAAGGGTTAATAGTGGGCCAAGTAGACGCTCCATACATAAAATACCCCCCCATATGCTGCACAAGGGTTAATAGTGGCTCAAGTAGATGCTCCATATATAAACACCCCCATATGCTGCACAAGGGTTAATAGTGGCCCAAGTAGATGCTCCATATATAAACACCCCCCATATGCTGCACAAGGGTTAATAGTGGCCCAAGTAGATGCTCCATATATAAACACCCCCTATATGCTGCACAAGGGTTAATAGTGGCCAAAGTAGATGCTCCATGTGGCTGTCTCATCAGTATTTTTGCACCTGTGTTACTGCCATCTTAACCACATGGACCTGCTGCACCCTGAAGTACATTTGGCTGGAGGCCTAGGCAGTTAAATACGTTGCTGCCTTTTTTATGCTGTCTTCAGCATATAATATAGCTAAAATAATAGAGAACTGGACAAGCTCTAATGGGATAACGTGTGATGTGTTGCTTGTCTATATACTGGAATGTGCCCATAAGGATTCCTCTATATATGGACCAGAAGGAATGTATTAAAGTCTTATCCCCACATCAAAGGTCTCTGAAAGTAGTTCTAATAATGGTATGTCTAGAGATCTGATAATTTAACCAGATGACTACAATGACTATAAAATGTATCCCCATGGAATCTTTCATGTTTTATGTAGTTGTAAGATTTATTTTGGAATTTTGTCACTAATCAACAGTGACTGCAGCTCTGGAGTATAATACAGGATGTAACTCAGAATCAGTACAGGATAAGTAATGTAATGTATGCACACAATGACTCCCTTTGGGGTCCCCTCTGGGGCAGTTAGTTTTCCCCTTTTCATTCTTCAGGCTTTAGTCCTCCGGCTGTGACGAAGCGTCTAGGAACATCGTAGGTACGCACAACTGCTGCTGCTAGTTGTGTGGTAGGATCAGGGATCTGCAATCTGCATAGTTACCAACCTCTCTGGTTTTCTGTGACTTAGCTTGTTTTGCTTTTTTCTCCTCGGTGACCCATTCACAACAGTAGTGTATGTACACAGTGACTGTACCAGCAGAATAGTGAGTGCAGCTCTGGGGTATAATACAGGATGTAACTCAGGATCAGTACGGGATAAGTAATGTATGTACACAGTGACTGCACCAGCAGAATAGTGGGTGCAGCTCTGGAATATAATACAGGATGTAACTCAGGATAAGTACAGGATATGTAATGTATGTACACAGTGACTGCACCAGTAGAATAGTGAGTACAGCTCTGGGGTATAATACAGGATGTAACTCACAATCAGTACAGGATAAGTAATGTAATGTATGCACACAATGACTCCACCAGCAGAATAGTGAGTGCAGCTCTGGAGTATAATATAAGATGTAACTCGGGATCAGTACAGGATAAGTAATGTAATGTATGTACACAGTGACTGCACCAGTAGAATAGTGAGTGCAGCTCTGGGGTATAATACAAGATGTAACCCGGGATCAGTACGGGATAAGTAATGTAATGTATGTACACAGTGACTGCATCAGCAGAATAGTGAGTGCAGCTCTGGAGTATAATACAGGATGTAACTCAGGATCAGTACAGGATAAGTAAAGTAATGTATGTACACAGTGACTGCACCAGCAGAATAGTGAGTGCAGCTCTGGAGTATAATACAAGATGTAACCCGGGATCAGTACGGGATAAGTAATGTAATGTATGTACACAGTGACTGCATCAGCAGAATAGTGAGTGCAGCTCTGGAGTATAATACAGGATGTAACTCAGGATCAGTACAGGATAAGTAATGTATGTACACAGTGACTGCACCAGCAGAATAGTGAGTACAGTTCTGGGGTATAATACAGGATGTAACTCAGGATCAGTACGGTATAAGTAATGTAATGTATGTACACAGTGACTGCACCAGCAGAATAATGGGTGCAGCTCTGGAGTATAATACAGGATGTAACTCAGGTTTAGTACAGGATACGTAATGTATGTACACAGTGACTGCACCAGCAGAATAGTGAGTACAGTTCTGGGGTATAATACAGGATGTAACTCAGGATCAGTACAGGATAAGTAATGTATGTACACAGTGACTCCACCAGCAGAATAGTGGGTGCAGCTCTGGAATATAATACAGGATGTAACTTCGGATCAGTACAGGATACGTAATGTATGTACACTGTGACTCTACCAGCAGAATAGTGAGTGCAGCTCTGGAGTATAATACAGGATGTAACTCAGAATCAGTACAGGATAAGTAATGTAATGTATGTACACAGTGACTGCACTTAGAATAGTGAGTGCAGCTCTGGAGTATAATACAGGATGTAACTCAGGATCAGTACAGGATAATTAATGTAATGTATGTGCACAGTGACTGCACCAGAATAGTGAGTGCAGCTCTCGAGTATAATACAGGACGTTACTCAGGATCAGTATAGGATAAGTAATGTAATGTATGTACACAGTGACTGCACCAGCAGAATAGTGAGTGCAGCTCTGGGGTATAATACAGGATGTAACTCAGGATCATTACAGGATAAGTAATGTAATGTATATACACAGTGACTGCACCAGCAGAATAGTGAGTGCAGCTCTCGAGTATAATACAGGACGTTACTCAGGATCAGTACATAGTAAGTAATTCACTTAGCGGATTAGTTCTTTGCAATGTAAATTGGGGGAAATATGCAAATTCAGTGATCTTTGTTCATGACATTAAACATCAAGTTATGTATAGGTACTTGTAATATCTGGGTACTTTTTGTAGATGTGTATATATAAAGTTTTTCAATGAGGTTGATTTTTGATGTGTGTTAGAAAACACAATTTGCATTATTGCAGTTGGCTCATATTTAGAGATGGGCAGACACCTGGATGTTCGGGTCCGACAAGTTCGGTCTAACAGTTACAAAAAGTTTGGGTTCAGGTACCAAAATAGTACCCGAACCCCATTCACTTGAATGGTGGCCCGAACATCCAGTGTTTGTAATGTGTATGGCAGCGTGGCAAAAACTGCTTCTGATCGGCGGGAAATCATCCCTGCCAGTCAGAGAGCTGCGGTTTCCACGCCGTCAAAAGACAACGGGGAGAGCTCAGCTGTGATCGGAGGTATAAGCTTTTTACAGCTCCCATCATCTGACACCTGTTACCGCTAATTACAGTGAGAGCAGGAGCAGCGGATGGGGGTATTCATCAGCCGCTCCTGCGTTGTTAATAAATAATTTTAAAAGAAAACGGCGTGGGTGCCCCTGGTTTTTTGCTAACCAGCCAGACAAAGCTCACAGCTGGGGGCTTTTTCTCACGGTGCTAGTAGGGAAGTCACCGAGGTCACAGCAGTTCAGCCCGGCTGGGAACGGAGCCTCAGTAACCGGAGGGGATAATTTCAGTGCCGATCAGAAGCGGTGTTTGCCGCACTGGCATGCACATGACAGCGTGACAAATACCTGGTGTTCGGGGAGTCGAACCAGATCAGTAACACGGACTTCGTGGTGAAGTCCGTGTTCGGTGTCCGTGCCCGAACAGTAGGTGTTCGCTACGGACGCCAAACTTTACTGTTCGGGTTCGCCCCTCGCTACTCATCTTTATCAGCGCTCTGTGGCTGAAGCAGTCTTACTACCTTTATCCAGTTCTCAAGTGACCAAATCCACAGAGAAGTGTTACTGACGTCACTCCCTGGGCACACTGGGATTTTTCCATTCTCACACCCCGGTCCGTTCTCACATCTATTATTGAAAATGTTTGAACAGTTGGACGTATTGTTGCTTAGAGGATATCATAGACCTTGTTACATGGAAATACCCGACACCTTTCATAATCTGTTTTCCATGGACAGTCCCTTATGATCAGGTCGAAAATCCATAAGAATCTCCGGGTCCCGAAATCTCTCTCTAATGGTAGAAAGAGTGACTGTAAGTGACAGGTCTTATAATAAAAGACGTCTAAGAACTGACCCCACACAGTCTCCTGGGTGCTATGATACACCTGACTGAATAAAATATACTTTAGGAGAGAAGCTCAGGTTTGAGCAGCTGGAATACACGTTATTTTCTTGTGTGTTCCTCTATTAGCACTTCCTGTTAGATCACAGCACTAAAAAGTTGTTCTTTTCTTGTACTGAAAAGAAATGGGTTCTCACTGGTTTCTGTGAGATTTTGAACCCCTTATAGTTGAGTAAAAAAAAATGTCTGCTGTCGGAAGTGGTTAAAATCCATATTCGCAAACTCTAGTTACCCCAGTCATTAAATATTAGACTGTCCATCTCTGTACATGATGAGGGCTTCTCTGCTGTTGCTGGAGGTAACACACAGAATGCAGACTAATTATCTGATTGTCACAGATTCCCACTGTTTTTATGCACAAGTATTTGACAGAAAAATCTGCCGATTACGTTTAGCTTGTAAATTAGTGAAAATTATTTTTATGGAATTTGGTTCATTTTTTCCTCCGACAGAAATGGTGAACAAAAAGTCTCTAATGGTCGAGTCGGTGCAAATCATTTTATAATTTTTTTGCCGGTCAAAAATCTATTTTGTAAATTTTTGCTGCCAAATAATTTACTGGAGACTGATTTATAAAAGCTTTAAAAGCTTTAATTGAACTCCATAATTAAGTAATATTCATTAACCCCTTGACGCCGCAGCCCATTTTCGTTTTTGAGTTACCTTTTTTTGCTCCCCTGCTTTCCAGAGCCTTAACTTTTTTCTTTTTCCGTCAATATTGCCATGTGAGGGCATGTTTTTTGTGGGTCGAGTTGTACTTTTGAACGACACCATTGGTTTCACCATATTGTGTGCTGAAAAATGGGAAAGAAATTCCAAGTGCAGCAAAATTGCAAAAAAAGTGCAATTCCACAACTGTTTTTTTTTTTTTTTTTTTTTAACCATGTTCACCAAATGCTAAAAATGACTGGCCATTTTGATTCTCTTCAGCTCATTATGAGTTAGTAGACACCAAACGTGTTCTTTTTTATTTTAAGTGGTGAAAAAAAATCCAAAGTTTGTAAAAAAAAAAAAAAAAAAAAAAGATAAATAAAAAATTGCATCGTTTTCCGAGACCCGTAGCATCTCTATTTTTCATTATCTGGGGCTGGGTGAGGGATTATTTGTTGCGTGCCGAACTAGCATTTTTAATAATACTATTTTGGTGTAGATAACATCATCTGATCTCTCGTTATTGCATTTTAATGCATTGTTGTGGCGACAAAAAAAGCGTAATTCTAGTGTTTTGATTTTTTTTTTGCTACACCGTGATCTTGATAGATTTGGCGATTCTGAATGTGGCAATATCAAAAATGTGTATTTTTAGGTTTTTTTAATTTTTATTTTGAATGGGGTGAAAGAGGGTCGATTTGAACTTATTTTTTTATTTTTTAAATATTTTTAAAAACATATTGTTTTTACTATTCACTTGCTTCAATAGTCTCCATGGGAGACAAGAAGTTGCGAGCTTCTGATCACCTCTGCTACACACGCGATAGATCAACTGTGTGTAGCAGAAATGCTTTCTTGCTATGAGCACACCGCTGGGTGGCGCTCATAGTAATCCGTCAATGATAACTACAGGGGTCTGCTATAGACCCCTGGTTGTCATGATATTCCATCGGCGACCAGCACCGCGCTGCAGACTCAAACGCTAATGTGAACCTAGCCTTACTGACTGAATAATACCACATAAGTATAAAGAATAAATACTGTCACACCATAACTACACCACATATTACCACCACCACATAGTGACTGAATACTGCAATACTGATCATTAATAAAAAGCACATACTAATATTACCATTAGTGCCATTACACACAGGAGTGCTGTATATAGTACATAGTGTATAGTGTAAGTGTACAGGTAACTGACTCACCAGTGACATTATACACAGGAGATCTCTATGTACTACATAGTGTATAGTGTTAGTGTACAGGTAGCACACTGACTCACTAGTGACATTATGCAGTGTATTGTGTCAGTGTACAGATGATACAGTGATCACCAGTGACATTATACACAGGAGCTCTGTATATAGTGTCACTGCACAGATAATACAGTGATCACATGTGACATTATACACAGAAGCTCTATATAGTGTCAGTGTTCAGGTAATACAGTGATCACCAGTGACATGCACAGGAGTTCTGTTCATAGATATACAGTGTATAGTGTCAGTGTACAGGTGATACAGTGATCACTAGTGACATTATACACAGGAGCTCTGTATATAGTGTCACTGCACAGATAATACAGTGATCACACGTGACATTATACACAGAAGCTCTATATATAGTGTCAGTGTTCAGGTAATACAGTGATCACCAGTGACATGCACAGGAGTTCTGTTCATAGATATACAGTGTATAGTGTCAGTGTACAGGTGATACAGTGATCACTAGTGACATTATACACAGGAGCTGTGTATATAGTGTCACTGCACAGATAATACAGTGATCACAGATGAAATTGTACACAGGACCTCTGCATATAGTATACAGTGTATAGTGTCAGTGTACAGGTAACACACTGACTCGATGGCTCTAGTTGAAGTCCTTCATCTTCATTCAGCAGAGACCACCATTGCTTCTTCCAGCCAGGACTCGTCTCTGCAGAAAATAGCACGGTTATCTAGAGCGCATTCCCCAATTTCTACACTAGTTACAGTGTCGCCCTGCACAATAACACCCCCCCACTGAATACAGTATCCTCAGAGATAAAATATATCACAGCTGTAAAAATATCCCTTAATTAGCCCCTACAGTAATATTGTCCTACCTCCTGGCACCTTCCTATAATAAAGTTCCCCATCCTGGCCCCCATGTGTCTCATTACTGGCCCACATGTGTCTCCATCCTGCCACCATATATGTCCTCTCATCCTGCCCCATATATGTCCTCTCATACTGCCTCCGTATGTCTCCATCCTGCCCCATATATGTCTTCTCATCCTGCCCCATAAATGTCCTTTCATCCTGCCCCCAAATATGTCCTCTTATCCTGTCACCCCATATGTCTCCATTCTGGTCCACCTATATGTCTCATCCTGTCTCCATATACAGTATGTTCTCTCATCCTTTTTCCATATTGCTCCTCTAATGCTGTTTCCATATATGTCCTCTCATCCTGCCCCCATATATGTCCTCTCATCCTGCCCCATGTATGTCTTCTCATCCGTCCCCATATGTTTTCTTATCCTGCCCCCATATATGTACTCTTATCATGTCCCCCCATATGTCTCCATCCTGGTCCACCATATGTCTCCATCCTGCCTTCTTATATGTTACCCCATATTGTGGATTGGAGTTTAAAAAAACAAAAAGTTCTCCTTACCTTGCTGGGGTCCAGCGGCATCTCCTCTTCCTCAGCTGTTTGAAGCGTGGACGCAGTGGCGCATGACATTGTCATCATACGCTGGCGGCCTGCACGGTGAGGTCAGCTGCCGGCCTCTGGCTGGCGGCTCCTATAGCTGTGCAGGAAGCAGTCCTGCATGGCAATAGGTTGTTAGGTTGTAACTGAACGTGCGTCCTCGGACGCACACTCAGTTATTAGTGAACGGCCGAATCCTCACCAGGCCCCATACACCAGTAAGGGCAGTAATGCCCTGATGGCGACCCTGAGAACAGGCAACCAGAACTTTATCACTTACCTCTTGAATGATCTACACCTCTGCAGTAGTGATGAGTGAACGTGCACAGGTAAGGTGTAATCCGAGCATGCTCATGTGCTAACCGAGCGACTTTGGCGTGCTTGAAAAATATGTTTGAGTTCCTGTGCCTGCATGTCTCCAGGCTGTTCAACGTTCAAAACACATGCAGGGGTTGCGAAACAATCAATCCCTGCATCTGCTGCTATTGTCAAACAGCTGTGAGACATGCAGCTGCGCGGACTCTAACATATGTTTCGAGCACGTCAAAGTCACTCAGTTTGTACCCGAGCATGCGGGATAATGCTTATCCGAGCATGTTCGCTCATCACATCTCTGCAAAAATAAAAAAAAATTTCTGATTTTACTTTTTTTCTGATTTTACGCAATGTTGTCAGCACTGCAGCCAAATAGCTCAGAGGTTTTTGCAGTCTTCTCATGGAAGGGTTTCTAAGCGAGTGACTGGCTGCAGCACAATCAACTTATTGTTAGCCTTGCAGACAATAATGGACACCAAGCGAAGTGACAGAGACTCAATGTTGGATTAAACAAACTGCAGCCATGAAAGTGTGGAATACCAATGATGCAACACAGTGGCTCATTGGTGAGCATGCATGTTTTCCATATATAAAAATGTGCCGACAGGCTTCCTTTAAATTTACAACCACTTTGCTGAAAAATTGATGTAATTTTTCTGCCTCAAATGCGAAAAAGTATCCACAGCATTTTTGCTTTATGTGAACCTTATAGTTTTAGCATCCTGAAAAAAGCTAATTTCCTTGCTCATATCAATGAATAACCACAGTGACCATCTATCGAACAGTCCAGTCCCCGTTGGGGATCGGACAGAGAAGGATATATATAACCTGGCAGAGGAAGATGACTATCAGCGATGAGTCAGGATAATTGCCCGTCTAATCCTGCAATTTTGCTGCACACTGCATTACCCTCTCTCCTAGTCCAGAATCAACAAGTGCCCGCATATAAATGGTGATAATGAAAGAGAAATCAGATGGGAAGTGCAGATATTTGTCATTTTGTGGCAATTTAGTTGCCACCCATAGAGCCTTCTTTCAGAACATTACATGAGCCGGATGTATGAATAAAATCTACACCTCTGAAAAAGCGATTTTAGAATAATGGATTTGTAGTGTGAGCACTGGAAGATGAGGTGATAGAAGCAGGAAGCCATTGTGGACGTATTCAAAAGAATTATTTTGCAAGTTCTGAAGAGAGAACAAGCTCTTCTGATTCTTCTGTAGAGTTGGAATGAGACAGTCGGAGGCCTGTACTCGACTACAATATTTTTTATTGTATTTTTGTTTTTTCAATGACAGATACGAATAAAGTATGTATGGCTATTTCACTTGGCAGTTGCCATTTGCAATTTTAATAAATATTGAAACACTGACTTAAAGGGCTATTCCCATATCCAAGATCCTATCCTAATATGTAGTAGGTATAATAATAATAGCAAATACCTCCAATTAGAAATGTAGTATAGTTCCTCTGATTCGCTATGCCTCTTTTGCTCATGTGCAGACATACATTGCAGGACCTTGGGTATCCATGGTTACGACCACAGTGACAGCTAGCTGGTTGCTAGTGGTCGTAACCAGGGCCGCCATCTGGGCATTACTGCCCTGACTGGCGTGTGGGGCCTGGTGGGCAGAGAAGGCCTGCATCGGACCCCATCTCATCTGCTCACTGGGCCCCTACCGGCATGCTAAACCGGGCCCTTAGCGGCGCTGCGACAGGTGAACACTATTTACATGAGGGCCCATCGGCCCGCACGTCAATAGTTTACAGCCGCCAGCCAATCGGAGTCTGATAGCTGACGTCAGCCGCAGCGCGCACGTCGACGGCGTCTGACGTCACTGTCAGTCGCCGGCGAGTGCGCGCTTCAGTAGTGTGAAGGGAGCGTCGCCACTTGGTCTTCGGCCAGGTAAGAAGAACTTTTTTTGTTTTTGTTTTTTTTCATTGAAAGCGGCGATCCGGGGGGCCCGGGGCAGAATGCTGGACACGGGGGCAGAATGCTGGACACGGGGGCAGAAGGCAGACATGGGGGCAGAAGGCAGACATGATGGGAGCAGAATGCTGGACATGGGGGCAGAATGCAGACATGATGGGGCAGAATGCAGACATGATGGGGGCAGAATGCAGACATGATTGGGGCAGAATGCAGACATGATGGGGGCAGAATGCTGGACATGATGGGGACAGAATGCTGGACACGATGGGGCAGAATGCTAGACATGGGGGCAGAATGCAGACATGATGGGGGCAGAATGCAGGACATGATGGGGGCAGAATGCTGGACATGATGGAGGCAGAATGCTGGACATGATGGAGGCAGAATGCTGGACATGATGGGGGCAGAATGCTGGACATGATGGGGAAAAATGCTGGACATGATGGGGGCAAAATGCTGAACATGATGGGTGCAGAATGTTGGACATGCGTATAATGTCAATGATTACTGTATTGCCTGTACACAGACACTGCATTCTAAGTACAGATCTCATGTGAATAATGGCACTTATGGTGATAGTATTGTGTTTTTTTATTACTGATCAGTATTGTAGTATTCAGTCACTATGTGGTGGTAATATGTGGTCTGGACATGGTGTTGCGTTGTTTGTTCCTTGTATGTGGTATTATAGATCACTATGTGGTGGTAATATTTGGTCTGGACATGGTGCGGTGGTATTTGTTCATTGTATGTGATATTATTCGGTCACTATGGTAGTAATATGTGGTCTGGTCATGGTGTGGCGTTTTGTCCCTTGTATGTGCTATTATTTGGTCACTTTGTGGTGGTAATATGTGGTCTGGACATGGTGCGGTGGTATTTGTCCCTTGTATGTGATATTATTGGTCATTGACTGACTGCAGACATTCTCTTTGCTCTTCACTTCAGAAAATTGCACAGTGAAAAGAGGATCAGTAAAGTATCCACTTTTTTCACATTTAATTTGGAGTGCTGCCTATTTTTCTTGATTTATTAATTCAGTTGTTTGGACACTGCTGAATAGGTTCTGCACCAATTGTATAATTTTGGTAGTGCTGCCCTATTTTTTTATATATATTAGGGTCCAAGGAAATGCATGGTAAAAATTAAGTAGCAAGTTTTTGAAGGTCTTACCTCCTAATTTTGTTCCTTTTTGGTCATAGATATTTTATAATTTTCTTCTTTTTAAGATTAGTTATCATTTACTGGTTGCTCAGTGGCACATCATATTGCAGTTTTAAATGTTTGTTTAGTATTTATCGTCATGCATATCCCGCGTTATGTATGGTATGTTATGCCGTTTACCGATCAGATTAATTGATTTTATATTTTGATAGATCGAGCGTTTCTGAACGCGGCGATAACAAATGATTTTATATTTTGATAGATCTTGCGTTACTGAACGCAGCGATATCAAATATGTGTGTGTATATAAAGTGTGTGTGTGTGTGTGTGTGTGTGTACTTCATGGTAGTGCTAATTGTGAGTCAATAGATTTTACCTTTCTGCATACAAAATTACAAAATACACGAAAATTTGGGAAAAATTCGCTATTTTTGAACTTTGAAATTCTCTACTTTTTACAAAAATGCTGATACCCCCCATAACAGTTATTAGTTTACATTCTCCACATGTCTACTTCACATTGGCATCATTTTGGAAATGAAATTTTATATTTTTCGGATGTGATAAGGCTCATAGTTTTATACGCAATTTTTAAAGTTTACGACTAAATTTCCAAAACCCATTTTTCCAAGGACCAAGTCAGTTCGGACGTCACTTTATGGGTCTTGTATAACAGAACCCACCCATACATTACCCCATTTTGCAAACTACACCCCTCAAGGTGTCCAAAACGGATTTTCAAAACTTTGTTAACCCCTTAGGTGTTGCACAGGAATTCAAGCAAAATGACAGTGAAATATCAAAATTTCAATTTTTTGGCAGATATTCCATTGTAATCCAATTTTACCTGCAACCCAGCAAGGGTTAACAGCAAACCCAAACCCAAAATTGGTTACCCCAATTCCGCAGTTTATAGAAACACCCCACATGTACACGTAAACTAAATTATGGGCGCGCAAGAGGGCTCAGCACAGAAGGAGAGCTAGGCGGTTTTTGGGATAATAGATTACACTGGAAGAAATCCAGTGGGCCATGTCGTATTGGAGAGACCCTGAGGTACCCCCAGAGTGGAAACCTCCAAAAGGTTACCGCATTTTGGAAACTACACCCCCTAAGGAATGTTTTAGGGGGTATAGTAATCACTTTGACCCAACAAGCGCTCCATTGGAGTTTCATGCACTTGGTTGAGGAAATTGAAAAGTACGTTTTTTACCGAAAAATGTCGCTTTAGGCCCACATTTTTCATTTTGAAAAGGGGGACCAGGAAAAAGTACACCCCACTTTTTATTCCCCATTGTCTCCCAACACGGCAATACCACAAGTGTTGTCTAAAACCACAGTATTGGCGCACGGCAGGCTTCGTAAGCGAAGCTGCGGCAAAATTCACTGTAAGAAATCTATGGGGCCATGTCACATTTGGAGACACCCTGAGGTCCCGCACAGTGGAAACCCCAAAAAAGTGACCCCATTTTTTAAACTACACCCCCTAAGTAACCACTTTGCACCGGGAACCGGCTCCCGACCCACGGCGATCGCCCGGCATATGATCCGGGTACGATTCGCCGTACCGCTACGGCGGCCGGCGCGAAGGGGTTAATGGTATTTTTCACCTTTTGAATAGATTCTACCTATATTTCCAAAAAATAATGATTAAAGGTCGATTTAGGGGAAATGCCAAAATGTCAATACAATGCATGTAGTATTTGTAACAAAATTTAATCCAAGTTATGTAAATACAGACTGAACATGTCATGGGCTTGTCCATACTAATGTGTGTGTGTGTGTGTAGGTGTGTGTGTGTGCCAAGGGTTTTAATGTTTTTCTTTGTGTTTGCAGGTGTTTACTGACATATCTAATGGCATGATGGAAGTACCAGCGAGGAAGAAATCACGGATCGACTGTATCATACACTGCTCTAATGATGACAGTGATGATCTGGCGTCCCTACAGGATTTGGACTCCTGGAAAACATTGCTTAGGGCTGCAGAGATCAGACAGCATGAATCCGTCCTGGAAGCAGCTAAGGGCCTTGAAGAACGAGAAATACCACACAAACAATATCACCGTAAATGTCGTAGTCTCTTTGCAATGAAGAAGTCACTGGATTCTATCCTTGCCAAGGGTGTCAATGTCGAAACAGCAAGCGAAATCCCCAGGAGGAGGCTACCGAGGGGTACCCCCAGTGATAGCAGGGTGTATGCCAAAGTATGTATGTTCTGCGAGAAGTCAAGCAAGTATCTCAAAGGAGAAAAAACAAGGGAGCCAATCGTCCAGTGTGTTGAGCTACGAGCAGATGAGACGATCCACAGAGCAGTGATAAGGAAAGGCACACAGAGAATCCTTGGTTTACTTAGCAGAGACCTTGTTGCTTCAGAGGGGCACTACCACAAGTCGTGCTACAAACTATTCACAAAAGATGATTCCCAAGTGGCCTGTAGGTCTGGTGCAGCAGAAAATCAGGAAGAAAGCAAGGAAGTACGCTACGGAGAGGCAGAGAGAGAAGCCCTTGAGGAACTCTTCTTGTATATAAGGACTGAATTGTTCCCAAACCCAGAAGTACTGCCTATGATAAACCTCACATCTAGGCTTCAGAGATGCATGATGTCCCGTGGTATCATCAAATTGAAACCATCAACAAAGAAACATGTTCGCCGAAAACTTGAAACAGAGTTTGGTGAATCACTCCGCTTTCTCTCCGATGAGAAAGGTAAGCTTCTAGTCTATCCATATAGCCTATCAATGGACGACCTTGCCCGGCAAGCACACAGCATGACAAAAGATCTGCAAGAAGCAAGAGCCGCTAACTCTGGAGATGTCGTAACCAAAGCAGCAATGCAGCTGAGGAATGAGATCAAGAGGCAAGATGTGAGTCAGCCATGGCCTCCCGATACAGATCAGAATGTCGTTCCTGCATTAGTCACTCAATTCCTGCAAACCCTGCTTACAGGAGATTGTGAGTGCCAAACTCCCTCTGAAAGAGCTCAACGTCTTGCCACATCCTTCGGCAGTGACTTGGTTTTTGCTGTTACCAATGGAAAGACAAAGCCACCCAAGCACGTACTGCTGTCCTTTGCAATTAAGTCTTTGACCGGCAATACAGAACTGGTTCGAACTCTGAATCGTCTTGGCCACTGTGTGTCATATTCAACGGCTGAGGATATCGATACAGCCCTTTGTATCCAGAAGTTGGAATGTTCAACGGATGACATCCCAATGCCAGCAAATATCTACCCTGGTGTGTTCACAACCTTGGCCTGGGATAACATTGACAGACTTGAGGAGACACTAAGTGGAGCAGGTACATCTCATAGAGTCAATGGCATCGCTGTTCAGTCCAATGTTGCATGCTCTGTGACAAAAGTCCTGCCAGATGTAACCAAGTCGAAGAAAAGAAGCATAATTCCGACAGAATTAATGCTACCAATATACAATGTTGGGCGGCGGGGAGGGCCACCCAGGATTGAGACTGCGAATGTTAACACTACCGAGGAGGTCCAGGATTCAAAAACCAAGAACCATATCTGGCTTCTGGCTAGAATGTCAGACCATGAGGATCAGACCATTAGCAGTTGGACTGGGTTCAACATCCAAATCCGCAGCGACATTGTAGTGGCCCAGGACACTGTAAGCTACCTGCCCACTATCAATGCTCCTGCAACAGCCATGTCCACTGTGAATGAAGTCTTGGAGCAAACACATGCCATCATGCAGACCCTGAAGCTTAACAGAATTGTGTGCGTGTTTGATCAAGCACTCTATGCCAAAGCTGCCGAGGTTATCTGGAAACAGGAGAAGTTCAAGAACATTATAATTAGAATGGGTGTCTTCCACACAATCTGTAATCTCCTCTCCATCATAGGTAAGAGATTTCAGGATGCAGGCCTTAGAGATCTGTGTGTTGAATCCAGTGTCATCGCTGAAGGATCAGTGTCTGGAGTGATGGACGGCCGGAGGTACAACAGAGCAGTGAGACTACACAAGCTGGTCTATGAAGCACTTATGAGGCTTGCATGGAAAAACTTCCTTCCATGGCTAGAAGAAAACCATGCAAGGGACCTTCACCATCTGGATGAAACACTGAAGAACATCACAAACTTTCGCATCAGTGTGTCGCAGGGATCCTTCGAAAAGTTTTTGGATAATGAATCTTGCACACTTACCCTGAAGCTCTTTCAAGTTTATCTTGAGACCTTCAGAAATGAACTACTCTCAGCATTCTGGATGTCATACTTGGACATGGTCGAGACCATGCTGGCCCTGGTTCGAGCTTCAAGAGAAGACAACTGGATGCTTCACCTAGGAGCAATCCGACAGATGATACCGTGGTGTTTTGCCTATGACAAGGTCAACTATGCCCGATACCTAACCTATTACTATGCTACGATGTCTCGGCTGCCCATAGACCACCCAGAGGTCCATGAATACTTCATGAAAGGTGGCTTTTCGGTCCAGATCGGTAGCAAGAATCCTTTTGGACGGATTCCTGTGGACCAGACCATCGAAGAAACAATCAACAAAGACACCCAGACACCAGGGGGCACAAAAGGCTTCAGCCTCAAAGTTGGAGCTGTCGCCAGATTCTACCTGACATCGGAGTACCGCAGCATGTACTTGAGGCAGCTGAGGGCCCTAGTAGGCCAACAATATACTGACTTCAGTCATTCAGACCTACAGGTGTCCAGGATTAGAAGAGATGAAGCCGATGTCCGATCTTTTGTTGAACTGCTGGAGACTGGTTGGTTGAACCCCTTCAACAAAGAGCATAATGTGAACTTATCAGTTTATCAACAGCGACTGCAGCACCACCAGATGTAGCCAAAGACCTTCTAGGGGCATACAGTATAGGAGAGGATGCATATCACACATTCAAGGATGAGCGTTTGGGTACCGATACGCCAACTACACTGTTTCATGACAAGATGACGAAGAACAATCTTAAAACGTTCTCTAACATCAGAATGAAGACACACAGACAAGGCCTTGGCAAGGAGGTAATTTTGAAGGCTGACAGGAACCTATTTGGCCAGATGATACTTGTAGCTGAGAACAGAAAGCTACAAATGAGTGATGTCTTGACTCATCCCCTGGGGCCATTGCCATGGGCACTTGCCAACGGTGATGGGTCTATCCGCAAGACCAACAAGGCTGCCCTAGCAAGGGAGTTGGAGAGGAATGCTCCTCCTGCAGAGGTGATCCCTGAGCCCTCTGCAACCATCATTGATGGGATGAGCCTGGTTCAGAAACTGAAGGGAAGCGATGCAACATTTGCCCAGCTAGCAGGCACAGCAATGAGTCGCGCTATCCATGAGGGTGCTAAGAGCAAGCGCATTGATATTGTCTTTGACGTCTACAAGGAGACATCCATCAAAGATACAGAAAGAGTCAACAGATATGAAGGCACAGGGATCCATTTCAAGAACATTCAACATGGGCACAACATCCAGCAGTGGAGAAAGCTACTAAGTAATTCCTCCAACAAGGCAAGTCTCATAAAGTTTCTGGTAGAAGAATGGAAGGCGAAACACCACAGGGAGAAGCTTGAGGAGAAGTAGATGTATGTCACATGTGAGCAGCTCTGCTTTAAGATCACCAAAGAACAGTGGGAAGAGGCTGCTGACCTTAAGTCAAGTCAAGAAGAAATAGATACACGCCTCCTTCTCCATGCTCTTCATGCAGCAGAATCTGGTTACAAGTCTGTCATCATCACTTCAGAGGATACTGATGTCATGGTCCTGTGTCTGGGCATGTGCCACAAAATCCCATCCCACCTGTTCCAGAAATGCGGTACACAGAACCGGACAAGATTCCTGGATATCACCACTCTGAGCAGAACATTGGGAGGCAGCGTGTGTGATTCATTGATTGGTATGCATGCATTTACAGGCTGTGACACAGTCAGTGCATTCGCTGGCCGTGGGAAGATGACGACACTCAAGCAGTTGAAGATGAACAAGACATACCAGGATGCCTTTCAGGAAGTTGGTCGTTCATGGGAAGTGTCTCCCGAACTCTTTGAGAAGTTACAGGAAATCACCTGCCACATGTACCTGCCAACTACCCAAACAACTGAGGTAAACAGGCTCCGGTATCAGCTGTTCTGTGCCAGACGTGGAGTGGTAGAGTCAAGTCAACTCCCTCCTTGCCAAGACTGCCTTTTCATGCATGCACTGCGTGCAAACTACCAGGCTGCGATCTGGAGGAGAAGTCTGCAGAGCCAGCCATTTGTTGCAAACCCAACAGACTGCGGTTGGATGATAGATAATGACGGAAAGATTGTTGTCAAGTGGATCGAGGGGCACCAGCACCAGAAGCTATTATCCAGCTACTGTCCTGCAAGTGTGTGCGGTCATGCGAACTTCCTCAGTGTACTTGCCTCAGCAATGGCCTGAAGTGCACGGACATGTGCAGGTTACAGACATGCCAGAACAAGGGTATGGAAGACAAGCCAGTAGAACAACAGTCAGATTCAGAGTCTGATGTTGAAGATATTATGGAGTAACGTTATATAATTATACATACACACACACTATATATATATATATATACACACACACACCTACACACACACACACACACACACATTAGTATGGACAAGCCCATGACATGTTCAGTGTGTATTTACATAACTTGGATTCAATTTTGTTACAAATACTACATGCATTGTATTGACATTTTGGCATTTCCCCTAAATCGACCTTTAATCATTATTTTTTGGAAATATAGGTAGAATCTATTCAAAAGGTGAAAAATACCATTAACCCCTTCGCGCCGGCCGCCGTAGCGGTACGGCGAATCGTACCCGGATCATATGCCGGGCGATCGCCGCGGGTCGGGAGCCGGTTCCCGGTGCAAAGTGGTTACTTAGGGGGTGTAGTTTCAAAAATGGGGTCACTTTTTTGGGGTTTCCACTGTGCGGGACCTCAGGGTGTCTCCAAATGTGACATGGCCCCATAGATTTCTTACAGTGAATTTTGCCGCAGCTTCGCGTACGAAGCCTGCCGTGCGCCAATACTGTGGTTTTAGACAACACTTGTGGTATTGCCGTGTTCGGGAGACAATGGGGAATAAAAAGTGGGGTGTACTTTTTCCTGGTCCCCCTTTTCAAAATGAAAAATGTGGGCCTAAAGCGACATTTTTCGGTAAAAAACGTACTTTTCAATTTCCTCAACCAAGTGCATGAAACTCCAATGGAGCGCTTGTTGGGTCAAAGTGATTACTATACCCCCTAAAACATTCCTTAGGGGGTGTAGTTTCCAAAATGCGGTAACCTTTTGGAGGTTTCCACTCTGGGGGTACCTCAGGGTCTCTCCAATACGACATGGCCCACTGGATTTCTTCCAGTGTAATCTATTATCCCAAAAACCGCCTAGCTCTCCTTCTGTGCTGAGCCCTCTTGCGCGCCCATAATTTAGTTTACGTGTACATGTGGGGTGTTTCTATAAACTGCGGAATTGGGGTAACCAATTTTGGGTTTGGGTTTGCTGTTAACCCGTGCTGGGTTGCAGGTAAAATTGGATTACAATGGAATATCTGCCAAAAAATTGAAATTTTGATATTTCACTGTCATTTTGCTTGAATTCCTGTGCAACACCTAAGGGGTTAACAAAGTTTTGAAAATCCGTTTTGGACACCTTGAGGGGTGTAGTTTGCAAAATGGGGTAATGTATGGGTGGGTTCTGTTATACAAGACCCATAAAGTGACGTCCGAACTGACTTGGTCCTTGGAAAAATGGGTTTTGGAAATTTAGTCGTAAACTTTAAAAATTGCGTATAAAACTATGAGCCTTATCACATCTGAAAAATATAAAATTTCATTTCCAAAATGATGCCAATGTGAAGTAGACATGTGGAGAATGTAAACTAATAACTGTTATGGGGGGTATCAGCATTTTTGTAAAAAGTAGAGAATTTCAAAGTTCAAAAATAGCGAATTTTTCCCAAATTTTCGTGTATTTTGTAATTTTTTATGCAGAAAGGTAAAATCTATTGACTCACAATTAGCACTACCATGAAGTACAATATGTCACGAGAAAACAGTCTCAGAATGGCGTGGGTAGGTGATAGCGTCCCAAAGTTATTACCGCATGAAGTGACAGGTCAGATTTACAAAAAATGGCCTAGGCATTTGGGTACAAATAGGCCTGAAGGGGTTAAGCTACTGATGTGCAAGGGCTATCATATCAAAACATAAACTACAGACATGCATCTACCTAAAAACACCAAAGAGAATTAGTCACTCCGGGTAGTACCGATATCTGGCCCGGCTCATGGACTAAAAGAGTTTTCTTTATTTTCATGACTATGATAATTGTAGATTCACTCTGAAGGCATCAAAACTATGAATTAACACATGTGGAATTATATAATATAATTAACAAAAAAGTGTGAATTAACTGAAAATATGTCTTATATTCTAGGTTCTTCAAAGTAGCCACCTTTTGCTTTGATTACTGCTTTGCACACTCTTGGCATTCTCTTGATGAGCTTCAAGAGGTAGTCACCGGAAATGGTTTTCCCTACACAGGTGTGCCCTGTCAGGTTTAACAAGTGGGATTTCTTGCATTATAAATGGGGTTGGGACCATCAGTTGTGTTGTGCAGAAGTCTGGTGGATACACAGCTAATAGTCCTACTGAATAGACTGTTAGAATTTGTATTATGGCAAGAAAAAAGCAGCTAAGTAAAGAAAAATGAGTGGCCATCATTACTTTAAGAAATGAAGGTCAGTCACTCCGAAAAATTGGGAAAACTTTGAAAGTGTCCCCAAGTGCAGTGGCAAAAACCATCAAGCGCTACAAAGAAACTGGCTCACATGAGGACCGCCCCAGGAAAGAAAGACCAAGCGTCACCTCTGCTGCGGAGGATAAGTTCATCCGAATCACCAGCCTCAGAAATCGCAGGTTAACAGCATCTCAGAGACCAGGTCAATGCCACACAGAGTTCTAGCAGCAGACACATCTCTACAACAAATGTTAAGAGGAGACTTTGTGCAGCAGGCCTTCATTGTAAAATAGCTGCTAGGAAACCACTGCTAAGGACAGGCAAACAAGCAGAAGAGACTTGTTTGGGCTAAAGAACACAAGGAATGGACATTAGACCAGTGGAAATCTGTGCTTTGGTCTGATGAGTCCAAATTTGAGATCTTTGGTTCCAACCACCGTGTCTTTGTGCGACACAGAAAAGGTGAACGGATGGACTCTACATGCCTGGTTCCCACCGTGAAGCATGGAGGAGGAGGTGTGATGGTGTGGGGGTGCTTTGCTGGTGACACTGTTGGGGATTTATTCAAAATTGAAGGCATACTGATCCAGCATGGCTACCACAGCATCTTGCAGCGGCATGCTATTCCATCCGGTTTGCATTTAGTTGGACCATCATTTATTTTTCAACAGGACAATGACCCCAAACACACAGGCTGTGTAAGGGCTATTTGACCAAGAAGGAGAGTGATGGGGTGCTATGCCAGATTACCTGGCCTCCACCATCACCAGACATGAACCCAGTCGAGATGGTTTGGGGTGAACTGGACCGCAGAGTGAAGGCAAAAGGGCCAAAAAGTGCTAAGCATCTCTGGGAACTACTTCAAGACTGTTGGAAGACCATTTCCGGTGACTACCTCTTGAAGCTAATCAAGAGAATGCCAAGAGTGTGCAAAGCAGTAATCAAAGCAAAAGATGGCTACTTTGAAGAACCTAGAATATAAGACATATTTTCAGTTGTTTCACACTTTTTTGCTAATTATATAATTCCACATGTGTTACAATTCATAGTTTTGATGCCTTCAGAGTGAATCTACAATTTTCATAGTCATGAAAATAAAGAAAACTCTTTGAATGAGAAGGTGTGTCCAAACTTTTGGTCTGTACTGTATATATATATCTAATATATAAAGCTCAAGTGTGTGTATGTATGTATGTGTGTATGTGTGTGTATATGTCCGGGATTGGCATCCGCACCGTCGCAGCTACAGCCACAAAATTTGGCATAGTCACACGTCTGGACCCCGAGAGTGCCCTAGGCTATGTTGTGAGGCGAAATTTTAACTCCGCGCGTTCCAATTCACCAAACAATTTTACCCCTATCTACATAATGGGGAAAAAGTGTGTGTGTATCTAGCCCCGCCCCTCATTATGATGTCATAATGGTTGCCATGGCGACGCTGATGTGATCATAGGTTGCAAGCCCCGCCGCTCATTATGATGTCATAATGGTAGACAATGGGATGGAGGATGTGTGTTGGGTATATGGGCACTGGACTATGGGATTGAGGATATGTATGACGGGTATATGGGCACGGGACTATGGGATGGAGGATGTGTGTTGGGTATATGGGCACTGGACTATGGGATGGAGGATATGTATGACGGGTATTTGGGCACAGGACTATGGGATGGAGGATAATTATAATTTGCTATAACTAACCACAGTTAATTACTATGCCCGGGCAGCGCCGGGCTCTTCAGCTAATATATATATATATATATATATAAACAAGACAAAACTGGAACAGCACCACAGCAATACCTTATTGAAGTGCACGCTTCCCCAACCAGTGTTCAATTGGCATAGCAGGATAAGTAGCAAAAAACAGGGAAACAGCACATGAAGTAAAAAAAAGTGAACTTTAATGCCCAATGGCGTAGCAACGTATCCAAAGAGGCTGCGCAGGCAGCTTTTCATTCATTACACAGTGGTTTACAGCCGGGGCGGCAGCATTAACATCGCTCCGGGGGGTAAACTATTTAACCCCTTCACATGGATTGCAGCATGGGACTTGACTGTACGGCGGATAGGTATGGGGATATTGTTGCATTTTATTTTTTTACAGGAGAACAAGGGCTTCGATTGGATTGGGCGTTTAATAAAGATGGCAAAAATGTGTGTTTAATTATTTCATTAAAAGTCTTTATTCTTAACGTGTGTGTTTTTTAACCCCTACATACTATTGGACTTATAATGGATAGGTGTCTTATTGAACCCTCTCCATTATTAACCAGGTTCAATGTCACCTTACAATAGCAAGTAAACGAATAACCCCAAATACAAAACCAAATGAATGGAATTATTAAAATATTTTATTGAATACTATTATTAAAAAGACAAAAAGGATAAAACCAGCAAAATAGACATATATAATACCATAAACATTAGGCGTTATATGGTGGACATGGGGCAAATATAATTAGATAACATTCAATCCTCATGGAACAAAACATAAAGTGCAATATAGTGAACAGATACATCTGAATAAAAGTGCATAATATGTAAACAAGATATATATACCAGTATAAAGTGCCCAATGCCTCACCAACTCCAACGTACGTTTCGCCTCCTTTTGACTCCTTGAGAAAGCCACATTAGGCGAAACGTACGTTGGAGTTGGTGAGGCATTGGACACTTTATACTGGTATATATATCTTGTTTACATATTATGCACTTTTATTCAGATGTATCTGTTCACTATATTGCACTTTATGTTTTGTTCCATGAGGATTGAATGTTATCTAATTATGTTTATGGTATTATATATGTCTATTTTGCTGGTTTTATCCTTTTTGTCTTTTTAATAATAGTATTCAATAAAATATTTTAATAATTCCATTCATTTGGTTTTGTATTTGGGGTTATTCGTTTATCTGCGTAGGTGTAACAAGTTGCATTATGAATATCCCCTCATGATATTTATCGGGTGAGGGATCTCACCAATTTGTTGATATACTTACAATAGCAAGGTAATATTAACCCCTTATTACCCCATATGCCACCCGCTACAGGGCAATGGGAAGAGATAGGCTAAGTGCCGGAATTGGCGCATCTTACAGATGCGCCTTTTCTGGGGTGGCTGGGGGCAGATGTTTTTAGCCAGGGAGAGCCAATAATCTTGGTCCCTCTTCAGTCTATTAATATCTGCCCTCAGTTACTGGCTTTCCCTCTCTGGCGGAGAAAATTGCACAGGACCCCACGCCAGTTTTTTCCGTGAATTAATACTTTACTTTAACAACTATAGCTTCAATACTTTGCAAACACAGACACACATACTAATAACATTATTAGTGAGGGACATATATAAATATAACTGATATGCAATGGTTTATTGTAAGTAAACCTTATCTCATATCCTATTGGGTTCTGTAATGATTTTACAGAAACCGACAATTGAATTATTGGCTATTCTGCTATCTTGCCCTGTAGGAAATGTAAGGATATATATATATATATATATATATATATATATTGTATGTAGCTAAAAACACCTTGCAGGATGCTTGGCATTTAGAACACCAGAATTGGCAAATTCGCCACCGGCACCCTGTGCTCTTCACAGATGGAAGCAGGTTCACACTGAGCACGTGACAGACATGACAGAGTCTGGAGATGCCGTGGAGAGTGATCTGCTGCCTGCAACATCCTTCAGCATGACCGGTTTGGCAGTGGGTCAGTAATGGTGTGGGGTGGCATTTCTTTGGAGGGCCACATGTGCTGGGCCGTGAGCACAACCCCCATCTGTGGACATCGGGCACTCAGACCATCCTCATGGAGTCCGTTTCTAACCGTTTGTGCAGACACATGCACATTTGTGGCCTGCTGGGGGTCATTTTGCAGAGCTCTGGCAGTGCTCCTCCTGTTCCTCCTTGCACAAAAGGTGGAGGTAGCGGTCCTTCTGCTGGGTTGTTGCCCTCCTATGACCCCCTGCACGTCTCCTGGTGTACTGGCCTGTCTCCTGGTAGCGCCTCCAGCCTCTGGACACTACGCTGACAGTCACAGCAAACCTTCTTGCCACAACTCGCATTGATGTGCCATCCTGGATGAGCTGCACTACCTGAGCCACTTGTGTGGGTCGTAGAGTCCGTTTAATGCTACCACGAATGTGTGAAAGCACAACCAACATTCAAAAGTGACCAAAACATCAGCCTGAAAGCATTGGTACTGAGATGTGGTCTGTGGTCCCCACCTTCAGAACCACTCCTTTATTGAGGGTGTCTTGATAATTGCCAATAATTTCTATCTGTTGTCTATTCCATTTGCACAACAGCATGTGAAATTGATTTTCAAACGGTGTTGCTTCCTAAGTGGACAGTTTGATTTCACAGAAGCTTGATTTATTTGGAGTTATCTGTGTTCCCTTTATTTTTTTGAGCAGTGTGTAAATATATATATATATATATATATATATATATATATATATATATATATATATTATAATGTGTATACATGTATTCTGTGTATTCTATTTTAATGTCAGTGTGATTTTACAGTATAGTGCACTGCATTTCCGGCTTTTCTAAAGGACACCGGTGCGTATTTCTCGCAAGTTACACACATGTGTGTGTGTATTCCGTTTTTTTTCTCGCCCCCATAGACTTGCATTGGCGAGTCTCGGCTGTAATACGGTGCAAGTCGCAACATGCTGCGATTTCTCTCGCACATATAATACTGGCGAGAAAAAAAACGGAAGATGGGAGCTGCCCCATAGATTAACATTGGTTTGAATTTTTTTTTTTCGCATAGCACTCGTTTGTATTCTATGGTAGTGTGACTCCAGCCTATAGTTGGTGTTCATAGGAAACTGTGATTTTTGCTGTACATAGCAATACTGTAGTATTGTAGTAGTACAAGTGATTGGATGGTCGCAAGTTTAAGTCCCCTAAGAGGACTAAAAAGTATAGTTGAACGTGAAAAAACATATTTAAAAAAAAAACACCACACATATTTGGTATTGCTGCGTTCTTAGAAGTCTGATCTATCAAAATGTAAAATAATTTAACCCGATCGGTAAACGGCGTAATGAAAAAAACAAAACAAAACGCCATAATTGCGTTTTTTAGCTGATGCAACACTGCAATAAAATGCAATAAAACATCCTACTTATCCCAAAATGGTATGAATAAAAGCATCAGCTCAGAGTGCAAAAATAAACCCTCACACAGCAATAGAGACCAATAATTACAAATGTTACCATTCTTGTAAAATGACAACACAAGCAAAATTTACGATTTTTTTTCACCACAAATTGCATGTTTGGTATCTGCGTAATCATACTGACCTGGAGAATCATACTGGCAGGTTAGTTTTACTGAATAGTGATCATGGTAAATTAAAAAAAAAAAGAAACAAAATATAATTGCTGAATTGTGTTATTTTTGCTATTTTGCCACTGTAAAACAAGCCCTCTCTATACCATAGTTATATAGAGAGAAAATAAAAAAAGTTATAGCTTTTGGAAGAAGGGGAAGAAAAAAAACAAAAGCTAAAAAATGGTAAAATCACAGTTTGCACCAATGATATGTCCGCTTCTGATTTGGACTGCGTTCAAAAACTGTCCACATGCACATCTGATCCTGCAGCCTTGTTACTACAGACACTAGGAAGGGAACTACTCGTATAGTTTGGAGACACATTGGTTTGCCCAGAAGCTGCAGAAATAAAACAGAGGGAGAGACCGAGTCAGGATTATTTGCAAAGTTGGTTTATATTTTTTAATAGAAGCGCTGAAGCAAGAAAAAAAAATATCTGAAAAGTTATACAAAGCCTTTATTTACAGCTCCATTTACAACAGAACATTCATATAACACACTATTAATACCAGATAGAAGCAGTGACAGAAGTCACAAAATATTTCAGAGTCTTTGATTTTTGCACCTTGGTCGAAAATGTAAATATTTCCCTTAAAGCCACGATTATTACACGTGATCTGATGTTCTATCACTGACTTTCGCCCTTGGATGAGCAGATAGGAACATAGAAGGCGGTAAAGCTTTCTGTTCTGGTGCGGAAGTCTGTCATAGAGCTGTCTGCGACCTAAGCATCAGGTCTTCCATATGCTCAGGAGAGAACATTTGTCTGACATGTTATCTGGACTTATCTGTAATTGACTAAAACACCCCATTCCAGTTTTCCTGCATATTATCTGTACATGCAAGGCCCCTGTATCCCCTGGCCCGTTCAAGTTTACATGAACAAGTGTTAAGCCGGCCATTCACATTCGTTTGCCATTGACAGA
The DNA here is from genome assembly GCF_039654945.1 of Dendrobates tinctorius. Lineage (NCBI taxonomy): Eukaryota > Metazoa > Chordata > Amphibia > Anura > Dendrobatidae > Dendrobates > Dendrobates tinctorius. The sequence continues at coordinate 26,675,484 of NW_027361682.1, read as the reverse complement.
ATGAAGCTTCAGCCGATTATTTTGTGAACAGCTGTCTCAGCTGACTCTCCATATACATGAGCACTCATTTGGACGAACGCTCCTTTGTTGTCTATGAGAAGGTCACCAACTGATCAGATGGCAGCTTATTTCTTGGAGAACATTGTGATCAGCTGTATAAAATTGAACATGTACAATTAACATCTCTCCTGCCCATCAGTCGACCAGTACCCCCATACACAGATGTTTTTAATTGTAAAAGGGGTGAATGTCGCTGCCAGACACATCTGGGAGTGGCTAGTCTCCCCTGAAAATAAAAGGATCAGGCATTAAAATTCCATCATCCTTCTTTCCCCCAACATCACCTGTCAGGAGAGAGGAGAGAGTCCGTAGGCTCTCGTACGCAGTCAGATGGTCGGCTGGTCCTGCTGAAAACGGCAAGTTAGGACGACTTTCTTCTAGTTAGTTTCTGAAATGTCAGCATGCAATCATACCACGTTTTCTTAGTAATCAATACAGAAGTTTGGGCAATTCCAAAATATTTCCTGCAATTTTAGGTAGATGTGAATTATCTCTGGTGCTCACACAGCAGGCACACCTACTTTCTCCCCCAGATCAGGATTAACGAGTGTAGTCTCTCTTCTGGGCATATAATTGAACAGTGAGCGCTGTCTTCATACAATTCTCCGTGATTGGCGACACGTCGCTCTGCACAAAGGTTGTTTTCTTTACGAGAGATGACTGATTAAAACCACTCTCCTGACTCTTTATAATTGTATTTCTCTTGAAGAGAAATTCTTGTCTCAAATGAACAGTAATTCTCCCTAAAAGTTGTAAATAATGCCCATTGTTTCCCAGTGAAATACGGCAGCTCTTATTTGTGTTGGTCATGACAGTTTGTCTGGTTCCTAACTATTCTTCTTGTATAGTGTATTGTAGCATAAATAATAGAATTTGACCACAAGTGTTTGCGTATTATAATGTATCCCTCAATACTTCTATTACAAGATCAATTACGGTATCTTAGGTCGTGTAATCCCACAAAATTGATACCTACTGATATACTCGCCACAAAACAGGTGATGAAGGCGCTTAACTCTCAATAAGGAAATTGTGGTTACATTTTCAGTGCATCATATACTTCCATGTAAGGAAGAGAAAGTGATGCTCATAAAAAATGGCACCCGGAGCTATTTAATTTGTTTCTTCCACTCTATTTATGTAACCTATTAAAGTAGTTTTCCACCAAAAATCTAAATTCCTTCTGTGGTGCTTCAAAGAAAAAGTTTTAAGATATGCTTATTACTCGGCCAGTTTCTTGTCAGGCTCACTTTGTGAAGTGGACCTACTAAGCCCCAGGTTTGAGCGGGTACACGGTCCCTGGACGTCAGTGTAGCTGGAAGGATGGCATGTGAGGAGCGAGGACGTGGTTATGCTCAGGAATCTAGAGAGCAGCTGGACGTCTGCAGTGAAGTCCGCAAGAAAAAAATGCAGATTAGCAAAGTGTGCACAGGAGGTGTATAACCAAACAAGAGTCTTGAATCACAATCTCGAAGACACAGGTGTGTGTCCTAATGGGCCTTAAATAAGGTCATGGAGATTACATCACTGAGCTACACTGGACAACCTACAAAACCTGACTGGAGCACAACAGAGGGTAGCGGATCAAGGTGAAGAGAGAAAAGCCTCAGATACTCCGGGACAGGAGTGTCACATTTCCAGATCATGTGACATCACCTCATGCAATATTGAGATTTCCACTGATCTATCTCGGCCTTCTTTTCTGGACTCAGCAGTGTGCAGGATCTCATATATTCTGCATCACAGCATGAACGGCAAAAAAAGCACTATGTGATATAAAGTGCAAATGCATGTCGCTAAATTCACTGTTAATATTTCATCTCACCCATAAGATGATGTTTCTGCACTTTTAAGGACTGTAAGAATTGCTGTTATACCTTATAGCACGGGTGTCATGCTCCTTTTCACCGAGGGCCACATCAGCATTATGGCTGCCTTCAAAGACCGCTTAAAATTGTAAAGCCTCATTCAGATGTCGTAGTAGTGCTAAGAAGGCTGTACCTGCATAGTAAGGCCAAAAGAGCTGTCCCTGGGTAGTAGGACTAAGAGAGCTGTTCTTGATAGGGTTAAGAGAGTTGTTTTTAGGCAGTAGGGCTAAGAGCGCTGTCCTTGGTTAGTAGGGGCAAAAGACCTGTCCCTGGATAGTAGGACCAAGAGAGCTGTCCCTGGGTAGCAGGGCCAAGAGAGCTGTCCCAGGGTAGTAGGGCTAAGAGAGCTGTTCCTGGTAGTAGGGTTAAGATAGTTGTTTTTAGCCAGTAGAGCCAAGAGCACTGCCCCAGGGTAGTAGGGATAAGAGTTGTGTTCTTGGGTAGTAGAGCTGACAGTTGTTTTTGAGTAGTAGGGCTAAAAAGGCTGTACCTGGGTAGTAGGGCTAAGAGCACTATCCCTAGATAGTTTGACTAAGAGAGATGTCCCTGTGTTAATAGGTTTAAGAGAGTCCAAGATGAACTGCTCCTTATGCTAATTACTGGCTGCGTCTGCTCTGATTCAGAGATGGAACCACACAAATGTGCTGGCCGATTGCGTTGATTGTTCGAGCTGGCTGACTGCGTTCACTGTGCTGGCTGACTGCGTTCACTTTTTGTGCTGGCTGACTGCATTCACTTTTTGTGCTGGCTGACTGCGTTCACTGTTTATGCAGACTGACTGCGTTTTCAGCCTTCACTGTTTGTGCTGATTGACTACATTCACTTTTTGTATTGGCTGGCTGTTCTCGGCCTTCACTGTTTGTGTTAGGTGACTGCGATCACTGTGCTGGCTAACTGTGTTCACTGTTTGTGCAGGCTGACTGCGTTCACTTTTTATTCAGGCTGACTGCGTTCACTGTTTGTGCAGGCTGACTGCGTTCACTGTTTGTGCTGACTGACTGCATTAATTTTTTTATACAGCCTGGCTGTGTTCTCTGCCTTCACTTTTTGCGTTAGCTGACTACAATCACTGTTTGTTTTGGCTGACTGTGTTCATTTTGTGCTAGATGACTGCATTCATTGTTTGTGCAGGCTGACTGCATTTTCAGCCTTCACTGTTTGTGCTGGCTGACTACATTCACTTTTTGTACTGGCTGGATCATAGGCAGCATCAATAGTAAAAAGTTGGTCACACTTGTCAATCACTTATACCTGACAAGTGTGACCAACCTGTCCATCACTTTTCCAAGCGATGCTTCAAATTGCTTAGAAAAGCACAAGCATTCTGCAAGCTAAAAACGTTTGCAAAACGCTTGTGTTTTGCGGGAAAACGCATGCGAATTCCACATGCGTTTTACTCGTGGCGGGGAGTTGCGGAAATACTGCGGACAATTCTGGAGCATTTCTGCAACGTGGACACATAGCCCAAATGAATTCTTCCTCCTTTCTTGTTCACTTTCTACAGTAAAGGACCATGCATGATCTTCCTTAACCACCCAAGGGCAGGTTCTTCCATAGAAGAGTAGAAAGGTCAGTTAGTCCCTTCATGTCTTTTGCCGCTGCTGTGCATTTCTTCAGGTGGAACCATGGCAGTCTCTCTGAGAAGTATAGGTTAGCAGATCCCACACCCAAGCTATTTATAGGAAGTGACAACCTCAAACCTCCTTGTGCCCGGAGGGAGAGAAAACCAGTTCTATAATTTCCTGGCAATATGCATAAGCCAAGGCTACAATCCCAGGTGGGGGCCTAGAGGAGACTAGGTGATGACAGATGTTGTGTATTTCAGCATGTGGCAAGTATAAAATAAATGAAACCTCTAGAATACAAGAATTATTATCACAGTGTTGGGCTTGTTAGTGAATAGCCCTGGACATCTGCTGCTTGATTCTCTAAGATGCTTCATAAACTTTAAGGTGATACTTAAAGTACGATTCTGCATGATGGCACACACAAAAAAACCCATAGCTATAAATCTCCTTGATGCAGGATGGTAAACAGGCAGCTAAGGCACACTAAGAGCCATTTACACTCCTCATTTCTGCTTTTTATCTCTCCGTAAAACCTTTCAGCTTTAATTTCTCCATAAACTTTCTGGAATAATGAGAACAAACAAGAGGAGTTAGAGAAGTTCAGAGTAATATAAGTTCATATTAGAGCCTCAGTGTGCTTAAACGGATGACAAAGCCAATATTTTATTCCCCCCCTTGAGTGTTTTATTAAAAGTTATATAGAAGTAAAGTTTTTCATGTTTTCCACCTACAAAAATAGAGTTAATATGTCGAAAAGAGAGAAAGTTGTGGATTCCGAAGGATCTACCTGGCAGAGAAATTTAACCTCTTGATGCTGTAATCCACCACAGATCATAAGTAGCTCATTCATCAAATTATGTCCAGGTAGACGAGGGTGGGAAAAAGATATATACACCAATCAGCTTGTAACTTGCTGCCTAATATTCTATGGATCTCTCCCATACCTCCAAAATAGCTCTGACTTATTAAGTCATGGACTCCACAAGTAAGTTGTTCAGTGGAGCTTCAATCTATCAGACTTGTTTTTCCACCACATTCCATAGCTTATCAATCAAAGGAGACAAGGCTTCTTTACCCTGAGAACTATTAGTCCGTGGTACAGCCGATCACAGGAGCTGGTCACAGTGGGAATTAGTTGGCAAAAATTCCCTGCTTTCAATTGATGGAAGTCTCAGCGGTGAGACACCCACTGATCAGCAAGTTATCACCCATCCTATGAATAAGTAATAACTTGTTATCACTGGACAACCCCTTTAACTTCATGTTATTGCTGTTTACTTACTACCTATTATTTCCCAACAGGTGCTTTTGTCACTTGAAAACCAATATTAATCAGGTCTTCTCTTACTGGTTTTATAACTCATGGTTGAATGTGGTTGTTCTGTCCTCACTGAATAAGGAAGACTTTATTTACAGCTTATACAGACAGCTAAACCATTATACCGGGCTCCAATTGCTTTTATTGAACGTGATGATATATTGGCACGGTGAAATTAAAAACAATACAATATACATAGAATCAGTACAGGGGTAGTAGAATACATATCATACATAACACACTATGAATGAACATTTGCACAGTAATGCTGACCAGGATGTAGCACTGATTAAACCAGGCTAAATAAGACAGAAATTAGCTACAGAAAGCATGAGCTCATACCAGCGATGTAATCACAAGGGAGACGAGATATGAGATGCTTCCTGAATGCAGGCTGAATGAAAATGGAGGAACTAAAGGAAAACTACCATTATGCTTTGCAAAAGCTACCATAATGCACTGCAAAGCTACCATAATGCAGTGCAAAAGGAGGGAAAGATTAGGTATTGAAAGTGAAAGTAAAACAACACAATAAGACTGTGGTTATGACTCTGGTCACTAGAGGGAGCCAAAACACTGTAAAACAATACAGTCTATATACATGTAGATTTCTCCATATTCTCACGAGTAAATTATTGCAAATATAAACAACCAAATAATCAGAGATTATTAATTGAATGTCTGAGACAGAACAGTGGTATATAAATGTGATGTCATTGCACTGTACCAAACATCTCCGATTTTTCTTATACAAGGTCAGACCTGACGTATGTAAGACTGATTTTCAATGTTGTGTATTTTGTGAATCTGGAGACCACTTTCCTTTTGCCTTCCCACTGTTGTCATCATACACATTCCCTTTGTATAAATTGTCTATAAATGATGCACATTGTAGGTCTGTGCTTGGGGCAAGTTACATTTCTACAGTAGACTACAGAAGCGTTGTCCTGAACTAGAATAATGGTACGTGATAATTATTCAGTTTTTCTGTGCACCGTGGTTTTGTCAGTAGTAAGTACCTCCCAGGGTAATCACACGTTCTCAAGATTGATTTTACTTTCATTCACTGTTGTCACCACGCTTGCAGCCTTAACTCTGCATTCCGATTATAATCTGACATTATGGACAGTGAAAGTAACACTGCCCTAAGGTTCGGTGTAAACTTATTTAAAACTGAATGATCCTGGTGTTCTATCCTATCCCTACCCTTGTCTTGTCTTCCCTTTTGTTTAATTTGTTAAATTGATGTTAACAATTTATTGTGAAAATAACAATATATGCTCCCTTGCATGGGAGAATGTTTCTTGTTTTTGTGTTTTTAATATTGTGTTTCAAAATAAAACTTATTGAAACTTATTGAAACTAAAACTGAAGGAAATGATCTTCAACCTAGGCTGCAGTAATCATATTGCTGCATATATATTCAATGGAAATATACTCGCGACTATCAATAGAAGGACTTGGGTATTCTGGTTACAAGTAAGCTGAGCAGCAGTTCTCGATGTCAAGCAGCAGCTGCAAAAGCAAACAAAACATTAGGCTGTATAAAAAGAGAAAATCCTGTGATCCCAACTTATTGTTACCCTTCTATAAATGACTTATAAGGCCACATCTTGAATATGTGATCCAGTTTTAGGCTTCACATTTTAAAAAGAATATTGGAAAGCTAGAATGAGGCATAACATATATTCATGTGATCATTGCAGCCAAACACTTGCATGTAAGATACAAGACCTTTGAGGTTAGTGATTGGATGCACCGTCATATGGATGTATGTGATGTCATCATTAAAGGGAAGTAAACATCAACCAGTCGAGTCTGCAGAGTAAAGTGGAATTAAACAGGCGAATATTCTCATTTTTTGACCTGTTGACATAAACCATGCCATGTGGATTTCCCAATAAGACCCAATATTTTTGTATTTTTGTTTCTAATCTCATACATGCCTTCTGTGAATAGGATGCTTACAGCCAAGCAAAATATAAAAAGTGATAGACTTTTGAAATTATTGGTTACTTCTGTAAAGTGGACATGCCAAGGAAAAAATCACTTCATGTGCTGCTCCAAAGTCACGTTATGATCCCTGTGCCTCTTATCTCACTTTCTCCATTAAAAGTCATCTGTTCTTAGTCAGCTCTTAAATGACATATTGTTCCTGTGCTGTATACTGATAGCTGATCAGTTCCCATGACATTAAGCCGTAATGGCAGCAGATTATACATCCCAGATTGTTTTGATTCTTGAAGACCATTTGTCCATCACTACAATGGATATCTGCCTGAAACCAATATGTCGGATGTTATCAATATCATGGATGGCAAGAAAAACAAACAAATTTATTTTGGAACAAATCAAGACAGACATGTCACTCGAAGCATGGATCACCAATCTACGACTTGCCCAATTTGGACACATCATATGAAGACTGCAATAACTGGAGAAGGACATCATGGTCAGAAGAATAGAAGGAACAAGGCGAAGCGGAAGACCAACAAACCCGGTGGCTTGATGCAATCAAGATAATGGTGGAGAAGACACTAGTAGACCTATTTAGGCTTGCACAAGATCGATCTACCTACAGAGTATTCATCCATCAAGTCACCATGACTCAAAATCAACCTGAAGGCCATTAATTAATAAATAAATAAACCAATATGTCTGTAAGTGGCTTCAAACCCTTTTAATTGGCAGTAGAACATACAGTGTTATCATCTAATAGTCAATTAGCTATATACATGTGACGTGTTGAGTGTCTTCTTGATTGATTTGATTGATTTGGTTACACATCTTTCTTATAGCCATGGTTCATTTGTTATCTGCAAGGCTGTAGAGTCGGTAAGCGAAACCTCTGACTCCTCAATTTCTTTGACTCGCGACTAGGGGCGCCGTAGTTCGTCCTGTTCCCCAGATTACTTCTGATGGTATAGATGCAAGGAACACATACTTTGCCTTAGCTCCTGAATCTGCCATCAGTCTGTACCCTTCCCCCACCCAGGGAAGAGGAGAGTAGTTGTGTACCGTAATACAGCAACTAGTCTAACAAGGTAATACGAACAGGGATAAAGGAAAATACCAATCATACAAATCTACACACACAAACTACAAGAGACACAATGGGGAGTGGAGCATGGGGTTAAAACTAAGTAGGAGAAGAAAGGGAATTATCACACACTCAAAACCTAGCAACAGTCACAGATAAATCCACAAACAACCTCCAGCCATGCAGCATAAGCTAGCTCTGACAATGATTGCATACCTTTTAATATGAAGGGGAAGTGCTTCTGATCAGTGCAGGAGTAGGAGAAATCAGACACTGCGGTCTTTTGTCTCCTTTCTATTTACAGCACATCCTGCATTCAACTACTGTACCCAATTTATGATATATTTTAGGAGTCGGTTCTTTTTATATTGACTCCGACTCCACAGCCCTGATTAGTTATCTGACAGGTCCTTGATCTGACAGACGACCTATGTTTCGGGCAGCTGTCAGTCCTGAACAGATCCTATATCTTAGGGAATGGAAATGCAAAATAAAATGCATTCAGCTACAGAATAAAAGAGGTGACGTACCAAAATTCATGACTGATGGAGGGTCATTTATCATGGACACTACCTAGTGACAGCTACCTGAGTTATGTGATATGAGAATTGAAGATGATTGCTGTGACGAGATATTGTCATATGTACTGCTCAATGATTGCGATGTCTCTTTACTCCACTGTTTTCATTTCAGAGATCTGAACAGTAAACACCTCCATATATCCAATTCAAAATTTCTAAGTATTTGGCACCTAATGTGTTAACTTTGGTAAGTCCAAGTTTCTATTATAAGACCGTTTTCACAGAGGGAGTGTATTTCTCCACTGTATGAATTGCCCAATCATAAGCAATCAGCAACAAAGCAGAAAAAGAACACAACCCCACAATAGCTTAGGTTTTTAAGTATGATACAACTCTGATCTCCTGGTCTAAACTCCCGCATGGGTCAGTTTAGGGGGAGAGGCAGCACAGCTGAATTTAGCTGTGTCACATTAGAAAAACTTGTACCAGCTCTCCTCCTCCTTTCATAGCTCTGTCAGCCCTGTTGTACCCCCACACTGCCTGTCCAGAGAAGATTCACATATATGTTTGTTGTCTTCAACATAATTGTGATTACTGACATACGGTAACTTTGGACAGGTAGTGTGTGGGACAGGGGTGGCACAGCAGAGCCAACAGTGTTATTAGAGGAGAGCTCACAAAAGGGTTTGTAATGTGACACCGCTAAGCTCAGCTGTGCTGCACCTTCCCCCATAGGGACCTCATCTGAAATGTGTGCATCATCTGTGCTCTAATCTCAAGAACTTTCTAATCATGCAAGAGGTTATACCAGGTGGTCAGTGCTGTATCAGTACATGTCAAATAATGAGAAACCTAAGCTGTTGTGGGGTTGTGTTCTTTTCCTGTTGCACAGCTAATAATTGGACAACTCGTACTCCACCCACACCTTGCACCACTGATGCTTAGAGATGTTTATGGTTTTTCATGCAGAGGTAGGATATAGCCCTGCTATGTAGCCATTTAGCTATATGCTTTTCAGACTCTAGATTTGTATGCATGGTTGTTTCATGCTTGTTCAAGGGACGACTCAGGAACTGTCATTTTTAGGACAACTGAAATTATTTCCTGCAGCTGCCTCCCCTGTGTTCTGGCCTGAGACACCTTTTTATCTTGTTTGTTTATCCGTTATGTATGATTTTAAACTGGTATAACTAAAGAGTTGAATTTTATTTTTGTACAAACACTTACTTGATCGTTATTCTGATCACATGCTGCTTGATCAGTATGGTTTCTTTTGATATGGAGTGTTGCCCTTCCTCTTATTGAGGCAACCGGCTTGGGTGTTAGGCTTACACTGTAACATTACTGTACATGTCACAAACTGAGAAACCTAAGCTGTTGTGGGGTTGTGTTTTTTTCCTGCTGCGCTGCTAATGATTGGGTAACTCATACAGGGAGAAGAAGTGCACGCCCTCAGTGAAACAGTCTAATAACTTTTGCAAAATCCAAGTGGGTGTTAACTCATTAGGTGCCAAATACTTTGCTATCTCTGCAGGAAAAAAAGAAGAAAAGAAAGTGTTATCCCGCTTTGCAGCTTCTATTACATTGTGTGTCCGCTTGAATATGAAAACTTGGGCAAAGAGCCCTATTAAAAAAAAAATAAAAACACCCTTTGAAGTCGACAGTAGATTTTGTCTAGGGAAGCCATGACCGTTGAGACATTAGTATTATATGAATATAGCGAATCTTACAGAATGACTCTCCCTTGAGGCAAGACCCTCTCTATGATGTCTATATCCTAAGAAAGCATATTTATAGGGGTTATCTTCAGAAGCCAATAAAAACTGGAGTTTCACAAACCTTGTCTTACAGGGAGATGTATATAGTCTTAGCATTATACTTTTTCCCATCTACATAGCACCAGCTTATTAAGTAGTGCAGCACAGAGGTTCTTATACCTCAGACGCTTTCTATCTTGTACACTACTGTGTTTTTTTATTTGTCTTTGTTTTTTATTATATTTTTTCTATAGCAATAGCCATATCTATATAGCAAAATCTTTGTTTGGATTTCAGTACTGAGAAAAATAATCGTATTGAGCAGGAATATTTTTATCTGTCACCTCATAGCCACAGCTGATGAACTACATCATTTCCTGATACAAGTAAACAAACCAATTCACATGGTATAGCTATATATAAATCCCCTCTGGCATCTCTCTCCTACATAAACAGAGTCAACACTGACAGCGTATAACTAATGTCTCACCTACAATATTTAGACATCTGTCTTTGGGCTGCATGTGTGTATATATACCATATATACTCGTGTATAAGCCAACCCGTGTATAAGCCGACCCCCCCCCCCCCCTAATTTTGCGACAAAAAACTGGGAAAACTTATTGACTCGTGTATAAGCCTAGGGTGGAAAATGCAGCAGCTACTGGTAAGTTTCAAAAACAAAAATAGATACTAATAAAAGTAAAATTAATTGAGACATCAGTAGGGTAAATGTTTTTGAATATCCATATTGAATCAGGAGGCCCATATAATGCTCCATACAGTTCATGATGGGCCCCATAAGATGCTCCATACAAAATACACCCCATATAATGCACAAAGGTTAATGATGCCCCCATAAGATGCTCCATAGAATAATATGCCCCATATAGTGCTCAATAGATTATGCCCCCCATAAGATGCTCCATAGATTATGCTCCCATAAGATGCTCCATAAAATGCTCCAAAGACTATGCCCCCATATGCTGCTCCATAGAATATGCCCCCATATGCTGCCTCATAGGATATGCCCCCATATGCTGCTCCATAGATTATACCCCCATATGCTGCCCCCATAGATTATGCCCCCATATGCTGCTCCATAGAATATGCCCCATATGCTGCTCCATAGACTATGACCCCATATGCTGCTCCATGGAATATTCCCCCATATGCTGCCCCCATAGATTATGCCCCCATATGCTGCCCCATAGATTATGCCCCCATATGCTGCCTCCTTATGCTGCTGCTGCAAAAAAAATGCCATACTCACCTCTCCTGCTCAGGACCCAGCACCTGAGATATTCACCTGTCCGGGGTCCATCGCTGCTCACCGCTGTCTGCCACGTTGTCTCAGTGACGTTCAGGCAGCAGAGGGCACGGCGCGCACTAACCACGTCACCGCGCCCTCTGCTAGCTAAACGTCATTGACACAGGACGCAGCAGACAGCGGTGAGCAGCGATGGACCGGGGACAGGTGAATATCTCTATACTTATCCCCTCCTGGCGCGGTCTCTGCAGCCCCGCTTCTTCACATGGTACCGCTCATTACACTCATGAATATGCGCATATTCATGAGTTTAATGAGCGGTACCACGTGACCGCTGAAGGCAGGAAGGGAGATCGTGGAGAAGCGGGGGGGCTGCAGAGACCCCGCTGGGGGGGTGAGTATGACCCTAACACCCCCGCTCCCCCTCCCCCGCCGACTCCCAGGTATATGACTTGTGTATAAACCGAGAGGGGGGGACTTTCAGCCCCAAAAAATGGGCTGAAAATCTCGTCTTATACACGAGTATATATGGTATATATGACTTTTGGGTTTTTATTGGCTGTAAGCCATAATCATCAACATTGACAGAAATAAACACTTGACATAGATCACTGTGTAATGACTCTATATAATATATGAGTTTCACTTTTTGTATTGAAGAATTGAAATAAATTAACTTCTTGATGATATTCCGCAATCTCCCACACACAGTATGATTTGAAGAAAACCATAGAACTACTCTCCTATCTCCGGTCACCCAGTGTTTTGACTGAGTCTCCACGCAGTAGATGCAATATCATGGGGCCATCATGCCTGCTGCGCTGAGACTCAGACGCTCAGGCTGTATGGTGAAGCAGAGCGCTCATGGCTCCCTTTTCCAGCATTGATTTCAGTGGTCTCTGCAGGATGCTGCGTGTTCTTCCACTATTGGCATCTCACCTTTATAAAGAAATGTAATATCCCTGTATGATATGAGGAGGTATTTTGGTAAAAGCTTCTATATCTCTAATGTGCCAGGGCCCCTTTTAGCACACAGTATTGGGTCATCACGTTGTCAGGATGGGTAGTCAGTCTATGATATGGAGATATAGAGTAACCAAAATTCTGAGAAGTTTGTGTTTCCCCAAGCAGATACCTCCCACCATCAGTTAAGATTTCAATCTATAATTTCTCATCGGAGTTGCAGCATCTGCAGAAATCATCCTAATTGAGTTTGATGGGTGAGCTAATTATATCAGTGAACTATGCAAAATGCTCGGCCCCACATTATTTGTGAAAGCGCTATGTAATCTGTTTAAGGAATCCTCTTCCTTGCTATGTATTGAGATTGTAATGAAGTGGGCTTCCTGATCTACTGACATAGATCATATAGGGCTCACACTGATACTATACGTACAATCCACTGACTATGCTGTCATGATGGTGCTTCATTGTGCACATACATTACATTATTTAGGCTCTGTTCACATGTCTAGTTGTCATCCTTTTGTACGGACTCAGTATTAAAGAAAATAAACCCCTGATCTATTACAAACAGAGCAAAATTGGTTACAAAATGAAAACTAAAAGGCCACCATACTCATTAGACTAACATGATTTAATATAGATGGATTCGGCCGACAGTCTAATGTGTGTGAGGGCTCACATACCGATGATTATTGGAGGAATCCGGGATCTTTGGTTTCCCAATTCTTTGGTTCTTTGAAGAGCCTCGTGTGAAGGTGGCAGTGGGCGACCATGCATACTGCCACTCAGTGTCAGACTGGGCTGCCTAGGGCTCACCAGTAATATTGATTCTGGGGGCCCTATGTTCTGCTGGATTACCCTCATTCATAAATTTAGCATTTTCTTGAATTATGAGATTCTGTCCTTTGTCTGTACATAGTGAATAAAGTGTACACTGCTGCACATGGGCCCATCGGAGGATTCACCAGTTCCCCTGAGGGCCAGTCCGAGCCTTCTGCCAGTAAATTCATTTTTAATGGGACAATTGGAGATAGATGAGCGCTGCACTCGGCTGTTCTTTGGCACACCCATAAGAATTAATTTTGCAGAAATGCAGATGATCGACCACAGCTCCATTCACATGGGTTCGGTGGGGTTCCCAGCGGTTAGATCCCCAGAGCACAGGAAGATATCTTCGATCCCCAGGGTAGAGGATAACTACCAAACTTGAGGCTACACCTTTGAGATCCATTTACTAGGAAAACTTTTTTCGCAATAATCTTGTAGTCTAAACATGCTTACTATCACCTTACAAACGAGCAAAACGCTTGATCATCAGGTGAAATGTTTCTTTGTGCTCCATAAAAGATCATCGTTCTCTGTCCCGCATCATCCTGTGTAGACAGGACTCAATTTGCAGCCTATGCACATTAAGAGATCTTTTACTAATCTGAGTGCAGTCTGCCTGTGTAGACAGGCTACTAAGTGATCGCCAATAGTAATTACTTACCAATCAGCCGTCATTTAAAGCTGCAAATTCAGGTGGTATAAATGCAGCCCGGTGAAAAGAGAATCCATGTGGACAGTATACATTTGGGACCCTATTGCCACCTCCATGTTGTGCTATTTTCTTTTACTTCTCCCTGATATAAGGTGTGGAGTAAACATAATGGCAGATAGCAAGGTGTAAAGATAAATGTATTTTTTCCATTTTTGGGGGGGAGACAATGCAGCTTCGGTTCACACAATTCAGTCTCATGTTTCTGCTTTGTGTCTCCCTCCCACACAGTCCCCTCCTTTACTTGGTTTCTGTTTTATCACCAGACGAGTGAGACAGGGACATCAAGCAATAGAAGAATTGCTCCTGGCTGCTCCATAATATATGATTATTAATATATAATATCAGGCAGCTTTCAGCCTGCCCAGTAAATTTGGTTTATACTGGTTTTGAACTGGCAGATTTCAGCCCGAAATGAGAGCGCATCGTCAGCGATATAACACAAGTTACTTGGAGATGTGTCATCTATAGCTAATTTATCATGAGGTGGAACCTTTCTTATCTCTCTTGTTTGATATCCCATCGAACAACACTACAACCCTGTCTGAAATGACTGATATCAGAAAGCAATTCTGAACACTTTCAGCAAAGGAAAAGGTAACAAATACAGGAATTATAGGTCACTGTTGGAAGTTTTTTAAAATCTGTTAACATAAAAGGGGAAAATGAATGTTGCAGTCACCTGTCAGGGGAATGAGCGACTTATTGAAAGAGAAGTTTCACCACCAAAGGTTAGGCTATCAAGCTAGAAATATTCTGGGCTCAGCGCTGAAGCTGGGAACAAAATGTTGATTGCAGAAGATACACGCTTTGATAAATGAAAATGTTGCAGCGCGGATCTGAAAGGTGTAATCAACTGATGTAGTATTGGCTACGATCACTGGGTTTTTACCGTAAACAGATATTACACAGATGCTACACCTTAATGCACAGTATGTGGGGGAGCAATGCCAAAATGCCAATGTAGTGGCAATACTGACAAGTGTGACGAGGCTCTTGTGATGAAGCCATTGGAATATAGTTGGGCTTTTCAAATCTGTAATGTGCAGTGAGGGGCATTTAATGTAATGTTTAAGATGGTTGTTCTCTCTTAACTGGACATTACATTCATGTTAGAAGTTTCTATAATGTTGGAAGCTGAAGAACTGATGAGGCAATTCCATGAGACCTGCAACCAAGTTCTGATATATGCCTTCACTCTACACAGCTGTGAGCGCTGACTTCTAATATGTGCTTCTACTCTAGACCTGGACCCAGCTGTACTCCCCGGCTTCTATTATGTGTTTTAATTTAGATCTAAATCCAGCAGCACTCCACAGCCTCTAATCTCTTCGCCTACTTTACACTAGGTCCCAGCACTGCTCCCCAGCTTCTTATATGTGTTTTTACTCTAGGTCTAAACCTATCACTTGCTCCTCGGCATCTGATCTCTGTCCATACTTCTGGACTAGGTCCCAGCAGTGCTCCTCACCTAATATGTTTTTCTACTCTTGACCTGCCTCCATCAGCCTACCTCACCTTTGAATATGTATTTATACTCTAGAATTTTTGTAGACCAAGCAGCTCTCCTCTTCTAATATGTGTAGCTACTTTAGACTTGCTCCCAGTAGTGCTCCTTTGCTTCTAAAATGTTACTTCTGTAGATCTATAAGGAGCAGTTCTCCTCAGTTTCTCTGTTACTACTCCAGATCTGAAGACATCAGTGTTCCCAGGCTTCTAATGCATAGCCCTACTCTTTGCCTAGACTCAGCAGTGGCATATCTGCTTTTAAAATATGTTTTTAGTCTATACCTATATCCAACACTCTTCGCTTCTAAGGCTATCTTCAATACTAGAGTTTTTTGAGGAGTTCTTTAAGGCAGAAAATAACTGAAAAATTACTTAAAAACTTCTTATCCATTTCTATTGTAAATCCCCTTTTTCTGTTCACACATTCTGTAGATATAGGACCAGCAACACTCTTCGGCTTCTAATATGCATTGCCACTGTAGACCTAGATTCCAAAGTGGTCCTCAGCTTCTATTACGTAGCCCTACACTTCATCTGGGTCCAGCAGTGCTTTAATTTGTATTTTTACTCTAGACCTGGACCAAGCAGTGTGCTCTGTTTGTTAATCTAAGTACCTGCTTTAGACTTTGACCCAGAAGTGCTCCTCAGCTTCTAATGTGGACCCAGCAGTGTGCCCTGACTCCTTATCTGAGCCCTACTGTAGATGTGGACTCAGCAAAGTAACCGTGGCTACTGATGTGCTTCTACTATAGATCTGTACCTATTACTGTGGCTGACTACTCATCTAAGCTCCTACTCTAGTACTGTGCCTGACTCCTCATGTAAGCTCCTACGCTAGTACTGTGCCTGACTCCTCACCTAAACTCCTGACGTGGACCCAGCAGTGTGACCCGACTCTTTATCTGAGCACTACTGTAGACGTGGACCCAGCAGTGTGCCCTGACTCCTTATATGAGCCCTACTGTAGGAGTGGACTCAGCAATGTAACTGTGGCTACTGATGTGCTTCTACTATAGATCTGTACCTAGTACTGTGGCTGACTACTCCTCTAAGCTACTACTCTAGTACTGTGCCTGACTCCTCATGTAAGCTCCTACTCTAGTACTGTGCCTGACTCCTCATGTAAGCTCCTACTCTAGTACTGTGCCTGACTCCTCATGTAAGCTCCTACTCTAGTACTGTGCCTGACTCCTCATGTAAGCTCCTACTCTAGTACTGTGCCTGACTCCTCATGTAAGCTCCTACTCTAGTACTGTGCCTGACTCCTCATGTAAGCTCCTACTCTAGTACTGTGCCTGACTCCTCACCTAAACTCCTACTCTAGAAGTGGACCCAGCAGTGTGACCCGACTCTTTATCTGAGCCCTACTGTAGACGTGGACCCAGCAGTGCAACCCTGGCTACTGACGTGCTTCTTTTAGAGCTGTACCTAGTACTGTTGGACAACTCCTCATCTAAGCCCCCCTACTGTAGACGTGAACATAGCAATGTGCCCCGACTCCTTATCTGAGCCCTACTGTAGACGTGAATCCAGCAGTGCATCATCCCTGGGTTACTGACGTGCTTCTACTATAGATCTGTACCTAGTACTGTGGAAGACTCCTCATCTAAGGCCCCTACTGTAGACATGGACACAGCAGTGTGCCCCGACTCCTTATCTGAACCCTACTGTACACGTGGACCCAGCAGTGCAACCCTGGGCTACTGATGTGCTTCTAATCTATATCAGGACGCAAACATTGTGCCGGGACTGATGATATATGGCCCTAATTTAGACCTGGAGCCATCCTTGGGTTCCTGGCTCCTGATATATGCCCCTGCCACGACTCTTGGGCTTCTGTTTTATGCACAGGTAGAACTATACTTAGCAGGTTTCCAGTCTTTCTCTACTGCTGAGGAGCATTATCAGCCATGCTGAAGCATTTGCTGTCAACCTGACACTGTGACTAAACCTGGGACTGAAATGGAATGACAAGCAAGCGACCATCTCTGAGTTATTTGTAATGCTAATTTACTCCACTGGCATCCATTTCTTACTAATTAAATTCCTTTAATGTGCATATGATAATTGCATGGGAAAGGTCACTGTAACCTTTGCTTCATGGGATGGCTTGTGACTCATTCCCAGGAAAGGCTGTGTAGTTATAAGACACTTTATGTCACTGTTCTGATGTTGTGACACATCTGTCTGTGCCCCCCAGTGTGTCTTATCCCTGACCTCTTACAATGTATGACTGTGCCCTGCTAAAAATAATTTCTAAAGCTTCCTGTATGCATGATCGAAATGCTGGAAAGAAATTACATTGGTCTGCAGTTTCTTCCCAAACTTTGCTTAGTTTAACTCCAGTTCTGATTAGCTATTCCACTCAGCTGCCCGAGCTTCCTCTCCTGGCGGATGACATCATGTGACCACTGCAACCAATCAGCAGCCATTGATCGACTGCAGCCTTGATGTTCCATCTGAGCTGGAAGGCCAGAAGAAGGCACCTATCATTTGCCTTTGATTTGCTGGAGTAGTCCTCCTCTGGAAGAGGAAGCGAGGAGACTTTCTCGGGACCCTGGCAGTTTTCCAGAAGAGTGACAGGGGTCCAATAGACGAGTTCCTTTCTGTCATAAGATAATTTTGGGCCCACTTTTAATATATCTAGTGGACAACTACATTAATTTAGCCAGACATAATTGTTTTTTTTCTTTAACGTTTGTGTTTTTGGGGTTGGGGATTTTGGTAAAAATTCCTAACAATCTGATGTCTGCAATGTTCAAACACACACGATCAACACCAGATACTGTCACCACAATGATCTGCAGACAAAGGTCTCATGTATGGCCATGTACTTTAGATAAATGTCAGCCAAACCTGCTGACAACAGATGGTTGGAAAAGGAATGATCAGGCTGTTGGCTTTCAACATGCCCAATCCTTTTTTTTCCCACAAAAAGTAAACTGCTGCCAAGGGTCTCTGGCATTGCGCTTATTTATTTGCCTCTTTCTTCTAAAATGGTGAATATATGTAAGAGTGAATATTTTTGTCAAAGCCACTGTTGTTATGCTACAATACTGAAAATTCTGACAAAAAAGCCATAAAAAATCTATTGTAAGTACACGTTTACTAGGTAGTCACTACAATAATGTACTCAGGCTCTTATTGTGGGGTTGTCATAACATATGGAGACGTAGCAATGTTAAATATTGCTGTGGTTTGCTGTACTAAGAGACATAAAGCTACTTCCTTTATATAAATCTGCTTTCTTTTCCTTTTCAGAGGGCCTGGCAGTTGGAGTAGGCTTTGGCGCTATTGGGAAAACTGCATCAGCAACATTCGAGACTGCAAGGTAACATTGTCGGCAAACATGTACAGTATATAGTGCCAGGTGAAAGCGCTCTACCAATCCACCGTTCCCTGGAGGGATATCAGCAAGGCACTGAGATGTATAAACACCATAGACATACGGTGACTCTCTAAAGCTGGTCATACATCTGCCAAATGAATCGGGGGGGGGGGGGGGGGGCGGCTACCAAATACATCAGATACAACTTGTATACAATTTTAAAAAATCTTGCAATTTTCACACTGGTCAATAAGTTCAGTATCTGACTCCTACTTCCTGTTCTTCACATGGACATTAGCAATAGTCGTAGATTGACTCGGACCCTATTTGTTTGTATAGAAGCATTTACTGAGTATATTTTCATCAAGACAAAGGTCATTGTGTAGGTAGGAGGGGGGCAGTTGAGATATGACCATCAGCTATTCTGAATTGCAGATCCTACGTTATGAGTGATTCTACAGGAGGTAGAGAAGGTGAGTTGTGACATCATTTATTACGAATGGTGGATCCAGTGTTATCTACTGTGTATAGATGTGTCATCTGTCATAATCCTGTCTGTGATGATAATTAGATAGCCGAAAAGTCATTTGTACACAGGAAGTTAAGTTATCGTTCATTTTACATGAGGGGGAGCAGGTAAACTGTGACATCACTTATTGTGTGAATCCTGCATTATCCACTGTATGTATAGGTGTTATCAGTCATTGTACAGGAGGAGGAACTGGTGAGCTATGACATCACCTATTGTGAATGGTAGATCCTGTATTAGCTACTGTACATAGAGGTATCAGTCACTGTATAGGATGAGGAGGTGAGCTGTGACATCACGTATTTTGAATGGTGGATCCTGTGTTATCAACAAGAGGTCTTACCAGTCATTGTACTGGAGGAGGAGGTGAGCTGCGACATTGCCTATCGTGAATGGCGGAACCTCTGTTAGCTACTGTTTATAGAGGTGTTATCAGTCATTGTACACTGGTGGAGGTGAGCTGTGACATCACCTATTGTGATTGGTGGATCTTGTGTTATCTAGAAGAGGTCTAACTAGTCGTTGTACTGGAGGAGGAGTTGAGCTGTGAAATCACCTATTGTGAATGGCAAATCCTGTATTATCTACTGTATGTAGAGGTGTTATCAGTCACTGTACAGGAGGAGGAGGAGGTGAGCTGTGACACCACCTATTGTTAATGGTGGATCCTGTGATATCTACTGTATATAGTGGTGTTATCCGTCACTGTACACGAGGAGGTGAGCTGTGACATCACCTATTGTGAATGGTGGATCTTGTGATATCTACTGTATATAGAGGTGTTATCAGTCACTGTACAGGAGGAGGAGGAGGTGAGCTGTGACATCACCTATTGTGAATGGTGGATCCTGTGATATCTACTGCATATAGAGGCATTATCATTCATTTTAATCCTGTCTGATGATAAGGAGTCATCTGTACAGGACAGGAAGAATGAGTCTAGTATTATGCCTAGTAGCCAGTGTAAAGGTTGCAAGATTACGGATTTCTTTTTCAATATACATATAAAAATTCCAAAAACATACGTAGCATAAGAAATCTGATGTAAACATTTCATTTTCTGCTGCAAATTTCCTTTAATAGCACATTTCTGATCGTAAGCATTAGATCCACGTATGCAGAAAAGCTCCTTCAGTATTTTTCATTCTCTCCATTAAATAATTTACCCAAGGAAAGTTTTTTGACTTTAAAGAGAATTTGTCATCAAAATAGTGTTAATGCGATGGTTGGTAATAGACGGCTTCCAGTGATCATGTGTAGATGTCAGGCGATGGAAATTAGCATACGTTTCTAGATTTCTGTTCCTCATCTTCTTGGATGCAATATCCTCTGCTTGCTGCACAACTTCTCTTTGGAGTGTCACCGTTGATATAATTATGGGGATAAAGCTGACGATTAGTGATGAGCAAGCACTAAAATGCTCAAGTGCTCGGTACTCGATTTGAGCAGCTCAGACACTCAGACGGGCTCAACTTGAGTAGTGAGTGTAATGGAAGTCAATGTGAAACTCATGGATTTTTACAGAAGACCCTGACAAGAGGGTTGGGAGGGCAGGAAAATCACTGAAATGGATGGAATTAGTGCTTAAATGTAATGAGGGAAGACGCCTGGATGCATCTCTGACTCCCAGGTCACTGCTGAGAGCTAAATAATTTTAAAAAATGACGTGGGGTCTCCCCCATTTTTGAAAACCAGCTAAGGTAAAGCAGACAGTTGGGAGCTGAAATTTGAGGCTGGGAAAATCCATGGTTATTTGTAGTGACGACAACTCTCAACAGAGCTGCTGGCTCTAGCTGAGCGCAATGTTGAGCCAATTGCTTTGATTAAAGTTGTCGTAACTACCCTGCACCTGTGAATAGCAGTATTTTACTGCTATTCACAGATTCCGGATACGAGGAACATGGACTACATCAGAGGAGCTTCTTGGCAACATTTTTGGTAATAAATTGGTGAATGACTGATAGTGTGGAGGAGTCTTTATTCAAATAAAGTATTTTTTTTCTTTGTGTTTTTTTTGTTTACTGGGTTAGTAATGTGGATGTCTGATAGACACCTCTCCATTACGAACCTATGGGCTTGATGTCAGCTGACATTACACAGCTGACATCAAACCCCAAAAATATTACCCCGAACACCACCGCACCAGGGCAATCAAGAAGAGCCTGGTAAAGCACCAGAATTGGTTCATCTTAATTGATGTGCCAATTCTTGGGCAGCTGTGAGCTGGGAAGACGCCAATTTCTATGGACCTACTCAGCCTGATAATATAAGCCTGGACCTGTCTGCTTTACCTTGGCTGGTTATCAAAAATAAGGGGGACCCACGTAACTTTTTAAATTATTTATTTAATAGTTTCAACTCTCCCTGAACTGCTTTCAGAGTAGAGTGTGCCGAGCATCGCGTCACCAGGTCTTCTATTAGACCGGATGATGTGATGCGGCCCTCCAATCACGGTAATGCCAATAGCCAACATGGCTGTGGCATTACCATGCATGGCGGGGAATTTCCGAATGTTCATTGGCTGTCTAACAGCTGCGACTTTTGGGCCAGGGATGGGCCAATCGAGTAACGAGCATGCCTGAGCACCCCGATGTTCGATCGAGCCGTGGCGAGTATGCTCGCTCATCAATACTGACAATATTTGTGGCACAACTCCACAGCAAGCATACCCAGAGCCTCCTGGCATACTCTGCTAGCAATGACTTTTGTGTCACAGGTTCTAATTCCTTTCAAAGTTTTGTTCTTCTGTTAAGTATTGTAAGTATGATTTTCCCTTCACCTATGACAGCACACCTGAGAGAGGGATCCACCCCGCCAGGACAGGAACCTACTGAAATATAAGGGGCGGTACCTCCCCCGCTTCAGTTGGGTTCCTGTCCTGAAAGGGAATCCCATACTGACAGCGGTGGGGCCTGTCATGGATTAAGGAAGACCCAGGCCCATCCCGGCGTGGGAAGAGCAGGTTACCTTACCTGTAGCGCCCGCCGTCGGGTGTCTGGCAGCGCAGTCCCCGGGGTCCCCCTGTGACTTCGGGTTCGTGCGGGCACGGCAGGCAGCTCCTAAGCCCTGGACGCTCCACCGCGCCTCTCTCCCCTCGCGCGTGCCCCCGGACCGGCTCCTTAAGATCGTCTAGCGAAGGAGGGCCGGGGGCGTCTTCCGGCCGCTGACGTCGGCAGCGCAGGGCATCCTGGGAGCGCGCCCGGCTGACGTCAGTAAGGCAACGGCAACATGGCACCCGGTGTGACGCCGGCCGGCTTTTTCATGGAGGCTGCAGCGGGCGGTCGCAGGGGGAAGACGCTCATCGGGACCGAGGCAGACTATTTAAAGGAGGATGGCGGTCAGTACGGACAGGTAACCATGGAGTCAGAGCAGGAACGGTCGCCGTCTCCACCGGCTCTGCCTCCTTCACAACCGCTCGGCTCACAAGCACAAGAGTGGTAGCCGATCAAGTGGCAAAAGCAGCAGTCGCCCCAGCCACAGATCGAGGGACTCCTCGATGTCCAGAGAGCACAGGTCACGTGCCCCTCCACAGTCTCCGAGTCCGGTACCCTTGATTACGGGTGGTGAGTGATCTTCGTGAATCTTAGTAAACTGTTTAATAGGGCTCTAGGATCTAAACCTGGTGTTAGAGGCCCTTACAAAAGAACCATTTGAGCCTATTCAACAACTGCCTATAAAATACCTTACCCTGAAGACGATTATATTAGTTGCCCTTACATCGGCCCGTAGAGTAAGTGACTTGCAGTCCCTTTCAGTAAATCCACCTTATACCCATGTATATCGGGATAGGGTTGTGTTAAAAATAAACCCCGCGTATCTACCTAAGGTAGTGTCGGATTTCCATCATAGTCAGGAAGGGTTACGGAGTGTCAAAGGGGACCATTGCCAGATGGATTAGGGAGGCCATTAGTATAGCCTACTCAGCTAGTGGTGTTCCGATTCCTGACGGCATCAAGGCTCATTCCACCAGAGCCGTCGTGACCTCCTGGGCCGAAAAGGCAGAGAGGTGTATCAATTGATCAAATTTGTAAGGCCGCTACCTGGGCCTCACCATCAACCTTCTTTAGACACTATAAACTAAACCTATCCTCCTCTGCTGACGTAACCTTTGGTGGAAGGGTGATGCAAGCGGTGGTCCCTCCCTAAGGTGTTTCGAAGTCTCCAAAAATCTCTCAGGTGTGCTATCATGGGTGAAGGGAAAACCACCATGGTTACTTACTGGTAGCCGTTTTTTTCCGGAACCCATGACAGCACACGTATATTCCCCCCCTTTTCACCGTATGGGTGTGCACTCTAGTAGGGTGTATTTGTTTGATGTGGTGTTTGATAAACATGTAACTAACCGGGAAGTCCTCTAATGCTCTGTAACCAACTGAAGCGGGGGAGAGGTACCGCCCCTTATATTTCAGTAGGTTCCTGTCCTGGCGGGACGGATCCCTCTCTCAGGTGTGCTGTCATGGGTTCAGGAAAAACCGACTACCGGTAAGTAACCATGGTGGTTTTCTGGACCTGCGCCTTTCACCAGAATGGGGGGGCCCCATTCTTCCTTTTCAACTGGTGCCAGGGTCTCTTTAGCTATTGAGGTGGCATGCAGGCATGAGATCACTGCACATGCCAAAAGCCATGTCTGTTACCGCACATGCGCAGGATGTAGAGATCAAAGAGGGCTTGAATGGGACATCAGTCATATCTCTGTAAGCGTAATAGCGGCTGAAAGGGAGAGACTGTAAATCGCTGAGCATGCACCTTTTGGACTAGTCCTGATTAGTAGATGAATGCTGTGAAGACACAAAACTTGCTGGTATTAGCTTATAGGTGTAAATCATGCTGTCAGGCTCACTTTAAATGTCTGGGATAAGACCACCCCTTAAAAGGGAATCTGTCACAGCAATTTGTTGCTGTTTCAATACAATCAGTGTTTTATAAGCAGGAGATTATCACTACAGAACTTGGTGTCTCTTGCCTCCTAATCCAACCAATCCCCCAGCACTGATCAGCAGCTTTCTACCTATGCACAGTGTGCACAGAAAGCTGCAAATCAGTGGTGTGCATGGGGTTATACAGAGCTCAGCATTCAGAGGTCTGCTAGATTTACAGCAGTGAAAACTGTGATTGTATCAAAATGAGAGCAAGCAACCCAACAAGGGACACATCGCTGGAATCAGGGTCTCTGCCCCTACACCATGCTGTTCTCAGATTACATAGCAAAAACATTCTGACAGTTTTTAATTAAGGCTTTGCTCACATGCTGCATTTTTTTGTCAGCAGCCAAAAACCTGCTCCCTTGGCAATACAAACGCTGCATTCAAAACACCCATTTTGTGGCATTTTTGTCTCTTTTTTTTGGGTGCAGATAAAGTGTGCTGTGTGTACAGTACATGTGTTTTTTTTCACTTTCCTATTACTTTCTATGGATGAAATATCATTGCAAGAACTCTGAAAGATATTACATGCTGCAGTTTTAAAAAATGCGTGTGCATGTGATTTCTGAAATCACATAACTTTTACTGATACTGTAAAAAGCAGCTTTTAATTTATATTAAAAAAAAATATTGCTTGCTAACATCGCGTTAGGCTACGTTCAAACGCTGAGTACCGTATTTGGTGTGTTTTTTATGTTGTTGAACCTATTATGTAAATTCGGTTACTTGCATTTTTTACATGCGTTTTTATCACGTTTTTGGCGCTGCACTTTTTGTTGTGTCATGTTATAAATAAAGCTGCTTTTCTTTTGATACTTCCTAGTATTTGGTTCTGACAAAACTTTGTTGATAGTCATGTGTGGATTACATGCGTTTACTTGTGGATTTTCTGTATTTAATGCAATTTTTTCAGAATATCTGCACATAAAACTTGCAAGAGGAATTGACATATTGCAGACGTGAAACGCGCACCAGAGGACAGTTTGCGCTGTGAAAATTGTTAAAAAAAAATTAGAAAAAACACTGCAGGCATGAGATTTCTATAAATCCCATCCACTTTTCTGGAACTGTAAGACACTGTGTTTTTGGCACAGCAAAATATGCAGCGCCTAAAAATCATTGTCTGAACACAGCTTAAGTCGGAGGAGAAGGTTTTTTCTTATTAGATGTCGTAGAGAAAAATATCAGTTCATAAAGTCACCCTCAGATTGATCATATGGGAGATTAATTATAACTAATGAAGATATAAACTAATTATAAATGGGGAAGTGAAAGTGAATTTACACTTCAACCTCCAGTGAAGTAGGTCCATCTGCAGTGACCAGGTAATTACACCAGAAGATCTGCTCTGAGAACAAGATACCAAGGCTAGCATTCATATATTCAGAGACAGAGAAGTAAAATTCCGAGGCAAGATCTTCCTCTGTTCAAAGCACTAATCTCAGACTTTCTGTAGCCAGTGGTCAGTGATCAATATTGAGGTTTTCATCTATCCCAATATTTATGGGAGATATATTTTCAGTGTCGTCACAAAGGGATGAACATAACGCATTCACTCACTAACACCTACAACTTAATATTCGTCCAGTGGATGATGCTATCCATGCCTTGTTTCACCACTATAGAAAGGTAGAATCATGACAGGAAGCATGACGATATCTCCCAACAGGGACCTCCATGCGCGAAGATATTCTGAAAGTTGGGGATCTCATAATCTGCTAATAATCTAGCACATTCCACAACCAGCCCCGATATGAGCTCACCAAGGGGAGATATGAGGGAATAACCTTGATCTAATAAAACTTAGAGGTTATGTTTCTGTCATTGTTCATTTCTAGAAGACACAGTTCTTTGTGAAAGTTCCATATTCCTAATTGGAGCTCTTCCCTCCATAAAGATAAGAGCCATTCCTGCAACATCAGGATTTTGTATTTTTCTTTTGTTATTCCTTTTATTTTATGTAATTGTATTGTTTTGTTCCCATTTTGTATCATCTTTGTATATTTTTATATAAACTCTGCCCCAATAACCGGTCCAGTAGTGGAATTGGCTGCGGCCTTGTCCATCACTTGTCAGTCAATTGCCTAATTGTCTTGACAACTGGAGGTGGCAGAGTTGTTTTCCAGACAAATTGGGGGCAGCGGTGGGATCTGTGTGATTCCCCATAATGTTTTCCCTGACATCAAACAATACAATGATTTTCACTCACTGCTGCAGTGGATATTCTGGCTATCCAGGGATAATGTGGTGTATTGTGATGTGCTCTTGCGGCTGACAATGGAGTTTTGCAGCCCTGAAGCTTATGGCTTTATATAAAACTTAACAAGGAAGGGTCTCTAGCGATTTCATAAGTGTTCTGATGTCTCCGAGTATTCTGGTCACTGGGGACCAGAGATCAGCCACTCAGACCCTTCTGCTGCCCTTCGTGCGCACCCCGCCTTTTCCCCCAGTGTGATGTGATATCCATTTCCCTGGTGTGTAGGTTGCCGGCTGTACAGGTTGTCCCATGTCGGAGTTCCCTCTGCAGAACAGGTGGGATGTATGGAACAGCTGGGCTCAGATCCAGTTACTGAATCTTCTCATATTGCAGCCATATGTGCAGCTTAACCTCTGAGCTGCTGGAACCAGATCTGCAACCTCATAATGGAAGTTTTACCCTATGGCTTGTAGGAGTGGGACCAGTTGTGAGTAATAAAGCTATAAAGTACAGTAATACCTACCAACCATTCTTTAATATTCAGACCCCGGTGACTTTAGGTTATCTGTGCAGTCTAAACTGCAAACTGGGGACCTATAGCTTCATGGTATGTAATGCTGTAATAAGAAAAAGAAAAACATACATACATGATACTAAACGTAGCTATACATATTAATCTGTCTGTATATAGTATATACGGTGCGCTCAGCAGTCAGTACCGTGCGGTACCCAAGATGCTCATTTCCCTGCACACAGGATGACGGGAGAGCTTGGATTTGCGTATCTCTGCTTCCACCAGGTGTTGCGTTCTGGTTATTGCAGCCTGGCCATTTCTGTATGACATGACCCATCATGTCAAATATTTGCAATTTCACCACAAGATCCTGTGTGTGTACAGTAGTGTCCTAGAAGTGAAGAGTAAGTGATGGCACTGTGGTCTAGCCTCTACCCCACACCTCAATGTTTTGCTTTATTCTGGAAAACATTTTTTTATGGGGGGAGAGGTGAAGAATTTTTAAAACATCTACAGAAAGTCTGCTAAGTAAAGAAGAGGATAATATAATAAAAAGTTTATCTCCTTACATGTGCAGATGTAAACTTTTTTTACCAGGAAATTCTGACTTAAAGGAGTTGTCCACAGGATAGGTGACAACTTACTGATTGGTGCATCAATCAGCAGAACAGGAATTTTTATCACTGATGGGAAGCTTTTAACACCATTACATAATAGCGCAGCAGGTTGGGCATAAATGTGGTCCATCTTGCCGATCGGTGCAAATCCCAGCGGATGGGCACCCACCCATGAACACGTTATCACCTACCGAATGGATAGGAGGGAACTTGTTTTCACCAGCCATTCCTTCTAAAGGGGTTTTCCGATGTTTTTCCTTTTGTACGCCATAGGCTGTAAAAAATGAAGAAAAAAAAACTGAATGTTACCGTCCCATCACTGCTCCTGAGCTGCCTCTCCGCCACCACTCATGACATGGCTGCAGTGGTGAACTCACGA
This sequence comes from Dendrobates tinctorius, assembly GCF_039654945.1. Taxonomy (NCBI): domain Eukaryota; kingdom Metazoa; phylum Chordata; class Amphibia; order Anura; family Dendrobatidae; genus Dendrobates; species Dendrobates tinctorius. Next base: position 26,647,584 of record NW_027361682.1, on the reverse strand, counting down.
CTACAATGCATGTGACCACTGCAGCAAAGCTCTGGGCTCAGTGATCCTGTGCCGACTATCTCCACATCACCACTGAGCCGAGAAAGAGGCAGAGGTCACCTGCACTCTAATTGTGATGCCATTTCTGCAGCCAATCCGCAAAGATCAGGGGAGAAGAAGCAGTGAAGAAGAATCGCTAACTCTTGATTGTTGCTGCTGATCTATTTGTTTGCATATTTAAAATTTTTTTTTTTATATATATATATATATATATATATATATATTAAAGATGGGGAGTGGGATGTGATTAGAGTAACCCCTTAAGCCCCAAGGGTGGTTTGCACGTTCATGACCGGGTCAATTTTTACAATTCTGACCACTGTCCCTTTATGTGGAAATATCTCTGAAACGCTTCCATGGATCCCGGTGATTCTGACATTGTTTTCTTGTGACATATTGTACTTCATGTTAGTGGTAAAATTTATTTCAAATAACTTGCGTTTATTTGTGAAAAAATGGAAATTTGGCGAAAATTTTGAAAATTTTGCAATTTTCCAACTTTGAATTTTTATGCCCTTAAATCACAGAGATACGGCACACAAAAAACTTGATAAGTAACATTTCCCACATGTTTACTTTACATCAGCACAATTTTGGAACCAAAAATTTTTTTTGTTAGGAATTTATAAGGGTTAAAAATTGACCAGCGATTTCTCATTTTTGCAACACCATTTTATTTTTACGGACCACATCACATTTGAAGCCACTTTAAGGGGTCTATATGATAAAAAAATACACAAAAGTGACACCATTCTAAAAACTGCACCCCTTAAGGTGCTCAAAACCACATTCAAGAAGTTTATTAACCCTTTCGGTGTGTCACAGGAATTTTTTGAATATTTAAAAAAAATGAACATTTAACTTTTTTTCACAAAAAAAATACTTCAGGTTCAATTTTTTTTTTTTTTACCAAGGGTAACAGGAGATATTGGACTGCAAAATTTATTGTGCAATTTGTCCTGAGTACGCTAATACCTGATATGTGGGGGGGAACCACTTTTTCTGTGCATGGCTGAGCTCAGAAGGGAAGGAGCGCCGTTTGACTTTTTCAATGCAAAATTGGCTGGAATTCAGATCGGACCCAATGTCACGTTTTGGAGAGCCCCTGATGTACCTAAACAGTGGAAACCCCCCACAATTGACCCCATTTTGGAAACTAGACCCCCCAAGGAACTTATCTAGATATGTGGTGAGAACTTTGAACCCACAAGGGCTTCACAGAAGTTTATAACGTACAGCGGTACAATTAAAAAATCATATTTTTTCCACAAAAATTATCTTTTCACCCCCCAATTTTTATTTTCCCAAGGGTAACAGGACCCTAAAAGTTATTGTGCAATTTGTCCTGAGTACGCTGATGCCCCACATGTGGGGGTAAACCACTATTTGGGCGCATGGCAGAGCTCGGAAGGGAAGCAGCGCCATTTGACGTTTTTGGCTGGAATTGAGATTGGACACCATGTCGCATTTGGAGAGCCCCTGATATACCAAAACAGTGGAAACCCACCACAAATGACACCATTTTGGAAACTAGACCCCCCAAGGAACTTATCTAGATGTGTGGTGAGCACTTTGACCCCTCCAGTGATTCACAGAAGTTTATAACGCCTGGCCGTGAAAATAAAAAAATCGTATTTTTTCCACAAACTATCTTTTAGTCACCAATTTTTTTATTTTCCCAAGGGTACCAGGAGAAATTGGACCCCAAAAGTTGTTGTCCAATTTGTCCTGAGTACGCTGACACCCCATATGTGGGAGAAAACTACTGTATGGGCACACGTCGGGGTTCGGAAGGGAAGTAGTGACGTTTTGGAATGCAGACTTTGATGGAATGGTCTGCGGGTGTCATGTTGCCTTTGGAGAGCCCCTAATGTATCTAAACAGTGTAAACCCCCCACAAATGACCCCATTTTGGAAACTAGACCCCCTAAGGAACTTATCTAGATGTGTGGTGAGCACTTTGAACCCCCAAGGGCTTCACAGAAGTTTGTAATGCCCGGGCATGAAAATAAAATAATCGTATTTTTTCCACAAACATGATCAATTAGTCCCCAATTTTTTTTATTTTCCCAAGGGTAACAGGAGAAATTGAACCCCAAAAGTTGTTGTCCAATTTGTCCTGAGTACGCTGATACCCCATATGTGGGAGAAAACTACTGTAAGGGCACAAGTAGTAACGTTTTGGAATGCAGACTTTGATGGAATGGTCTGCATGTGTCATGTGCGTTTGGAGAGCCCCTGATGTACCTAAACTATTGAAACTCCCCACAAGTGACCCCATTTTGGAAACTAGACCCCCCACGGAACTTATCTAGATGTGTGGTGAGCACTTTGAACCCCCAGGTGCTTCACAGAAGTTTATAACGCCCGGGCGTGAAAATAAAAAAATCATTTTTTTCCACAAAAATGATATTTTTGCCCCCAATTTTTTATTTTTCTAAGGGTAACAGGAGAAACTGGACCCCAAAAGTTGTTTTGCAATTTGTCCTGAGTAGGCTGATACTCCATATGTGGGGGTAAAACACTGTTTGGGCGCATGGCAGAGCTTGGAAGGGAAGGAGCACCATTTGACTTTTTCAACTCAGAATTGGCTGGAATTGAGATCAGACGCCATGTTGCATTTGGAGAGCACGTTATGTGCCCAAACAGTGGAAACCCCCCAATTATAACTCCAACCCTAACCCCAACACACCCCTAACCCTAATCTCAGCCCTAACCCTAGCCCTGGCCCTAACCCTAGCCCTAACCCTAACAGGAAAATGGAAATAAATACATTTTTTTTATTTTATTATTTTTCCCTAACTAAGGGGGTGATAACGGGGGGTTTGATTTACTATTTATGGCGGTTTTTATGTTTGGCAGCTGTCACACGCTAAAAGACGCTTTTTATTGTAAAAATAATTTTTGCATCACCACATATTGAGAGCTATAATTTTTCCATATTTTGACCCACTGAGTCATGTGAGGTCTTATTTTTTGCGGGACGAGTTGACGTTTTTATTGGTACTATTGGTACCATTTTCGGGCACGTGACATTTTTTGATCGCTTTTTATTCCGATTTTTGGGACGCAGAATGAACACAAACCAGCGTTTCATGAATTTCTTTTGGGGGGGGGGGTGTTTACACTGTTCCGCGTGCGGTAAAATTGATAAAGCCCTTTTATTCTTCGGGTCAGTACGGTTACAGTGATACCTCATTTATGTCGTTTTTTTTATGTTTTTTCGGTTTTATGCAATAAAAACTTTTATATAAAAAATAATTATTTTTGCATCGCTTTATGCTGCGAGCTATAACTTTTTTATTTTTTCGCTGATGATGTTGTATAGCGCCTCGTTTTTTGCGGGACAAGATGACGTTTTCAGCGGTGCCATGGATATTTATATGCGTCTTTTTGATCGTGCGTTATGGCACTTTTTGTTCGGCGGTATGATAATAAATCATTATTTTTTGCTTAGTTTTTTACTTTTATTTTTTAAGGGGTTCGATAAAGGGGTTAACTAATGGGACAGTTTTATAGGGCAGGTCGTTATGGACGCGGCGATACCAAATATGTGTACTTTTATTGGTTTTTTTTTTATTTCCAAAAAATGAATTTATTGGGGGAATATTTTTTTTTTTTTCTAATTAATTTGGCGATTTTTTTAAAATTATTCCAACACTTTTTTTTTTAACATTATTACATTGTCCCAGGTGGGACATCACTGTCCTGTGACAGATCGCTGATCTGTCACATCACAGATCACTGTGACAGATCAGCGATCTGTCACAGGCACTGCTGCAGACTTCCTCATGCCTGCGCTTTGCAGGCAGTGAGGAAGTCAGCTCCCTGCAGGCCCCTGAAGGTCCCCGTCACCATCTTGGATTCGGGGGCCTGCAGGGAAGGAGCCCCCCGCAGCAGCGCTGCACATTGCGCTGCCGTGGGGGGCTCAGGGAAGCATGGAGGGAGCCCCCTCCCTGACGATGCTTCCCTTTTAACCCCCGGTACACCGCGATCATGTAACGTTTTTTTGAGACGCCGGACCGGCTATTTTAATCGGATCCGGCAAAAACTGGACGCGCCGCATTGCCATCCGGCGCAATGCAGCGGCAATGAAACAGCACGGGGAAAAAGCCGGATCTGGTCGTAACAGGCGCCGGATCAGGAAGTCCGGTTTTTCGCCGCACCATGCCGGATACCGAAAGCCTGAAGTCTGAAAGTAGCCTAAGGGGTTAAAGAAATAAAAGATAAGCATATTTGATAAAGTCACATCCATAAAAGTCTGATCAATCAAAATATACAATTATCTCATTTGGTATACGCCGTAAGAAGGAAAAAAAAAAAAAAGAATCAAAACTCCAGAATTTAGATGCTGCAATTCCGCTTCCTGAGGCGGCACAGTAGCGTAGTCGACCACTCCAAAAATGCAGACAGGCAGAGCGCAAAGTGACTTCCGTCTACCTCATTTGTTGTCTCTGTTGGGATTTCCGTCCTACTCCTGTCCTTTAGGGCTTCAGACAGATGACTCGACAGCCACAATTGTGTGGCCCAAATGTAATGTTACCAGCCTAACTAAGAGTTTCTCCAACTCTTGATGGAGCTCCACAGCATGTCCACACTACAGGAAAATTATCCCAGCCAATTGCTCGGGTCTGGGACGGCGAGACACCAGTGATCATTAGTATATTTGGGAATATAACTTTCTGCAATTCTGAAACTTTCTTTTAGACTTTGTGGGTCTGTGCACCAGAGATTTGCCAGAAAGTAGTCATGAATTTTTTATCTTTTTTTTTTCTTTAAAAAGTGAAAGAGGTGAGGTGTTACTATACTTCCAATAGGAGTTGGCTTACATTATTGTTGTAGACTTTCTGGCACACAACCGCCAAAGATCCGACAAATTTATTAAAAGGCGTGCGCTCAATGAAAATCTAGCACTTCTCACAAGTGAGGGTTTGCTACAGTTGTATCCAGTCTAGACAACTCTCTGCGTCCTGCTGTCATGATCGCCTGATGCATGGTCTATAGACAGTATACAATCATGTCAGGACAGGTGCATGTTTTATTATGGGAGTGAAACAGCCTGACTATGCTGCTCGCGGACCAGGAAAGTTTGTGCACCCCGGCTCTGGAAGCTACGTCCGGCTCAGGACTGTTCCATTTCATCACTTCGTCATGACTAACGGCCGTCCTTGGTCACATAGTTGTATGAGCCTCATACATAAAGTGAGCGTCCGGTGGGACACTGGAAGCCTCTGTTCTGCTCCATAAGAAAGAAGTCTTTGTGGTGACAAGGCTTTAAATCCAGTCACCAGAGGTTCTTCGTGCCAAACCAGGGGGGCAGGAATCTGACTACCAGCACATTCTTGTACTCTTCAGTAATGGGAAAGGGATATTAATGTAACCCATTCCTGGCCTCAGAGGTGTTTCTTCCATATGATGTCTGTATATGAATGACAGCGCTGGGTAGTGGAGTCCCAATCCCCAAACACCAGCTTCAACAGGAGTCCTGTGCCTCCATATACAACATGTCAGGTGTGAGAAGTGTCAGTAACCTGGCTGTGCTCCTGTTAATGGTTAATCCTCCACGTAACACATAGGCCCCTCTATACACAGATCCTTAACAAATGGTGACATTGTGGGGTCTGTTTTTCTCTGCATGAAAAAAATTCTGTAATGGACTTTTCTATTCTACAAAGCTGCTTTTTGAGACCACCATGATTTTAGGGCTCATTCACACGTGAGCTTTTCTTGTACGAGTGCTATTTGTGGTTTTCCTGGATACCACACATACCTTTGACTAGCCCCATAGACTATCACATGTCCGTGATTTTTTTATAGACCGAGTGGTTTGTGCAAAATCGTGTAGACATGTCCGATGTTGATCCAAGTGTTGGGTCAAATCTGGCAATTAAAGTCATTGGGACTGTCAAAAATTTGAGCAGCGATTGGATGCCATCCGTTATTCACTGATTGACGAGAGAAAAAAGAAAATTTCTCTGTACTTTCCTATCGGAGAAAAACTGATGTTTTCTGATGACACTTTGATGTAAATCTGATTAAGAACACTGATTAAACACTCGTACGAAAAATATCACTGACATGTGCATGAGCTCTTAGGATAAGGACCCTGTCAAAGGACTCATCTGCTTTAATGTTTTTTTGACACTCCGGACCTCAAGCAGGTCATATTTTCAGGACTTCACAAATCAGAAAATGTCACTAATTGTCAGTAAATCAGAAATTGCTACACACACATGTTCCAAACCTTGTTGGGTATAGTTGAGGTCTGGCGATAAGAATCTCTTTAAAAATCTCCTTGTCCATGCACTTTACATTTAGGACCCCCCATACGCATTTTATTTACTCCTGCTGCAAATGGGAAACTGGCCAGCTAATTCCCTATGGTTACTTAGATGAGAAAACCTTTGTCCATGTGAGCTTACAATCTAGAAGGATGGAGTGGTTATTACTATGGTCACATCAATAACAGAACATGCACTGCAGAGAATGGTGGTCTAATAACTGCAAGGTATATGGGATGCCTGTGGCCCTAGAGCTCTGGAATAAGTCATCTTCTTACATTTTTACATTCACTTTTGCTCGGGAATTTTTTTGGCCACATTCAGTCCACATTGTGCATCATCTCAGGCTGTGGACCTTCATATAATGTCCATTAGGTTGGCAGCAGACTGTGAAGATGGTGTCAATTTTTGCTGTGCAGTGTTTCCTCATGCTCTCTATAGTGTTTATATCTAGAGAAAAAATGAGTTATTAGTAAATTCTCTCAGACTAGAAATCCCACATGGAAAATGTTACGTGGAGTCGGCCGCTGCCTGTCCTGCAGGATGTGGCTGGGAAGTGAAGGACCTGACTAGAGGTCATTGTGCCCTGTGTGTATGTTTTCTGTCTGGTCCCTCAGGACATCCCTTGCAGAACCATGCTGTGTATCGTCTGCTGTTAACCTGAAAACGGTGTAAGTACATACCTGCTAACCCCTATACATCTGTCTCATTATATGCCTTGGTTTGGACCAACGTATGAAAAACATGTGATTTTCATTTAGAAAACAAACAGACCATTAACAACTTTGTGTCATACATATGTATGTTATTTTTTTAAATCCACATGGCGTCCATTTTTATACATCAGCAGTTAATAAATTCTACAAGATCAAAGAGTTTTCTATGTTAATAATTGCAATGTACCTGTAAATATCAGATGATCTGTATGGGATCTAATGTTTTGTTTATGGGCACTCATAGACTTGAATAGCCGAGTTTCATCCAAAATAAGGAAGACACTATGGCAAGTTGTGTATTTTTTTCACACATTTACACTCTGCCCATGTGAAAAAGTGGTCATCTGAACAGCCCTATTGAGTAATATTGGTCCATCGGAAAGCACACATGCGTATAATGCTTTTGTCTGAACAAGCCCTATACCAAATGGCACCAATGCTGGGAGAACCACATTTGGAGACCCCTAATTCGGCACAGGTAATAGGCACAGGTGATAGGCTGGTCCAATCATCCCAAGGAATGGCAATACTGTATATGTTAGTAAAATTACAGTTGTCCTGAAAAGTTTGCATACTCCTGCAGAATGTTTGCTTTCTTGGCCTTTTTTATGAGAATATGAATGATAACACTAAAACTTTCTCCACTCATGGTTAGTGGTTGGTTGGGTGAATCTATTTATTGTCAAACTATTGTGTTTTCTCTTTTCAAATTATAATGACTACCCAAAACATCCAAATGACCCCGATCAAAAGTTTACATACCCCATTTCTTAATACCGTTTATTGCCCCCTGTAACATCAATGGCAGCTTGAAGTCTTTTGTGGTAGTTGTGGATGAGGTTCTTTATTTTCTCAGATGGTAAAGCTGCCCACTCTTCTTGGCAAAAAGCCTCCAGTTCCTGTAAATTCCTGCGCTGTCTAGCATGAATTGCACGCTTGAGATGTCCCCAGAGTGGCTCAATGATATTGAGGTCAGGAGACCGAGTTGGCCACTCCAGAACCTTCACTTTGTTCTTCTGTAGTCAATGCAAGGTCGACTTGTTTTGGATCGTTGTCATGTTGAAACGTCTAAGTACGTCCCATGCGCAGATGATTGCAAATTTGCCTCCAGTATTCCTCTTTCCTTTAACTTTGACCAAGTGTTCTGTGCCTTTGTAGCTCACACATCCCCAAAACATTAGCGACCCACCTCTGTGCTTTACAGTAGGAATGGTGTTTCCTTTTATCGTAGGCCTTGTTGATCTCTCTCCAAATGTAACATTTATGGTTGTGGCCAAAAAGTTCAATTTTGGTCTGATCACTCCAAATTACCTTGTTTCAGAATTTTTTTAGTCTGGTCTCTGTGCTGTTTTGCGTATTGTAGGTGAGATACTTTGTGGCATTTGCGCAGTAATGGCTTTCTTCTGGCGACTCGACCATGCAGCCCATTTTTTTTCAAGTGCTTCCTTATTGTGTATCTTGAAACAGCCACACTGCTAGTTTTCAGAGAGTCCAGTATTTCAGCCGATGTTGACTGTGGCTTTTTCTTTGCATCCCAAACAATTTTCCTGGCATTTGTGGGCAAAATTTTTGTTTGTCTACCTGACCGTGGTTATGTTTTTACAGATCCCCTGATTTTCCATTTGTTAATCACATTTTGAACACTGCTGACTGGCATTATCAATTCCTTAGATATGTTTTTGTATCTCTTTCCTGTTTTATACAGTTCAACTACCTTTTCCCGTAGATCCGTTGACAATTATTTTGCTTTCCCCATGACTCACAAATCAGAAACGTCAGTGTACGTTCCTCCCGTGCCAATGCCTTTTAATCAATAAAGAATTTTCACGACAGAACGGTGAGTGCCATCACTTTTTTTCTGTTTTGTACATAATCAGATTACATGTTTGCTTTTCTGGATTGAGCACCCGTTCGGACGGTAGTTTGGCAGTCTGTCCTGGTGTGTGATTTTGGACTGAATAGCAGTCATGGAACTGCTTAGGGGTTAAGGAGCAGTGCCGAATCTCCTTTCTCTTCTATTTATTTTGTTATACACTAGTATATATGGTAAGTACACCACATTAGATGTGATGCATCTGAAAGTACCTGGGATCTTGTAGTGATGATGTGAGCCTGGCTGGTGCATTCAGAATAGATTGGAGCGGGTTAGAGTAAGTAGAGAATGAGGCTATCTGCACAGAAAGAGATTTCTATTGAAAACCACCTTATGAAACGCTCTTTATTTGGGGAGTAGTTTGAGGAGTTTTTCGTTTTCTCAAGCGAGTTTGAAAATATTTTCAAGCATTTTTGGCAGAGATTTTTTTTCTTAAAGCTTTTTTTTTGCAGCCTTTTGATTGGACAGTACCTAGTCTGGAGACCCTTCAAAGAAGTGAAGTTACCTTGCTGTAGATAATCTCTGAAAGGCGGTGGCCATATCTTTATATCTGCCAAACCTGGCTACAGGTTCGCTTTAATTGATGTGTAGAAATATTTTTTTGACTCTTGTATACCCACATTGCTTTTCAAGCAGAAGGCGCTTCAGGAAAATGCTGGTGGCGTGTTTTCTGATCTCTCCTTGAACGTATTTTGTGGTCAATTTTCCACCAGTGTTTTCTTTTTCAGTTGCATATATAACGTAATGATGGCTTTGACGCGGAAGCCGCCGAAAGAATGGTCCAGTCACTTCTTTTAGCCATTTCAGGGTTTTTTGAGTCCTGAAGAGGTTAAAAGAAGTGACAAAAGATGGAATATGTCTTGACATTGCTCTGCATATGTTAATTCAATTTTTTTAAGCATTTTAGCGCTTTTTCAGGTGTGTTCAAGGCAGAATCCACCATGTACACATATACCCTAAGCATTTTGGCCAATTCCATAAGAAGGAAATGACAGGAGTATATAAGTGATTGAAGATAAGCCATCAAGCATTACTCTTAAGGGCCCGTTACACGTAGCGATATCGCTAGCAATATCGCTGTAACGTCACTGGTTTTGTGACGTAGCAGTGATATTGCTAGCGATATCGCTACATGTGACACTTGCCTCCGACCGGCTCCCCCGCGATGATCGCTGATCGCGCGAGAACGTCCTGGACCATTTCTCGTCAGCCGATTCCTGCTGGGCTTCCTGTGGCGCCGACGAGCGACGCGTGGACGCGGGTGGGAGGACGTCAGGATCGCCTCGTCTGACAGGTAAGTAGCGACCCCCGACCACTGCCATGTCGCTGGTGAGATCTGCCTGTGTGGCAGCTCACTAGCGACCACTTAGCGATGCACCAACGATCCATATCGTCGTCGGGATCGCTGGTGCATCGCTATGTGTAACGGTACCCTTAGATTATGGGCGTTGTACACTGTGGTTACAGTCAGGGTTCGATACAGATCAGGAATAGTGATAAGAGAGTATACTTGTTGCTTGGGTGTCCTCCGAGTATTTTGGCGTGCTCGGAGATTTCGTTTTTGTGTCTCATCTGCATGATTTGCGGCTGCTAGACAGCTTGAAAACATGTGTTGATTGCCTGTTAGTTAGGGAATTCCCACATGTATTCAGCCTGTCTACAAGTCGCAAATCATGCAGCTGAGACGACGAAAACTAAATCTCCGAGCACGCCAAAATACTCGGAGGACACCCGAGCATGCTCGGGAAAACCGAGCAACGAGTATACTCGCTCATCACTAATCAGGAATAAATGCAAAGTTTCAATGTAGTAAAATTTGATCTCTCTGCATTTATGCATTTATTTAGTGCACGTCTTTGATTTCCAGGTAATATGTAGATATGCTTGTGACCTCCTCCCACTCTCTACACCTGCTCTCCTTCTTCTGCAGAGTTGGATTTATTTGTCCCCTCTACCATCCGAGCACACATGCGCTCCACTAACAATAAGGTCCTGTACACTAGGAAACCAAGATGTTATAGTAACCATTTGCCCTGAGTATCCAACCTCAGGCTTCCTGTGGCAGGAGGTGGCACTGGGAGCAGCAGGGTGAGACTCAGTGCATGTTGTGTTAGTTCAGGTGATGGGAGCCGGGCTGGCCTTTGAGAGAGAGATGGTGGAGCGGAACACGCGTGTTATTTCAGATGTGAGAGAAAAGGAGGGATATTTAGATTCTTCCGTGGTCTGGATCCTGCCTGGAAGAACAGGCTCATTGTGAACGAAGCCAGGAGCGAAAGCTCTGTGACTCGGAGCTGTAATCAGCTGCACTTTGGGTAACAGGACCGTATAATTAACCCCTTTGATGGGCGGAGGCCATTGTGGAAGTGCGGTTCCCTGAGGTTAATTCCACTGCACTCTGAGTGACTCCGTCAGCCTCGGTGAGCCTCATCTGTTCATTTTCATTTTACAGTGTCGGGTTGCTTTTTTTTTTTTTTCCAACTAATTGTTTGTGCAGTAGCACATGAATAGGACAAGGCACAAATATCCTTTCCAGCAACATTTGTCAAGAAAGAGACTAGTAGATTGTATTAGAAGGAATCCATTGTACTACATCTCTTAGCGTCCCATCCCAGGAGTCAGGAGAAGCAGAGAGGGTGCAGTCTTCAGGTAAGGGGAGGTGTCTCCATGCACCATAAATACACTGCAGATGCCAAAATGTAGGCCTGGCCTACGTGATACAGCGAAACTCACCTGGAGACGTGCGAAGGAGAGAGTACGAGAGGAGGTGATGTCTGTTAGCACGTCCTCCGCACTGGGGTCACCCTGAGGAGAAGCATTGTCTGCAGTGATCATTACACTACTTGTATAGAATTCAAATAATGACGTGATCTAATGTATGAGATTGTGCCAGACAGTACGTGTACATCATTAGATTTTATTATGATTATTTTTTAGGAATTTAGCTGTGGGAATAGGGATACAGAATTTCCCAGAAGGCCTTGCAGTCAGCCTTCCGCTCCGAGGGGCAGGAGTGTCTACATGGAAGGCGTTTTGGTAAGTTCACCATTGGACCTTGTTTCTATGTTGAAGACATGGGATTTTGGCTGCAATTCTTCCATAAAGACCACTTTTGGTCAGACTTCTACAAGCAGTAAATGGGTCCTGCTGGTTGCTGTCAGTTCTGAGCTGATGGCACAGCTGGTCATTTTGCTTGGGTGACCACTGCATCTACGAGCACTTAACATTGACCATTTTTTTTACGTTTGAGAAATACGGGCGGATAAACCCATCATGTAATACTCTCAGGGAGGCGTCTGTTTGACTCCAAGTTTATTCTACAGCAAGACAATGACACCAGTCACCAGTTTTTTCATGCATAAATCAATACCACGACTTTCCTCAGTGCCTGTGCTGCGTTCCAGAAAGTTGTATATTATGTCCTGACTCCCCTTTATATTCCCCAAAAGAATAAACCAAAAGCCTAGATCTGGGGGCAAAAAAAAAAGCCATATGAATCTTGACTTATGTTGTGTTTTAGACACTATGTCTTTGTCAATTGAGTCACAAAAAAAGTAAAAGGAGTGAATTAAAACGCCAAAATGCACAAAAAAGTGGCACAAAGTAAGCCAATCAAAAACTGGTGTAAAGTTAGTGTCTGAAGATGCGCCACGTTGCATCGTGCATCAACGTGAGTTTGGCGCATTTGCAGGCTGTGTAAGTGTAGGACCGGATTAGTAACTCACGTCACACGGATACATTATTATAATGCTCGCCCATGGGCCACCACCGTCTACATTATCAGGAAAGATGTTAAGTGATTGTGTCCTTTCGTTGACAGGTACGGGCAGCTGAGTGGCATGGTTGAACCCATTGCTGGTGTATTAGGAGCTGTAGCCATATCCCTGGCAGAACCACTGTTGCCCTATGCTTTGGCCTTCGCTGCAGGCGCTATGGTGTACGTGGTAATGGATGACATTATTCCGGAAGCACAAACTGGGTAAGAATACAGGAAGCAGCTGGAGACTTTCCAGGATAATACCTAAGGTCCGGGCTCTACACTCTTCCTGCAAAATGAGAGAGATCATTATTCATTATATTTACTGAGATGGCCAGTGCAGTAATACACAGGGCAACGTCTATTTCTGGTCATAACGAGCAACAATTACCAGTGTAACATGGGACAGAGCTTATTTACAGGGCATGGGATGTCACAAAATCACCTATTGTTTACACCCGGTTTTTCTGTGAAATGTAATTTTTTATATTACATTTTTTTTTTGTTATTATTCATTTCATTTCTTTATTGGAAGAAAAATCTTGCAAATTCTCACATTGCCTACTTGGATAATATAAAAGTAATATGAGTCCTACTTCTTTGTTGAACACATTAACAGCGGTGTGGTGGACCCTGCGTTATTTATTCGGTATAGAGGTGTTATTAGTTTTTGTACAGGAGGAGGAGGTGAGCTGTGATATCACCCATTGTGAATGGTGGACCCTGCATTATCGACTGTATTTAGATGAGTTATCGGTCATTGTACAGGAAGAGGAGGAGGTGAGCTGTGACAGTACATGTTGTGAATGGTGGATCCTTTGTTATCTACTGTATATACAGGTGTTATCAGTCATTGTACAGGAGGAGGAGGTGAGCTGTGACAGTACATATTGTGAATGGAAAAATATTCAGGATTGAGAGTCCTCAGTAGTTGATACCTTTTAATGGCTAACTGAAAAGATGGTAACACATTGCAAGCTTTCGAGACTGGTAGTCTCGAAAGCTTGCAATGTGTTACCATCTTTTCAGTTAGCCATTAAAAGGTATCAACTACTGAGGACTCTCAATTCTGAATATTTTTCTATCCACTGGCTAACACGGTACAAAGATATACATCTTTCCTGTATTGTGAATGGTGGATCCTTTATCTACTGTATATAGAGGTGTTATCAGTCATTGTACAGGAGGAGGTGAGCTGTTGCATCATCTGTTGTGAATGGTGGATCCTGTGGTATCCACTGTATATGGAGGTGTTATCAGTCATTGTACAAGAGGGGGAGATGGTGAGCTGTGACATCATCTAGTGTGAAAGGTGGACCCTGCGTTTTCTTTTGTATATAGAGGTGTTATCAGTCACGGTACAGGAGGAGGAAAAGATAAGCTGTTGCACTATTGTGAAAGGTGAATCCTGTGTTATCTACTGTATAAAGAGGTGGTATCAGTCATTGTACAGGAGGAGGAGAAGGTGAGTTATGACATATATTATGAATGGGGGATCTTGTGTTATCGACTGTATATAGAGGTGTTATCAATCATTGTATAGGATAGGGAGGAGAGGAGGTGAGCTGTGACACTACTAATTGTGAATGGAGGATCGTGTTATCGACTGTATATAGAGGTGTTATTATCAGTCATTGTACAGGAAAAGATGAGCTGTTACACCACCTATTGTGAATGGCAGATCATGTGTTATCTACTGTATATAGATGTGGTATCAATCATTTTACAGGAGGAGGAGATGGTGCGTTATGTCATCTATTATGAACGGTGGATTCTATTATCTACTGTATATAGAGGTGTTATCAGTCATTGTATAGGAGGGGGAGGAGGTGAGCTGTGACATTGTCTATTGTGAATGGGGGATCCTGTGTCTATTGTGAATGGGGGATCCTTTGTTATCAACTGTATATACAGGTGTTATCAGTCATTGTACAGGAGGGGGAGGAGGAGGATCCTGGATTTTATACTGTAAAACTTGATTTTGATATAAAGTCATACCCTTTAAGAAGCGTTTTACAACGCACATTGCTAAAGAGTGATGTTCGGTCCCCATACCCTTTGCATACAGTATAGTTGTCAGCAGTGCATCCTATGCTCCGATACTGAGGTTGTACAGTATACATATATGATCATACACAATAACTGATGCATCTTTCCTTTCATTGCAGTGGTAATGGTAAGCTGGCCTCATGGACCTGTATCCTGGGCTTCGTAGTGATGATGTCCTTGGACGTCGGTCTGAGTTAATGACAGGAGAAGAGGAGGTGCTGGGCGCCACGTCCCTCATGTTTACACTTTTTGAACAATTATAGTTTTTATAAATGAACGGTGATGATTGGAGGATCAGAGTTGATTTCTGCAGAAATGAATGTTGGATTGCGTTGATTGATATAATATCTTGGGTGTAATATATTATTTGTTGGGGGATGCTTTGTAGAAGCTGATGAAATGTGTAAGAACATGCGGTCCGTTCATTGTACTGGAACAAGCTGTTGTACCAAGTTAATGGGACGGTACCAAGTGCAGCCATGGTAGGATGAGCCTCCAATTCATGGACCACCAAATGTGCGCTCCACCCAGGTGTACTAATCCACACCAGAGACATCATAAGTATGCAAGTCGAGTGACCAAAAAGAACTCACATCTCCAAAATGGCAGCAACTTCCAGACTATTCTTAGATCAGAACCATACCGACATTGGACCAGAACACCGACAAGCACATGGAAGTTTTATTATCTGTCCAAAGAGGAACCATGATTGCACGTTCCTCCATGTAATCCACTATTTCAAGCTTGGAAAATAGAAAGAAACCATCCCTTCTTCCATGATCACACATCCAGGCTTCTATATGTTATGTGCCGATTTTATTTATTTGCTTTGGCCTACGATGTGTCGTGTGAACAAGAGTCTGCCGTACAAGAACAGAACTGTACGACTTGTCCTCGAATGCTTCATCTCTACTACACGGGAGCCCTGGAATATGATTCTGACACCAGTGATGTGAGGGACCAAATAAAAGCTGCAGAGTTTTATGCCGTCATTGTGTTTATTCTGTACTTTGTGCACATCACCGAATCCTGTAATGACAGTGGTCAGGAAATGCTGGGAGTTGTAGTGTCACCACAGCTAGAAAGCCATAGACTCTTATACATAGACATTCGACAAAACATCATACAGATCTTTTTACTTGGGTAGATTTTCTGACCTGAAATTGAGGTGGCTTTACACCTGTGGCATATGGGACAGCGGAGGCACTTCAGGCATTATTACTTTATCGCAGCATTGTTACTTGGGGCCACACAAGCCTTCTACGATTTCTTTCATAGAAGACCAGGCTCAATGTGGCTGATAAGGTAAGAAAGGATGGAGACCCCAGGTATGGATGTATAGAACATAATTGTGGTTTTTATCCTTCCAGCCATCATTCAGTCACGGTGATCTTTCTGCACATTTCTTTGATTAAATCGAATACAATAGTAACAAAAGTAACAAAGTTAATTCCTAAAGAAAAGTGAAAGGTACAGACATATATCCTGTTATTCTTCCTACCCTTTATCTCTACAACTAAGTAGCAGAGCCCTCACATCCGCATAGTGATCTTACCCCTGTCATGAACATCCATCATCCTCGGTGTCATTGCTTGAGAGGAGGTAAATGCTCCGTGCAGAACATTACTGGGGGTCTGTGCTTCAGGACCATTATCTAGATGATTTATCTGTATCTACAGTCTAGGGGAAACAACTGGGAACTACCTCAGATCAGATGTTTCAGATGCATGTAATACTTGTACTGGCCGATCTGCGGGCCTACGGAGCCAAACGGACAGCTTTATAGGGCTCTTATTAGGGTATGTGCACATGACGTCTTTCAGGTGTGTCCGCTTTGAAACATGCCTGAAAAAAATGCTCAAAAGATTGATTTCTACGTCAAATCATTCTCTATTCGATGTTCAATCTTTTGATTATCTTTTAACAGCTTCAGACTACACAAAGTTACTAAAGAAGAAACCTGATGATTGTTTAGGCTACTTCCACTTGGAATAAAGACGTCTATGGAGAGTACAAATATACATGCAAAAGAAGCTTGACATCTTTTTTAGCATTTTAAAACCACCAGTTTCCTAAAGCTGGTTCCACTTAAAAGAGTTTCCACTTCCTGAGTTTAAAAGTCTTTGTATTCGTATACCGTTATCAGCCCCTATTATTTAGCTCAGATGTTTGCTTTTTTCTCTCAGCCATTGGTCTGCCAAATGCAGTAAAGTACTTGCAGAGTAATCTTCCTTGAAAAGAGAAGTTAGGGAAGCTGTCATCTGATGTCCTCATCACAACAAGGACAAATGGTTCGTTTTTAAACCAGGGATTTTCATCAAAGGGTTTATCCATTTTTTTTTTTAATCTGATGGCCTCCATCTTTTTATTTTTGGCTGTGCCTGGTATTACAGTTCAGCTCCATTCATTCAATATCGTTGTGCTAAATTGTAATACTGGCACCTGTTTACCAGTATGGAGCTGTACCTGGTAAATAAAGGATGCCATTTCCTGAGCAACAGGAAGGTCTTCAATGAACCCAATGTTTGCATGAAAATATATACAACTTGTTTCGTGAGAAATTGAAGTCCTAAATGCGTGCCTGTCAGTGCAGTTGACTGTTTATAATGATAATAATAAGCTGATGTGTGTGTCCATAAGGCATTACACCATTTCTGGCCAGTATATGACTTGTATCATGTATTTTTTTTCTTCTATATTTAATTTTCAGTTGTCTCAGCAGCTAGCCTAGAGCTCAGTGATGTTTCCCATACACTAGACCAATAGAAAAGAGGGATTCCTGCTTCACTGTCTCCGTATAGCACATGTTTTGAATGAGTAGCAATATAGAGGACATTGTAGAGTAGTATTGAGTAATGTTACTGTGAATCCAGCTCTGGAGTGAGATAAAACACTAACTGAAAAGGTTCAGCTAAACTTTTTTCTGTGCCTCTTTCTGCTTTCTTTTCCATAGGCTTCAATAGGCAGCTGTAACATAATCCCTCACCGATCTGGCAGTACATCTTGTATTAAGCAGTAAGGATTCTAGCAGGTATTCAGTGTGAATGGTGAGTTTGGGAAATGTGGAGGAAAGTGCCTAATAACTTTGATAGCTGATAAGATATACACTTAACTGAATCTAAGGGTCCCGTTACACTAAACGATGCACCAGCGATCCCGACAACGATACAACCTTGTCAGGATCGCTGGTGCCCCGCTACATGATCGCTGGTGAGCTGTCAAACAGGCAGAGTTCACCAGCGACCAGGACCAGCGAGGACGCTGATATCCAAGGTAAATATCGGGTAACTAAGCGAGTGCGTCACTTAGTTACCCGCTGTGTACCTTGGATACCTGTGTGCTGGCGCTGGGAGCTGGTATCCAAGGTAAAAATCGGGTAACTAAGCGCGCCCGTCACTTAGCTACCCGCTGTGTACTTTGGATACCAGCTCCCAGCGCGAGCACGCAGGTATCCAAGGTACACAGCGGGTATTTAAGCGACGCGCGCGCATAATTACCTGATATTTACCTTGGATGCCAGTGTCTGATTACAGCGCTGGGAGCTCGCTCATCGTTGCTCTCCCGCTGCCACACGCAGCGATGCTCGCTGGCCAGCGGGAGACCAACGATCAAAAAATGGCCCAGTGCATTCCTGCACGATCAGCGATACCTGGCGGGGGGGGGGCTGTCGCTGATGCATGTCACACACAGCGATGTCGCTGGTGAGATTGCTGTTGCATCACAAAATCAGCGATCTTGCTAGCGATCTCGCTGTGTGTGAGGGGGCCTTTACTCCATGTAAATCAAACTTCTGTGAAATCAAACTGTCCACTTAGGAAGCAACACTGATTGACAATCAATTTCACATGCTGTAGTGCAAATGGAATAGACAACAGATGGAGATTATTGAGAATTATCAAGACACCCTCAATAAAGGAGTGGTTCTGCAGGTGGGGACCACAGACCACATCTCATTACCAATGCTTTCTGGCTGATGTTTTGGTCACTTTTGAATGTTGGTTGTGCTTTCACACTCGTGGTAGCATGAGACGGGACTCTACAACCAACACAAGTGGCTCAGGTAGTGCAGCTCATTCAGTAATGGCACATCCATGCGAGCTGTGGCAAGAAGGTTTGCTGTGTCTGTCAGCGTAATGTCCAGAGGCTGAAGGCACTACCAGGAGACAGGCCAGTACACCAGGAGATGTGGAGGGGGCCGTAGGAGGGCAAAACCCAGTAGCAGGACCGCTACCTCCGCCTTTGTTCAAGGAGGAACACTGCTAGAGCCCTGCAAAATGACCTCCAGCAGGCCACAAATGTGCATGTGTCTGCACAGACGGTTAAAAAAACCGACTCCATGAGGATGGTCTGAGTGTCCGACGTCCACAGATGGGGGTTGTGCTCACAGCCCAACACCGTGCAGGATGCTTTGCATTTGCCACAGAACACCAGGATTGACAAATTCGCCACTGGTGCCCTGTGCTCTTCACATATGAATGCAGGTTCACACTGAGCACATGTGACAGAGTCTGAAGACGCCATGGAGAGCGATCTGCTGCCTGCAACATCCTTCAGCATGACAGGTTTGGCAGTGGGTCACTAATGGTTGTAGGGTGGCATTTCTTTGGAAGGCCGCACAGCCCTCCATGTGCTCGCCAGAGGTAGCCTGACTGCCATTAGGTACCTAGATGAGATCCTCAGACCCCTTGTGAGACCATATGCTGGTGCGGTTGGCCCTGGGAAATTAATTTTGATTTACATTGATAATTGTTATGTTCTATTGTTCTGAACACATTCCACTATGCAATGAATAAAAATCTGCAACTGCAATATTTCATTCAGAGATATCTAGGATGTGGTATTTTAGTGTTCCCTTTATTTTTTTTTTAGCAGTGTATTTCAAAGTTTCTTATATTCGCCAGTAATTTAAGCAAAGTTTCTCATAATGACCGTGACCTTTTCATCAAGGTAAGAGTAGACATATTTGCATTTGGCATATAAATCCAGTGTCCATTATGGATTTTTCCACACTACTGGCCCCATAGTTTTTATGTGAAGTTTCCATTTCCATTTATACAATTGATGATTTTGCAGATTCTACATGAAAAATCAATTTTATAGAGAGCTTGGTCCAATATGCAGCATCCGCAGTGGCTGATGTTTGGTGTAAAATCTGTCTGTCATATCCAGTGACTTGGGAATCATGCAGTATTATATTATCATTTTATTGTTGCTGTTACACTGCTATGGAATCGGTTTGCCTTTTAGAAGTTTGTCCTGTCTCTCTCCCTGTGGCCCACCTCTGACGTAAGTAACTGTCTTCCTCCGGTGTCATTGTTTGTAGTGATGAACGACCATACTGGGTAATTCTCGTTACTCGCCTGAGCATTGCGGTGCTCGGCGAGTGCCAAACATTTCCGGAATTATTCGGCGGGAGCTCGGGTCCCCGCACTGCATGTTTGGCGCTCTTTAGAGCGCCAGTCAACATGCAGGGATTGTCTGCCACACATTGTAATGCCGCAGCCATATTGTTTGTGGCATTACAGTGATTGGCTGGCCGCACAGCGTCATCAGGTCTATATCAGAATAATGGAGAATAATAATCAGACCTGGCGCCACCCTGCTTGGCACAGTCAGCTCTGGACTCAGGCCATGTAGGGAGAGTTTCTGCTGAGCTGGGGAGAGATTTGTGATTTTATTAGTTAGTGTGGGTAAACCATTGTTGAATGCACATATCCAGCTAAACCAACATTCCTTCTAAGGACTAATTACGGGGTAGATAGATTAGTGGTGAGAGAGTATACTTGTTGCTCGGGTTTCCCCGAGCATGCTCAGGTGATCTCCGAGTATTTTGGCTTGCTCTGGAGATTCAGTTTCTGTCGCCACAGCTGCATGATTTATGGCTCCTGGCCAGCCTGAATACACGTGGGAATTCCCTAACAAACAGGCATTCCTCACATGTATTCAGGCTGGCTAACAGCTGTAAATCATGCAGCTGAGACAATGAAAACTAAATCTCCGAGCACGCAAAATACTCGGAGGCCACTCGAGCATGCTCGGGAAAACCTGAGCCACGAGTATACTCGCTCATCACTAATATAGATTGCAGTGCTAGGTAGGCAGGGAGTGTATGTGGGTATGTAGATATCAGTAGTAGGCAGGAATTGTATGTGGCATACTTCATTGCATACAATAAGAGGGTCCATTCCCTTCCCGTGTCCTGCTGCTACTGCCTGTTACATATATTGACCGTATATACATAGCCCCAGGTATCATTCGCCAGGAATAATTTTTTTGGCATCTTAATCCTGTTTATTTAATTCCAAAGCAATCCAGAGTCCACATTTTTTTTCTCCATTTGCTTGTTAGGACTGCAGGATACAGCCAGATCGTTTTCATAGTATAGCGTGAAAATCCAGCTATTTTAAACTGGTTTGCCCTTCCCAGCGGTCACATCTGAGTGCACATAAAATTCTGCCATTTTTGTGGTACTGTAAAATTTTTTGGGAGTGTCTTATACAATTTCTTGACACCATTTTACTGCCAAAAAAATATTTAGCTGCAGGGCAGATATTTTACACTCTGTTTTGTCTGCCACATGGATCGCATATCATTGCACTCAAAATTGTGCCATTTCAGGCCTCCATACAATTGTTTTTGTTGTGCCTGCCAATTTTCCAGACCAAAAAAAAAAAAATACCTGCCAGATATTTGAAAGTGGACTATCTCCGTCAGACGCCTCATCTCTCTGTGGGCTACAAATTGTGGCATTTGAGGCCTCAATTCAACTGTTTTTGCTGTGTGTTACTCCAATTATTAACACTATTTTGCTGTAAAAAATAAAAATTTAGGCCACATATTTTACACTGTAGTATCTCCGTCACATGCCTCATCTATCTGTGGACTACAAATTGTGGTGCTTGAGGCCTCCATTCAACTGTTTTTGCTATGTATTACTCCAATTATTAACACTATTTTGCTGTAAAAAATAAAAATACAGGCCACATATTTTACAGTGTAGTATCTCCGTTACATGCCTCATCTATCTGTAGGCTACAAATTGTGGCATTTGAGGCCTCCATTCAACTGTTTTGCTGTGGGCGATCCTAGTTCTTGACATCATTTTCCTTTTAACAAAATATAAAAACACAGGCCACATATTTTACAGTGTAGTATCTCCGTCACACGCCTCATCTATATGTGGGCTACAAATTGTGGCATTTGACACCTCCAACTGTTTTTGCTGTGTGTTACCCAATTATTAACACTATTTTGCTGTAAAAAATAAAAATACAGGCCACATATTTTACAGTGTAGTTTCTCTATCACACAGCTCATCTATCTGTAAGCTACAAATTGTGGCATTTGAGGCCTTCATTCCACTCTTTTTGCTGCGTGTTACTCCAATTATTAACACTATTTTGCTGTAAAAAAAAAAAAAAAAAAAGATATAGCTTGGTATCTCTGTCACGCGCCTCATCTATCTGTGGGCTGCAAATTGTGGCATTTGAGCCCTCCATTCAACTGTTTTTCCTGTGTCTTAGCATAGATATTGACCCCAGTTTGGAAAAAAAAAATGGTTCGCTACAGGCCAGATATTTTAAACTGTGGTTTTCCGCGTGGCAAAGGGATGGGGAAGTGGACGTGATGGTGCATGCAGAGGCCGAGATCGTGGGCAAGCTGAAATTGTGCCACAACAAACACCCATATCTTCTCGCCCGACCTTCCTGTCCAAATTACTTGGGGACCGCAGAACACCACTATTAAACCCAGAGCAGTGTCAATAGGTTGTTGGTCGGATAGCGGATAATGCTTCCAGTCACTTTGCCACCACCACCCTGTCTTCCACACGGTCAACTCTGAGTAGCCGTGAGTCTGGACTGCATATTCCTCACCCTGATCCTCCTTCCTCCCACCATGCCGAGTGTCCGGAGACAACTGATCCTACACTTGGACACTCTGAAGAGCTGTTCACTTTTCCATTTATAGATTTGGGCCTCTCGCCTGGTCCACTTGAAGCAGGGCAAGATGAGATCCCATGTAGCGATGCCCAAATATTTTACCAGCCATGGTCACATGAAGGCGATGGTGGGAACGTGTCACAAGAGGTGGACGATGAAGAGACACAATTGCCTTAAAGTCAGGAGGAGGAAGACGAGGTGGTGGATGATATAGTAACTGACCCAACCTGGCAGGAGGACATGCAGAGTGTGGACAGCAGCACACAGGGGGAGGGAGGTGTAGCACCCCAACAGGCAGGAAGAAGCAGTGTGGTGGCTGCAGACAGAAGGCAGGCAACCGTTTCTCGTAACACCAACATGACGGACGATGGCAGTACAACTATTAGGTCTTCCCGGGTTTGGTTGTTTTTTAAAGACTCTGCCAAGTCTCAAACAGGCCATTTGCACCTCCTGCCATTCCCGCATCTGCAAGGGTAGCAGAACTACCAGCCTGACCACCATCAGCATGATCAGGCACATGAAAACAAAGCACCCGACTTTGTGGGCCGAACCCCAGGGTCCGGGAACACTGTCTACAGGTGACACCACTGCTTCTTCCGCTGCTATGCGTGGAATCAAATCCCCTGTTCATGGTGCCTGCGAAGATGCCTCCTGCCCTGCACTTGTCCTTGCACACACTCAACTAGTACCATCATTAAGCACGTCCACGTACTTGTCCCAGCGCAGCGTTCAGTTGAACATACCCCAGTCCTTGGAGCGCAAGCGTAAATACACTGCCAACGCCCCACAGGCCACAGTACTAAATTCACACATTTCTCATCTGCTTGCGCTCGAAATGTTGCTTTTTAGGCTCATGGAGATGGAAGCTTTCCACAACCTGATGGCGGTGTTCGTCCCAAGGTACTCAATCCGCAGCCACCACTATTTCTCCCGGTGTGCCGTCCCAGGATTACATAAGCACGTGTCCCACAACATTACCTGTGCCCTCAACAATGCTGTTACTGGGAAAGTCCACCTAACCACGGACACGTGGACAAGTGCTTGTATGCAGGAACGGTACATCTCGCTGACGGCACACTGGGTTAACTTAGTGGAAGCCGGGACCCAGTCGGACCTTGGGATGGAACACGTCCTCCCGACGCCAAGGATTGTGGGCCCTATGTCAGTCAGGGTTGCCCCCACAGTCTACAGCTCCTGCAACATCTTCTCTTCAGCCTCCATCTCCGAAATTAACTCATCAGTCACAAGCATGAAGCACTGCACCAATGCCTCAGCCAAGCGGCAACAGGCTGTGTTGAAGCTAATATGCTTAGGTGACAAACCGCACAATGCTGAAGAGTTTTGGACAACTGAAAGAGCAGGCAGATCTGTGGCTGATACTGCTGAACCTACAGCCAGGCATGGTCATGTGTGACAATGGCTGGAACCAGGTGGCGGCTCTAACGTGAGGCGAGCTCACACACGTACCATGCCTGGCCCATGTGCTTAACCATGTTGTTCAAAGGTTTCTTAAACGTTTCCCGGAGCTGCCGGATCTGCTTGTGAAAGTACACCACCTGTGTGCCCATTTTAGAAAGTCAGCTACAGCTTCAATTGCCCTTGCCATGCTTCAGCAATGTTTGCAGCTTCCAGCACACCAACTGGTGTGTGATGTCCCCACACATTGGAATTCTACACTGCATATGTTGGAAAGGATTTGTGAGTAGAAGCGGGCAGTTGTTGACTACCAGCATCAACAAGGCCGTTGGTATTCAGTTCAGACTCCACACATAAGACCTCAGGAGTGCGCATGGATGTCAGACATATGTACCATCCTCCAAAACTTTGAGGAGTCCACCAAGATGGTGAGCGGCAATGATGCCATAATTAGCATCACCATCCCGCTTCTTTGTATTCTGAAAAGCTCTCTGCTCACAATGAAAGAGTATGCATTGCAGGCGGAGCACGATGAGATGGAGCAAGGAACCATACAGGATGATTACACACAGCCCAGCCTCATGTCATCCCAACATGGATTGGTTGACAATGAGGAAGAGGAGGGAGAACAGGAGCTACTTTCATGCGCTATAGACGGTACTACAAGCACAACTGTCATACCGTTCAGTGGGGATGGCCTGAGGACAGGGAGGAGGAGGAGAGCATGGTCTTACCTGTTAGCAGTCTGGCATGCATGGCTGACTTTATGTTGCGCTGCCTTTCCCATGACCCTCATATTCTTTAAATTTTGGGTGACAGTCATTACTGGTTGGTGACACTTCTAGTCCCACGCTACAAGGAGAACTTTCCCTTCTTCCAGAGGCAGACAGGTGTACTAAAATGGTGCAGTACCAGAAGGCCATTGTTGTGGAATTATTAAAAAAAAATCCCATCTGAAAATGCTGGTGGAGGAGATCACAGTTCGTTGGAGAACCAAGGAGTACAGGCGAGAGAGACACAACTTCAGTCCAGCAGAGGCAGGAGAACACTGGCAAAGTTCTGGGAGAGTTTTCTCAGACCCTCCCATCGCACTTGGCCCTGAGGCGCAGGGTACTCTTACAAGGAGTGCAAAGTTTTGGAAGATGCTGAGGGAGTACCTTGCTGATCGTACCAACGTCCTCCATGTGCCTTTTAATCATTGGATATCCAAGGTGGACACGTGGCATGAACTGGCTGTCTACACCTTGTAGGTCCTGGCTTGCCCTGCCATTAGCATTTTGTCAGAGTGAGTTTTTAGTGCCACTGGTGGAATTATAACTGATAAGCGCATCCGCTTGTCAATTGAAAATGGTGACAGGCTGACTCTTATAAAAATGAAACAGGGCTGGAATGGGCCAGACTTCTCTTCAGCACCGAATGATAACAGCAAAACATAACCTCAAATCCAGTGTCATTTTTTGGGAGGTGTATTCCCATGCACCTCTTCACACCCACACATGGGTATACGCTTCCTGATTTTGCCTATTTGCTGTTCTCCTTTTCCTCATCCTCATCAGCCACCAGCACTAGATCACCATGGTGACTGTGGTCCTTGATGCAACAGCCACGTAATTGTGTTAAAGGGTGTTTATGATGCCTGTAAAAAAAATGTTTACACACTATGTTGACATGTACCCCTCAGGGGGAAATGTTTGGCAGCCCATACATTTAGAGTATGGGCATTACAAGTAGAGGAGACCCTCTCCTTTTTAAACTGTGTGAGGTAGCGCTGTTATTCAGTTAGGTGATCCTCGCTAGGCAGCGAACAAAACACATCCGGCACCAGGTTTTCCACAAAACCAAAACAGTCCGTGCGGTTTATTCTGCATCATAAACCCACAGCAGTAATATACAATAGCATTACAACATAGCGTCCATTATAGAGCTTCACTCTGGTTATCCTTATGATCACACAGGTAATGCAACTGTCCATTACACAGGCTCTTCAGCCTCAGCGTTATCTCACCCACGTCAGGGCCACTCATGGTTCCTTCACCATCATGCGGCAGACGTCCATTCCCTCCAGGGAATTACCAGGCCCATGCAGCCATTAACACAGCGTTCACTTGCTGTCAGAAGGCAGCCCCCATCTCTCTCTCAGACAGGGCCTTCCTCACTGGACCAACCAGGTCCCAGCAATCACCCCATGTGACACCCTGGCCACATTATATGGTTCATAGCCACGCCCACCCGGTCACATTACTCTGACTTCATCACAGGTCCTTCCAGCATTCAAATACTCTTTACAACATTGTTCTTTAAACACACCCCCTGGGTGGGTTTGCAGGTAACCAGGCCCGCCCATCTCTCTAGTTATCTGGAGACTTCTCCCTGACACATTGAAGCAACACCTCAGCAATGTCATTGCTGATCCACACACATACTTAAGTCTCCATCTCAAGGCCACCCACCTTGAGATACATACCAGTCCTTCCATATACTGCCACTCATCCTCTCTCTTGGGACATCCACACAGTGTAGGGAAGGTGACCTGACGGATGGACGGATTAGTCAGAGTGAAGAAGGAAAGATTTGCACAGTGTAGGTAGGTGTCAGTTATTACAGTGGGGAAACAGCTAGCAAAGTGTAGTGGACGTGCAGTACCTTGGGTTGACCATTAGATGGCAGGGCGGAGTGTGAGCAAAGGACTTGACAACAGCTTAGGGCTTTAGAAACCGTTGGTCATGGGGGGCGGGGTTACAGTGACAGGGGACCGGGAGAGCTATAATACTGAGGGAGGGTTCCAGAAAGTTCCAGTCCCCAGGGGGAGCTTCAGTGACAGGAGGACTGCGACAGTCTGTGCTCTGTGAGGAGAATCTAAACCAGGGGGACTGAGGAGAGAGAACGTCAGGGGGGTGGTCCTGACAGGAAGAACCGCAGAAGGGACGAGGCACTGGGTGTGAGACACCGTGTTTGACACGACGACTGATCAGTGGAAGCGCTGTTGGTTTACGGGCCTAAGGCGGCCACAGTGACGGACCTGTCAAGAGCGTCGATGAGTGAGTAGGGGACGGTGTACGCATACACATCCCTAGTGTAAAGTACAGTGTGAGAAGCGGCCCTGGAAACGGAGGGCCGACAAGGGAAGCAAAGTAAACTGTATTGCTTTGGAGTGCGGTATACTTTGGAGGCTGTCAAGTGGACGGCCAGAGAATAAAGCTTGGACCTGTTGCACCTGAACTTGCTTGCATCTTGTCTCTGTTTCGTCTCTCTCCCCCAGCTCGGCCTACCGACCTTACATTTGGCGTAGTCGGCAGGATCACCGCCGCTAATACATCATCTTCTGCGGCAGACCTGCCTTAAAGGATGGAGAAGGACTTGGACTGTGCTGCTTGGATTATAAATACCTGTGGATTACAACTGGCTTACCTGTGGATTACAAATTGGGAGCGCTGTGGTGACTCAGTGGTGCCGACAGAAGATCCGGGGCGGTACCAGGTGCTGCGCAAGATGGCGGAATTACTACAGCGCAGGGGAGAGGTCCGGGTGTTTGCAGTCGTGTTGAATAGACTGGGACCCCCTCCAACGTACTCCCGTGGACAGCAGTATGTGCCCGGAGGCCGACGCTCCCATGTACTGGACCCTGGCAGATGGGTGGAAAGGCCTGCCAACGCCCCACCCAGCAGGAGGAGTGGCACAGAAGAAAAGCTTGGCTGCAGCTGTCTGGCGCCATTCGATTGCTGCCCAACGGACGGTATGAGACGCTGCGGGTGTCGGGGCATCGGCCGCCTAGAGTGGCAATGGAGGCGGGAGATGGAGCTGTGCCAGAAGTCGCCCTCAGAGCCATGGGTGAGCAGCGGGATACTGAGCTGGGGAGCGGAGCCTGAGCGGAGTCATCGAGAGTGGCCGCCACCAATACCAGCAGAGGACTTCTCAGCGGAGCCCCCGAGTCCGGAGGGAAGGCCCGCCGGACAGTGGAGCAAGGAACGGAGGCTGCGAGGGCCACGGCGTGATGATGGGACGGAGGCTGCAGCGCCGGGGAAGGTGAGAGTACCCCCGGCCCTATCAGTGCTTCCGCAGGCGGCCCCCACCATTCTGCTGCAGCACGCGGCCCCCTGCGCACCGGAGGGCCTAGTTACCACGGGCCCTGTGGTGTATGCGGAACTGAGCGATGCCCCCGCTCAAGTCCCTGAGCTACCCTGCCCGGAGCTACCAGTGCGGCGTTCATCCGAAGACGATGCTGCTGTGCTCCCCTTGCCAAGAGCAGCTGCCTTGTTGGAACCGGCCGTTACTCCGGCTCCGTTGGAAGTTTTGGATGCGGCCTACCCTGCGGCCGCGGTTATGCCAGAGTTAGAACCGGCTGCGGCCTGTTTGACAGGCCCTGTAACTCCAGCCCTCAAGGACCCGGCTGTCCTCATCCGCCACCCGGCCCCAGCGGTTGCTGGGCCGCAGATATCATCGGCCGCCTCTGCCCCACGCGCTTTTACAGCGAAGTCCCGCCCACCGGACTCTGGGACTGGCACGGCACCCTCTGTTTGGGTCGCAGAGGTGATCAAACAAAAGAAAGTTCGGGAGCAGGAGGTATGGAGCCTGCTCCACTCAAAGGGGGAGGCTGGCATGGCGGTGGAAAGATCCCGGGGACGGCTGGTATACACCAACATCGATAGAGGATACGGTTTCATCTGGGATGAGACTGGACAAAAGGTCTATCTTAATGTGGCATCCATTCGTTACGGCCGGGCTCTACATGAGGGGGACTGGGTGTCGTACTATAAGGAGTACTGCCCCCGTGGTTGCTGAGCCAGAGGGCCGTGAACCCCCATAGTAAGAACTCCTAGGACACTCCCTATACTCTGGGCGCTCCACGGCTGTGGGGCCCCTCGCTGCCAGCCGTCTGGGAGTGGTTTGAACTCTTGAAATTTCGTTGCACCGTTGTGCCAAAGCATAAGGACAGTTGATGTATATGTTAATGAAAAATTTTATATAAGAAGTTAAAGTTGTTGGTTGTATTAAGCCTGGCAGAGCGGGGTGTCAAGAAGCGAGGGAGTGCATATTATGTCCAAGGAAGGGGGGGGAGAAGAAAAAAACATGTGCCGTTTATTTGTTAAATGCTGGTTTAAAGAAAATGAGCAAAAGAAAATGAAAAAAAAAAAATAAAAATGGGTACTTGTGCTATTATAAAGTTGTTTAATGTATAATATGCCAAAGTAAAATGCAACAGGTCCGGGTAAGGGAAGGTCTGCGGGACCAAAGGAAAGTGTGAGATCCGGTAGGGATCTAAGAGTTGAGGAGGTCTGGGAGACCGGGACGCCGACCATGACATGTAATTGAAAGAAGGGTAAATGAGTTGGAAGACGTGAGAAAGACAGCCGTCCTAGGTCAGGTCCCCAACACCACGGACACCCCTGAAGGAGGAAGGCGGGCGCTGGTAATGATCTGGAAGGTAAGAGACCTCGATCATGGCGCACCGAATAGTGGAAGGTGACAGTAGGGGAGAGTAGGGGAAGGTACACGCCATAGAGAGAATATGGGTGTACCTAGCCCAATTTGAAAGACGTTGTCAGGTAGCGTGTGCGCTGGTGAGTAGCAGTAGGCTGCTCAGAGCATAGTGCTCCCAGTATGGTTCGGCCCCCGCAGATAGTGGGTGTGGCTCAACAGCTGGTCCGACAACAGAGTGTAGGTGTAGCTTCAGAACGACGAAGGCAGGGATGACGATTGTCGAGGATGACAATGGACAAAGGAAGGGGGAGTGTAGGTAAGGTGACCTGACGGACGGATGGATTAGTCAGCGTGAAGAAGGAAAGGTTTGCACAGTGTAGGTAGGTGTCAGTTATTACAGTGGGGAAACAGCTAGGAAAGTGTAGTGGACGTGCAGTACCTTGGGTTGACCATTAGATGGCAGGGAGGAGTGTGAGCAAAGGACTTGACAACAGCTTTGGGCTTTAGAAACTGTTGGTCATGGGGGGCGGGGTTACAGTGACAGGGGACCGGGAGAGCTATAAATACTGAGGGAGGGTTCCAGAAAGTTTCAGTCCCCAGGGGGAGCTCCAGTGACAGGAGGACTGCGACAGTCTGTGCGCTGTGAGGAGAATCTAAACCAGGGGGACTGAGGAGAGAGAACGTCAGGGGGGGTGGTCCTGACAGGAAGAACCACAGAAGGGACGAGGCACTGGGTGTGAGACACCGTATTTGACACGACGACTGATAAGTGGAAGCGCTGTTGGTTTACGGGCCTAAGGCGGCCACAGTGACGGACCTGTCAGGAGCATCGATGAGTGAGGAGGGGACGGTGTACGCATACACATCCCTAGTGTAAAGTACGGTGTGAGAAGCGGCCCTGGAAACGGAGGGCCGACAAGGGAAGCAAAGTAAAGTGTATTGCTTTGGAGTGTGGTATACTGTGGAGGCTGTCAAGTGGACGGCCAGAGAATAAAGCTTGGACCTGTTGCACCCTGAACTTGCCTCCATCTTGTCTTTGTTTCGTCTCTGCGCGGTAAGAAGAGGGACCACCCCCCCAGCTCGGCCCACCGACCCTACAGCGCCCCCTAGCGGACACAGTGGTCATTACACCACAACTGCTAGAGATGGGGTGCACCTTACGAAGACTGGAAAACAGGTATTTGGAAGTCGCCTTGCTACACTTATAAGGAGAGCTTTAAACTAGAACAATGCGGGAAGGGAAGCAAAAGGCCAGAAAAAGCCATACACCTGACAAATGCTATTGAGAACTCGGCTATTAGAAGTGGGAGAAAAGAACAAAGACAACAAATTCTAAATAATAAAAATATTTGAGGAAGAGAAACCAATCACAAACTAAAATGTTTCTATACTAATGCACAAAGCATGTGCAACAAACAAGGAGAATTGGAACTACTAACGCAGGAAAAGAAATATGATGTAATTTGAATCACTGAAACTTGGTGGGACGATACACATGATTGGAATACAAGGCTAGAAGGATACAATTTATTTGCAAGAAACAGACTTGATAAACGAGGAGGAGGTGTCGCATTGTATGTTAGAAACGCGTATATCTGCACAGAGATTGAAGCTTCAGAGACCGGGAGTTCTGTGGAAACTGTTTGGGTAAGAATACAAGGACAGAACAATGGAAAGGACACCATTGTAGGCATTTACTACAGGCCGCCTGTGCAAGCTGAAGATATGGATGAACTCTTTATGCATCAAATGGCCCGAGTTTTCCAAAAAACATGACATAGTTGTCATGGGAGATTTCAACTATCCAGACATTTGTTGGGAATCTCAGGCAAAACTAACAGGACAAGGAAATTCTTATCCTCTCTTGCTGACAACTTTATCTTCTAAAAGGTAGGGGAGAAAACAAGGGGAACTGCTACCTTGGATCTAATCCTTATAAACAGGGAGGAAATGATTGAGGAGGTAAAAGTGGCTGGGACCCTAGGAGGTAGCGACCATGCTATTTTAGAATTTTGGATAACTAGAGGAGGAAGACCTGTGAAGACTCAGACGTCAAGGTTAGATTTCAGAAAGGCATATTTTAAGGGATTCAGAAAGAGAATTGGAGGGATCCAATGGCTGGATATCCTTAAGGACAAAAATGTCCAGGAAGGATGGGAAATCTTGAAAAATGAAATTCTCAAAGCACAATCATTAACAATTCCAAAAAGAGGAAAGAATAGGAAGCATTTAAGGAAACCAGGATGGATGAACACAGAACTTAAGCACATGCTAAAAAGGAAGAAAGAAATGTTTATAAAATGGGAAGAGGGAGGCATATCTTAAGAAGAATATAATGCTGTCTGCAGAACCTGCAGGGCACGAATCAGATTACTAAAGCTGACAATAAATTGAGGCTTGCAAGAGACGTCAAAAGCAATAATAAAGGATTTTGGGGATATGTCAAAAGTAAAAGAAAAGTCAAAGATGCTATAGGATTTTTACACGATGAAAATGATGAAATGGTAAGACAGGATGTTGAGAAGGCTGAACTTTTAAATTCCTATTTTGCATCTATTTTCTCTCAGAAAGGAAATGTAACATCAACTATTCTTCACTGTCCTATTAAGGGAATACAGTTGTGGCCAAAAGTATTGACATCCCTGCAATTCTGTCAGATAATACTCAGTATCTTCCTGAAAATGATTGCAAATACAAATTCTTTGGTATTATTATCTTCATTTAATTTGTCTTAAATGAAAAAACACAAAAAGAATTGTCCTAAAGCCAAACTGGATATAATTCCACACCAAACATTAAAAAAGAGGGTGGACAAAAGTATTGGCACTGTTCCAAAAATCATGTGATGCTTATTTAATTTCTGTAATTAACAGCACCTGTAACTTACCTGTGGCACCTAACAGGTGTTGGCAATAACTAAATCACACTTGCAGCCAGCTGACATGGATTAAAGTTGACTCAACCTCTGTCCTGTGTCCTTGTGTGTACCACATTGAGCATGGAGAAAAGAAAGAAGACCAAAGAACTGTCTGAGGACTTGAAAAACCAAATTGTGAGGAAGTATGAGCAATCTCAAGGCTACAAGTCCATCTCCAAAGAACTGAATGTTCCTGTGTCTACCGTGCGCAGTGTCATCAAGAAGTTTAAAGCCCATGGCACTGTGGCTAACCTCCCTAGATGTGGACGGAAAAGAAAAATTGACAAGAGATTTCAACGCAAGATTGTGCGGCTGTTGGATAAAGAACCTCGACTAACATCCAAACAAGTTCAAGCTGCCCTGCAGTCCAAGGGTACAACAGTGTCAACCCATACTATCCGTCGGCATCTGAATGAAAAAGGACTGTATGGTAGGAGACCCAGGAAGACCCCACTTCTTACCCCGAGACATAAAAAAAGCCAGGCTGGAGTTTGCCAAAACTTACCTGAAAAAGCCTAAAACGTTTTGGAAGAATGTTCTCTGGTCAGATGAGACAAAAGTAGAGCTTTTTGGGCAAAGGCATCAACATAGAGTTTACAGGAGAAAAAAGAGGCATTCAAAGAATAGAACACGGTCCCTACAGCCAAACATGGCGGAGGTTCCCTGATGTTTTGGGGTTGCTTTGCTGCCTCTGGCACTGGACTGCTTGACCGTGTGCATGGCATTATGAAGTCTGAAGACTACCAACAAATTTTGCAACATAATGTAGGACCCAGTGTGAGAAAGCTGGGTCTCCCTCAGAGGTCATGGGTCTTCCAGCAGGACAATGACCCAAAACACACTTCAAAAAGCACTAGAAAATGGTTTGAGAGAAAGCACTGGAGACTTCTAAGGTGGCCAGCAATGAGTCCAGACCTGAATCCCATAGAACACCTGTGGAGAGATCTAAAAATGGCAGTTTGGAGAAGGCACCCTTCAAATATCAGGGACCTGGAGCAGTTTGCCAAAGAAGAATGGTCTAAAATTCCAGCAGAGCATTGTCAGAAACTCATTGATGGTTACCGGAAGCGGTTGGTCCCAGTTATTTTGGCTAAAGGTTGTGCAACCAAGTATTAGGCTGAGGGTGCCAATACTTTTGTCTGGCCCATTTTTGGAGCTTTGTGTGAAATGATCAATGTTTTGCTTTTTGCTTCATTCTCTTTTGTGTTTTTTCATTTAAGACAAATTAAATGAAGATAATAATACCAAAGAATTTGTGTTTCAATCATTTTCAGGAAGAAACTGAGTATTATCTGACAGAATTGCAGGGGTGTCAATATTTTTGGCCACCACTGTAGAAGAATCCAGGATAACTATAAACAGAAATATAGTGAGGAAACACTTAGCTAACCTAAATGAATTCAAGTCTCCAGGTCCAGTGAATTACACCCCAGAGTATTAAAGGAGATAGCAGAAGAAATTTTTGAACCGCTCTCCATAATCTTTGAAAATTCGTGGAGAACAGGAGAAGTCCCAGAAGACTGGAGAAGAGCAAATGTTGTTCCTATCTTCAAAAAGAGGAAGAAGGTGGACCCAGGCAACTACAGGCCGGTGAGTCTGACTTCTATACCAGGAAAGATCTTTGAACAAATTATTAAACAACATGTATGTCAGTACCTGGATAAGAATGAAGTGATTAAACAGAGTCAGCATGGGTTTGTAACTAATAAGTCATGGCAGACTAACTTAATTTCCTTCTATGACAGAATCATAGAATCGTAGAGTTGGAAGGGACCTCCTGGGCCATCTGGTCCAACCCCCTGCTCAAAGCAGGATTCGCTAAATCATCCCAGTCAGATGTCTGTCCAGCCTCTGTTTGAAGACTTCCATTGAAGGAGAACTCACCACTTCTCGTGGCAGCCTGTTCCACTCATTGATCACTCTAACTGTCAAAAAGTTTTTTCTAATATCTAATCTGTGTCTCCTCCCATTCAGTTTCATCCCATTGCTTCTAGTCTTTCCTTGTGCAAATGAGAATAAAGTTGATCCTTCTACAATGTGACAGCCCTTTAGATATTTGTAGACAGCTATTAAGTCTCCTCTCAGTCTTCTCTTTTGCAAACTAAACATTCCCAAATCCTGCAACCTTTCCTCATAAGACAGCGTTTGCAGACCGGTCACCATTCTGGTCGCTCTTTTCTGAACTTGCTCCAGTTTGTTGATGTCTTTTTTAAAATGTGGTGCCCAAAACTGGACACAATATTCCAGATGAGGTCTGACCAAAGATAAGTAGAGGGAAATAATGACTTCACGTGATCTAGACTGTATGCTTCTGTTAATACATCCTAGAATTGCATTTGCCTTTTTTGCTGCTGCATCACACTGTTGACTCATATTCAGTCTGTGATCTATTAGTATACCCAAGTCTTTTTCACATGTGCTGTCACTTAGCCCTATTCCTCCCATTCTATATATGCTTTTTCCATTTTTATTGCCCAGATGTAGTACTTTGCATTTCTCCCTGTTAAAAACCATTCTGTTAGTTGCTGCCCACTTCTCCAGTTTATTTAAATCTTTTTGAATCCTCTCTCTCTCTTCTCTAGTATTAGCTATCCCTCCTAGCTTTGTGTCATCAGCAAATTTAATCAGTTTACCCTCAATTCCTTCATCTAAATCGTTGATAAAGATGTTGAACAATACAGGGCCCAGGACAGAGCCCTGTGGTACCCCACTTGAGACATTCTTCCAACTGGATGTGCAGCCATTTACGACCACTCTTTGGGTCCGATCACTAAGCCAGTTATGAATCCACCTAACAGTTGCCTTGTCCATTCCATACTTAATCATTTTTTCAATAAGGATTGTATGAGAGACTTTGTCAAATGCTTTGCTGAAGTCAAGATATACTATATCTACAGCATTTCCTTGATCCACCCAATCAGTGATACCGTCATAGAAGGAAATTAAGTTAGTCTGACATGACTTACTAGTTACAAACCCATGCTGACTCTGTTTAATCACTTCATTCTTATCCAGGTATTGACATACATGTTGTTTAATAATTTGTTCAAAGATCTTTCCTGGTATAGAAGTCAGACTCACCGGCCTATAGTTACCTGGGTCCACCTTCTTCCCCTTTTTGAAGATAGGAACAACATTTGCTCTTCTCCAGTCTTCTGGCACTTCTCCTGTTCTCCAAGAATTTTCAAAGATTATAGAGAGGGGTTCAAAAATTTCTTCTGCTATCTCCTTCAGTACTCTGGGGTGTAATTCATCTGGACCTGGAGACTTGAATTCATTTAGGCTAGCTAAGTGTTTCCTCACTATCTTTCTGTTTATAGATATCCTGGATTCTTCTATTCCCTTAATAGGACAGTGAATAACAGTTGATGTTACATTTCCTTTCTGAGAGAAAACAGATGCAAAATAGGAATTTAAAAGTTCAGCCTTCTCAACATCCTGTCTTACCATTTCATCATTTTCATCCTGTAAAAATCCTATGGCATCTTTGACTTTTCTTTTACTTTTGACATATCCCCAAAATCCTTTATTATTGCTTTTGACATCTCTTGCAAGCCTCAATTCATTTTCAGCTTTAGCTAATCTGATTTGTGCCCTGCAGGTTCTGCAGACAGCATTATATTCTTCTTTAGATATGCCTCCCTCTTTCCATTTTATAAACATTTTTTTCTTCCTTTTTAGCATGTGCTTAAGTTCTGTGTTCATCCATCCTGGTTTCCTTAACTGCTTCCTATTCTTCCCTCTTTTCGGAATTGTTAACAACTGTGCTTTGAGAAT
The DNA here is from genome assembly GCF_039654945.1 of Dendrobates tinctorius. NCBI lineage: Eukaryota > Metazoa > Chordata > Amphibia > Anura > Dendrobatidae > Dendrobates > Dendrobates tinctorius. The sequence continues at coordinate 26,611,404 of NW_027361682.1, read as the reverse complement.
TTCATTTTTCAAGATTTCCCATCCTTCCTGGACATTTTTGTCTTTAAGGATATCCAGCCATTGGATCCCTCCAATTCTCTTTCTGAATCCCTTAAAATCTGCCTTTCTGAAATCTAACCTTGAAGTCTGAGTCTTCACAGGTCTTCCGCCTCTAGTTATCCAAAATTCTAAAATAGCATGGTCGCTACCTCCTAGGGTCCCAGCCACTTTTACCTCCTCAACCATTTCCTCCCTGTTTATAAGGATTAGATCCAAAGTAGCAGTTCCCCTTGTTTTCTCCCTTACCGTTTGGAAGATAAAGTTGTCAGCAAGAGAGGATAAGAATTTCCTTGACCTGTTAGTTTTGCCTGAGAGAGGTTCCCAACAAATGTCTGGATAGTTGAAATCTCCCATGACAACTATGTCATATTTTTTGGAGAACTTGGCCATTTGATGCATAAAGAGTTCATCCATAGCTTCAGCTTGCACAGGCGGCCTGTAGTAAATGCCTACAATGGTGTCCTTTCCATTGTTCTGTCCTTGTATTCTTACCCAAACAGTTTCCACAGAACTCCCAGTCTCTGAAGCTTCAATCTCTGTGCAGATATACGCGTTTCGAACATACAATGCGACACCCCCTCCTCGTTTATCAAGTCTGTTTCTTGCAAATAAGTTGTATCCTTCTAGTCTTGTATTCCAATCATGTGTATTGTCCCACCAAGTTTCAGTGATTCCAATGACATCATATTTCTTTTCCTGTGTTAGTAGTTCCAATTCTCCTTGTTTGTTGCCCATGCTTTGTGCATTAGTATAGAAACATTTTAGTTTGTGATTGGTTTCTCTTTCTCCAATATTTTTATTAATTAGATTCTTTCGTCTTTGTTCTTCCTTTCCACTTCTAATAGCACTGGGTGGATCAGGGAAATGCTGTAGATATAGTATATCTTGACTTCAGCAAAGCATGTATCTCACACAATCCTTATTGAAAAAATGACTAAGTATGGAATTGACAAGGCAACTGTTAGGTGGATTCATAACTGGCTTAGTGATCGGACCCAAAGAGTGGTCGTAAATGGCTGCACATCCAGTTGGAAGAATGTCTCAAGTGGGGTACCACAGGGCTCTGTCCTGGGCACAGTATTGTTCAACATCTTTAACGATTTAGATGAAGGAATTGAGGGTAAACTGATTAAATTTGCTGATGACACAAAGCTAGGAGGGATAGCTAATACTAGAGAAGAGAGAGAGAAGATTCAAAAATATATAAATAAACTGGAGCAGTGGGCAGCAACTAACAGAATGGTTTTTAACAGGGAAAAATGCAAAGTACTACATCTGGGCAATAAAAATGAAAAAAGCATATACAGAATGGGAGGAATAGGGCTAAGCAACAGCACATGTGAAAAAGACTTGGGTATACTAATAGATCACAGACTGAATATGAGTCAACAGTGTGATGCAGCAGCAAAGAAGGCAAATGCAATTCTAGGATGTATTAACAGAAGCATACAGTCTAGATCACGTAAAGTCATTATTGCCCTCTACTCCTCTTTGGTCAGACCTCATCTGGAATACTGTGTCCAGTTTTGGGCGCCACATTTTAAAAAAGACATCAACAAACGGGAGCAAGTTCAGAAAAGAGCTACCAGAATGGTGACCGGTCTGCAAACCCTGTCTTACGAGGAAAGGTTGCAGGATTTGGGAATGTTTAGCCTGCAAAAGAGAAGACTGAGAGGAGACTTAATAACTGTCTACAAATATCTCACGGGCTGTCACATTGCAGAAGGATCATAGTAACATAGTTAGTAAGGCCTAAAAAAGACATTAGTCCATTCAGTTCAGCCTATAAAATTCTGCCAGAATAAATCCCCAGATCTACATCCTTCTAAAGAACCTAACAATAGCTGATAAGATACAATATCGTTACGCTCCAGGAAGACATCCAGGCCTCTCTTGAACCCTTTGACTGAGTTCGCCATCATCACCTCCTCAGGCAGGGAATTCCAGATTCTTACTGCCCTAACAGTAAAGAATCCTCTTCTATGTTGGTGGAAAAACGTTTTCTCCTCCAGACGCAGAGAATGCCCCCTTGTGACCGTCACCTTCCTTGGTATAAACAGATCCTCGGAGAGATATTTGTATTGTCCCCTTATATACTTATACATGGTTATTAGATCGCCCCTCAGTCGTCTTTTTTCTAGACTAAATAATTTTGCTAATCTCTCTGGGTATTGTAGTTTCCCCCATCCCCTTTATTAATTTTGTTGCCCTCCTTTGTACCCGCTCTGGTTCCATTATATCCTTCCTGAGCACCGGTGCCCAAAACTGTGCACAGTACTCCATGTGCGGTCTAACCAGAGATTTGTACAGAGGCAGTATAATGCTCTCATCATGTGTATCCAGACCTCTTTTAATGCACCCCATGATCCTGTTTGCCTTAGCAGCCGCTGCCTGGCACTGGCTGCTCCAGGTAAGTTTATCATGAACTAGGATCCCCAAGTCCTTCTCCATGTCAGATTTACCCAGTGGTTTACCGTTCAATGTGTAATGGTGATATTGATTCCTTCTTCCCATGTGTATAACCTTACATTTATCATTGTTAAACTGCATCTGCCACATTTCGAATCATAGAATCATAGAATCGTAGAGTTGGAAGGGACCTCCTGGGCCATCTGGTCCAACCCCCTGCTCAAAGCAGGATTCGCTAAATCATCCCAGTCAGATGCCTGTCCAGCCTCTGTTTGAAGACTTCCATTGAAAGAGAACTCACCACTTCTCGTGGCAGCCTGTTCCACTCATTGATCACTCTAACTGTCAAAAAGTTTTTTCTAATATCTAATCTGTGTCTCCTCCCATTCAGGTTCATCCCATTGCTTCTAGTCTTTCCTTGTGCAAAAGAGAATAAAGTTGATCCTTCTACAATGTGACAGCCCTTTAGATACTTGTAGACAGCTATTAAGTCTCCTCTCAGTCTTCTCTTTTGCAAACTAAACAATCCCAAATCCTGCAACCTTTCCTCATAAGACAGGGTTTGCAGACCGGTCACCATTCTGGTCGCTCTTTTCTGAACTTGCTCCAGTTTGTTGATGTCTTTTTTAAAATGTGGTGCCCAAAACTGGACACAATATTCCAGATGAGGTCTGACCAAAGAGGAGTAGAGGGAAATAATGACTTCACGTGATCTAGACTGTATGCTTCTGTTAATACATCCTAGAATTGCATTTGCCTTTTTTGCTGCTGCATCACATTGTTGACTCATATTCAGTCTGTGATCTATTAGTATACCCAAGTCTTTTTCACATGTGCTGTCACTAAGCCCTATTCCTCCCATTCTGTATATGCTTTTTTCATTTTTATTGCCCAGATGTAGTACTTTGCATTTCTCCCTGTTAAAAACCATTCTGTTAGTTGCTGCCCACTTCTCCAGTTTATTTAAATCTTTTTGAATCCTGTCTCTCTCTTCTCTAGTATTAGCTATCCCTCCTAGCTTTGTGTCATCAGCAAATGTAATCAGTTTACCCTCAATTCCTTCATCTAAATCGTTGATAAAGATGTTGAACAATAAAGGGCCCAGGACAGAGCCCTGTGGTACCCCACTTGAGACATTCTTCCAACTGGATGTGCAGCCATTTACGACCACTCTTTGGGTCCGATCACTAAGCCAGTTATGAATCCACCTAACAGTTGCCTTGTCCATTCCATACTTAGTCATTTTTATTTTTTCAATAAGGATTGTATGAGAGACTTTGTCAAATGCTTTGCTGAAGTCAAGATATACTATATCTACAGCATTTCCTTGATCCACCCAATCAGTGATACCGTCATAGAAGGAAATTAAGTTAGTCTGACATGACTTATTAGTTACAAACCCATGCTGACTCTGTTTAATCACTTCATTCTTTTCCAGGTATTGACATACATGTTGTTTAATAATTTGTTCAAAGATCTTTCCTGGTATAGAAGTCAGACTCACCAGCCTATAGTTGCCTGGGTCCACCTTCTTCCCCTTTTTGAAGATAGGAACAACATTTGCTCTTCTCCAGTCTTCTGGCACTTCTCCTGTTCTCCAAGAATTTTCAAAGATTATGGAGAGGGGTTCAAAAATTTCTTCTGATATCTCCTTCAGTACTCTGGGGTGTAATTCATCTGGACCTGGAGACTTGAATTCATTTAGGTTAGCTAAGTGTTTCCTCACTATCTTTCTGTTTATAGATATCCTGGATTCTTCTATTCCTTTAATTGGACAGTGAAGAACAGTTGATGTTACATTTCCTTTCTGAGAGAAAACAGATGCAAAATAGGAATTTAAAAGTTCAGCCTTCTCAACATCCTGTCTTACCATTTCATCATTTTCATCCTGTAAAAATCCTATAGCATCTTTGACTTTTCGGCCCAAGTTCCCAACTTATCCAGATCCATCTGTAGCAGAATACTATTGTGATGTCTGTCCGCGAATCTGGGCTGCAATAGGGACAGCACCCCGAGAAACCCCGAGACCCTTAACCCCTATACATGGATCTGGAATTGTAGCAAGTCCCAGGGGGTGGCTGTCTAGAGGAGCAGTGGACCAGAGCAGGACGGTCGCCAAGGGAAAAAGGCAGGGAACCAAAAATGTAGACAGAAATCGGGAGAGCAGCGGAGGTACCGAATCGGCAGGCAGTGGCAGAGTAAACAGTCCAGGCCAAGGTCACAAAAATGGGAGAGTGGCAAAGGTACAAAAATGGCAGGCAGTAGCAGAGTCGAATATCCAGGCCAAGGTCACAAACCAGGAGAGTAGCAGAGGTACAAAATCGTCAGGCAGTAGAGGGGTCAGAAATCCAGGCTGCGGTCAGAGTCAAACAATAGCAAATCACACCGTAGCACACAGGGGAACCAAGAATATATCCAGCGGCTTGCAAGACTAGTCCCAAGGTATTTGAGGGATCAGGTCATCCCTCACAGGTTCTTGGACTGATGATGTCATCAGGACCGCCCCCAGGACCAGGCCAGATGGTGATGCACCAACCCCTTCATGACTGACAGGAGCGGAGCCTGCGTCGACCATATGCCTGCGCCCACCAGATGTCTGCGCAGGAGCCCCTTCTCTGTCGCCGCCATCACGAGGGCGAACTATGGCGCCTCCCAGTGGCCGAGGCAGGAACAGCAGGCCCCGAGTCAGATGGCGACGTGACAGTCCGGGGCCTCCTGGTGGCTGAGGTCGGGACAGCAGGCCCCGAGTCTGACGGCGATGTGACGGTCCGGCGCCTCCTAGTGGCCGAGGCCGGGACAGCAGGCCCCGAGTCTGACGGCAACGTGACAGTCCCCCCCCCTTAAGAGAGGCCTCCGGACCCTCAAAACCCGGTTTGTCAGGGTTAAGGAGATGAAATCTCCTAATTAATGCTTTGGCATGGATGTCCCCCGTGGGGACCCAGGACCTCTGCTCCGGGCCGTAGCCCTTCCAGTGTACAAGATACTGTACGGACCCTCTCACAAGGCGGGAGTCAAGGACACCCTGGACTTCATACTCCAAGGTACCCCTGATCGAAACAGGAGGAGGAGGGGACTGGACAGGATGAATTGGGGAGCGATACAGCTTGAGGAGAGATTTATGGAACACGTTGGGCAATTTGAATGACTGAGGGAGTTTTAATTGGAAGACTACCGGGTTAATCACCTTTATAATTTCGTATGGACCAATAAATCTGGGACCCAGTTTGGCAGACGGCACTTTAAGCTTGATGTTTTTGGTGGAGAACTAGACCTTGTCTCCAACTCCCAGGTGCAGCCCCTTAGATCTCCGTCTGTTCGCAGCCGAAGCCTGTCAAATCTGGGCCCCTTTCAAGTTTGAGCTTACCTCAGACCAAATCGTTTTTAAGCGATGTATATTTTTCTCTACCCCAGGGAGCTTCACATCCTGGCCGAGAATGAACCAAAGCGCGGATGCAGTTCATGGTTGCAGAAAAAGGGGGTAGTCTTAATGGAGTCCTGGTACCGATTTATTTAGGGCAAACTCAGCTAATGGCAGATGTTCCACCTAATCGGACTGATGTTCTGACACACAACAGCGAAGGTATTGCTCCAGAGCCTGGTTGGTACGCTCAGTTTGACCATTGGTTTCGGGGTGGTAGGCCGAGGAGAAGGACAGCTCAATACCAATGTGTTTGCAGAACGCCCTCCAGAACTTTGAAATGAACTGAGTACCCCTGTCTGACACAATATTGACCGGAGCACCGTGCAGACGTAAAACATGCACAATGAGCAGTTTACTCAAAGTTTCGGAGTTGAGTAACCCCGACAGGGGGACAAAATGACACTGTTTGCTGAACCTGTCCACCACCACCCAGATATACGTTTTCCCATCTGAGGACGGCAGGTCCGTAATGAAGTCCATGGAGATGTGGGTCCATGGACTCTAAGGGGTGGGCAAGGACTGGAGCCAGCCGGCAGGGCGATTATGGGGGTACTTGGTGCGGGCACAGACTTCACACGCTAAAACATAGTCTTTATAGTCCTTAACCACAGTCGGCCACCAAAAATTCCTAGTTACCAGTCTGGTGGTATTGAGACCAGGATGGCCAGCCAGAACAGAGTCATGCGATTCTTTAAGAATCTGTAGGCGAAACGTAGCCGGAACAAACAATTTTTGGGGGGGCATAGTGTCAGGAGCTTGTTCTGGGGACCTACGGATCTCTTCCAGAAGGTCCAAAGACACTGCCGACACAACGATCCCATTGGCCAATATCGGGACTGGTTCACAGTCCTTGGCTTGTGAGGGGCCAAAACTGCGAGAGAGGGCATCGGCCTTCACATTTTTAGTACCAGGGCGGAAGTTGATTTTGAAATCAAACCTAGAGAAGAGCAAGGCCCACCTTGCTTTGTCTAAGATTTAGTCTTTTAGCTGACTCAAGGTAGGTCAGGTTCTTGTGATCAGTAATTACAGTTACCTTATGTTTGGCGCCCTCGAGGAAGAGGCGCCATTCCTCGAAGGCCCATTTAATTGCCAATAGTTCCCGATTACCTATATCATAGTTTTTCTCAGTGGAAGAGAATTTGCGGGAAAAAAAAGCACATGGACGAAGCTGAGTGAGGGATGCAGTGCCTTGTGATAGTACTGCTCCCACTCCGACTTCAGAGGCATCTACTTCTACAATAAATCAAGGGCTTCTCACAGATTGTGAAACCTCTCACCGATCTCACATGCAAAGGGGCTGATATAAAAAATTGGTCCCCTCGGCGAAACAGTCCTTTCTGGTTTTAAAAAATTGTTTTATGTCTGCTCCAATACTTGTGCAACCAGATCCGTCCTTGCCATTTGTTGTGGAGGTTGACGCCTCTGAGGTAGGGGTAGGGGCTGTGTTGTCTCAAGGGCCAGCTATCCTGACTAACCTTAGACCTTGTGCTTATTTTTCCAAAAAGTTTTCTCCGGCGGAGAGAAACTACGATGTTGGGAATAGAGAGCTTCTGGCAATTAAGCTGGCATTTGAAGAATGGAGACATTTTTTGGAAGGGGCAGAACATCCGATTACGGTCATCACTGATCACAAAAATCTGGAATATATCAAAACTGCTAAGATTGACCCCCAGACAGGCCCATTGGTCACTTTTTTTTTCCCGATTTCAATTCTCGATTACATTCCATCCAGGATCTAAAAATGTGAAAGCAGACGCATTATCACGCAGTTTTGAACCATTGTCTGCCCCTGATCCTCCGTCATCCATTCTTCAACCTGGGGTAGTTTTAGCTGCACTGTCATCGGAACTGGAGCGGGAGATTATGGAGGCTCAATCTTTAGCTCCAAGGTCCAAACCCGCTAAAAAATTGTTTGTCCTGCAACACTTGCGTTCTGATCTCCTGCGAGAGTTTCATGACTCTAAACTGGGCGCTCATCCAGGTATTGCTGCCACAGGTGAGGCGATTAAAAGAATCTTCTGGTGGCCATGTATGTCAGGGGAGATTAAGAAACATGTCGCTGCATGCGGGGTTTGCGCACGTTCAAAGAGCTCTCATTGCCGGCAGGTCGGGGAATTGGTTCCTTTACCAATTCCAAGAAGGTCTTGGACTCATTTGTCCATGGACTTCATCACTAACCTCCCTCCTTCTCGGGGTAATACGGTAATTTGGGTAATTGTGGATAGGTTCTCTAAGATGGCACATTTTGTACCCATGATTAAATTACCGTCTGCAGAAGTTCTATCTCGACACTTCCTTTCTCAAATTGTTCGCCTCCATGGGGTACCTACTAACATTGTCTCGTCTCGGACAGGGGGACACAATTTGTGGCTAAGTTTTGGCAGGCTTTCTGTAGGAAGTTGGAGATATCTGTGTCTTTCTCCTCAGCTTACCACCCAGAGAGCAATGGACAGACGGAACGCACCAGTCATTGGAACAGATCCTCCGGTGTTTAACTTCCACGTTACAGGACAACTGGTGCGAGGCCTTACCCTTGGCGGAGTTCGCCTTTAACAGTCGAGTAAACCAATCCACGGGTAGGTCACCATTTTTTATTAATTATGGATTGAACCCTCACTTTGGTGAGTTCTCACGGCTGAATTCAAGCTGTCCAGGGGCGGAAGACTCCGTCAGCAGGATAAGTGATTTATGGGCTAAGGTTCGGACGAACATTTCCAGAGCACAAGAGAAATGTAAACGTTTTGCTGACAATAAGAGGGATCTGGGTCTGACACTACAGTGTGGGGATAAGGTATGGCTTTCTACGCGAAACATAACCTTAAAATTACCTTCCGCCAAGCTGGGACCTAAATTCATTGGCCCTTATGTAATAACCGAGGTAATCAACCCAGTGGCATATCGTTTACTTCTCCCTGCATCCTTGAAACTTCATAATGTGTTCCATAGGTCTCTACTCAAACCAGTAGGCTCGGTGGTAGAGGAACCTGGTTCCATACCAACTCCAGTGTTGGTAGATGGTCGTATGGAGTTCGAAGTGCAAAACATTGTACAGTCTCTGTGGGTACACGGTTCCTTGCAATATCTTGTACATTGGAAGGGGTACGGTCCGGAGGTCCGATCGTGGGAACCAGCCAGGTTAGTGCACGCTGATCGCCTGGTTAGAGCTTAGTCTATACTAGCGCATGGCCGAACGGCCATGCGAACCTATAGCAGCGTCCTTCTGGGACCTTCCTGATGGTCCAATCCGAGCTGGAGAAGGACCTGAGCATGTAACCTCCGATCTCCAATGAGAGTTCGTCCCACTGGCATGCTCAGTAGACCGAAAGGAGGACTTAGCCCTGGAGTAGCTCGCTGCTGACCAGCATGCGTTGCTATAGCTGGACCAGAGGTGGCAGCAGCAACCAAACCCACAGTGCTAGTCTGAGCAGAGCGCCAGGATTGACGAGTCTGCTGAGCAGCCTCCTCTGCGGCTGGAGAGGAATGGGAAACCGCCGAAGGCAAGGTTCGGGATTCCTGCTGTGCAGCGACAGGAACCCGACGCCTAACATACTGTAAAATGCATTAAGAAAAACCCTGCAAAAATGCCTAGTGTGAACTTACTAATTATCCCCAAAAGAAGCGAACCAGCAAACCATATGTATAAAAAATATTATTTTATTGAATATCAAAAATATTCCAATTTTTTATAAAAATTGCAGACTACATAGTACCTTACTCATAACATACCCCAACGGGGAAAAATGCACAGACCATAAACACGGACAAATAATCCTTCTATAAATAATCATAATATTCCTGTACAGTTAATGGAATAAGACAAAAAAACAATATTATAACAATCCTAAAAAGGAAGCAATCTAACCTTGCCGTTATAAGGCGCCACTAAGGCATATAGTGTACAATCATAAGTCTCACTCTATATATAAAAATTCAGGGTAAAAGAAACCCTATATAATTGTAGAGATGCGACATAGTGCCGGTGCCATATAAAGCCGTCATATCGACATAGTCGGGGAGAAATAATCTAACCCCGCTGTCATAAAGCGCCAATACAACATAGGCTAAAATAAACTTGTAACACATTAAATGACAAGGTAGAAAAGCTATCAAGCTGATAATTACCTTAGACCAATCAGCTTGATAGCTTTTCTACCTTGTCATTTAATGTGTTACAAGTTTATTTTAGCCTATGTTGTATTGGCGCTTTATGACAGCGGGGTTAGATTATTTCTCCCCGACTATGTCGATATGACGGCTTTATATGGCACCGGCACTATGTCGCATCTCTACAATTATATAGGGTTTCTTTTACCCTGAATTTTTATATAAAGAGTGAGACTTATGATTGTACACTATATGCCTTAGTGGCGCCTTATAATGGCAAGGTTAGATTGCTTCCTTTTTAGGATTGTTATAATATTGGTTTTTTGTCTTATTCCATTAACTGTACAGGAATATTATGATTATTTATAGAAGGATTATTTGTCCGTGTTTATGGTCTGTGCATTTTTCCCCGTTGGGGTATGTTATGAGTAAGGTACTATGTAGTCTGCAATTTTTATAAAAAATTGGAATATTTTTGATATTCAATAAAATAATATTTTTTATACATATGGTTTGCTGGTTCGCTTCTTTTGGGGATAATTAGTGAATTCTTTTTACCCCTATGTGTATCATTGTGTTTGAAGTGCCAAAATTAGTCTTAAGGACATTCTAGTGTCTTGATCTAGTGTGAACTTAGCTGTAAAGGTTGCTTTTAAATAGGAAGATACAAGACCTGACGTAAGCATTGTAGATTAGAGGGGTTTCCTCCGGGTTCTCTGGTTTCTTCCCACACTCCAAAGACATACTGATAGGGACTCTTGATTGTGAGCCCCAATGGGGACAATTCCAATAATGTCTGTAAAACGCTGTGGAAGTAATGGCGCTATATAATTAAACTAATAGATAAATTATAGGACTACCATTACCAAAATTGTGCTGTTCATAGCCCAAATTCTCCAGTGCTAACCACTGAGCTATATCTGTTGCTACAAGTTTATCTGAAAACGTCGCTTGTGCTGCACCTCTTCTACAGGATAATTTGCCTGAATGTCCAAATCACAATGTGAATAAAACCTTAGCCCAATAATCGGATATGGGTTTATGGGCAAATATGCAACCGAGTGGAGTAGGAAAGCACAGACTGAGTTAATATTCCCTCGGCTTCCACACAAGTGCTGAGTCAGTTCAGAAGAATGCTTTCTTTTTTGCCTTTCCCTTTCTCTTAGAGAACACATGTACAGGGAGGTGTGCAGAGGGGGAGGATGTTACAGTAATGTGGAAATCTGACTTCCCTCCCTCACTTTCCCCGGGGATCGCGTGCAGATGCCTATATTTACCTGATGCCAAAAGAGAGCAAGGCAGACAGAAGGGACAAGGTGCAGCTGGGTGTAATTGCGGTTTGTGAGCAAGGGCGGAACCCAAAAGCCAAGCAGGAGCTCTGCACGCACAGGAACAATGCTGCTATTCTTGTAAGATCCAGGAAAGAATGGGCCTGGGAAAACTGTTGGCTCACGTCCGTACACCTGAATCGCTTCAAGCCGGAACTAGCCCTGCTGTGCAAAGCGAAGCAGATCATCCGAAGACAGGACTCTGGTCTTCTTTACTTACCATGTACATTGTGCGATAGACGCTAACCTTGCGGCTTCTAATAATTATAACCCATTTATTCTGCTAAAAGGATACATTTGAGATAGTTGAGTTGGTTAATAAACTTTGGGGGGTTTTCTGCTTGTGTTGAGATGATCGAAATGAGAAACAAAGGAAATTTTTACAGGGCATTTTTTTTTCTTGTTTTCTGCTCCAAAATCCGTCTGAAAAAAGCAAGAGCTACATAGCAAAGCTGAAATTGCAGCAGCAGATTGCAACATTGGATATAATGATTTCCTCTGGTCTCGCGTTGCGTGCTGCAGCTGTGACGCAGAATCACAAATGTTGAATTTTTTTGACGTTGGTTGTAAGTTACACATGACAAACTTGCCGAAGACTTTAGGGAAAGTCCACTCGACATGAGACTTGGGTGCGACGTCTCTGCAACTTGGCTGTTTTATTTGCAGCAAAATCAGAGCTCCCAAATAGTCGTGCTCCAGGAAGGCTTACAAAATGGGCCTCCTTGTTACAGTAGGGGAACTGTTACTGTTCATACTGTCAGGATTTACCCCTGGGCAGGTTCCTAAGCTACTAACATGTCATTTATTAAAGTGGTTTCTGTGCAAATTCTGTTAGAAAACTATGGTGAATACTTTCACACGGAAATAATACTAGTACGTGCAGATTCTGAAGCAAACGCAAGTCAGGGTTTTTCCGATGTGCAGTTACTACGTGTTACCATAACCAAAGAAAGGGTGTATTAATTATAATAATAATGTTTTATATAGCGCTAATATATTCTGCAGCACTTTACAGTTTGCACACATTATCGTAATCACACTGCTGCATTTTTGGCACAGAAACTCTCCAAAAACCACAAGTTTTGATTGGAGAGGTTTTGCTCCAATCTCTTAGCAAAAAAAACCCCTCAATGTAAACAATGCTATAAGGGTCTTTTCTGGGTGTAGGGCAGGAGGATTTCCCGGTCTATACCTCTGATGGATTCCACTCTAAAGACATATTATGGGAGCCTAGGGGAAATAGATACCAATATAGGTAAAAAGTATATATAAACCACGTGGTATTCATTCTTTACTGGATGCCACTCTATGTATTAGCACAATCTGCGAGACTGTGCCCAAGCAAAAAAGGGGATATGTTTATATACAACCCCTGGCAAAAATTATGTAATCACCGACCTTGGAGGATGTTCATTCAGTTGTTTAATTTTGTAGAAAAAAAAGCAGATCACAGACATGGCACAAAACTAAAGTCATTTCAAATGGCAATTTTCTGGCTATAAGAAACACTAAAAGAAATCAAGAACAAAAAATGTGGTAGTCAGTAATGGTTACTTTTTTAAACCAAGCATAGGGAAAAAATTATGGAGTCCCTCAATTCTGAGGGAAAAAATTATGGAATCACCCCGTAAATTTTCATTTCCAAAACTAACAACTGCATCAAATTAGATCTGCTCATTATTCTGCATCTAAAAAGGAGTGATCACACCTTGGAGAGCTGTTGCACCAAGTGGACTGACATGAATCATGGCTCCAACACAAGAGATGTCAATTGAAACAAAGGAGAGGATTATCAAACTCTTAAAAGAAGGTAAATCATCACGCAATGTTGCAAAAGATGTTGGTTGTTCACAGTCAGCTGTGTCTAAAATCTGGACAAAATACAAACAACATGGGAAGGTTGTTAAAGGCAAACATACTGATAGACCAAGGAAGACATCAAAGCGTCAAGACCGGAAACTTAAAGCAATATGTCTCCAAAACAGGAAATGCACAACAAAACAAATGAAGAATGAATGGGGGGAAACTGGAGTCAACGTCTGTGACCGAACTGTAAGAAACCGCCTAAAGGAAATGGGATTTACATACAGAAAAGCTAAAAAAAAAAAGCCATCATTAACACCTACACAGAAAAAAACAAGGTTGCAATGGGCTAAGGAAAAGCAATCCTGGACTATGGATGACTGGATGAAAGTGATGAATCGCAAATCTGCATTGGGCAAGGTGTTGATGCTGGAACTTTTGTTTGGTGCCGTTCCAATGAGATTTATAAAGATGACGCCTGAAGAGAACATGCAAATTTCCACAGTCATTGATGATATGGGGCTGCTTGTCAGGTAAAGGCACTGGGGAGATGGCTGTCTTTACATCTTCAATAAAAGCACAAGTTTATGTTGATATTTTGGACACTTTTCTTATCCCATCAATTGAAAGGATGTTTGAGGATGATGAAATCATTTTTCAAGATGATAATGCATCTTGCCATAGAGCAAAAACTATGAAAACATTCCATGAAAAAAGACACATAAGGTCAATGTCATGGCCTGCAAATAGTCCGGATCTCAATCCAATTGAAAATCTTTGGTGGAAGTTGAAGAAAATGGTCCATGACAAGGCTCCAACCTGCAAAGCTGATCTGGCAACAGCAATCAGCGAAAGTTGGAGCCAGATTGATGAAGAGTGCTGTTTGACACTCATTAAGTTCATGCCTCAGAGACTGCAAGCTATTATAAAAGCCAGAGGTGGTGCAACAAAATACTAGTGATGCGTTGGAGTGTTTTTTTTGTTGGTTAGTTTTTCATGATTCCATATTTTTTTCCACAGAACTGAGTGATTCCATAATTTTTCCCCTATGCTTGGTTTAAAAAAGTAACCATCACTGACTACCACATTTTTTGTTCTTGATTTCTTTTAATGTTTCTTTAAGCCAGAAAGTTGCCATTTGAAATTACTTTAGTTTTGTGCCATGTCTGTGATCTGCGTTTTTTCTACAAAATTAAACAACTGAATGAACATCCTCCAAAGCCGGTGATTACGTAATTTTTGCCAGGGGTTCTACTAGCACGAAAGATGATAAAAGGGACTCTTTTGGGCCTCTGTCTGGTGGGCAGGAGCCTATGGGAAAACTCCCAGTGTGAAAGATCACTTACTAGAGTTTACAATAAATTTACATTTTTCTTAAAGTTGGTAGTGTTCACAATTTAAGAGTGCGTTTTTGGTTCAGGTATAGCTAGATTTTACAGAAAACTAGCCAGACAACCTCATTAGTACAGAGGTGTCACTTGAAGCACCTGGACCTGATGTAAAGGCTTTTTTGGGTCTTTTGTGGCACCTCTGTAACTTCTGCACCCTACTGTAATTTTTTGACACTCACACACAAATACCAAGTCTTGGTTTGAGTAGATCTAGAGAGAACACATCAGTCACAGCCAGGTTGATGGACAGTACTGCACTCAGATATTTCTGTGCTTTATTTGTGGCATCTCCCACTTAGCCACTTAAGAAAAGTGCAGAGCTTAACCCCAGATATTGTCTTCATGTCACCTGTCACTTTCTTTAGACCTGAGAGACTTGTCCAATTACAACTGACATTCTCTAAACTTTCTATACATTCCTATTGTTCTCCACAACTGCAGAGCAAAGTGATTATGTCTCTGGGAGCCTTGTCCAGTGTTCACAGCCAGCACACTACAGCCTGGTTACTTTCACATGTGCTCTACAACTATTGGCTCTCAAGCTGTTGCAAAACTACTTTTCCCAGCATGCTCTGACTAGAGAATGTCAAAGACTGAAGCTATTAGATTGTTATTGAAATACTCAACCATTACCAGGTGTACATCATCTATTGCTGCCTGTTATCAGCCATTCAACAGGAAGTCCAGATCACGATCACTACTTTATTTCACATGGCATGGACAAAAGTGTTGGGACACGTCTAAATAATTGAATTCCTGTTTCTTATTCAGTTCTATTGCCCCCAGTGTATAACATTCGGCACCTTGCCTCCCTGGTGTGTAACGTGTGGCCCCCCCCTTCATGCTATCTGCCTAAGGCCGGGATCACACATGCGAGAAACTCTGACGAGTCTCGCATCAATACCCGGCACTGACGCCGGCACTCGGGAGTGGAACATGCGGCTGCATGTATTTCTATGCAGCTGCACGCTCCACTCCCGAGTGCCGGCGTCAGTGCCGGGTATTAAGATGCGAGACTCGTCAGAGTTTCTCGCATGTGTGATCCCGGCCTAACGTGACAGAATGGCTTGTTGGTAAAGAGCTCACTGATACCAGTGCGGTGCTGTAGTAGGAGCCTCCGGTGTAATAGGCCCATTTCTTCGCTCCTAATTCTTCCCCAATCACCTGTGAATAATATTATTGATAAGTGGGAACCGCAGCAGCTCAGCCACGAAGTGGAGACCCCGTATCGTTACAGAGAACAGAAAATTCATCAACCTTGCCTCCTCTGGCATTACCATTAGCACCAACCTTTACCTATCTCTCCCTGGAAGCTTCATGGCATGAATTTCCATGGCTGAAATTGCAAGCCTTATTCCAAGCACAATGCTGAGCGTCAGATGGAGTGGTGTAAAGTCGCCATCACTGAACTCTGGAGGAAACGTGTTCTGTGCAGTGAAGGATCACACTTCTCTATCTGGCATCTGGTGAACGAGTCCGGGTTTGGTGAATGCCAGGAGAAAGCAACCTGCCTGACTGCATTGTGCCCGCTGTAGGGTTTGGTGGAGGAGGATAATGCTATGGGCTGCTTTTTAGGGCTCAGCCTCAACCCATTGGTTTCAGTGAAGAGAAATCTTAATCCTTCAGCACAAGACATTTTGGACAATTGCAGCTTCCAGCTTTGTGGGAACAGTTTGGACAAGATGCTTTTCTGTTTCCCATGACTGTGCCCAGTGCACAAGGTTCATACAACCACTGAGGACTCTCAATTCTAAATATTCTTCAAAGTTCATACAGACATGGTTGGGGAGTTTGGTGGAAGAATGTGATCAGTCACCCAGAGTCAAGACCCCAACCCCATCTAACATCTTTGGAATGAAGTAGAATAGAGATTATGAGCCTGACCTCTCCAACATCAGGGTCTGAGATCACAAATGCTCTTTTGCAAGAAGCTGCAAAAATTCTATCAGACGTCTCCAAAATCTTGTAGGAAGAGCTGGAACTGTTATATCTATCTGCAGAGGAGCTGAGCCCATATTAATGTCTTTGGATGTAGTATGGGAGGTCAGAAAAGCTCCAGTAGTGCAATGTGTGGTATCCCGGTACTTGTGACCACATAATGTATGTCGCTGATAGGCGCACCTCTTCTGGAAGCATGTGGAAACTGCGGAATGTTCGGATGTTTTTGTTTCAGCTTGCCATGGCTACATCCTATTCCCTGTATGTGCAGGAAGTCGCATCACTACAGTATGGCCATATCGTCGTGTCTATCAAATCCATCCATTTTTACCATATTTTTATTGCTCTAGTACGTCGGTTATGGAAATTTTCTTATAACAGTTCCTATGTAAAAATCATACAAAAAAGGCAAAAGGTGTATAGCAGTGCCCTAAAAGCTTCCAAGTTTTTACCCTCAAGGATTTAATGTATTTTCTGTAATTACTGAGATTTTGGTCTTGTTGCTGCTTCCCAGTCTCATTACATTCTTGCTCACATGCAGAAGCTGAAAATTTGTCCTGATTATTGTCTAGATTAAATACAAGTGTAACAAATCCTCAGCTGTGAAGTATCTGTATGGTTTTTAGCTTCTGTAACCTGTAACGAATGGTCTTATTCAATGACAGCAGCAGCAATACCTTTAAGATGGTAAAAAAAAAAAAAGAACCAAAAGGGGGAGATTTTGCATATCTGGTGCAAAAAAGTGGCTATTTTTCTTCTCTAAACTCACAAGAAAGGTGTGATCAGCAGAATAGTGCTGCCATCCTGCTCTGCTAGGTCGGCTATCCAGGATTTCAGGTCTTCTTCTTTGGTGTGTGACCCGCATTCCCACGTGACGTTCCATGTAAACATGCTGCAGGGCCCTGAGTGACACCTTGCGTGTTAAGGAGAGATGATACGCTGTGCCCCGGGCTCTGCGCTCGGCTTTGTGTGTGTCTCAGAGACTCTGACAAGCGCTGAGTGATCCCCGGGGATGGCCCAGGTGCTTCTACAACAATGGACAGCATTGTTCTCTGCCTACAAGTCCATGCGTGCGTGGGCCCTGCCTTGTGTGTGAAACAGGTGTATAGGTTTCCTGTCACGCTAACAACCGCTACATGCAGACAAGCGCCTCGCTCACACTGCCACATCGTCTCTGGGCACACAGTCATAAACCGCATTGCTGGCATGCACCGATCCGCATGTTGTAACTGGGGGTGTATGATAATAACAGTATTAACAAGCAGCACCACCATCTACTTTTTCTCCATGATACTCATAGCCTGGCGCTCACCCAGACACCAATTAGTGGAACAGCAAACTTTATAAAGTCACCGCAACACCACAAAGCACTAATATCACAAGAGTATTTAGAAAGAGTAAGCCATGATCTCCAGAATAGGCGGCAGCGAGTATTTACTGCCTGTAGATAAAAATGGAAATTGGATGACAGTTTAAGGCCATGTGCACACAATGGAATGGAACGGTCAGAGGAAAAGCATAATAGAAACATTTGCACCGCTTCTGCATTTTTCACCCACTCCTGGTTTTGGCATACAAATACTGGGGTAAAATATTCACCAAATACTGGATGTGTGCATGTGGCCTAACTTAGGGCTTGCTCCCATTCAGTAGCATTTTGCATCAATTCACAACCTTTGGGACCCTCAACAATCCTGAAAATGAAACCCAACACAACTGCATCCTGACCACCTGACTGTGCAAGGAAACGCAGAAAGCCCCATTCACTTCTGTGGAGCTGTGTTGTAGTCCTTCATGGTGGATAGCCGGGTACTGCTATGCAGAAAGGAAAGACTGAGGGGTTCAGATCTCACCGTGATCACAAAGTAATCCGCCACCTGTGGCACTTCGTCTACTGTGAAACTACAACTCCTGTTGGCTATCATGGTTTGCTGAGTGTTGTAGATTCACAGCAAAAAGGCTTTGCCCAATGTGCAGCTTTTTTTGTTGTATAAGGTGAAGCATGGTTTCATTTTCTTACTTTGTTGCAGAATATTATAATATTTCGTAAAGGATAATTGGTCAGAGGTCTGCTACATATATGTGCAGTTGTGGTCAATATTATTGGCATCCTGATTATTTATTATAAAAGCCAATATCTTCAGAAACTAGAGGCTACAATCCTGTCTGATAGGAGTCTCTTCTGCTGCAATTATCTTGAGATATTGAATATTTGTAGGTTCCACCAGGGACACTTTTCCCTATGTTCACTGCATTTTGGGAAAATTGCTTCCTATAGGATCCTCCACCATGTGTCACTGTAAATTGAGGGCACATTTGTCTATGGACTCCTCCACCACGTGTCCCCGTAGGTAAGGGACACTTTTCTTTATAGGCTCCTCCACCATGTGTCCTCCTCCAGGTAGTGGGCACTGATCTTTATAGGCTTCATTTTGTCATGTAACGTAACATGCATTGCCAAAGTGCTCTGGTTAGGTTTCATCTGTCCGTGGAACGTTTCCCCAGAAAAAAATTGTGGTTTGCCTATGTAAATTTTGACAAAGTTCAGTCATTTTCATTCCTACCTTTAAGCAGTGAGTCCTCCTTGGCCTTCACAAATAGGGCTCTGTTTTGTTCAGTGTATGGCTTATAGTACAGGTTGAAATTATCACATTTTGAACCAACTTTCCTAATGTTTTTTCATCTATTTTCCTCATTCCACCAAATCCCGGAAGGTTTGTAATTGTTCCTTGTCTAGCAAACGTCTTGATAAAATTTCTCATTGTTGAATCCGAAATGCTAAGTGTTTTGGAGATAGTCTTGTACTCTTGTAGACTGCTTGTGCTTGGTGGTAATAGCATTTCTGGTCTTCTCAGACAGCTGTTTTGTCTTTGCCATTGTGAACAAGGAATACAACTGGCTTTTTAAACATCAAAAACATCATTCATAGGATAACGTCATGTTAGTGCTGAGAATGTGAGGACCAGCGAGTCTCATTTCTAATAAATCACAGGTTATTCTGAATTTATTTCAAGCTAAATAAAAGGTGCCAGTAATTGCTTCTTGGCATTGTACCTTATTCTCCTCCTGCCAAGTTTTTCTTTTGTTATTTATTTTTGTGTCTTGTGCTTTTCTATATCAAACATATGAGTTCAGATATGCTAAAGACTTTATTTCAGGAGATATTTTACATGGTGTACTTAGTATTCAGATGAGCCAATAATGTTGACCATAACTGTACTCTACCCATTGGACTATACCTACAAGCATTCAACTGCACGTTGACTGAATCTTTACCAGTTTTTTGGACACTATCAGGTTGGCTGTATGATTTGCTCAACATCCTGAATATTTATTTGTAATATAATCTCACTTTAGTTAATGACATATTCAAAACAAAAATTAGTGGTGTAAATGTTTGACCCTCGGTACAATTGTAGATTGGTGATTCGGCAATACGAACTTCTAGAAATTAATATAAAGCAAGTCAACATGAAGAAAATAGGATGGGATTCTTCCCTGCTCTTTCTATTATCCATGTCATCATATAAGTGAATGGGTCATGGGCTTCAATGGCTTTAAGTGTTTAAAAGGGGAAAGGGCAACTAGGTCAATGGCAAGGAAATTCACACTACAATGGTATTATTGTTATCCAGCACTGCTCAGGGTTGTGGCAGCATCCCAATACCCGTCCCTATTCAGGATTCATGGGAACATCTCTTGAAATTATCCCCTAGTCCCATTAGCTATGATCACAGAATGAAGGGATGGCAGAGGTCGTCATCTTATGGTCACTCCATCCTTCAGTACAGTAGATGTGTCCATTTCTGTGCTAGTATTGTACTACCTGCATGGTCACTTAAGCAGAAAGTTAAATCTTCCACTTGGAAGTAAGAAAGTTCATGACTTGCTGCGGGAGTACCACAGGTTGCTGACTACTGATATAGGAGGGAGTGTGCATGTTGTCCCCGTGTTTGTCTGGGTTTCCTGCAGGTTTTCCGCTTGTTAGCTCCAGTGGGGACAGTGCTAGTAATATCTGTAAAATGATGTAGAATTAATGGCGCTATATAAGTGAGTAAAATAGAAAACTAAATATTGGTACCATAAATAATATACCTGTAATAGAACTAATAAACAGTATGAGTTTAACAAAGGGCTGTTATGGATTTTGACTTTGCTTTGGACCTGTACGCTTCAAGTTATAGCTCTGGTGCCAAGTGTACAATGCAGAATCAATGTCTCTTTAAAAGGTCAAAAAACAATAATATCATCCAATGCCAGGCAGTATCACAGACTGCAAAGAAGTTAATGCCAGCCAGGTGCCCAGAGTCAAACTGGCACAGGACAGCAATGGTTCCTGGAAACCATAAAAGAGGCAGAGCAGGTATTACTGAGTTATACAGATAATGTCGGACTAAAACTACCACAGTATCGTGGGTCTGTCCCGATAACAATGACTGATGTATGTGTTCAGACAAATATGAAGATGGATGGAATTCACGGCTGGGTGATAATGACATCACTTATATAGGCACAGTGGAGAGGGTGATGTACCAACATGGATTGAACAGGAGCTATGAGGAATGCACCTTGTGGGAACACAATGGGGGCATTCAGGAGCAACCTACACAATAGGCCCCTTCTACAAACAATCCTCCTGCGCTTTGCACAAAAGACCTCTTGTCAGAATTATCACCCAGGACAATTCTCCAGTTCTAAAGGTCTTCATATACATGACTGAGTTGGGGCAACCATATAATATATAGGGAGGTGCCCAGACTCTCATCCATTGCATTGGGCAAGCTGGATGGGTCGCCACCAGTGGCTTACTCACCTCTGCTAATTGTGAAGGTATAACCAAGTAAAGAATACATATATGCATTGTCAAACTGAGGAAATTGGGCCCTCCAGAGGACTCAATTCTGAGGGCCGACCTTTCATCTATACAAAACCAATGCATTATCATTAAAGGGGATTTTCAAACCTGGGCTAATTTTGATCAGGCACTTTATGAAGTGGTATAGCCGTAAGATACCCAATGTTAGAATTGAGCCCTGCTTTCTGATTTGATCGGTTATCACATAATTGCTCAGATACTGTTGAAATCAAGATGATAACACTAGGTTCTCCCCAATCAAGAGTCTCGTAGCATCTGCAATGTCTGCATTCAAAACTCTCTTAAAAGACAAACCAGGACCCAAAGGAGGATTCTCCGGTAGGCCAGTCCAACCCTGCATATATGTGTGGGCCAGGATAACGCTAGGCACGAAAATCATGTTGTTGTTTTTTTTTCAAAGCTGCTCATTTCATGCCAGTTATCTCAAGATCCATTAAGCCTAGAGCAAAGTATATTCAAGGTCAACCAGAAATCACACAATGCAACGTCTTTGAAGACTTTGTCATAAAGCAGAACCATTTCAACCACTTTGGAATAGATGTAGATGGCCATAAGGTTTTATTGGCTATTGTTTTACAGTCATTGCGAACCTAACAACTTAGTGGCTTCCGCATTAATAAATATTTTACTTGAGGTCACTATTTTAATGTCTGTAGCTACATGTAGTGATCTATATGGCTGACCCTACACTTTTCCAAAAATCAATGGACTGTAGGATGAGGATGGGACCAGAAATCTCTTAGGCAACAATTATTCTGCTTGCACCAAATTTCTCTGATTGGAGCACATTTCTTACGTCAATTAAAAATGCATAAAATACATTAAGAGAAACACAAATCTTAACAAATTTGGCCTATCTTCACGAGTGGATCCTTCAGCAAAACTAGCGTGCAAGAGGCCAGTCTAGATAAATCGAGGCCATAAAATGTGAATGTTGCATCATCAAATATTTCACGTGTCAGAAGTTTTGATCAATCTCCACCGATCGCCGAAATACAGAGGTTAGGCTTTGGTAGTGATTGCCTCCTCTCCTCTTAAGGCCCCGTCACACTAAGCGATCTCGCTAGCGATATCGCTGATTTTGTGACACATCAGCGATCTCACCAGCGAGATCGCTGTGTGACGGGGATCAGCGACCGGCCCCCCTGCTGGTTATCGCTGATCGTGCTCGAGCGGCCTGGGCCGTTTTTCGATCGCTGGTCTCCTGGATACCCGCTGTTTACCTTGGAAACCGGCATACATGCTGGTTTCCAAGGTAAACGTTGGGTATCCAGGAGTCGCGCGGCTCCTGGATACCCGACGTTTACATTAGAAACCAGCGTCCAGCGTCGCTGGGGCTGTCTAACGATGTCCCAGCGATCCCATCATGTCGGATCGTTGGTGGGATCGCTGGGACATCGTTTAGTGTGACGGGGCCTTAAGAGTCTCCTATTCTCTACTAATCAAAATGTTTGATTGAAACTCCATTGCAAAAACGATTTTTTTTCCCCAAATACATACATTTAAGTAAAAAAAAGTCTTCAGAAGGTGGACAACCCCTTTAAGTGTGACAATGAAAGATTGAAGACCTGTGAAACTACAGTGACTCAGCAAAGCTGTCTTCCAGGTCACTTTCAATGTCACATCTTTACACCTACCAGCCGTTGTTTCACTGTTAATACAGTGATTGCTAATG
This sequence comes from Dendrobates tinctorius, assembly GCF_039654945.1. Classification (NCBI taxonomy): domain Eukaryota; kingdom Metazoa; phylum Chordata; class Amphibia; order Anura; family Dendrobatidae; genus Dendrobates; species Dendrobates tinctorius. The sequence continues at coordinate 26,588,420 of NW_027361682.1, read as the reverse complement.
AAAGATAGAGCGTGTGATTTTCTCAGACAAAAGCTATCCATGGTTTTGGGGCTGTGCACATGTCTGATTTTTTTTTCCTCAGACCAAGTGGTCTGTGGATAAAAATTGCAGTCATGCCTGATTTTGATAGAAGTGTCGGATCAAAATTGGCAATGCAAGTCTATGGATCCGGAAAAAAAATCAGACAGCACTCGGATGATATCCGAGTGTGATCCAATTTTCACAGACTGACAGAAGGAGAAGGTGGAGAAATGTTTTTTTTTTCTCTATGTTCAAGAATAACTGATGCCACTCTGATCAATGAAATCGGACCGTTTTTCTCGGTCGTGTGACCCTACACATAGTTCCTGAGACACTTACCCATCTTGATAACCTGCTGATCATTGGATCTGCCACTAATCCCCAGAACTGGGCTCTGAATTGCCTGGTAGAATACAGTGATGGCTACGCATGGGTGTCACCCCTTTATTCATTGCCCATGGACCGCCGTTCCTTTAGCTTTATTATGCGAAGTGATGGTCATATGTGACTGGATGACTGTTGGTGCACATACAGTTCCATTATTGCTGGCAGCAGATCCCCGATTACACAGAGTGACGTGCGGCCAACAAGCGACGATTATAGTGTCCTCATGGTCCATCAGTTTATTGGACGCGTCTACCTGGGCAATGGTGGGAACAAGTATTCATCCTTCCAAGCATCAGCCTTGTTAAAGAGGAGCTATACAGGGACGGACATTATATTGGTGCAATCTGTGCAGCCGCAGACGCCAAAGAGATGACGGAGCCACTACCACCTCCAAAGCCAGTGGAATTGTACGTCATGATGTCATGATGAGCTATTGGACTGCAAAAGGTCCATTGTGCAAGGGTCTTCTGTCTGTGTCCGCTCTTGGAGCTTTACAAACTTTCAGTGACTTTTAATGTCTCTGGATTCGGGCACAAAATCTGCTTGTGTATAAAGACCCCCATGCCCACACTCCGTAGTTGCAGCCTCTTATTAGGGGCTCACAGTAGTGTACTTGGGGGATAGATGGCAACTTTGGCCATGGCACAGGTTGCGTGGACGAAGATCGCTGTACACCCCTGCAAAATCACAGAATTAACGTAGGTGAATGGGGGGATACATTGCCACCACCAATGTACTATGACGATCAAGGGGCAAAAAATCTGGTTTTGACTTTTTGCAGTACCATAAGACCCCATAATCTGCCTTGTGCTGTAATGTGATAGTGGCACAGAGCAATCTTTGGCCACACAACCATCCCCTCCTGACCCAGCCTGATGGGAAATCTGGAATTCCCAGTCTCTTTAGCCTCTGCCCCATGTTATAGGGTCTATTGTGGTACAGTGACTTTACACAAATAAATCCATTATTAAAAGTGGCTACAGAGGTAAAGCCACATTGTGATGCAGCCACTTTCCCCTCTGTGGCTGTCCTGGCTCATGTGCAGGTAAGCATTTTGCGGCATACTCACTGCAGGAGCAGCTTGCAGTAATGAATGGGTTAACCCTCCCAGAGACTGTGGAGGAAGCTCACTTTCCCCAGCAGCAGACACTGCAGGAGCTGGAGCTCTGCGCCTGTGCTGTGGGTGGCAGTTGGCAGCCAGTCCCTGGAAGGAGGGGAGTGCATTGTGCTCCTACCTCCAGTACTGGCACAGTTGTGAGCAGAGGGGCTGAGGACCAGCCAGCTGCAGGACATCCCTCAGCCTGTGGGACCCTGCACAGCATCGCATCCTCCTCACCCTGCATGGATACTATGGGCTCAGCATTGGATCATGGAAATATAGGCTTGCTCTGCTGTCACTGTTGGAGATATTAGGAGTTCTGCCTCACTAGGGGAGTACTGGAATCCTGAATGTGGATATAACTGGATATATTATTCTCATGGAAATAGATTATTGGACTAATGGGACCAATGACACTGCAGGTGAGTGCAAGACCATGAGAGGTGCTGGCAGGTGGGGAGTGCCTGATCACTGGTCTGCTGGGGATTTTAGTTAGATGACCCCTCTATGGCACTATGCAAGTTGGAGTTGCCCATCTTCTGTGCATATAGATTGTATGGACTGTGCATATAGACTGTGTATACTCTATGGATTATGTATACTCTTTGTGAACTGTGTATATAGCCTGTGGATACTATGTATGGACAGTGCATATAGACTGGATGCTCTGTATGGACTGTGGATACTCTGTATGGACTGTGTATATAGACTGAGGATTCTCTGTATGGACTGTACAAATAGACTGGATACTCTGTATGGACTGTGTATATAGACTGTAGATACTCGGTATGGACTGTGTGTATAGACCGTGTATACTCTATGGAGTGTGTATACTCTTTGTGAACTGTTTATATAGACTGTATGCTCTGTATGGACTGTGTATATAGACTGGATACTCTGTATGGATTGTGTATATAGACTGTGTATATTCTGTATGGACTGTGCATTTTGACTGCATATTCTACATGGACTGTGCATATGGACTGTGTATACTCTGTATGGACTGTGCATATAGACTGGATACTCTGTATGGACTGTGCATATAGACTGTGGATACTCTGTGGACTGTGCATATGGACTGTGCATATAGACTGGATACTCCATGGACTGTGCAATGTAGACTGTGGATAATCTGTATGGACTGTGCATATAGACTGGATTCTCTGGATGGACTGTGTATATAGTCTGTGGATACTCTATGGACTGTGTATATAGACTGGATACTCTGTATTGACTGTGCATTGACTGAATACTCTATGGACTGTGCACATAGACTGTGCATACTCTGTATGGACTGTGCATATTCTGGATGGACTGTGCATATAGACTGGATACTCTGTATGGACTGTGCATATAGACTGTGGATATTCTGGATTGACTGTATATAGACTGTGGATACTCTGTATGGACTGTGTATATAGACTGTGCATATAGACTGGATACTCTGGATGGACTGTGCATATAGACTATACTCTGTGTGGACTGTGCATATAGACTGGATTGTGCATGTAGACTGGATATTCTGGATGGACTGTGCATATAGACTGTGGATACTCTAGATTGACTGTATATACACTGTGGATACTCTATATGGACTGTGGACACTCTGTATGGACTGTGCATATAGACTGTATACTCTGTATAGACTGTATACTCTGCGTGAACTGTGCATATAGACTGTGTATAGTCTGCATGGACTGTGCATATAGACCGTGTATACTCTGCGTGGACTGTGCATATAGACTGTGGATGCTCTGTATGGACTGTACATATAGACTGTGGATACTCTGTATGGACTGTGCATATAGACTGTGGATGCTCTGTATGGACTGTGCATATAGACTGTGTATACTCTGCGTGGACTGTGCATATAGACTGTGGATGCTCTGTGTGGACTGTGCATATAGACTGTGGATGCTCTGTATGGACTGTGCATATAGACTGTGGATCCTCTGTATGGACTGTGCATATAGACTGTGGATACTCTGTATGGACTGTGCATATAGACTGTGGATTCTCTGTATGGACTGTGCATATAGACTGGATTCTCTGTATGGACTGTGCATATAGACTGTGGATTCTCTGTATGGACTGTGCATATAGACTGTGGATACTCTGTACGGACTGTGCACATAGACTGTGGAGACTCTGTATGGACTGTGCATATAGACTGTGTATACTCTGTATGGACTGTGTATACTCTGCGTGAACTGTGCATATAGACTGGATGCTCTGCATGGACTGTGCATATAGACTGTGGATACTCTGTATGGACTCTGCACATAGACTGTGGATACTCTGTATGGACTATGCATATAGACTGTGGATACTCTGTATGGACTGTGCACATAGACTGTGGATACTACTCTGTATGGACTATGCACATAGACTGTGGATATTCTGCATGGACTGTGCACATAGACTGGATATTCTGCATGGACTGTGTATACTCTGTATGGACTGTCTGTGGATAATCTCTATCTATCTATCTGGACTATCTATGGACTGTGCATGTTACCGTGCATGGCCTATTTTTTTTTGTTAGGAAGATATAAGGGTTTAAAGTTCACCAGCGATTTCTCATTTTTCAAACAAAATTTGCAAAACCATTTTTTTAGGGACCACTTCACATTTGAAGTAAGTTTGGGGGGTCAATATAACAGCAAATACCCAAAAGTGACACCATTCTAAAACCTGCACCCCTCAAGGTGCGCAAAACCACATTCAAGAAGTTTATTAATCCTTCAGGTGCTTCGCGAGAACTAAAGCAATGTTGAAGGAAAAAAAAATGAACATTTTACTTTGTTCACAAAAAATTTACTTTGGAACCAAACTTTTTTATTTTCATAAAGGTATCAGGAGAAAATGGACCAAAAAATTTGTTGTGCAATTTCTCTTGAGTACACCGATACTCCGTATGTGGGGGAAAGCCACTGCCTGGGCACATGGCAGGGCTTAGAAGCGAGGGTGCACCGTTTGACTTTTTGAACGCAAAATCGGCTGTAATCAATGGCGGGTGCCATGTCACGTTTGGAGACCCCTGATGTACCTAAACAGTGGAAACCCTCCAATTCTAGCTCCAAACCTAACACAGCCCTAATTCCAACCCTAACCCCAACACCACCCTAACCACAACCCTTAACCTTGCCCCAACCATAACCCTAGCTCTAACCCTATCCCTAGCTATAACCCTAGCTCTAACCCTAATGGGAAAAAAATATTTTATTATTTTTACCTTACTAAGGGGTGATAAAGTGGGCGTTGATTTACTATTTTATTTTTTTTCTTCCCGGAAGAAGACACATAGAGTCAGGGGACACCGCAGGTACCAGGTGGGGGCTCGGGGGACCCCATTTCTCCACTCCATGATATGCTAGATCATATCAGAGGAGAAATAAATAAATAGGAAATCAGAATTTTTTTTTTGCAGTCGCAGTCAGTCAGTGAATAAAGGTGATCGCAACACTGGGGTCGGTAAAAACCAAACCCGAATCATGTTCTCCAAGTTCTCAGTTACCCCTGGTGGCCGAGACCCCGGAGATTTCCGATGCTGTGGGGCGCTGTATCCTTATTTCTCAGCGCCGTTAAAAAGCGTTGCTGAGGAATAAGTACCCTTAACTGCCACCGTTAAAACCGTATTGGCGGTCGTTAAAGGGATATATGATATATATTATTTATATATGTATGTATGTGTATATATATATATATATAGTGTGTGTATATTGGATGAGGTGTACTTCTATGTATCTATGGGTTCAGGTGTACTACTATGTATTTATGGGATCAGGTGTATTACTATATGTATAGATTAGTTATTGGCACTAGTTACACTGCACTATGTATATGCAGTGGAATGTAAAACTTTGGGCTCCCCTGGTCAAAATTACTGTTGTTGTGAACACTCAAGCAAGTTGAAGATAAAATGATCTCTAAAAGGCCTAAAGTTAAAGATGACACATTTTCTTTGTATTTCAGAAAGAAAATAACCTATGCAAATGTTTGGGCACCCTTGGAGATTCCTGTGTTCAGATAACTTTGAGTAAGGTTTCAGACTTAATTGGCCTGTTAGGGTTGTGGCTTGTTCACAATCATCTTTAGGAAAGGCCAGGTGATGCAAATTTCCTACCTTTATAAAAATCCAGCCTCCTCCAAACTTGTGCCAAAAAAGAGCAGCCATGGGTTCTACTAAGCTGCTGCCTAGCACTCTGAAAATGATGGCAGTCCAGAAATCAGGAGAAGGCGATAAGAAGATAGCAAAGCGTTTTCAAGTTGCCCTTTCCGCATTTTGAAATGCAATTAAGAAATGGCAGTTAAAGGGAACCTGTCAAGTCCCCCGAACCCTCAGTACCACCAGCAGTTGTGTCTGCATATGTAAATACCCTGCTCAACAGTCCCTTTTTTACGTTACTTTTTCTAAAGATCTGTTTTGTATGTGTATTTCTAAAGTCCATTTATGATATGTAAGAGACTAGTTGATGGGGTGTTAGTATCCTCAGACTAGTTGGCCCACTTAGATGTTGTCACTCCCTTGTGGGCATGATAACATAACTTACAAGCATCGGCGTCATCGCTAGTGCTATGCTTACCTTGCGCGCAGCTTCTTTCCCTCACTGCATTCATCCTCTGAAGCTGGGTGTACGTGTTCCAGCTTCAGAGAGACTCACTGCGCATGATCGGAAGTCTTCTGTAGGGTATGTATATATGCAGACACAACTCCTGGTGATTCTGGGTGGACCTGACAGGTTCCCTTTAAGAGGAACAGTGGAGGCCAAGATAAAGTCTGGAAGACCAAGAAAAATTTCATTGAAAGTTGCTTGTAGAATTGCTAGAGAGGCAAATCAGAACCCCCGCTTGACTACAAAAGACCATCAGAGAGATTTAGCAGACTCTGGAGTTGTGGTACATTGTTGTACTATTCAGAGACCCCTGCACAAATATGGCTTTCATGGAAGAGTCATCAGAAGTAAACCTCTCCTGCGTCCTCACTATAAAATACAACCTGATGTAATTTTTAAAATGTAATAAGTGAGAATTTATTTTTTTTTGCCTAAAATACAAAGTAAATGTGTCATCTTTAACTTTAGCCCCTTTAGAGATAATTTCATCTTCATCTTGCTTAAATGTTCACAATAACAGTAGTTTTCACCAGGGGTGCCCAAACACAATAACAGTAGTTTTCACCAGGGGTGCCCAAACTTTTACATGCCAATGTAGTATATATCCCTGTTTGCTAGACTCTCCATTAATGTCGCCATTTGTAACTTTTGGAGCAGTTTTCTGTTGGGTTGCCTGCCGTGAGCCATACCCTCTGACTTGGCAGTGCCTACCTGGCTTTCTCTGGAGATCCATGGAGGACACCTGCGTTGTATGATGGCATTCCACCACCCACTAAGTCAGGATGCCTAAACATGTGGATTTGTACTTTACTGTTAGGTGAATAGGTAAAGTAATCCTTGTCTGTCTCGCTGAATCTCACGCTAATGGTTTAAGTGGAAGTGCAGTATCTGAGGACATTGTGATGAATGGTGGCTGGATGTCTTCTTACTGGTTGTTTCCCAGTCCTAATACTGTTCTACACTTGTCCTCTGTGACTATGGATGTTTCATGGATCTGTAGCTCTGGTTAATGATATAAGTAGCAGCTTGAGATTGGTACCAGCAAAAAAAAGTCTCCTGTACAGGCCACAGTGCATGACCTTGTAATGGTTACAGGTGATCTTGGCATGGTGATGATAATGCCCTCCATAGACAGCTGCCAATACGACTTGTCATGCACCTGTTATCCAATAGATGTGAGCGAACCATGCTGCCAAGTGCGGTAGTTGAGAAAAATGGGCACAGCCAAGAAAAAAGTTAATAACTGGAGAAAGCAGCAATCGCCGAACTTCTCACAGACTCTGGAGTACTTTGCCTATTAAGTAGTCCACTGTTCATGGTCAGGCGGACATGTGATTTGCACTGTCTCTACCACATTGCCCACTACATAGTGCCCCCTCCAGGTTTAGAATCAGTGGTGGCGCTGGGTCTAGTCTCTGACGCGGTGCTGCAAGAGTTAAGACTCTACTTTTCTCTAGACAATGACTCTTTGAGCCAATGTCAAGAAGAATAAAGGCACAAAGACCAGGGACAGATGTCTGTGCACGTTGTGGACAAACGCTGCATTCAATTTCCACTGATCCCATGTATCCATGATATTTGGGTCCCTATAGGAAGCCATTCCTGGACCCCTGTGCATTCCAATATTCTATTGATAACTGAAATATGCAGCTGCTTCCCCTAGGACAACACAATGCAGTCTTTATTTTTTTTGCACAATGATACTTTAGGTTTGTGATAAGGAGCCATATTATTCCAGAAGGAAAAAAAAATTGATCCAGCTTGAGACGGAGGCGGCTGCAATTTTACAAAGCTTTATTGGACAACTTAAAAATATGTTGGTTCTTTAAAAATCTCTTATAGCAAACACCAAGCACACCAGTGAGGAGGATCAACGCGTTTCAACTAAAAAAAAGTCTTAGTCATGACTAAGACACCTTTTTTTTTAGCAAAAATTTTGTAACTTTTCAAAGCAATTTAACTCCAGAATTCTGTTGAAATTGCTTTGATGAATCAGGGCATAAAACTTCTCCTTCCCTTGAATCCACTTTTGACTTAAAAAAACAAACAAAACTGAATGTGTGAACACAGCCATACACTGGCCTATCATCTGGAATAAGTAGTACTCTTATGAATAGACATTTGCCGATTACCAGCTCTTCAACGTGGACATTTATTCCCCTCTTTGGTTTGAAATTAATGCACATTAATTAGAGCAAGTGGGCGTTCATTGTGTATATACTGTGTCGGATGCTATAGACCTTGAGACCTTGGACAGATATTTGCAGGCTTCCATCACATCCCATAGCCTAAGCCCTTCAATCGCAAAATATCAGGCAGATTGAAGCTGACAGATCTGTCAATGAAAGTGACAGGGTAGGAACAGAGGCTTAATTTTATCTGTAAGAGATTGTACAAAGGGGATAGGGGGCATTAAGAAATAATACTAACTAATGCCACCTATTAGTCACTAATGGAGTGAAGTGGAAATATGTAGCGTGTGCACGCAACTAACCATCATCCCATTACTGTAGATTAGGAAGGACGAGCTTCTCCGATTTAGCAGAGACTCTATGACAGACACCTTTTATGTTTTACACTGAAAAGGGTTTTACCAAGATTGAAAGTTATCCCCTATCTCTATTTTGTGTATAAGGATGCATTTACTGGGATCTGAGTTTCTGTTCAGTAGTCCCCAGCAGTTCCATACAGAGATACAGAGTACATTGGTGCCTATTACTGTACTCTGTTCCTTTCAGCCCCATTCACTGGATGAGCCGGTGTCCTACTGGACAGACCCCCAGCGATCAATAAGTCTATAGAGAAAGTTTTCAACCTTGGTATAACCCCTGTTAATGAAGCAATTTTTTGATTACAGTAATAAACTCGTGTAAATGTGCATGCAGTGTAGACTAATTACAGTAATATGCTCACCGATTGCAGTCTTCACCTGTTTCCGGCTCTGGTCCTCTCCTCACTCGCATAACTTATATTCCAACTTGCTGGGTCATACCTATGGCCCTATTCATCAAGATTGGCAATGCTCATGCCAGAGGCATTCTGGCATGAGATGCTCCTGATTCATGTAAAGTCGCTTGCCTATTCATGAATTTGAAGCATCTTACAAGTGGCAGGCGCCACCCTAGAAAACTGCGATTTTTGGCCTAGGGAATGCCAAATCTCATCATAAGTAGATGAGCTGTGGCGTCCCATCGCTACTGCGCCCCCGCGCCACCCCTTTTGTCAGAGCTGGGAGAGACTGACTTGGCAATGCCAAAAGTCACAATTTTGATGCAGCTCCAGAATTCTGGAGTGAAAACTTTGATGAATTGGGGCCATGGTGCGCAGTGTGATCTGGAGTATCAGGAGCAATGGCAAAATAATATTGGATTATTGTAGCATATAAATTTCTTGTGATCATCTGGTAAATGGTTTAAACAAGCTGTGATCGATGATGCAAACAAGTTATCTGTCCATGGAAAAGAACTCGGGTTAAGTTCCCACAATGAGTTTTTGGTGAGTTTTGGTAGATGTGTACCTCCAGATCTTCTTTGGTAGATGTGGCCTTCCAGATGTACATGGATAGATGTAGTCCTTCAATGCCCCAATTGCTACTACTTTTAGACAAGGTCTGGGCATTTTCTACAAGATGTGGTTAGGACATGCCTGAGAAAAACCTCATCGTAAAGATTTTGTAAGGGGATTTTGAAGTAATAAAGAAGGTTTCTTTACAAAAGTGAAGCCAGAATAAAGTATAATTATCTTTTCCTCAACTTCTAACATCTCGTGGGTTATAATTGGTGGGGTTATTGCAGTAGAGATCTTCACCAGTTGCTGAGATCCTCTGACTTTTGGGGGGAGAGGAATACCAGTCATTGAAATACGTTATGGTCAAAGGTCGCTCTTTCGTTCTCAGAATCTCCCCTTTGACGCGTTCAACTTTCTAGGCACTGATAGCTACACTTTCTGCAAAAGTAGATGGGTGACAGTGACAATCTAGGTTTTATGTATGAGTCATTTGTATTACCCAACGATAATGGGCAGCTATCTGTTCTGACATGGTCTTCAGCTCAGGACAAATTAGAGGTAGGAACAGGAAAGATGTATATCTTTGTACCGTGTTAGCCAGTGGATAGAAAAATATTCAGGATTGAGAGTCCTCAGTAGTTGATACCTTTTAATGGCTAACTGAAAAGATGGTAACACATTGCAAGCTTTCGAGACTACTCAGGTCTCTTCATCAGGCTAGACTAATACAAAATCTGAAGTCACATATTTATGCACAATACAGCCTAGAAAAAATGCAATAGATAAGACAAGTGACGTGAAGCAGAACTATCAATATGGGAGAGGGAAAAACATAAATATAAACATTGGACCAGTTCATAGATATGGTAGCCGTCAAACCAGGCTCTTCTCTTGCCATCATATTAGATTGTTGTGATAAAGAAGTTGAGTAAAACCCTATTTATCATAATCTTGATTTACCGTATGTGTTAGCTATATGGGGTGTAGAGGTAGCGGTTACACACGGTTCCTGGTGTCCGTCTGCCTCGTAATAAGAAAAGTTGAAAAACAATAAAGGTTGCACAATGATTTTCCAAGAATGATTACTCTAGAACATTCAAACTACATTACTGCCATCGAAAATGGGAGAAAAGGAAGAACATGTTATATAATGTATATATGAAATATTTATCTGCAAAATTTGCTATGAAGAATACAGTAAAAAAGAAGGTACTTGGTGCATAGATTGGTCAACATATGTGAGCCCAATTGCCACGTCAAGGCTTCCTTCGAAAAATGGGTCCCTATCCTGATATGTCATTTCTCCTGGGCAAAAAAAGCCTACAATTTATGGGGCAGAAATGGACCATCTGACTACTTAAAATCACCTGTGGTTATTGGGAGTGGGAGTGCATTTGTCCAAAAATGCTTTGATACAAGTAAAGAAAAAGACCAGCACATCCAAGCTAGTGTGAACAGGCGCCAACCAAAAAAAAAGCATATAAGCTGAAAAACAATAAAGGTTGCACCATGATTTACCAAGAATGATTACTCTAGAACATTGAAACTGCATTACTGCCATAGAAAATAGATAAAAGGGGGAAAAAAACGCTATATAATGTATATATGAAATATTAATCTGCAAAAATTGCTATGAAAAATACAGTAAAAAAAGAAGGTACTTAGCGCATTGGCCAATATATGCAAATCCAACTGGTCTCTTTCTCTATTTGTATCATTTGGCTCATAAGAAGACACCAGTATCAGAAATGGCACAAGTTCGCTTTGGGGCCCACGGGCCTTACAGTACACCTCTCTAATGATAAGCCATATTTATTTACCACTCCTTGAAAATTGCAAAATGAATGAAGGACACCCCAGGCCATGGGACTCCCCTCAATGCCTCTTTCTATGGCTGATGGGGACATTGACCTCCTCTGAGTCACAGCTAGGTTTACTCCAGTACAGGAGTCTCCTTTTACAATTCACAGCCCTCGAGGGATGTCGGCCTGAGTCACCTCTTCTACCTTCTATTCCTTCCTTGTGTCGTAACATTTACTCACTCGTGAAGAATTTGTTGAATTTGGAAATAACTGTGATTGACTGGTAGGGAATGGACCTGTATCGTGCGTACTGGAAGTCTAGAGGGAAAGCACTGGGAAAGGTCTACAGGGAAAGCGCTCAAGAAGAATGAGATCTACATGTGTGAGCTTACAAGATCCAATTCTGTTTTGCCACAGCAAAGCCAAGGTTGACCTTCAGGTTTCTAAAGGCCCCGTTACACATAATGATGTCCCAGCAATCCCACCAAAGATCCGACATGGATGGGATCACTGGGACATCGTTAGGCTGATCGCTGGTGGGCTGTCACATAGACAGCCCCTCCAGCGATCAGGACCAGCGAGCTTGCTGGTTTCCAGTGTAAACAGCGGGTATCTAAGAGCCGCGCGGCTCTTGGATACCCACTGTTTACCAGCCCCTCCAGTGATCAGGACCAGCGAGCACGCTGGTTTCCAAGGTAAACAGCGGGTATCGAAGAGCCGCGGCGCTGCACGCTGGTTTCCAAGGTAAAAAGCGGGTAACTAAGAGCCGCGCAGCTCTTAGATACCCGCTGTTTACATTGGAATCCAGCGTCGCTGGTCGCTGCCACACGCAGCGATGCGCGCTGGCCAGCGGGAGACCAACTATCAAAAAACGGCCCAGGATGATGGAGCGCGATCAGCGATACCCAACAGGGGGGCCGGTCGCTGATCCATGTCACACACAGCGATTGCGCTGGCGAGTTTGCTGTGGCGTCACAAAATCATAGATCTCGCTGGTGATATCGCTGTGTGAGACGCTGCCTTAACTCTAAAGAATGAATTTCCACAGAGTAAGGTTGATCTTCTCGTGGTTATCTACCAGTCTCCATGTCACATGGTTTGTAAGGCTAGTTTCACACTAGCGTTTGGAGGCGCAGCCACGCTTGGCATGAAGCTCCGCCCCCTGCCTTGCCTCCTCCGGTCAGCTCCACCTATGGCCGCATGACGCTGCATGCGACCTGCGTACCCCATCTTTAGCATTGGGTACACAGGCTGTGCGCAGGTATGTTTTTGCCGGCGCATGCGTCCTTTTGACGCTGCGCCGACCAGCGCCAAGCGCACCGTTTTGCGTTTTGGTGCGCCCGGTGCAGCATCAAATCGACGTCTGGCGCCTGCGCACTGCAGTATTCTGCTCTGCCCTCAACAGGGCAGAGCAGTGCGCCTGTGCCGGAGCTACTACAGGACAGGAAGAAGAGGACGGCATTGTATGAAAATGGGAGGAGCGGGACCAGACCGCGACACCCATCTGACCGGACCGCCCCCTCCGGTGAGTATAATCTAACGTGTTTTTCTTAGGCCTGTTTCACACTTCCGTTTTTGACCATCAGTCAAAATCCGCCAGTTTTTTAAAAAAACGGATCCGCCATTTTATTTTGCGGATCCGTTTTTTTCCCCATTGAGTTGCATTACTGGCGGATCTTGACGGATGGCCATCCGTTGGATCCGTTTTTTTTGCGGATTCGCCAAATTTTTTTCGTCTGCCGACATGCCTGGACGGACCTTGCAATGTTTTTTTTTGCTGCAGGATCCGCATTTTACAGTGCGCATGTCCGGAGGAAGGTATTCAGCTGGAATTTTAACCCTGAAATCCTTTCTGGCGGACGGAAAAAATTCTCTCTCTCTTTCTCTCGTTCCTTGAAAATTCAAAGAGGCCTTATCTTTCAGGTTACATCGGGAGCTTATCTACAGCATTACAGAATGCTGTAGATAAGCCCCTGATGTCAATGCCGGCAGCTGATAGGGCATAATGCAGATTTCTTTAAGGGCTCATTCAGACGTCTGTGCCATTTGTTCCGAGCATGGACCACTAGGGCAGGGACTGGCAGAGAATCTCCGGACCCAAGTGTGACCACTTCATATATAGCTATCACACTCGGGTCAGGAGACCTGTGTCTAGTCCATCCATTGCCATCCGATATTGGGCCAAAATATCTGCATGAGTACTTATGTGCAACATTACGTAAAGCCAAATGGTCCCCTCATCTATGTGGCTAATGTAGAGGTACAGGAGACCATGCCCCATCCTCGCACTTAAGGGCCATATATTGACAAGGGGGTTTCCATTTCAGATATTAGACAGACGGAACGATCAATATTATGATTTATGTATATCCAAGGATAGAGAAGGATTTTTATATGCTCATATATGACCCTGGCCTCTAGTTGCCCCATCTCCCCACAATCAGGCTCCACCATTTCTTCTCCTCATTGCTGAGATCTCCCTTTGGAAAGAGTAGCTTCCTTTTGGAAATCCCACAAAAAATACTCCAGAGGCAAAGAAGAAGGGCTTCTCGAATTGTTTGGCGTAGCCCCCTCCTCTAATAATGTGAATGCTCGGCTTCCCCCCTTCCCAGGCTGGGGCTGTAATAATTCAGCCCATTGTAAGGCCAGGACACAGACCCCCTCTGTCCTAATGTTCATTCCTAGCTCACCATTAAAGAACCATCAGAACAAGCCCCCCTTTCTGCTCTGAAGAGGGTCTCTATGTCTCCTCAGATAGCATTTGTCCTGTGGAGCTGGGAGTATAAAGAGCTGAGGTCCCAGCATGGTACTGAGGAGACAGAGTCTCTTTCATTTCTCCCCAGAGGGGAGACAAACGCACACTTTGTCCTGAGGAGACGGCTACTAACACAACACGTTTGTTTGAGAGGAGAGGCAGAAGGGGGGTAAAGTAGGATTGAAATAGTTTGGATATAAATAATGGTCTCTTCTCATCACGGCCTGGAGCACAGAACTGGCAAATGTGTGGGGGGTGCTGAGAGTTGGGACTCTGGAGCTCAGAAAAACAGCTGGCGAGGGCACCATCGCCATGCCCAACAGATGGGCCATGTATGGAGCAGTGGGGTGGTCCCCACCTTCACTTCTGTGCTTCTCTCATCTATACACATGGGGTATCCGCAGAGCAGCAGTATTCTCTACAGTCTGCATGAAGTGGCACCAATTTGGCAGCACAAACGCTGGGATCCACACAAATCCATTTTTTTTGTCTGATTTTCCTGGAGATCAGCGGCTCCAGATGTCTGCCAGGTGAATGCTACCCCTTCCTGCAGAGCTGTATTCAATATTTTTACATAATATTTTGGGGGTCTGCAGCAAGCACAAATATAGTGTATGTTGTGATTAATGGGTGATGTATTAAAAAAAAAAAAAAAAAACTTTGGACATATGTGTCCTTGTGTGAAGTTTTGATTCTTGATGTTATGATACTGAACACTGAAATTCAGGAGCAAAAAGTTCTCATCCAGAGCGACTGAGAGGTATATGGGCTCATAGGCCTATGTAAATATTGACTGCACCAGCAGAATAGTGAGTGCAGCTCTGGAGTATAATACAGGATGTAACTCAGGATCAGTCCCCGAACTGTCAACTTATTAGGTTCCTCAATAAGTTGCAGAGAAAACTGTCTTTGGTGAGAAAAGGTGTGCTACTGATGCTAGGAGACTTCAATGTGGTTCCCGACAGGATGGTGGACTCCTCCTCGCAAACAAGAACTGAAGCCTGTAACTTGAACGACTGGCTTTTCAGAAATGAACTCTATGACGTATTCAGGTGCATAAACACCTCGTCAATAGAGTTCAGTGATTTTTCAGATGTCCACCAGACTGCTTCAAGGATAGATCTGATAATCGCTGACATTTTTTCTCTTCAAAAGTTTAACAAGGTAACTATAGGAGATAGATCAATATCCGACCATGCTCCAGTCACAGGAGAACTAACGTTAGGTCCCCTACTGAACAATAGACAATTATGGAAATGCAATTCCAATTTAATTCACGATCCTATCCATAAAAATTCAATCGAAAATTCCATGAAGAATTATTTTAAGGAAAATGGCCCTGACTCCACCACCCCATTAACAAGATGGTGTGCCCATAAGGCAGTCCTCAGAGGAGTGATTATCGGCATATCATCCAAAGTAAAAAAAGAAAATAGAACCAAGGTTAAAAAAATACAGGACATAATTAGAGACAAGGAAAAAGCTCAATTAAAACTCCTATCACCCTCTACCTTCATACAAACAGAGCTACTAAACCTCCGCCAACGTCTTAGAAATCTACTCTTCTCTTCATATGATGCTGCCATCAAATCTTCACATTATAAATGCTATACTTCCCTCAATAAAGCAACAAGGTACATGACAAATCACATAAAAAAAGCGAATTCATAACAGAATAAACAGATTAATTACCGATAACAACTCCATTCTTTTTCACCCACAGGATATAGTCCAAGAATTTTCTAAATATTATCAAAAGTTATATAATCTAAAATTAAACCCACAACATCCCCAATCATCAAAGACGGATATTGAGTCATATTTAGCATAAATCAACCTCCCAACTCTTTCACCAGATGACCTCAATTTCCTAACTTCCCCATTCTCTAAAAATTAGATTGAAAACACCATAAAACGACTTCCTCTACTAAAATCACCGGGTCCTGATGGCTTCGGGAATGCTTATTACAAAGCATTTAACAATATACTCTCCCCTCATCTAGCAGATACCTTCAATTGGGCAGCAAAACATGGTTCATTTCCAACAGAAATGCTGGAAGCGTCAATAACACTCATTCCAAAGCCAAAAGGAGATCCGGAAAAAGTAGGTAGTTATAGGCCCATTTCTTTAATAAATACGGACCTAAAAATATATTCGAAAATAATTGCTAGCAGACTGAGTACAATTTTGCCCTCCCTAATTGGAAATGATCAGATGGGGTTTGTTAGGGGAAGACAACCACCAGATGCTACGAGAAGGGTCATCAATTTATTGAGAATGGTTGCTCTTACAAAAACTCCTACGGCCTTTATTTCTTTGGATGCGGAAAAGGCCTTTGAACGCCTGGGACGGGTCTTCCTTGAACAAACCTTACGTAAATTCGGTTTTAACAATAATTTAATTACCTCAATACTGGCCTTGTACTCAAACCCAATAGCTAAGATTGTTTCCAGCAACCACGTTTCTGATGTCTTTCCAATCACGAATGGCACCAGACAAGGCTGCCCATTATCCCCCCTTTTGTTTATTTTAGCGATGGAGCCAATGGCCAAACACATCAGGCAAAACGATAAGATAAAAGGGCTGATAACAAAAAATCGTCAGCACAAACTAAATTTATTTGCTGACGACGTTATTCTGACCCTCACGGACCCTGATAATTCTATTCCAGAAGTCTTAGAGGAATTGAAAAAATTTTCGGCCTGCTCCAATTTCAAAACTAACGAAAGCAAATCTAACATTCTCCCCCTTAACCTTAGCAACCAACAAGTAAATTCAATTAAATACATCTCATCCCTCAATTGGCAAACTAAAAATATTGAATACCTGGGAATAATTTTAAATAAAAACCTACGTGATACAGTACAAGACAATATAAAAAGATTAACAGAAGTCGTTGAAAAAGACTGCTCTATTTTTAGAGACAGGGACCTATCATGGTGGGGTAGGAATTTCACGGTCAAAATATTTATACTCCTGAAGGGTACTGTACGTCCTGAGGTGCTTACCCCTCCCGTTTCCAACTATTCAATTGACAAGTCTCCAAACTATACTAAATAATATTATTTGGCTAAACAAAAAACCAAGGACATCTAATAAAGCCTTGTATAAAAAGAAATTGAATGGAGGAATGGGAATACCGAGTACTTCGGCTCACTACCATACAACACTATTAAAACAAAGTTCTCAATGGTTCAATCAAGAAAATCCACCAGCATGGTTGGATTTAGAGATTGAGCTTAATAATAACAAGCATCCAAGGGTCATTATCTCAGATACCATCTTTAACCGAACATTTGACTGTACAGCACATCCAATCTTTCAGGCTCTCTCTTTGGCTTGGAAGAAACTCTCCACTCCAAAGAGAGGAACCGCTAAAAAGATAATCCTGAAAACCTTACCTCTCACACTAGTATACTCAATAATGAAACTAGATCTCCCTGTAAGGTGGTCTGAATTTGGAATTAAGAAACTGGGGGACATCTCCGACGGCAGAAAAATGTCACCTTTTAGTGACTTAAAATCCAAATACAAAGTACCTTGGTCTATGTTTATGGAATATCAAATATTAAAGGACACTATCTTAGATTTCTTACAGAAAAGACCGATATTTTCGGAACCTTCTGTTAAAATCCTAAGTAATGTAGGCCACACAATATTCTGGAGCCACAAGTTCATATATGAGAGTTTTAACCAGGACTCCTCTCTCACAAAAGATTCATATATGCTAACATGGGAGAAAGACGTCAAGGCATCCTTTTCAGCAGAAAGTTGGGAAGATGCATTGTGCTTATCCTATGCCTCGACCCTTTCCATGGCTTTACAGGAAACCTATTTTAAGGTGCTCTCCAGATGGTACTTTACGCCGGTTCGTTTGGCTCATTTCGATCCCGACAGGTCACCACTTTGCTGGAGAAACTGCGGAAAAAGAGGTGACTTGTTACACAGGTTCTGGGGTTGCCCTGTGACCCAATACCTGTGGCCGCAGGTCTCCTCTGATATACACAAAATATATGGTAAAACCTTCGTTCTCTCTCCACAGTCGGCATTACTCTCTCTAGAGCTGGATAGTCTGGACTTAGAAATTGTACATTTATGTTTAGTTGTAAAAACCACTATTGCGTATCATTGGAAGAGTCATACACTTCCTAGTCTTCAACACATCATAGATATCATGGCTCAACACCGAGCATACGAACTTAACTTTGCTCTGGCTAATGATCATTTTTCAAAGTTTTATACCAAATGGTCTAAGTGGGATCACATCTTTCCTACACCCATTACATAGGAAACTGCCCTTTAATTAAAAGCCAGACTTTGGTATTGTGTATTGTACAGTATATCATATAATGTGTCAATTACTCACTTGTATTATTGTTCTTATGTTATTCTTTGAACATGGTATTGACCATGAACCAAAGTTCTCTTATTTGTTTCCCCTTCCCTCTTTCCTCCATCCCTTCCCTTCCCCCCACCCCTCTCCCACATTATGCAGACAATGAGTCTACTATGTTATCATTATTATAATATAATAATAAAATGTTTGGAAAAGTAACTCAGGATCAGTGCAGGATAAGTAATGTATGTACACAGTGACTGCACCAGCAGAATAGTGAGTGCAGCACTGGAGTATAATACGGGATGTAACTCAGGATCAGTACAGGATAAGTAATGTATGTACACAGTGACTGCACCAGCAGAATAGTGAGTGCAGCACTGGAGTATAATACGGGATGTAACTCAGGATCAGTACAGGATAAGTAATGTATGTACACAGTGGCTGCACCAACAGAATAGTGAGTGCAGCTCTGGAGTATAATACAGGATGTAACTCAGGATCAGTACAGGATAAGTAATGTAATGTATATACACAGTGACTGCACCAGCAGAATAGTGAGTGGCAGCTCTGGAGTATAATACAGGATGTAACTCAGGACCAGTACAGGATAAGTAATGTAATGTATATACACAGTGACTGCACCAGCAGAATAGTGAGTGCAGCTCTGGAGTATAATACAGGATGTAACTCAGGATCAGTACAGCATAAGTAATGTAATGTATGTACACAGTGACTACACCAGCAGAATAGTGAGTGCAGCTCTGGAGTATAATACAGGATGTAACTCAGGATCAGTACAGCATAAGTAATGTAATGTATGTACACTGTGATTCCACCAGCAGAATAGTGAGTGCAGCTCTGGAGTATAATAGAGGCTGTAACTCAGGATCAGTAATGTAATGTATATACACAGTGACTGCACCAGCAGAATAGTGAGTGCAGCTCTGGAGTATAATACAGGATGTAACTCAGGATCAGTACAGGATAAGTAATGTAATGTATGTACACAGTGACTCCACCAGCAGAATAGTGAGTGCAGCTCTGGAGTATAATACAGGATGTAACTCAGGATCAGTACAGGATAAGTAATGTAATGTATGTACACAGTAACTGCACCAGCAGAATAGTGAGTGCAGCTCTGGAGTATAATACAGGATGTAACTCAGGATCAGTACAGGATAAGTAATGTATGTACACAGTGACTGCACCAGCAGAATAGTGAGTGCAGCACTGGAGTATAATACGGGATGTAACTCAGGATCAGTACAGGATAAGTAATGTATGTACACAGTGGCTGCACCAACAGAATAGTGAGTGCAGCTCTGGAGTATAATACAGGATGTAACTCAGGATCAGTACAGGATAAGTAATGTAATGTATGTACACAGTGACTGCACCAGCAGAATAGTGAGTGGCAGCTCTGGAGTATAATACAGGATGTAACTCAGGACCAGTACAGGATAAGTAATGTAATGTATATACACAGTGACTGCACCAGCAGAATAGTGAGTGCAGCTCTGGAGTATAATACAGGATGTAACTCAGGATCAGTACAGCATAAGTAATGTAATGTATGTACACAGTGACTACACCAGCAGAATAGTGAGTGCAGCTCTGGAGTATAATACAGGATGTAACTCAGGATCAGTACAGCATAAGTAATGTAATGTATGTACACTGTGATTCCACCAGCAGAATAGTGAGTGCAGCTCTGGAGTATAATAGAGGATGTAACTCAGGATCAGTAATGTAATGTATATACACAGTGACTGCACCAGCAGAATAGTGAGTGCAGCTCTGGAGTATAATACAGGATGTAACTCAGGATCAGTACAGGATAAGTAATGTAATGTATGTACACAGTGACTCCACCAGCAGAATAGTGAGTGCAGCTCTGGAGTATAATACAGGATGTAACTCAGGATCAGTACAGGATAAGTAATGTAATGTATGTACACAGTAACTGCACCAGCAGAATAGTGAGTGCAGCTCTGGGGTATAATACAGGATGTAACTCAGGATCAGTACAGGATAAGTAATGTAATGTATGTACACAGTAACTGCACCAGCAGAATAGTGAGTGCAGCTCTGGGGTATAATACAGGATGTAACTCAGGATCAGAAACTTGTATTTTCTAATTTACTTTGCTTTTAATGTAGATTATATTGAACACAGCTTTAATATATAAATTTATTATCCGCCACTCCACATTTGTACTTTTAGAGAAAATGTAATGTTTGATTGAACAGGCATCTTTGTTGCTGTGTTTTATGTACATTTTTCTGAATGTACTACTATGTAGCAATTTACTTTTCTTATCTATAATAATAAATGCCCTAAGCAGCTTCCGGTTGTGACAACTTCCGTCCAGTTGTAACCGGTGACGTCACCACACACACGCACATGTTAACCCTCAACACACCACACCGCCTCAACACACACTCCTCTCACCTTTCACCTCCACTCACGTCCACTCACTCTTTCACTCCACATACGTTCCTTTCTCTCACTCCGTTTCTCATACTCACACCGTCATCGTCGCTGCCCCGACATTTTCCTCCGCCGCCGCGATCCTGGATCCAGACGTTCTCCAGGCCGCCGACATGTTCTTGCGGCGACGCCATCTTGGATTTCGTGAAATCCCGCGAGATTCAAGATGGCGTCGCCGCAAGAACATGTCGCTGGCGTGGACGACTCGGGATCCAAAAAGATGGCGTCGACGAAATCTCGCGAGATTACGCCAACGCCATTTTGGATCCCGATGTCGTCCACGCCGGCGACATGTTCTTGCGGCGACGCCATTTTGGATCGGCAAAATCCCGCGATAGTCAAGATGGCGTCGCCGCAAGAACATGTCGCCGGCGAGGACGACGTCGGGATCCAAAATGGCGTCGGCGAAAACTCGCGAGATTTCGCCGACGCCATTTTGGATCCCGACGTCGTCCACGCCGGCGACATGTTCTTCCGGCGACGCTATCTTGACTATCGCGGGATTTCACGATACTCAAGATGGCGTCGCCGCAAGAACATGTCGCCGGCGTGGACAACGTCTGGATCCAGGATGGCGCCGGCGGAAGAAGATGTCGGGGATCGTGGAGCAGCGGCGATGACGGCGTGAGTATGAGAGACGGAGTGAGAGAAGGGGTCGTATGTGGAGTGAAAGAGTGAGTGGAGATGGTGAAAGGTGAGAGGAGTGTGTGTTGAGGAGTGTGTGTGTTGAGGGTTAACATGGCAAGAGGTGTGATGCTATCGCATCCTCCCGATGCAATAGCATCGGGCCATAATCTAGTTGTATATAACAGGGTAAATTTGCTCTGAGTTCTGGCATCTCGCACATAATGATCTAGTAGTTTTTCCAATGGTGCTTCATAATTAGCAGATTAACTATGTTATCGGCCTTTGTCTCCACCTAGTGTCAAAAAATAAAACTGCTTGGATTGGACTGCAAGTGAAAAACCTGACGAAGCCACCACGAGTGGCAACACGCGTCAGGTACTCTGCTAGTCCCAGGCTGACTATTTGCTTGTGCTTTTTTGCACCATGAATTTATAATCTTCGGACAGGTTTTTCACTTGCAGTCCGGTCCCCACTTGAGCAACTATTCAGAGATCTATTTCCACATGGAGGATTTTTGGCTCTGCTATACAACCTTACCTTGTCTCAGTTGTGGGAACTCGATGTCTGGGTGAAGTATTAGCTCATATGGGTTTATATTATTTTTTGGCTGTTACCTTTACAGCTCACAAATATATTTTCTAAGTTTGTATAACTGTCGTATGTTTACAAAATCTTGACTGTGTTCTCTGTGTGGGGGTTTTCTATTTATAAGTGGACTCAACACATGTGTTCCATGTCTGTTATTTTATTGATGGTATGCTACTTATTTGTGTCTTGTTAAAGGTGCTTGCATTTATGTCTCCTGGGTCACAGGCTTTATTACATGCCTATGTATAGTCTTATATGTCACAATAGTGACTATTTTAATGTTTTTAAAAAAAGGAGTTTGTGTGTTTTTTGGTGTTAAAAATAAAGTATTTTCTATGCGATTTCCATGTTGTGTGGTGATCCCCCTTTTTTGACCTATATCTTTCTTCTTGATTGGTAGTCATTATAGGTCTGGGTTGGATCCCATGATTATTCGCTTGTGGTGCCCCCTTAATTCTTTATTCTTCAGTATTATAATTATATTTCTAAAGTGCTGACGTATTCTGCTGCACTTTATACATGTACAAACAATGGCAGGCATTATAGAGTAAGGCTATGTGCGCACGTTGTGTATTTGCTTTCAGAAATTTGTTCCATTTTAGTGCGTTTTTGCATGTGTTTTTTTCCTGTTCATTCGCTGGGTCAAAAACACAGGCAAAAACAGAAAAAGAATTGACATGCTGCAGAAAAAAATGCACTGCAAATATGGACTTAAATTTACTGATCATGTGCACAACACTTCAGGATTGTCATTGAATTACCTTGCATAAGTATTCCATTGCGTTTTTGGACCATTTACGTTCAGAAAAAAAAGCAGCAAATATGCATCAAATACGAAACGTGCGCATTTAGCCTAACATATAGTCATCGAGAAATCATATGAAAAAACCCTAACAACGATACTTTATTATTAAAAGACCAAAGGTCACACCACAGAGTGAACAGAACAAAAAACAACAAAAAAACGTGTCCAATCAGTACCCAAATAAAAACATGTAATGGGGGTTACCTAGGAGTCCCTATTATCGTCTAAGGCTCAATCCTTCCTTGCTGCGGAGGTTGGCACCCTAGGGGGAGCGTTGTGGCGCCCCCGCTCAACGATGGCTGTCCCTGTGGACCCTGATGTACCCTACAGCCCCTGGGGATCCCTTCCCCGATGCTAAGGGGGCCCCTATCAATAGACAGAGATCAACTGTGTTAAAGAGGACCCTAATCCCCAAATACAATTAAAAATCAAAAGGAACACATTTGTGTACTGGCATTAAGGTGATGGCATATCAGTGACACGAGTCAAGTAGATATAACAGATACAATAGATAAAGTCCACAGCATATAGATTATCATTAACCTGAGGTTAGATCAAAATGGCACAAAGATGCAACCTCCACAGATGATAAATCACTCAGTAGCCAAGAATTAGATGTATAGTGACCAATGCATGCCACCTGACTGGAGAAACAGTGCCAATAAATAAATAATTCAAACCCTCAGTGATCAAATGCTGCAGATACTCATCGTGTCAAACGCCTTCTGCCATATACATGAAGCGCCTCGACGCGTTTCGCCCCATCTGGGCTCATCAGGAGGGCCGGTCTCAGTAAAAATAGTGTCCTGATGTGGTATAGTCGATGTGCTGGCCTGATATCCCTTATTTTATAGTTACCGCCACAGCGTTCGCCAGCTCCGGACGCTATGAAGGGACACACCCCCTTAACACCACTGCGCATGTCACGACTCAAGGAGACTCACCCATTGGTTGTAAAGTGTCTCATTCACTTCCTCACATCAAGTACGCCTATCATGATTTCGGTAACGCCCCTTTCACGGATGTAAACAAAATCCTCGTATTATATTACGTTTACTGAGAGACGTGCAAGACACCGGGGGGTGGGCATGTGTCAACAGAAGAATGCCCTGACATTAAACATAACCCAGTCTCCAACACGCATATCGCCCATCAATACACCTCAGCACGAGACCTGCATGTATGCAGCCCGGAACTGACTGCACTATCTCCGGATAGGTCAAAAGTGGAACTCATCGTGCAGAGACACAGTCCCTCAAAAGGGCACCCAGTGCATCTATAGCCCACAAGGGTCTGAAGGCACCATCATGAATCATTTTTTCTGCGCATGTCCCCCATCGGCCGTTCAAAGCCCGCATGCGCAGTGGGTACATAGCGCTAAATGGAAGGCAGCACAAATCGACCCGAACATAGGCACAATGAGGACAGAAGAAACCAATCCTCCAATACAGGAGAGTAGAGGCAATATTTAACGCTGGCACCATAACCGACAGCCCATGTTCATATCTTTGATTAAATTGCGACATGAAACGCGATCAATGTTGATCTATGTTGGAAATTATCATATTAGTAGATGTATTCCATCCTCAATTCGTATATTTATATATATATATTTGGCCAGTATGTATAATTAGACACAATAATTGTTCATGGCAAAGCAGAGGCAATACACACTAATATCCTCATAGGAAAGCATGCATTTTAATGCCCATGTTCATCTCTTATGAATGGTGCCAAATACCGCACCCTGTTAATAACGTCTATTACGCCAATACATACATCTGTGATTGGCCAGTAATATGCCTCAAAATACCTTAATAATCTGGGTAGTCTCAAAAGCGGGGTGTCAATTCCCCAGTAGTGTAAGAGGGAATTTTTGGTCATCAAAATAATTTGTCATGGTAAATCCATGTAGGTCTCAAACCTAGACCTAAACAAGAATATGGAAAACAGTCCAGTCTTACAGTTGGTCCTCATTAAAATTATATCTGTGTTGATTCAAAATTTGATATGTATCAAACCCATGAAGAAGGATGAAGGATCACAGAAAAAAAGGGAGAAGAATCACAGAAAAAATTCACAAAAAACAGGCAAAAGATAATTGTTCATTTAATCCCCTTGGTTCACGACTCTCCATCCTAAATATCCATTCACACTCTCTTTTTAGGATGGTTTTATCTGTGTTGCCTCCTCTAGGGTTAATGTTCACTACCTCAATAATCATGAACCTGACCTCCGCAAGGGAATTATTGTGGACTAATAGCATGTGCTTAGCCAAGGGGGTGTCTCTCCCATTCCTGATATCTCCCATGTGCTCACCTACTCTGCGTCTGAATTCCCTCTTGGTTTTCCCTATATAATCCTTAGGGCAGGAGCAAGTGGCTAGATAGATCACTCCAGTGGTCTTACAGTTTGAGAAATTACGTTGATAGAAGGTTTTTCCCGTGGCCGCACTACAAAAGGATTTGTTGGGTTTCATCCACCTACATAGGCTACAGTCCCCACACTTAAAGAAACCAATAGGTTTCCTCTCAAGCCAAGTACCCTTCGGTTCAGGCCTCTTATATTGACTATGTATTAACATGTCTCTAATGGACTTCCCTTTCCTGAATGTGATATTAGGGCGTTCGCCTATCAGACTTCCAATGTCTGGATCTAATTTAAGAATATCCCAGTGTCTTGTAATAATTCTCCTGACTTCTTGATGTTTATCATCAAATGTACCAATAATTCTGACTATTTCAGATGTATCCCTTTCCGTACGTTTCTGTAGGAGTTTCTGCCTATCCGCTCTTTCAGCAAAATTTAATGCTGCATCCAAGACATGTGTCGGATATCCCTTTTCCCTGAATCTATTAAACATGTCACCAGCCTGACCATAAAAAATATCTTTTCTCGAACAATTTCTCCTCAGTCTCAGGAACTGGCTTTTAGGGATTCCTCTCTTTAGAGGGACAGGATGATGACTCTGCCAATGAAGCAAACTATTGGTACTAGTGGGTTTACGATGGATACTTGTTGAGATATTCCCAAAAGATTCTCTCCTGATTTTAATATCCAGGAAGGCCAGTTCTTGCTTCTCAATTTCAAAGGTGAATCTGAGATTAATATCATTATGGTTAAGCTCGTTGACAAACATCTCAAATTGTTGTTTCGATCCCGACCATACAACAAAAACATCATCTATATAGCGATACCACATAGAGATGTATTGCTGCCACCATTTTGTGTCACCTCCGAACACAATAGTCTCCTCCCACCAGCCCAGGAACAAATTTGCATACGACGGGGCACAGGGGCTCCCCATCGCAGTGCCCCTGAGCTGGTGGAAAAACCTACCGTCGAAGGTGAAAACATTACGTGTGAGAGTGAAATGGAGAAGAGATGATAAAAAGCTATTGTGCTTTCTGCAGGCAATTGACCTTTGTTGTAGATAGTATTCGACACTGCTAATCCCTTCCTGGTGTGGGATACTACTGTATAATGCTTCTACATCAATAGAACCCAGCCAGGTACCTTCCTCAAGATGGATACCTTCAAGTTTTAATAATAGGTCTGATGTATCCCTCAAATATGAGGGAAGTGAGGTCACAAATGGACGCAGAATTTGATCTACATATATCCCACAGTTTTGTATCAGGGAGTCCACCCCTGAGACTATTGGGCGTCCTTTCAAAGGGTCTATACCCTTATGCACTTTGGGAAGTGCATAAAAGGTCGCTATCATTGGAAACTTGGGTACAAGGAAGTCAGATTCAGTTTTGGAAATTAATTTATTCAAGAGAGCCTCATTAACTAGGGATCTAAGTTCTGCCTTATAGTCCAATAGAGGACTTCCCTTCAGGACCTCATATGTAGAAGCGTCCTGCAGAATATTTAGACACATCTTGCGATATTCTGGATGATTCATAATCACAAGATTACCACCTTTATCGGATGATTTAATAATCAGATGGTCATTTCTCTTTAAACCCATGAGGGCATTCCGTTCCCCTATTGTCAGATTCTCCTCGTCATCCCAGTTAGTTCTTTTCATGATCTTTTTAAGATCCCTCTCAACTAATGATGCAAAAATGTCAATGTTCTTAGTATCACCTTGAGGTGGCATCTTTTCACTCTTGTTTTTGAGTTTAGTAAAGGGACCTTTTCCATCCACTGGGAGATTCTCATTCTCTCTGAGGAGACCCAAGAGTGCTTGATAACTCTCAATGTCCTCATCACTGAGACCTTGTCTATAGCACTCCTCTCGGTCATTATGTCTAAAAAATTTTTTCCATTTTAGTTTTCTGCAGAACAGGTTTAGGTCCTTCACCCACTCAAAACAATTATAGCTATTCGTGGGGACAAAATTCAGTCCTCTTGACAGTACAATAGATTCTTCTTTACTAAGGGTGTGCGAGGATAGATTTATAATTTGACCCTTAGTTAGTTGAACCGGGTTCTTAGATGATAGCCTGCCCTCGCACCCCGCTCCAAAAAAGAGGACGAGGAGGATAAGGGTGTAATAGGTGAGGGGGTATTTAGGGAAGACGGTCCCGCAGGTACCGATGACATATTTACTTTTGAGTAAGATACTTCTTGTCTCATACTGCCCCTGTATGACCCTCTTCCCCTTCTTCTCCCCCTTCCACCCTGCCATCTTTGTTTCGAAAAAGAACCTCTGAATAATGGTACACTATCTGCTCTTTCTGTATCTGAGGCTTCTAAGTCAGACGACGATGCCTCTGACTGTCTTTCTGTTTGGAAATTAAAAACTTGGTTCTCACTGAAGTCCCTCAGATCCCTTTGAAACTGAAGGTGTTTTCTTTCCTTCAGGAGAGCCTGATATCTTTCTACAGAGGTTTGTAACAGACCTTCCCTTCTGGCAAAATCAGAGTCCGTTTTATGCTTGAGAGTTTGCTCAATTAATATATTGAGTTGGCTATTATACCTCTCAAATATTTTCTTCTCTTCTGCTAATAGAATTTGCATGAACCTTAATGATGCCTCAATGGATTCCTTTGTCCAGATATTCAAGAACTCAGGTGAGGTAACTCTTAGGGAAGGATAAATGTTGATTCTAAGCCCTCTTGGTACAATACGATTTTTCAAATAATTTTCCAATGTCCTGATCTCCCACCAGGATTTAAGATAGTTTTTATAACCAACGTATGTTTCATTAAACAGATTCTTTAGAGCCTGCGGACCAGTATTATTATCTATAGTACCACCAATGTTGAACGCCTGATTTGCATCCTCCATCCATATATCTGAATTAACCGGACCTGTCAAAAAACTGGCCATTCCAATTCCGAATTGCTAGCAAAAATAACAGTCAAATATAAAGGGTCTCAGAACAAGAAATCATATGAAAAAACCCTAACAACGATACTTTATTATTAAAAGACCAAAGGTCACACCACAGAGTGAACAGAACAAAAAACAACAAAAAAACGTGTCCAATCAGTACCCAAATAAAAACATGTAATGGGGGTTACCTAGGAGTCCCTATTATCGTCTAAGGCTCAATCCTTCCTTGCTGCGGAGGTTGGCACCCTAGGGGGAGCGTTGTGGCGCCCCCGCTCAACGATGGCTGTCCCTGTGGACCCTGATGTACCCTACAGCCCCTGGGGATCCCTTCCCCGATGCTAAGGGGGCCCCTATCAATAGACAGAGATCAACTGTGTTAAAGAGGACCCTAATCCCCAAATACAATTAAAAATCAAAAGGAACACATTTGTGTACTGGCATTAAGGTGATGGCATATCAGTGACACGAGTCAAGTAGATATAACAGATACAATAGATAAAGTCCACAGCATATAGATTATCATTAACCTGAGGTTAGATCAAAATGGCACAAAGATGCAACCTCCACAGATGATAAATCACTCAGTAGCCAAGAATTAGATGTATAGTGACCAATGCATGCCACCTGACTGGAGAAACAGTGCCAATAAATAAATAATTCAAACCCTCAGTGATCAAATGCTGCAGATACTCATCGTGTCAAACGCCTTCTGCCATATACATGAAGCGCCTCGACGCGTTTCGCCCCATCTGGGCTCATCAGGAGGGCCGGTCTCAGTAAAAATAGTGTCCTGATGTGGTATAGTCGATGTGCTGGCCTGATATCCCTTATTTTATAGTTACCGCCACAGCGTTCGCCAGCTCCGGACGCTATGAAGGGACACACCCCCTTAACACCACTGCGCATGTCACGACTCAAGGAGACTCACCCATTGGTTGTAAAGTGTCTCATTCACTTCCTCACATCAAGTACGCCTATCATGATTTCGGTAACGCCCCTTTCACGGATGTAAACAAAATCCTCGTATTATATTACGTTTACTGAGAGACGTGCAAGACACCGGGGGGTGGGCATGTGTCAACAGAAGAATGCCCTGACATTAAACATAACCCAGTCTCCAACACGCATATCGCCCATCAATACACCTCAGCACGAGACCTGCATGTATGCAGCCCGGAACTGACTGCACTATCTCCGGATAGGTCAAAAGTGGAACTCATCGTGCAGAGACACAGTCCCTCAAAAGGGCACCCAGTGCATCTATAGCCCACAAGGGTCTGAAGGCACCATCATGAATCATTTTTTCTGCGCATGTCCCCCATCGGCCGTTCAAAGCCCGCATGCGCAGTGGGTACATAGCGCTAAATGGAAGGCAGCACAAATCGACCCGAACATAGGCACAATGAGGACAGAAGAAACCAATCCTCCAATACAGGAGAGTAGAGGCAATATTTAACGCTGGCACCATAACCGACAGCCCATGTTCATATCTTTGATTAAATTGCGACATGAAACGCGATCAATGTTGATCTATGTTGGAAATTATCATATTAGTAGATGTATTCCATCCTCAATTCGTATATTTATATATATATATTTGGCCAGTATGTATAATTAGACACAATAATTGTTCATGGCAAAGCAGAGGCAATACACACTAATATCCTCATAGGAAAGCATGCATTTTAATGCCCATGTTCATCTCTTATGAATGGTGCCAAATACCGCACCCTGTTAATAACGTCTATTACGCCAATACATACATCTGTGATTGGCCAGTAATATGCCTCAAAATACCTTAATAATCTGGGTAGTCTCAAAAGCGGGGTGTCAATTCCCCAGTAGTGTAAGAGGGAATTTTTGGTCATCAAAATAATTTGTCATGGTAAATCCATGTAGGTCTCAAACCTAGACCTAAACAAGAATATGGAAAACAGTCCAGTCTTACAGTTGGTCCTCATTAAAATTATATCTGTGTTGATTCAAAATTTGATATGTATCAAACCCATGAAGAAGGATGAAGGATCACAGAAAAAAAGGGAGAAGAATCACAGAAAAAATTCACAAAAAACAGGCAAAAGATAATTGTTCATTTAATCCCCTTGGTTCACGACTCTCCATCCTAAATATCCATTCACACTCTCTTTTTAGGATGGTTTTATCTGTGTTGCCTCCTCTAGGGTTAATGTTCACTACCTCAATAATCATGAACCTGACCTCCGCAAGGGAATTATTGTGGACTAATAGCATGTGCTTAGCCAAGGGGGTGTCTCTCCCATTCCTGATATCTCCCATGTGCTCACCTACTCTGCGTCTGAATTCCCTCTTGGTTTTCCCTATATAATCCTTAGGGCAGGAGCAAGTGGCTAGATAGATCACTCCAGTGGTCTTACAGTTTGAGAAATTACGTTGATAGAAGGTTTTTCCCGTGGCCGCACTACAAAAGGATTTGTTGGGTTTCATCCACCTACATAGGCTACAGTCCCCACACTTAAAGAAACCAATAGGTTTCCTCTCAAGCCAAGTACCCTTCGGTTCAGGCCTCTTATATTGACTATGTATTAACATGTCTCTAATGGACTTCCCTTTCCTGAATGTGATATTAGGGCGTTCGCCTATCAGACTTCCAATGTCTGGATCTAATTTAAGAATATCCCAGTGTCTTGTGGTGCCTTCAGACCCTTGTGGGCTATAGATGCACTGGGTGCCCTTTTGAGGGACTGTGTCTCTGCACGATGAGTTCCACTTTTGACCTATCCGGAGATAGTGCAGTCAGTTCCGGGCTGCATACATGCAGGTCTCGTGCTGAGGTGTATTGATGGGCGATATGCGTGTTGGAGACTGGGTTATGTTTAATGTCAGGGCATTCTTCTGTTGACACATGCCCACCCCCCGGTGTCTTGCACGTCTCTCAGTAAACGTAATATAATACGAGGATTTTGTTTACATCCGTGAAAGGGGCGTTACCGAAATCATGATAGGCGTACTTGATGTGAGGAAGTGAATGAGACACTTTACAACCAATGGGTGAGTCTCCTTGAGTCGTGACATGCGCAGTGGTGTTAAGGGGGTGTGTCCCTTCATAGCGTCCGGAGCTGGCGAACGCTGTGGCGGTAACTATAAAATAAGGGATATCAGGCCAGCACATCGACTATACCACATCAGGACACTATTTTTACTGAGACCGGCCCTCCTGATGAGCCCAGATGGGGCGAAACGCGTCGAGGCGCTTCATGTATATGGCAGAAGGCGTTTGACACGATGAGTATCTGCAGCATTTGATCACTGAGGGTTTGAATTATTTATTTATTGGCACTGTTTCTCCAGTCAGGTGGCATGCATTGGTCACTATACATCTAATTCTTGGCTACTGAGTGATTTATCATCTGTGGAGGTTGCATCTTTGTGCCATTTTGATCTAACCTCAGGTTAATGATAATCTATATGCTGTGGACTTTATCTATTGTATCTGTTATATCTACTTGACTCGTGTCACTGATATGCCATCACCTTAATGCCAGTACACAAATGTGTTCCTTTTGATTTTTAATTGTATTTGGGGATTAGGGTCCTCTTTAACACAGTTGATCTCTGTCTATTGATAGGGGCCCCCTTAGCATCGGGGAAGGGATCCCCAGGGGCTGTAGGGTACATCAGGGTCCACAGGGACAGCCATCGTTGAGCGGGGGCGCCACAACGCTCCCCCTAGGGTGCCAACCTCCGCAGCAAGGAAGGATTGAGCCTTAGACGATAATAGGGACTCCTAGGTAACCCCCATTACATGTTTTTATTTGGGTACTGATTGGACACGTTTTTTTGTTGTTTTTTGTTCTGTTCACTCTGTGGTGTGACCTTTGGTCTTTTAATAATAAAGTATCGTTGTTAGGGTTTTTTCATATGATTTCTTGTTCTGAGACCCTTTATATTTGACTGTTATTTTTGCTAGCAATTCGGAATTGGAATGGCCAGTTTTTTGACAGGTCCGGTTAATTCAGATATATGGATGGAGGATGCAAATCAGGCGTTCAACATTGGTGGTACTATAGATAATAATACTGGTCCGCAGGCTCTAAAGAATCTGTTTAATGAAACATACGTTGGTTATAAAAACTATCTTAAATCCTGGTGGGAGATCAGGACATTGGAAAATTATTTGAAAAATCGTATTGTACCAAGAGGGCTTAGAATCAACATTTATCCTTCCCTAAGAGTTACCTCACCTGAGTTCTTGAATATCTGGACAAAGGAATCCATTGAGGCATCATTAAGGTTCATGCAAATTCTATTAGCAGAAGAGAAGAAAATATTTGAGAGGTATAATAGCCAACTCAATATATTAATTGAGCAAACTCTCAAGCATAAAACGGACTCTGATTTTGCCAGAAGGGAAGGTCTGTTACAAACCTCTGTAGAAAGATATCAGGCTCTCCTGAAGGAAAGAAAACACCTTCAGTTTCAAAGGGATCTGAGGGACTTCAGTGAGAACCAAGTTTTTAATTTCCAAACAGAAAGACAGTCAGAGGCATCGTCGTCTGACTTAGAAGCCTCAGATACAGAAAGAGCAGATAGTGTACCATTATTCAGAGGTTCTTTTTCGAAACAAAGATGGCAGGGTGGAAGGGGGAGAAGAAGGGGAAGAGGGTCATACAGGGGCAGTATGAGACAAGAAGTATCTTACTCAAAAGTAAATATGTCATCGGTACCTGCGGGACCGTCTTCCCTAAATACCCCCTCACCTATTACACCCTTATCCTCCTCGTCCTCTTTTTTGGAGCGGGGTGCGAGGGCAGGCTATCATCTAAGAACCCGGTTCAACTAACTAAGGGTCAAATTATAAATCTATCCTCGCACACCCTTAGTAAAGAAGAATCTATTGTACTGTCAAGAGGACTGAATTTTGTCCCCACGAATAGCTATAATTGTTTTGAGTGGGTGAAGGACCTAAACCTGTTCTGCAGAAAACTAAAATGGAAAAAATTTTTTAGACATAATGACCGAGAGGAGTGCTATAGACAAGGTCTCAGTGATGAGGACATTGAGAGTTATCAAGCACTCTTGGGTCTCCTCAGAGAGAATGAGAATCTCCCAGTGGATGGAAAAGGTCCCTTTACTAAACTCAAAAACAAGAGTGAAAAGATGCCACCTCAAGGTGATACTAAGAACATTGACATTTTTGCATCATTAGTTGAGAGGGATCTTAAAAAGATCATGAAAAGAACTAACTGGGATGACGAGGAGAATCTGACAATAGGGGAACGGAATGCCCTCATGGGTTTAAAGAGAAATGACCATCTGATTATTAAATCATCCGATAAAGGTGGTAATCTTGTGATTATGAATCATCCAGAATATCGCAAGATGTGTCTAAATATTCTGCAGGACGCTTCTACATATGAGGTCCTGAAGGTAAGTCCTCTATTGGACTATAAGGCAGAACTTAGATCCCTAGTTAATGAGGCTCTCTTGAATAAATTAATTTCCAAAACTGAATCTGACTTCCTTGTACCCAAGTTTCCAATGATAGCGACCTTTTATGCACTTCCCAAAGTGCATAAGGGTATAGACCCTTTGAAAGGACGCCCAATAGTCTCAGGGGTGGACTCCCTGATACAAAACTGTGGGATATATGTAGATCAAATTCTGCGTCCATTTGTGACCTCACTTCCCTCATATTTGAGGGATACATCAGACCTATTATTAAAACTTGAAGGTATCCATCTTGAGGAAGGTACCTGGCTGGGTTCTATTGATGTAGAAGCATTATACAGTAGTATCCCACACCAGGAAGGGATTAGCAGTGTCGAATACTATCTACAACAAAGGTCAATTGCCTGCAGAAAGCACAATAGCTTTTTATCATCTCTTCTCCATTTCACTCTCACACGTAATGTTTTCACCTTCGACGGTAGGTTTTTCCACCAGCTCAGGGGCACTGCGATGGGGAGCCCCTGTGCCCCGTCGTATGCAAATTTGTTCCTGGGCTGGTGGGAGGAGACTATTGTGTTCGGAGGTGACACAAAATGGTGGCAGCAATACATCTCTATGTGGTATCGCTATATAGATGATGTTTTTGTTGTATGGTCGGGATCGAAACAACAATTTGAGATGTTTGTCAACGAGCTTAACCATAATGATATTAATCTCAGATTCACCTTTGAAATTGAGAAGCAAGAACTGGCCTTCCTGGATATTAAAATCAGGAGAGAATCTTTTGGGAATATCTCAACAAGTATCCATCGTAAACCCACTAGTACCAATAGTTTGCTTCATTGGCAGAGTCATCATCCTGTCCCTCTAAAGAGAGGAATCCCTAAAAGCCAGTTCCTGAGACTGAGGAGAAATTGTTCGAGAAAAGATATTTTTTATGGTCAGGCTGGTGACATGTTTAATAGATTCAGGGAAAAGGGATATCCGACACATGTCTTGGATGCAGCATTAAATTTTGCTGAAAGAGCGGATAGGCAGAAACTCCTACAGAAACGTACGGAAAGGGATACATCTGAAATAGTCAGAATTATTGGTACATTTGATGATAAACATCAAGAAGTCAGGAGAATTATTACAAGACACTGGGATATTCTTAAATTAGATCCAGACATTGGAAGTCTGATAGGCGAACGCCCTAATATCACATTCAGGAAAGGGAAGTCCATTAGAGACATGTTAATACATAGTCAATATAAGAGGCCTGAACCGAAGGGTACTTGGCTTGAGAGGAAACCTATTGGTTTCTTTAAGTGTGGGGACTGTAGCCTATGTAGGTGGATGAAACCCAACAAATCCTTTTGTAGTGCGGCCACGGGAAAAACCTTCTATCAACGTAATTTCTCAAACTGTAAGACCACTGGAGTGATCTATCTAGCCACTTGCTCCTGCCCTAAGGATTATATAGGGAAAACCAAGAGGGAATTCAGACGCAGAGTAGGTGAGCACATGGGAGATATCAGGAATGGGAGAGACACCCCCTTGGCTAAGCACATGCTATTAGTCCACAATAATTCCCTTGCGGAGGTCAGGTTCATGATTATTGAGGTAGTGAACATTAACCCTAGAGGAGGCAACACAGATAAAACCATCCTAAAAAGAGAGTGTGAATGGATATTTAGGATGGAGAGTCGTGAACCAAGGGGATTAAATGAACAATTATCTTTTGCCTGTTTTTTGTGAATTTTTTCTGTGATTCTTCTCCCTTTTTTTCTGTGATCCTTCATCCTTCTTCATGGGTTTGATACATATCAAATTTTGAATCAACACAGATATAATTTTAATGAGGACCAACTGTAAGACTGGACTGTTTTCCATATTCTTGTTTAGGTCTAGTTTTGAGACCTACATGGATTTACCATGACAAATTATTTTGATGACCAAAAATTCCCTCTTACACTACTGGGGAATTGACACCCCGCTTTTGAGACTACCCAGATTATTAAGGTATTTTGAGGCATATTACTGGCCAATCACAGATGTATGTATTGGCGTAATAGACGTTATTAACAGGGTGCGGTATTTGGCACCATTCATAAGAGATGAACATGGGCATTAAAATGCATGCTTTCCTATGAGGATATTAGTGTGTATTGCCTCTGCTTTGCCATGAACAATTATTGTGTCTAATTATACATACTGGCCAAATATATATATATAAATATACGAATTGAGGATGGAATACATCTACTAATATGATAATTTCCAACATAGATCAACATTGATCGCGTTTCATGTCGCAATTTAATCAAAGATATGAACATGGGCTGTCGGTTATGGTGCCAGCGTTAAATATTGCCTCTACTCTCCTGTATTGGAGGATTGGTTTCTTCTGTCCTCATTGTGCCTATGTTCGGGTCGATTTGTGCTGCCTTCCATTTAGCGCTATGTACCCACTGCGCATGCGGGCTTTGAACGGCCGATGGGGGACATGCGCAGAAAAAATGATTCATGATGGTGCCTTCAGACCCTTGTGGGCTATAGATGCACTGGGTGCCCTTTTGAGGGACTGTGTCTCTGCACGATGAGTTCCACTTTTGACCTATCCGGAGATAGTGCAGTCAGTTCCGGGCTGCATACATGCAGGTCTCGTGCTGAGGTGTATTGATGGGCGATATGCGTGTTGGAGACTGGGTTATGTTTAATGTCAGGGCATTCTTCTGTTGACACATGCCCACCCCCCGGTGTCTTGCACGTCTCTCAGTAAACGTAATATAATACGAGGATTTTGTTTACATCCGTGAAAGGGGCGTTACCGAAATCATGATAGGCGTACTTGATGTGAGGAAGTGAATGAGACACTTTACAACCAATGGGTGAGTCTCCTTGAGTCGTGACATGCGCAGTGGTGTTAAGGGGGTGTGTCCCTTCATAGCGTCCGGAGCTGGCGAACGCTGTGGCGGTAACTATAAAATAAGGGATATCAGGCCAGCACATCGACTATACCACATCAGGACACTATTTTTACTGAGACCGGCCCTCCTGATGAGCCCAGATGGGGCGAAACGCGTCGAGGCGCTTCATGTATATGGCAGAAGGCGTTTGACACGATGAGTATCTGCAGCATTTGATCACTGAGGGTTTGAATTATTTATTTATTGGCACTGTTTCTCCAGTCAGGTGGCATGCATTGGTCACTATACATCTAATTCTTGGCTACTGAGTGATTTATCATCTGTGGAGGTTGCATCTTTGTGCCATTTTGATCTAACCTCAGGTTAATGATAATCTATATGCTGTGGACTTTATCTATTGTATCTGTTATATCTACTTGACTCGTGTCACTGATATGCCATCACCTTAATGCCAGTACACAAATGTGTTCCTTTTGATTTTTAATTGTATTTGGGGATTAGGGTCCTCTTTAACACAGTTGATCTCTGTCTATTGATAGGGGCCCCCTTAGCATCGGGGAAGGGATCCCCAGGGGCTGTAGGGTACATCAGGGTCCACAGGGACAGCCATCGTTGAGCGGGGGCGCCACAACGCTCCCCCTAGGGTGCCAACCTCCGCAGCAAGGAAGGATTGAGCCTTAGACGATAATAGGGACTCCTAGGTAACCCCCATTACATGTTTTTATTTGGGTACTGATTGGACACGTTTTTTTGTTGTTTTTTGTTCTGTTCACTCTGTGGTGTGACCTTTGGTCTTTTAATAATAAAGTATCGTTGTTAGGGTTTTTTCATATGATTTCTTGTTCTGAGACCCTTTATATTTGACTGTTATTTTTGCTAGCAATTCGGAATTGGAATGGCCAGTTTTTTGACAGGTCCGGTTAATTCAGATATATGGATGGAGGATGCAAATCAGGCGTTCAACATTGGTGGTACTATAGATAATAATACTGGTCCGCAGGCTCTAAAGAATCTGTTTAATGAAACATACGTTGGTTATAAAAACTATCTTAAATCCTGGTGGGAGATCAGGACATTGGAAAATTATTTGAAAAATCGTATTGTACCAAGAGGGCTTAGAATCAACATTTATCCTTCCCTAAGAGTTACCTCACCTGAGTTCTTGAATATCTGGACAAAGGAATCCATTGAGGCATCATTAAGGTTCATGCAAATTCTATTAGCAGAAGAGAAGAAAATATTTGAGAGGTATAATAGCCAACTCAATATATTAATTGAGCAAACTCTCAAGCATAAAACGGACTCTGATTTTGCCAGAAGGGAAGGTCTGTTACAAACCTCTGTAGAAAGATATCAGGCTCTCCTGAAGGAAAGAAAACACCTTCAGTTTCAAAGGGATCTGAGGGACTTCAGTGAGAACCAAGTTTTTAATTTCCAAACAGAAAGACAGTCAGAGGCATCGTCGTCTGACTTAGAAGCCTCAGATACAGAAAGAGCAGATAGTGTACCATTATTCAGAGGTTCTTTTTCGAAACAAAGATGGCAGGGTGGAAGGGGGAGAAGAAGGGGAAGAGGGTCATACAGGGGCAGTATGAGACAAGAAGTATCTTACTCAAAAGTAAATATGTCATCGGTACCTGCGGGACCGTCTTCCCTAAATACCCCCTCACCTATTACACCCTTATCCTCCTCGTCCTCTTTTTTGGAGCGGGGTGCGAGGGCAGGCTATCATCTAAGAACCCGGTTCAACTAACTAAGGGTCAAATTATAAATCTATCCTCGCACACCCTTAGTAAAGAAGAATCTATTGTACTGTCAAGAGGACTGAATTTTGTCCCCACGAATAGCTATAATTGTTTTGAGTGGGTGAAGGACCTAAACCTGTTCTGCAGAAAACTAAAATGGAAAAAAAAATTTTTTAGACATAATGACCGAGAGGAGTGCTATAGACAAGGTCTCAGTGATGAGGACATTGAGAGTTATCAAGCACTCTTGGGTCTCCTCAGAGAGAATGAGAATCTCCCAGTGGATGGAAAAGGTCCCTTTACTAAACTCAAAAACAAGAGTGAAAAGATGCCACCTCAAGGTGATACTAAGAACATTGACATTTTTGCATCATTAGTTGAGAGGGATCTTAAAAAGATCATGAAAAGAACTAACTGGGATGACGAGGAGAATCTGACAATAGGGGAACGGAATGCCCTCATGGGTTTAAAGAGAAATGACCATCTGATTATTAAATCATCCGATAAAGGTGGTAATCTTGTGATTATGAATCATCCAGAATATCGCAAGATGTGTCTAAATATTCTGCAGGACGCTTCTACATATGAGGTCCTGAAGGTAAGTCCTCTATTGGACTATAAGGCAGAACTTAGATCCCTAGTTAATGAGGCTCTCTTGAATAAATTAATTTCCAAAACTGAATCTGACTTCCTTGTACCCAAGTTTCCAATGATAGCGACCTTTTATGCACTTCCCAAAGTGCATAAGGGTATAGACCCTTTGAAAGGACGCCCAATAGTCTCAGGGGTGGACTCCCTGATACAAAACTGTGGGATATATGTAGATCAAATTCTGCGTCCATTTGTGACCTCACTTCCCTCATATTTGAGGGATACATCAGACCTATTATTAAAACTTGAAGGTATCCATCTTGAGGAAGGTACCTGGCTGGGTTCTATTGATGTAGAAGCATTATACAGTAGTATCCCACACCAGGAAGGGATTAGCAGTGTCGAATACTATCTACAACAAAGGTCAATTGCCTGCAGAAAGCACAATAGCTTTTTATCATCTCTTCTCCATTTCACTCTCACACGTAATGTTTTCACCTTCGACGGTAGGTTTTTCCACCAGCTCAGGGGCACTGCGATGGGGAGCCCCTGTGCCCCGTCGTATGCAAATTTGTTCCTGGGCTGGTG
This sequence comes from Dendrobates tinctorius, assembly GCF_039654945.1. Taxonomy (NCBI): domain Eukaryota; kingdom Metazoa; phylum Chordata; class Amphibia; order Anura; family Dendrobatidae; genus Dendrobates; species Dendrobates tinctorius. The sequence continues at coordinate 26,548,830 of NW_027361682.1, read as the reverse complement.
GGAGGAGACTATTGTGTTCGGAGGTGACACAAAATGGTGGCAGCAATACATCTCTATGTGGTATCGCTATATAGATGATGTTTTTGTTGTATGGTCGGGATCGAAACAACAATTTGAGATGTTTGTCAACGAGCTTAACCATAATGATATTAATCTCAGATTCACCTTTGAAATTGAGAAGCAAGAACTGGCCTTCCTGGATATTAAAATCAGGAGAGAATCTTTTGGGAATATCTCAACAAGTATCCATCGTAAACCCACTAGTACCAATAGTTTGCTTCATTGGCAGAGTCATCATCCTGTCCCTCTAAAGAGAGGAATCCCTAAAAGCCAGTTCCTGAGACTGAGGAGAAATTGTTCGAGAAAAGATATTTTTTATGGTCAGGCTGGTGACATGTTTAATAGATTCAGGGAAAAGGGATATCCGACACATGTCTTGGATGCAGCATTAAATTTTGCTGAAAGAGCGGATAGGCAGAAACTCCTACAGAAACGTACGGAAAGGGATACATCTGAAATAGTCAGAATTATTGGTACATTTGATGATAAACATCAAGAAGTCAGGAGAATTATTACAAGACACTGGGATATTCTTAAATTAGATCCAGACATTGGAAGTCTGATAGGCGAACGCCCTAATATCACATTCAGGAAAGGGAAGTCCATTAGAGACATGTTAATACATAGTCAATATAAGAGGCCTGAACCGAAGGGTACTTGGCTTGAGAGGAAACCTATTGGTTTCTTTAAGTGTGGGGACTGTAGCCTATGTAGGTGGATGAAACCCAACAAATCCTTTTGTAGTGCGGCCACGGGAAAAACCTTCTATCAACGTAATTTCTCAAACTGTAAGACCACTGGAGTGATCTATCTAGCCACTTGCTCCTGCCCTAAGGATTATATAGGGAAAACCAAGAGGGAATTCAGACGCAGAGTAGGTGAGCACATGGGAGATATCAGGAATGGGAGAGACACCCCCTTGGCTAAGCACATGCTATTAGTCCACAATAATTCCCTTGCGGAGGTCAGGTTCATGATTATTGAGGTAGTGAACATTAACCCTAGAGGAGGCAACACAGATAAAACCATCCTAAAAAGAGAGTGTGAATGGATATTTAGGATGGAGAGTCGTGAACCAAGGGGATTAAATGAACAATTATCTTTTGCCTGTTTTTTGTGAATTTTTTCTGTGATTCTTCTCCCTTTTTTTCTGTGATCCTTCATCCTTCTTCATGGGTTTGATACATATCAAATTTTGAATCAACACAGATATAATTTTAATGAGGACCAACTGTAAGACTGGACTGTTTTCCATATTCTTGTTTAGGTCTAGGTTTGAGACCTACATGGATTTACCATGACAAATTATTTTGATGACCAAAAATTCCCTCTTACACTACTGGGGAATTGACACCCCGCTTTTGAGACTACCCAGATTATTAAGGTATTTTGAGGCATATTACTGGCCAATCACAGATGTATGTATTGGCGTAATAGACGTTATTAACAGGGTGCGGTATTTGGCACCATTCATAAGAGATGAACATGGGCATTAAAATGCATGCTTTCCTATGAGGATATTAGTGTGTATTGCCTCTGCTTTGCCATGAACAATTATTGTGTCTAATTATACATACTGGCCAAATATATATATATAAATATACGAATTGAGGATGGAATACATCTACTAATATGATAATTTCCAACATAGATCAACATTGATCGCGTTTCATGTCGCAATTTAATCAAAGATATGAACATGGGCTGTCGGTTATGGTGCCAGCGTTAAATATTGCCTCTACTCTCCTGTATTGGAGGATTGGTTTCTTCTGTCCTCATTGTGCCTATGTTCGGGTCGATTTGTGCTGCCTTCCATTTAGCGCTATGTACCCACTGCGCATGCGGGCTTTGAACGGCCGATGGGGGACATGCGCAGAAAAAATGATTCATGATGGTGCCTTCAGACCCTTGTGGGCTATAGATGCACTGGGTGCCCTTTTGAGGGACTGTGTCTCTGCACGATGAGTTCCACTTTTGACCTATCCGGAGATAGTGCAGTCAGTTCCGGGCTGCATACATGCAGGTCTCGTGCTGAGGTGTATTGATGGGCGATATGCGTGTTGGAGACTGGGTTATGTTTAATGTCAGGGCATTCTTCTGTTGACACATGCCCACCCCCCGGTGTCTTGCACGTCTCTCAGTAAACGTAATATAATACGAGGATTTTGTTTACATCCGTGAAAGGGGCGTTACCGAAATCATGATAGGCGTACTTGATGTGAGGAAGTGAATGAGACACTTTACAACCAATGGGTGAGTCTCCTTGAGTCGTGACATGCGCAGTGGTGTTAAGGGGGTGTGTCCCTTCATAGCGTCCGGAGCTGGCGAACGCTGTGGCGGTAACTATAAAATAAGGGATATCAGGCCAGCACATCGACTATACCACATCAGGACACTATTTTTACTGAGACCGGCCCTCCTGATGAGCCCAGATGGGGCGAAACGCGTCGAGGCGCTTCATGTATATGGCAGAAGGCGTTTGACACGATGAGTATCTGCAGCATTTGATCACTGAGGGTTTGAATTATTTATTTATTGGCACTGTTTCTCCAGTCAGGTGGCATGCATTGGTCACTATACATCTAATTCTTGGCTACTGAGTGATTTATCATCTGTGGAGGTTGCATCTTTGTGCCATTTTGATCTAACCTCAGGTTAATGATAATCTATATGCTGTGGACTTTATCTATTGTATCTGTTATATCTACTTGACTCGTGTCACTGATATGCCATCACCTTAATGCCAGTACACAAATGTGTTCCTTTTGATTTTTAATTGTATTTGGGGATTAGGGTCCTCTTTAACACAGTTGATCTCTGTCTATTGATAGGGGCCCCCTTAGCATCGGGGAAGGGATCCCCAGGGGCTGTAGGGTACATCAGGGTCCACAGGGACAGCCATCGTTGAGCGGGGGCGCCACAACGCTCCCCCTAGGGTGCCAACCTCCGCAGCAAGGAAGGATTGAGCCTTAGACGATAATAGGGACTCCTAGGTAACCCCCATTACATGTTTTTATTTGGGTACTGATTGGACACGTTTTTTTGTTGTTTTTTGTTCTGTTCACTCTGTGGTGTGACCTTTGGTCTTTTAATAATAAAGTATCGTTGTTAGGGTTTTTTCATATGATTTCTTGTTCTGAGACCCTTTATATTTGACTGTTATTTTTGCTAACATATAGTCATCACAACAGTGCATGGAAGTTGTGGGAAACTAATGAAAGTAAGGACCAGGAGGAAAAATGTACTAAGGGAGAACTGAGAATCAGATTCTCTAGGGCAGGGTTCCCCAACTCCAGTCCTCAAGGCCCACCAACATCATGTTTACAGGATTTCCTTTGTATTGCACAGGTGAAGCAATTATCACCTGAGCAATACAAAGTAAATCCTGAAAACATGATCTGTTGGTGGGCCTTGAGGACTGGAGTTGGGGAACCCTGCTCTAGCTCTAGGGCAGTCTGTTCTAGAGAACTGATGCAGCAGTAGAGAAATCTTTGAGACGAGAGTTGGAGGTTTGGATTAAGGAGGATTTTAGTCTTGGACCATTAGCAAAACAGAGAATACAGATAGGATGGTAGACAGAGATGAGGAAGGAGATGTAGGGTGGTAGACAGAGATGAGGACGGAGATGTAGGGTGGTGCAGGACTATGGAGAACTGTGAGGCGTTTGTTGAATTAAGTAGCAGATGGGCAACCAGTGCAAAGACTGGCACAGGGTGGAGGCATCAGTGTAGCAGCTGCACAGAATTATGCATCTGGCTGCAGCATTCAGGATCGATTGGAGAAAGGAGAGTTTAGTGAGAGACCAGGAGGAAAAATGTAGGAAGAGAGAACGGAAAATCAGATTTTCTGGGGTAGTGTAATATACAGTATAGTGCAGCACAAGAAAAGTTTTCAAAACTGGAATGGGAGGTTTCAGCTATTGACAATTTTTGTCTTAAATCAATAGCAAAACAGAGAGGACTGGAAGGGTGGTAGATAGAGAAAAGGAGTGCAGCACTGGAGGGGATGGTAGACCGAGATGGAGGGCGGTGCAGCCTTGTGGAGAAGATGGATAAAGGGGCAGTGAGATACGGGAGGAAATGTAGGGAGGTGCAGCACTGTGAAGAAGAGGGATAAAGTGGTAGACAGCTGATGGAGGAGATTTAGGGAGGTGCAGCACTGTGAAGAGCTTTGTGGGTGAGAATGATCAGTTTTTATTGGATTCTGTCGCAGATGGACAAACAGTACAGTAGCTGGCACAGTGTAGAGGTATCTTTGTAACAGATGGACAGATAATTAGTATAGAGTTGCAGTAGTCCAGACAAGACTGAAGTCAGAGCAAAAATAAGAGTTTTTGTGGTTTCCATGGTAATAAAAAAAGATTAGATTTTGGAGATGCTTATGTCACCTGCACCTCAAAAACAAGAGATCGGATATAGGGAGTGAAGGAAAGATCTGAGTCAAATATAACAAGACAGTGAGCATACTGCCACAGAGTTATGGTAGAACAATACATGGAAATGAATTATCAAATATAAGTAGGTTAGTAAGGGGAGGAAACACAAAGAGTTCAGTTTTGGAAAGATTTAATTTTAGATAGAGGGAGAACATGGTCTTAAGGCCCCGTCACACACAGCGAGATCGCTAGCGAGATCTCTGACTTTGTGACGCATCAGCTATCTCTCCATCGATCTCGCTGTGTTTGACATGCATCAGCAACCGCTTAGAAACCCGCTGTTTACCTTGGATACCAGCTCCCAGGGCCAGCATGCTGGTATCCAAGGTACACAGCGGGTAACTAAGCGACGCGCGCGTTACTCGCGTTGTCGCTGATCGCTGGTGAGATCTGCCTGAATGACAGCGATCATGTAGCGACACACCAGCGATCCTGACTAGGTCATATCGTTGTCGGGATCGCTGGTTGGTCGCTATGTGTGACGGGGGCTTTAGAGACAGCAGATAATGTTGTACTACTGCTGAGGTGATGTCAGGAGGCAATGTGAATAATTGGATGTCATCAGCATAGACATGGTACTTAACCCCTTCATGACCGGAGCTTTATTCGATTTTTTGTTTTTCGCTCCCCTTCTTCCCAGAGCCATAGCTTTTTTATTTTTCCATCAATATGGAGGGCTTATTTTTTGCGGGACGAGTAGTACTTTTGAACAACTCCATTGGTTTTACCATGTCGTGTAGTCGAAAATGGGGAAAAAAAATTCCAAGTGCGGTGAAATTGTAAAAAAAAGTGCAATCCCACACTTGTTTTTTGTTTAGCTTCTTGCTAGGTTCACTAAATGCTAAAACTGACCTGCCATTATGATTCTCCAAGTCACTGCGAGTTCATAGACACCAAACATGCCTAAGTACTCTTTTATCTAAGTGGTGAAAAAAAATTCCAGTTTGCAAAAAAGAAAAAAAAGAAATTGCGCCATTTTCCGAGATCCGTAGCGTCTCCATTTTTCGTGATCTCGGGTTGGGTGAGGGCTTATGCATTATTGCATTTTAATTCAATGTCACGGCGACCAAAAAAGCATAATTCTGGCTTTTTGTTTTTTTTCTCGCTATGCCGTTTAGCAATTGGGTTAATCCTTTTTTTATTGATAGATCGGGCGATTCTGAACGCAGCGATACCAAATATGTGTAGGTTTGATTTTTTTTTTTTTATTATTGTTTTATTTTGATTGGGGCGAAAGGAGATTGATTTGTACTTTTATGTCTTTTATTTTTTTTAAATTTTTAAACACTTTCTTTTTTACTTTTGACATGCTTCAATAGCCTCCATAGGAGGCTAGAAGCTGCCATAGCGCGATCGCCTCCAGGGCTGTGGAGTCGGTAAGCCAAACCAGCGACTTCGACTCCTCAATTTCCCTTACAACGACTCCGACTGCACGACTCCGACTCCCACATATATTGCTTATATTTAAGTGAAAAATTTATTGTAGTACAATGTGAAAATCAGACATTTAATCATTTTTATGATATAATAATCAAGATATTTAGATAGAACATAATATATATTTATTGGAATAGAACGTTAGAACACAAAAAACTGTAATAAACTGTAAATATGCAATACACTATGTAATATCGATTACACACACATATATATATATATATATATATATATATATTGTATGTATATATATATATATATATATATATATATATATAACACTATGTAATAAACTATGTAAGACAAACTGCAAAAAACAGTTTTCCACAAAAACATACTAAATAACATTGGTGCAGTCTATGAATTTGTTCTAAGAAATAGAATTGCCTACATCAGTGTTAGTGTGGGTGGTCTGGAGAGGGAACCTCCGGGAGTGGACCCTCTGGACCGTGGCACCGAGGGGCCCCGGGCGAGCTGCCAGATGTAACCGACCCCTATACAGGGACCGTTGGGAGTAGGCCAAGGGGTTCGAGTACCACGGTAGCCGTTACCGAGAGGGGCGGCTCAGGATTGATCGGAGTAAGATTGAGACTGGAGTAGGACTGCAAGGACACTGAAGGCAGGACTGGAGTAGGACAGCAGGAACACTGGGAGCTGGACTGGAGCAGGACGGCAGGAGCACTGGAGGCAGGACTGGAGTAGGACGATAGGCACACTAGAGACAGGACTGAAGTAGGACGGCAGGAACACTGGAGACAGGACTGGAGTAGGACGGCAGGAACACTGGAGGTAGTACGGCAGGAACACTGGAGGCTGGACTGCGGGCGAGAACAAGGAACACAGGTAGCAGAACTGAGAGGCTGCTGCAGGGAGCAGCCGAGAACGGAACTGCAGGAGCAGAGAGCACACAATGAAGCGAGGCCAGAGTGCTAGGAAACACAACGATCAGGCGCCTCCCTCAGGGGGAAGCGGCCTGATATGGCCCCGTCTGGTCAGCCATTGGTCCAAAGGTGCTTCCGGGTCAGGGCACAGCCGGAGCATAAGAAGCAGGAAGGAGGCACGGCCGCGGCCTATGACGCATGCGCATAGCATGTAGAGAAGGCATCGGTCGCGAGCCCGTCTCAGGTGACCACCGCGGCCGTCGGGTGGAGAGAGGCTGCGGCGTGGGAGCGGAGGCCGACTGCGGCGTGGGAGTGAAGGCCGGGTGAGTATGGTGGAGCGGTGTAACAATCAGATCCTCCTTCATAGATGACCTCAAATCTGACCTAATAATTTTAAGGCCAGAGAACAACCTCTCTAACTTGGATTGGAGGCAAAGCCGTAACCACATGGGCAACATCTCTAACAATTTCCGGGTATAAAGGAATTGCCTCATGCACAGTCAGTTTTGATGAACGGTTGAATTTTTCTATTTCTTTGAGAGCAAGTGAAACATTTTGCTGAAATATGGTCAATCTGCTTGCTATAGGAGACGGAGTGAAATCATTTTCCTTGCGGCAACGCTTTGCCTGCTCCATGCCATCCAAAAATTTGTCAAAGTCAAACGCCTCATCTGATGAGGATGAAGATATGGCAGCAGTAGCACTGTCAGGACCCGAGTCTGTTATGAATGGGTCACCGAGGAGGAAAAAACAAAACAAGCTAAGTCACAGAAAACCAGAGAGGTTGGTAACTATGCAGATTGCAGATCCCTGATCCTAACCACACAACTAGCAGCAGCCGTGGAGCGTTCCTACGATGAGCCTAGACGCTTCGTCACAGCCGGAGGACTAAATAAGCCTAAAGCAAGAAAGGGGCAAACTAAATGCCCCAGAGCAGACCCCAAAGGAAAGACAGCCCCCACACATGTATTGACGGTGAAACAAGATGAAAACATAAAAACAGGCAGGAAAATAGGCTGAGCAAACGATGGGGCCCAAACTAACTAGAAAGGATAGGAAAGGAAAGACACTGTCTGCAATCTGCCAAAAACCCTATAAAAATAATGTCCAACACTTCTGATAACAAAATTAACCCTGAAGTCACTAGACTTCTCCCACTATATCAGCACTCTGAAATATTCTGAGACAGCGCAAAAAGAGGCCAATCTAATAAGGGACAAAAAGCAAATTGGCAAATACAGATAAATAAGAGTAGGAATTCAGCACAGCCCCAGCCGGGGCTGGCTGACCATACAAAAAACTGAATAGACCAACAAAATCAAGTGTGAACATTAGCAGAAAAACCTAGCTTGAGCTGACTGGAACAGAGCTGAGAACCAAGACCTGACAAGCGAGAAGGAATCACGAGCACCAGAATAGGGCGTCGGCTGTCTTAAATCCAGTCTGAGATTCCTGAGGTCCAATCGTCATCCTCCTTATCAGGTGGCAGATCTCCACTGATTAAATCAGCCTCACTACCTCCTGTTACCACCAGAGGGAGCCTGGAAGGAGAACTCACAACTGGTAGACCAGAAAATGAACTCACAACAGTACCCCCCCTTGAGGAGGGGTCACCGAACCCTCATCCACGCCACCAGGCCGATCAGGATGGGCCCGGTGAAAAGCATGAACCAATCTATTGGCATGAATATCAGAGGCAGAGACCCAAGAATTATCCTCCTGGCCATAACCCTTCCATTTGACCAAATACTGGAGTCTCCGTCTAACCAAACGAGAATCCAATATTTTCTCTACCTCATATTCCACATTGCCTTCAACCAACACAGGGTCAGGAGGTGCTGCCATAGGAACCACTGGCTCAACAAACCTCTTCAACAGAGATTTGTGAAATACGTTATGGATCTTGAACGTAACTGGAAGAGCCAATCGAAACGAAACAGGATTAAGAATCTCCAAAATCTTATAAGGTCCAATAAATCTTGGCTTAAATTTTGGAGATGCAACCTTCATAGGAATATTCTTAGACGACAACCAAACCATATCACCCACTTTAAACCGGGGACCAATGGTCCTATGCCGGTTGGAAAATCGCTGGGCCTTTTCCTGAGAGAGTGAACACTTATCCACCATTTGGTCCCATATCTGCTGCATTCTCTCATCCACAGTGTCCACACCTGGGCAGGACGAAGATTCCACTTGCCCTGAAGAGAATCGAGGATGAAACCCAAAATTACAGAAAACGGTTGACATCAAAGTGGCAGCACTAGCTCTATTATTCACCGCGAATTCGGCCAAGGGCAAAAATGAGACCCAATCATCCTGATCAGCAGGTATAAAACATCTTAAATAAGACTCCAAGGTCTGGTTTGTTCTCTCAGTCTGTCCATAGGTCTGGGGATGAAATGCGGAGGAGAAGGATAACTGAATTCCCAGATTGGAACAAAAGGCTTTCCAGAATCTGGAAACAAACTGAACTCCTCTATCGGACACAATGTTCTCAGGAATCCCATGTAACCGAACCACCTGTTGTAAAAACAAGGGTACCAACTCAGCGGAAGATGGCAACTTTGGGAGTGGTACAAGATGGACCATCTTCGAAAATCTTTCACAAATCACCCAGATAAGTCATCCTCTGAGAGACAGGAAGATCAGAAATAAAATCCATTGAGATATGGGTCCATGGCCTCTTGGGCACCGGCAGGGGCATCAGCAACCCACTAGAACGAGAACAGGGTTTAGACCGAGATCAAGTCCCACAGGACTGTACAAAATTCCTGACATCACGAGATAAGACGGGCCACCAAAAAGACCGACTCACCAAATCTCTGGTACCAAAAATACCTGGATGACCAGCCAATGTGGAGCAATGAATTTCAGACATGACGCTCTTTCTCCACTGGTCAGGAACATACAATTTTCCCATAGGGCAACGCTCAGGTTTATCCTCCTGAAATTCCTCCAGGGCGCATCTCAAATTGGGCGAAATGGCAGAAAGAACTACCCTCTCACCTAGGATGGTAGTAGGCTCGGTCACATTAAGAGAATCGGCAAAGAAACTCCTAGAAAGGGCATCTGCCTTAACATTCTTAGTGCCAGGAAGAAAAGAGACCACAAAATTAAAAAGCGTGAAAAACAAGGCCCACCTAGCCAGTGGTCCCTCATCAGTATCTAGTTCTCCTTCTTTCTTTTATACAAACACACAATGGGTTAATTTTTTTCATCTTTATTTTGGGTCTTATAATATAATTTTTCGTTTCCAACAATTCACTTCTGTCAGTCTGTCTCATTTTCCCTTAATCCTTGACCTGCACTAAAATTTTTGAATCAAATAACTAATGCGTTTTTTTGTTCTTTATATCTTTCATAAATTAAAATAACTCCCACAATCACGTGCGCACATAGACACAGTTTCTTTTTCTTTTTATAGTTTTCTCTTCAAACAGTGTCGTTCTAAATCAACCCCTCCCTTGCGTTTTTTCCTTGATGTCTAGTCGTGGGTTAACCTGATTTTTCGGTATAAAGTTTTTATCTTTTTTATTAATTTTTTTATATTTTCAATGTTTCCCCTTTTTTAATAATATTAATATTAACTTTATATTATTTTCCGTCCTGAGTGGTGAGCGATCTGATTTTTGGTGGGGCTGTTCTTTCTGCCCATCGAGTTGTGCCACTGATCTCTCTTGGAATTGAAGGCAATATATAAAAAACTGGGACACTATAATCATTCATTTATATAATTTTTAATATACAAATGATATTTTTTAATATACAAATGACATTTTTTATTATTCTTTTATTGTCATTCTCACATGTATATTTACAGTGTCTACAAGTAGTATTCAACCCCCTGCAGATTTAGCAGGTTTACTCATTCGGAATTAACTTGGCATTGTGACATTTGGACTGTAGATCAGCCTGGAAGTGTGAAATGCACTGCAGCAAAAAAGAATGTTATTTCTTTTATTATTTTTTTTTTTACATTGTGAAAAGTTTATTCAGAGGGTCATTTATTATTCAACCCCTCAAACCACAAGACTTCTGTTTGGTTGCCCTAAAGTATTAAGAAGTATTTCAGGCACAAAGAACAATGAGCTTCACATGTTTGGATTAATTATCTCTTTTTCCAGCCTTTTCTGACTAATTAAGACCCTCCCCAAACTTCTGAACAGCACTCATACTTGGTCAACATGGGAAAGACAAAGGAGCATTCCAAGGCCATCAGAGACAAGATCGTGGAGGGTCACAAGGCTGGCAAGGGGTACAAAACCCTTTCCAAGGAGTTGGGCCTACCTGTCTCCACTGTTGGGAGCATCATCCGGAAGTGGAAGGCTTATGGAACTACTGTTAGCCTTCCACGGCCTGGACAGCCTTTGAAAGTTTCCACCCGTGCCGAGGCCAGGCTTGTCCGAAGAGTCAAGGCTAACCCAAGGACAACAAGGAAGGAGCTCTGGGAAGATCTCATGGCAGTGGGGACATTGGTTTCAGTCGATACCATAAGTAACGTACTCCACCGCAATGGTCTCCGTTCCAGACGAGCCCGTAAGGTACCTTTACTTTCAAAGCGTCATGTCAAGGCTCGTCTACAGTTTGCTCATGATCACTTGGAGGACTCTGAGACAGACTGGTTCAAGGTTCTCTGGTCTGATGAGACCAAGATCGAGATCTTTGGTGCCAACCACACACGTGACGTTTGGAGACTGGATGGCACTGCATACGACCCCAAGAATACCATCCCTACAGTCAAGCATGGTGGTGGCAGCATCATGCTGTGGGGCTGTTTCTCAGCCAAGGGGCCTGGCCATCTTGTCCGCATCCATGGGAAGATGGATAGCACGGCCTACCTGGAGATTTTGGCCAAGAACCTCCGCACCTCCATCATGGATCTTAAGATGGGTCGTCATTTCATCTTCCAACAAGACAACGACCCAAAGCACACAGCCAAGAAAACCAAGGCCTGGTTCCAGAGGGAAAAAATCAAGGTGTTGCAGTGGCCTAGTCAGTCTCCTGACCTTAACCCAATTGAAAACTTGTGGAAGGAGCTCAAGATTAAAGTCCACATGAGACACCCAAAGAACCTAGATAACTTGGAGAAGATCTGCATGGAGGAGTGGGCCAAGATAACTCCAGAGACCTGTGCCGGCCTGATCAGGTCTTATAAAAGACGATTATTAGCTGTAATTGCAAACAAGGGTTATTCCACAAAATATTAAACCTAGGGGTTGAATAATAATTGACCCACACTTTTATGTTGAAAATTTATTAAAATTTAACTGAGCAACATAACTTGTTGGTTTGTAAGATTTATGCATCTGTTAATAAATCCTGCTTTTGTTTGAAGTTTGCAGACTCTAACTTATTTGCATCTTATCAAACCTGCTAAATCTGCAGGGGGTTGAATACTACTTGTAGACACTGTATATATATTTATTATATATTTTTTATACATAATTTTTATATAGACATTTTGGAGACATATTTTATTCTTGTTTCTCCTTCAATCCGAACACTCTCCCCGGTGTGGTGGTGTGTTTGTTGGACTGCGGTCCTCTTTCCTCTTTTCCCACAATGTGGGTTCATTTCTCCTTTTTTCCCCTTTTTTTCCTCTTTTTTCTTTTTTCGTTTCTTTTCATCTGCAAAATAAAATAAATAAATATACAATTGATTTTATTTATAGATTAGTTAATTTTATGAACCTTGTATGACACTTGAATCATTCTGATCTTTGACCTCTGCGGCGCATCACATGTTTTTCATGGCGCCAAATTCAAATCCTGCATGTATAAATGTGATGACAGCTCTCTGTATTCATGTGTCAACCCCTGAAGAAGAAGTGTTATGCTTCGAAACGCGTAGGGATTAAAGGGTTAACTTTTTAACCTTGTGTGGTTATGGAATTTGTCTGGCAGCGCACTCAAAAGTCCAAGAATTTATTCCTATAAGAAACTTAACATTCTTAGTGCCAGGAAGAAAAGAGACCACAAAATTAAAAAGCGTGAAAAACAAGGCCCACCTAGCCAGTCTAGGATTCAAGCGTTTGGCCGACTCCAGATAAATCAAATTCTTGTGATCGGTGAGGACCACAACTTGATGTCTAGCTCCCTCCAACCAATGTCTCCACTCCTCAAATGCCCATTTCATGGCCAACAATTCACGATTCCCCACATCATAGTTGCGTTCAGATGGGGAGAACTTTCGAGAAAAGAAGGCACATGGATTCATCTTAGAAGTCACAGGGTCTTTTGGGGACAAAACAGCTCCTGCACCAATCTCAGAAGCATCTACCTCCACCTGAAATGGAAGTGAGACATCAGGTTGCCGTAAACCTGGAGCTGAAGTAAATCTCCGCTTAAGCTCCTGAAATGCTGAGACAGCCTCAGGAGACCAATTCAGCACATCAGCGCCCTTCTTGGTCAGATCAGTCAGTGGTTTGACAATACCAGAAAAATTACCTATAAATTTACGATAGAAATTAGCAAAACCCAAAAACTTCTGGAGGGCCTTCAAAGAAGTAGGCTGAACCCAATCATAAATGGCCTGTACCTTGGCCGGGTCCATTTCAATAGTCGACAGAGAGAAGATAAATCCCAAAAATGAAATCCTCTGTACACCAAAGAGGCATTTCGATCCCTTAACAAACAGGGAATTCTCCCTCAAAATCCGGAACACAGTCTGGACGTGTTCCACATGAGAATCCCAATCACTAGAAAAGATCAAAATATCATCCAGATAGATGATCAAAAACTTATCCACAAAGTCACGGAAAATATTCATAAAGGCCTGGAAGACAGAAGGGGCATTAGTGAGCCCAAAAAGCATCACCAGGTACTCAAAATGTCCCTCCGGAGTATTAAACGCCGTCTTCCATTCATCCCCGTGCTTGATGCGAATAAGATTATACGCCCCCCTGAGGTCAAGCTTAGTAAACCAGCAGGCACTCTTAACTCTGGAGAATAAATCAGACATCAGAGGTAACGGGTACTGATATTTAACCATCATCTTGTTAAGGGAACGATAATCAATACATGGTCTTAATGAACCATCTTTCTTGGCCACAAAAGAAAACTCAGCACCTAAAGGTGACGAGGATGGTCTAATATGACCCTTCTCCAACGACTCCTTAATATATGATCGCATAGCATCATGTTCGGGTACTGATAAGTTGAAAAGCCGACCCTTGGGAAATTTACACCCAGGCATCAACTCAATTGCACAGTCATAACTCCTATGAGGAGGCAAAGACGCAGACTTACTCTCGCTAAATACTTCAGAATAATCGGCCAGATAATCAGGAATATCATGAGACGGAGGAGAGGTGGAGAAAACAGGAGCGTCCCTAAGAACACACTGACAACCCCAACTCACCACAGTCCCAGATTTCCAGTCCAAAACTGGATTATGAGTTTGCAACCAGGGAAAACCCAGAACAATAGTATCATGCAAATTATGCAGCACCAAAAATTTACAATTTTCTTTATGGTCTGGGGCAACTTGCATTATCACCTGGGTCCAAAAGTGAGGTTTATTCTCCAAAGGACTAGCATCAATACCCCTCAAAGGAATAGGCGTCCGCAGAGGCGTTATAGAAAAACCACAACGTTTAGCAAAGTCCAAATCCATCAGATTCAACGCTGCTCCTTAATCCACAAAAGCCTTAGTGGAAAACGTGGATAAGGAGCAGATCAGAGTAATTGCCAAAAGGAACTTAGTTTGTACACTGCCCACAGCAAATGTGTGTGCAAAATGTTTCTCTCGTTTAGGGCAGACAGAAATAGTATGAGAGGCGTCTCCACAGAAAAAACACAGCTTATTACGCCTTCTAAACTCCTGATGTTGTGCCCTAGACAAAACCCCATCACATTGCATAGGTTCAGACGTTTGTTCTAAAGGTGGCTACGCCTCCCGTGTAGTTTTACGTTCACGTAAACGCCAATCAACTTGAATGGCTAATGACATAGAATCATCCAGACCAGAGGGAACAGGAAATCCCACCATAACATCTTTTACGGTCTCTGATAAACCCTTCCGAAAGAGAAGTAAGGACCGCCCACTTTCAGAATTTTTGACAGTATAACTCTGCAGAATCCTGACCCTGGTTTAATGCCAACAGGGTTCTCTCAGCTTGATCAACAGCATTAGGTTCATCATACAACAACCCCAAGGCTTGAAAAAATGCATCCACATTAGTCAGAATAGGATTTTCAGGTGTCAGAGAAAAAGCCCAATCCTGGGGATCGCCGCGCAGCAAGGAGATGACAATTTTAACCTGCTGCACAGAGCTCCCCGATGAGTTAGTCTTCAAGGCAAGAAATAATTTACAATTATTCTTAAAATTCAGAAATTTAGACCGATCCCCCGAAAACACATTAGGAGTAGGGATATTAGGTTCAACAGCATGTGACTGAATGAGGTAGGTGGAAATTCCCTGCACTTCAGCAGCAAGTTGCTCCACACGATCAGACAAATGCTTAATCTCCATTAGGAAAAAAAAAAATCCTCCTACGGCCCCAGAAAAAAGAGGTAAAAATACATTAAAAAAAAAAAAATTGACACTTTTTTTTTAACAACCTTTTCATGCTTTTGAGTACCCTAGAATCTGCGGTATGGCTGGTGATTCTGTTATGAATGGGTCACCGAGGAGGAAAAAGCAAAACAAGCTAAGTCACAGAAAACCAGAGAGGTTGGTAACTATGCAGATTGCAGATCCCTGATCCTAACCACACAACTAGCAGCATTCGTGGAGCGTTCCTATGATGAGCCTAGACGCTTCGTCACAGCCGGAGGACTAAAGCCTAAAGCAAGAAAGGGGAAAACTAACTGCCCCAGAGGAGACCCCAAAGGAAAGACAGCCCCCACACATGTATTGACGGTGAAACAAGATGAAAACACAAACACAGGCAGGAAAATAGGCTGAGCAAACGATGGGGCCCAAACTAACTAGAAAGGATAGGAAAGGAAAGACACTGTCTGCAATCTGCCAAAAACCCTACAAAAATAATGTCCAACACTTCTGATAACAAAATTAACCCTGAAGTCACTAGACTTCTCCCACTATATCAGCACTCTGAAATATTCTGAGACAGTGCAAAAAGAGGCCAATCTAATAAGGGACAAAAAGCAAATTGGCAAATACAAATAAATAAGAGTGGAAATTCAGCACAGCCCCAGCCGGGGCTGGCTGACCACACAAAAAACTGAATAGACCAACAAAATCAAGTGTGAACATTAGCAGAACAACTTAGCTTGAGCTGACTGGAACAGAGCTGAGAACCAAGACCTGACAAGCGAGAAGGAATCGCGAGCACCAGAATAGGGCGTCGGCTGTCTTAAATCCAGTCTGAGATTCCTGAGGTCCAATTGTCATCCTCCTTATCAGGTGGCAGATCTCCACTGATTAAATCAGCCTCACTACCTCCTGTTACCACCAGAGGGAGCCTGGAAGGAGAACTCACAACTGGTAGACCAGAAAATGAACTCACAATACGAGTCCTCTTGCGCCTGGCAGTCCTCCTGTAGGCCACTCATCCTAACTGCTACCTCAGTCAGAGCTTCTTTTCCTTTAGTAAGCTGTTGATCCTCAAGCAGTATACGATGACTTGGGTCCATATAAACAGCTGCCAGAAAAATTTTATTTTCCAATGGCTGTGTCTCTCTCCGTTTCATTGAAGCAGAAATGCCATCTGCAATTAAACCTCCTCTTTGGTACTGGCAAAATAGCAAGTTCTTCCACTCCCTTATGAAATTGCCAGAAGTTAAGTCCTCAGCTTGTAATTTTTTAGTCACTGTAAATGGGTGATTAAGCAATTCCTTCAATTCAGCCACCTGTGTCCATTGACCTTCATTTAGGGTTACCTGAGGGTTCACCATATCTATAAGAAATGGTTTTGGTTCAAGCAATCGCTCAATCATTAGATAAGTGCTACCCCACCGAGTGGCTTGATCGACAATTGCCCCTTTCCCAGCATGTCTCTTCAAGATGGAATCAATTTTAGGGGTTCTGGCGGCAATAACCAATTTCCTCACTTTGCCAATCAGATTTCCAGCATGTCCCTCTTGCAGACTATCTCTTATTGCCAGCTGCAGCGTGTACACAACTTTCTCCAGCTCGGGTCCCAGGAATCTGATCCTGTGCAGGGCAGGCACCCCTCCACCTCGTCTCTCTGGTGAAGAGGGCAGAAGACAGGTGTCACGTCGGCGGCGGTGGCCGCCGCCGTCCCAGCAACGGCGAGGCCCGCCGCCGCCTTTACTTACCTGCGCTCGCCGCGCCGCTCTGGGCCCGCCTCCTCCGTCCAGCGTGTGCCGGCTTCCTGCAGGCGCCTTAGGCCGCGGGCGCGCGCTCTGCAGATCCTTTAACCCTGCAGCGCCGCCCAGCGGTCTGAGCGACCAATCAGCCATCTTCTGCAGAGTATATCAGGCGTCTCCAACATGGTGGAGACGCCTGATTATCGTGTGGACTTCCCATACGGTATCCTGGCCTGGGTGTTTAGGGGTTTCTCCCCTTCTCACTCCTTACACTCCTCTGCCCAGTCCTACACTCCTCTGCCCAGTCCCGTACTCCGTGTCCTCCGTCCTGTACTCCGTGCCTCCGTCTTGTACTCCATGCCTCCGTCCTGTACTCTGTGTTTCCATCCTGTACTCCAGTGCCCACTCCTATACTCCAGTTCTCAGTCCGGCACCCTCCACTCAGTCCTTCGAGCAGCCACTCTTGGTTCTAGCAGTCGCGGTATCTGTCTTCTGAGGGTCTGCCCCTAACGGCCCCTGTATAGGGGTCGGCACCACCTGGCACGCTCACCCCTGGGAGCTCCAGTGCCGCGATCCAGAGGGTCCACTCTCGGACGTAACCTATTTTGTTATCACAGCATACGTCACCGCATAATCAGGCCATGGACCCTGCTAGCGCCTCAGCAGCCACCCAAAAAGAATTGCTCTTTTTACGTGAAAATCAGACTAGAATAATGTCTTTTATGAAGTCCATGGACACCCGCCTTTCCGCCTTGCAAACCATCGACCCGGGGAACGCCCCGTTGCTAGCGGGACTCCAGCAGGAGCTCGCGCAGCAGCGTGACGCTCAATCCCATATTCTTAGCTACATGGCGTCCGTGGACGACCGACTCCAATCGCTACAGTCCTCTGCTGCCGCTTCTGCCCTACCTCGGGATCCCCTACCCCATCCTCCACCACGTTTGGGGAAACCTCCCAGGTTTAGCGGTGACCCCAAGTTGTGTTGGGGGTTTTTGAACCAGTGCCGTTTGCACTTCGAGCTCCTGCCCCAGCAATACCCCTCGGATCGGGCCAAGGTAGCTTTCATTGTGTCCCATTTAGAGGGAGAGACCTTAGCCTGGGTAAATCCCCTCTGGGAGAGAGATGACCCGGTGGTATCTAGCATCCACAACTTCCTGGATACTTTCCGCAGGGTATTTAATGAGCCTGGCCGTGTGGTCTCCACCACGGAGGCTCTTTTCAATCTTCGCTAAGGCTCCCTCACCGTCGGTCAATATGCTATCCGCTTCCGGACCCTGGCCTCTGAACTGGGGTGGAATAACGAGGCTTTGGTTGGGGCCTTTTGGAGGGGACTCTCGGGTAAAATAAAGGATGAGCTGGCTGGCCGGGACACCCCTACCACTCTGGAGGATCTCATTTCCCTAGCTACCCGTATTGATTTACGGTTCCAGGAACGCTCGCGGGAGTCAGTTAGGGAGAAGAGATCTTTTCGGTTATACCAGGCGCCCATTCCTCGCTACCCAGCGTCTTCCAGTAATTCCACTCCTGAGCCCATGCAAGTAGACCGTGTGAGGTTGTCAGAGCAGGAACGCAGGGAGAGAAGGACACAGGGCCTTTGCCTTTATTGTGGCGGGGCTAACCATTTTGTGCGCACGTGCCCAGTGCGGCAGGGAAACGCCTCCGCCTAGGCCAGGTAAGAGAGGCCTCCCTAGGTGACACTGATTCCTCTCTACCCCTTACTATTTCGGCTTTAATTGTTTCAGGTCATGAGCGCAGATCTGTGGAGGCGTATGTGGACTCGGGTGCGGCTGGTAACTTCATCCGGCTCAAGGAAGTGGACCAGCTGCGAATTCCGGTTGTGACGTTAGAGAGTCCGCGCTCCATCACTTCCGTGGATGGCAACCCGCTACCTGAACCTATCACCATGGTCACTCTTGAGGTGGAGATACAAGTTGGAGCTCTTCACCGAGAAAAAATCGCCTTTTATGTTTTGCCCAGTTTGTCTCATGCCGTGCTCCTCAGCTTACCCTGGCTTCGTCTACACGAGCCCGTTCTAGACTGACATTCCGGGGAGATCCTCCGTTGGGGACACTTCTGCCATAAACGCTGTCTGTTGCCGGTATCTCGCCCCAGTCCGCAGCAAGCTCCTATCGATCTTCCTGGGCTTCCTACGGCTTACCACTCGTTTGCCGACGTCTTCAGTAAGAAGGAGGCTGAGATTCTACCGCCACATCGTGCCTATGACTGCCCTATTGAGCTGTTGCCAGGAGCAATCCCCCCCAGGGGAAGAATTTATCCTCTGTCGCCAGCAGAAACCGCGGCCATGTCTGAATATGTCCAGGAGAACTTGGCTCTGGGTTTTATTCGGAAGTCATCTCCTGCTGGAGCAGGATTCTTTTTCGTCCGGAAGAAAGACGGATCCCTTCGGCCATGTATTGACTACCGGGGCCTGAACAGTATCACGGTCAAGAATAGGTATCCCCTGCCACTGATCCCAGAACTCTTTGACCGCTTGAGAGGGGCCCGGATCTTCACCAAATTGGATCTGCGGGGAGCCTATAACTTGATCCGAATCCGCTCCGGGGATGAATGGAAGACGGCCTTCAATACTCTGGACGGCCATTACGAGTATTTGGTTATGCCCTTTGGTCTCTGCAATGCCCCGGCGGTTTTTCAGGAGTTCGTTAATGAGATCTTCAGAGACCAACTCTACTCTTCTGTCGTGGTATACTTAGATGACATACTCATCTTTTCCCCCGACTTATCCACTCACAGAAAAAGTGTTCGGCTGGTTCTGCAACGTCTACGGGAGAACAGACTCTACGCCAAACTAGAAAAGTGTCTGTTCGAGCAGTCCTCGTTGCCTTTCCTAGGGTATATCATCACAGACTCCGGAATAATGATGGATCCCGAGAAATTGGCTGCCGTGCTCAAGTGGCCACGTCCGGTTGGAGTAAAAGCGATCCAGCGGTTCCTGGGTTTTGCGAACTATTACAGACAGTTCGTTCCCTTCTTCTCCTCGGTAACCAAGCCCATCTCTGCTCTGACCAGGAAGGGGACCAAACCAAATGCCTGGACTCCAGAGGCTGAAGAGGCCTTTCTTGCTTTGAAGCAGTCCTTTGCTACCGCCCCGATTCTACATCGACCGTTGGCCAATAGGCCCTTCATCCTAGAAGTGGATGCCTCTTCTACTGGTGCGGGAGCGGTGCTTTCTCAGCGGACGACTTCTGGTCAAGTGGTACCGTGTGGATTCTTCTCTAGGTCGTTCTCTCCCGCAGAATGCAATTATGCCATTGGAGACCGGGAATTACTGGCCATTAAGATGGCCCTGGAGGAGTGGCGGTATCTTTTGGAAGGGGCAGTTCATCCATTCATAATCTTCACGGATCACAAGAATTTGGCATATCTTCAGTCCGCGCAAAGGCTCAACTCCAGGCAAGCCAGGTGGTCGCTATATTTCTCCCGGTTTGACTTCAAACTCCATTTTCGACCGGGGGACAGAAACATCAAGGCAGATGCTCTGTCCAGGTCCCTACAATCACCTGAGGTTGAGGAAGGTTCTTCTCACATCATAGAGCCTGCCAAAATTGTCATTGTGGCGCCCGTGACGCTTTCTCCCATTCCGCCAGGCAAGACCTTCGTTCCACAGAATAAGAGGTCTGAGGTCCTGGATTGGGGGCATTCTTCCAAGGTTGCGGGTCACTTCGGGGTCAAGAAAACCCTCAGCCTTCTTTCACGCTACTACTGGTGGCCATCCCTTCGCCAAGATGTGACTGATTTTATAGCCTCCTGTGCGGCTTGAGCTCTGAACAAGGTACCTAGAAGTCTGCCGTCTGGCCTGCTCCACCCTTTGCCTCCTCCTGAAGCCCCTTGGCGACAAATTGGTATGGATTTCATCACCGATCTTCCACGTTCTTCCGGATGTACTACCATCTTAGTAGTGGTCGATCGGTTGTCCAAAATGGCCCATTTCATCCCTCTGCCCGGATTACCCACGGCATCTGAGTTGGCCAAGGTCTTCATACAACAGATCTTTAGGCTTCACGGACTCCCTCAACGAATTGTCTCCGATCGCGGAGTCCAATTTACCTCCCGTTTCTGGAGGGCACTCAGCAAGCTCATGGGTATATCTCTGGACTTCTCCTCTGCTTATCACCCTCAGTCCAATGGGCAAGTTGAGCGAATCAATCAGATATTAACAGCCTACCTGCGTCACTTCTCGAACGCCCATCAAGACAACTGGGTGTCTCTTCTGCCGTGGGCAGAGTTTGCCCACAACAACCACCCCAGTGAGTCCACCACCAAGACGCCGTTCTTCGTGGTTTCCGGCCAGAACCCTGGTGTTCTACTACCTCTCCCTACGCCGTCTGGTGTTCCTGCAGCAGATGCCCTCGCCACCGAATTTTCTCAAGTCTGGAAGGAGACCAGAGAAGCTCTTGAAAGATCCAGTATCCGGATTAAAAGACATGCAGACAAGAGGCGCCGGGACCTTCCACCTTACCAACCTGGCGACAAAGTTTGGCTGTCAACTAAGTATATCCGTTTGAAGTTGCCTTCTTACAAACTGGGTCCTCGGTACATCGGCCCGTTCCAGGTCTTGGGGCGCATTAATAACGTGGCTTATAAATTGAAGTTGCCGGCTTCGCTTCGGGTCCCTAACGCCTTCAATGTCTCGCTCCTTAAACCTGTTGTGCTGAATCGGTACTGCTCAGTTCCCCCTTCTTCTCCTCAGCCAGTAGGGGCTGATGATGTCTTTGAGGTAAAAGAGATTCTTGCCGTAAAAAAAAGTTCGGGGGCGTACCCTCTACCTCGTTGATTGGAAGGGTTTTGGTCCCGAGGAGAGGTCCTGGGAGCCCAAAGAGAATATTAATGCTCCTCGTCTTTTAAAGAAGTTTTTGTCTAACCTCAAGAAGGGGAGACGTAAAGGGGGGGGTACTGTCACGTCGGCGGCGGTGGCCGCCGCCGTCCCAGCAATGGCGGGGCCCGCCGCCGCCTTTACTTACCTGCGCTCGCCGCGCCGCTCTGGGCCCGCCTCCTCCTCCTTCTCCTCCGTCCAGCGTGTGCCGGCTTCCTGCGGGCGCCTTAGGCCGCGGGCACGCGCTCTGCAGATCCTTTAACCCTGCAGCGCCGCCCAGCGGTCTGAGCAACCAATCAGCCGTCTTCTGCAGGGTATATCAGGCGTCTCCAACATGGTGGAGACGCCTGATTATCGTGTGGACTTCCCGTACGGTATCCTGGCCTGGGTGTTTAGGGGTTTCTCCCCTTCTCACTCCTTACACTCCTCTGCCCAGTCCTACACTCCTCTGCCCAGTCCCGTACTCTGTGTCCTCCCTCCTGTACTCCGTGCCTCCGTCCTGTACTCCGTCCTGTGTCCCAGTGCCCAGTCCTGTACTCCGTGTCTCCCTCCTGTACTCCGTGCCTCCGTCCTATACTCTGTGTCTCCATCCTGTACTCCAGTTCTCACTCCTATACTCCAGTTCTCAGTCCGGCTCCCTCCACTCAGTCCTTCGAGCCGCCCCTCTTGGTTCTAGCAGTCGCGGTATCTGTCTTCTGAGGGTCTGCCCCTAACGGCCCCTGTATAGGGGTCGGCACCACCTGGCGCGCTCACCCCTGGGAGCTCCAGTGCCGCGATCCAGAGGGTCCACTCTCGGACGTAACCTATTTTGTTATCACAGCATACGTCACAACAGGACAGAGGAGGGGAGATTGCCCCCTGCAGTCTGGAGCCGGTGCAGGATGGGAGCACTGCAGCATACAAGTGAGTTTTGATAGGTGCGTGCCCCTGCTTCTAGGGGGGGGCAGCTGCCCCCCCTGCCCCTCGCTGGCTACGGCCATGATTCACACAGCGTTTTTGCGGATCCGTTTTTTTGCAGAAAAATGCAGTGACCCTGGGCATCCCAGCAAAGTCAATGGGTTTCAAGATATGACATTCAGACACGTTGTTTTGTGAGGATCCGTTTTTGGGCTGAATGAGCACGTCAGTTTGTGTGGCGTTTTTCTAATCTGCTTTTGCTATTGAAAACATTATCTATAAGCTCAAAAACCTTTCAGGTGATGCGTTTTTTTAAAAGGCTGATCTGCTTTTGCAGTTGAAAAACGTATCCTCAAAAAACACAGCAAAAACGCTGTGTGTGAATGTAGCCTTAGATCAGGAATGGAACAGTCATTTATAGGGCATTTCATAACTTTCCCAAATTCCTATGAAAAAATATTCAGCACATTCTGCATTGAACTACTGTACCCAATTTATTATATATTTTAGGAGTCGGAGTCTGTCCATTTTATTCCGACTCCACCAAAATGAGCACCGACTCCGACTCCACAGCCCTGATTTGCCTCTGCTACATAGAGGTGAACCACTGATCACCTCTATGTAGTTGAATTACAGCATTGCTATGAACGCTGACCACAGGGTGACACTCATAGCAATCTGCCATCAATAACCATAGAGGTCTCCAGGAGACCTCAGTTTATTATGGCAACGCATCTCTGACCCCCGATTACGTGACGGGGGTCAGCAATGCACATATTTCCGGCCGGAAGCTCTAGTTAAATGCCGCTGTCAGTGTTTGACAGCGGGATTTAACTAGTTAATAGGCGCTGGCGGATCGCGATTCCGCTCGCGCCTATTGCGTGCACATGTCAGCTGTTTAAAACATGTTGCGGCTTTGAGGTGGTCTCACCGCTGGAGCCTACCTCGAAGCGGGGGATACTACCAGCTGACGTACTATTCCGTCAGCTGGCAGTAAGGGATTAAAGCCAAATCTATTGATGGTTTGTCCAATGTGTATAGAGAGAAGAGGAGGGAGCATAGGACTGAGCCCTTAGGAACCACGACAGCAAGGGGAAGAGATGTGGACCTAGGACTGAACACTAAGGAACCCCAACAGCAAGGGGAAGAGAAGAGTACCTAGGACTGAACCCTAAGGAACCCCGAAAGTAAGGAGAAGAGGAGGGGACCAGGGACTGAAGACTGAACACTGAGGAACCCCGACAACAAGGGGAAGAGGAAGGGACCAAGGACTGAAGACTGAACCCTGAGGAACCCCGGCAGCAAGGGGAAGAGGAGCCAGCGGAAGATATAGTGAAGGAGCAATAGTAGGAGAACCAAGAGATAACGGTGTCCTTGGGGCCGATAGAGCAAAGCATAGTGAGGAGGAGCTGATGGTCCACAGTGTCAAATGCAGCACAGAGATCCTGGACAATCAGCAGGGAGTAGTGGCCATTATATTTAGCTATTAGTAGATCATTCGATGCTTTAGTGAGGGCAGTTTTGTAGAGTGTAAGGAGCGGACACCAGATTGTAAAGGGTCAAGAAGAGAGTAATCTGAGAGATTGTGGACGGGACCTTCCAGGAGATTCGAGATAAAGGGGAGATTAGAGACAGGTCTGTAGCTAGCAGCATAGTTTTGGTCAAGGGATGGTAGGTAGTGACAGCCTGGGAGAGGGACTGGAGAAGAGAGAAAATAGGGGGTCACAGGTGCAGGTTGAAGGGCGAGAAGAAGCGAGGAGCACGCTAACTTCTTCTGTGACAGGATCAAAGGCAGAAAGTGAACTGGATAAAGTGAGGGGCATGCCATTATACATAAAACACTATAACCCCCAACATCTTCTGATCACTGGACATGACCGTAGTATAATTCTATTATACTCTATAGCTAGAACACTATATCTCCCAATATGACCATTATACAGTTCTATCCCCCTAGCCCTGATGTAGTACAATAGCTAGGGATACTTTTTTCTTTTGTGATAACCCTGTAGAATATATCCACTGGTCACTTCTTATATATGATCAAATTCCAATCCGATGCTTCCCGGGATGAGAAAAGGGAATTTCTGATAATAAGCTATTACACATTACTGTGATAAGTTACGGAACAGCAATTATTCATTCCTGAAATCAACAATGTGCTGTTCCACAGATCGTTATAATCGAGTAAATCTAGTATTTTATGTCATGATGTCTTGTCTCCACCTAGTGGGCACTTGTGAGAACTGTCAGGGTTATATGATGCAAGTTTTCAGACTATTTGCTGCCCTATAGTGTTTAAACTGTAAGACTGCAGCATTATCAGCTCTGCTGGATATTTACTACTGTCCTAGTTCTCCAAAGCAGAGAGGGTAATGCCCTTGTTGCTATTTTTTTTTTTTATATCAAGTTTTTTTTTTTTTTCTTTTTTACAATTTGTGATAAATCATTGAATATACTGCAAACCAAAGTTTTTTGAATAAGTGTTACTCTACTGATATTTCCATTTGGGCCATGTTCACCTGCACAAGTACTGAATATGGACTAGCATGGGAAGAAAATTATCATTTTGCAAATCCCCAGTTTTATACATTCTGGGCAGAATGAAAGCTCGCCTAAGCAATTACTTTCCACTTCAAGTTTGACATTATTGTGCTGCATGTAAAATTATACTTAAGGTGTGCCTATTTTTTTTTTATACAAAACCTATAGGAAACCTTGATCTTGCTATCCTTGTACCTAACAACAAGATCAAACTGTTTGTGGTGCACATACCAGTGTAATGTGTCCAGGAATTGTCCCAATTCTCATGCTCTCTGATTTGCCACCCACTCTTTTCTAAGTGGGCAGCTTCTCTTAATTTTGCATTCTACCTACTCAATGAGTGTGGAGACCTCTTTTCTTTTACTTTTGCCATTATCAAATTCTAAATAGTCAACTCTATTATGTCTACATGCAGACTGAAAGCATAAGAGTGTGAGCAAAGAAACACAGACCCTCCTCCACACTTCTTTAGAGGGACAAAGACCATCCACTTCCTTTAGAGGGACAAATATATTAAAATTGGGAAAAGTAAAATCAGAAAAACATGGACGCTTCTAGGTAGATAGTAGTGTATATAGCAGGAGTTGTATATTTTATGTGCTGTTCTGGTGAAGTCACTGCGTATTGTGAATTGTAGAGCTTTCATTCAGCCAATGTGTTTGTGTTTCATATTAAATGGGTTTAGTTTCCTTTGGTGCTGAAGAGGTTAACAACCCTTTCTATGCTGGTTAGAAAGCGATTTAGACTTTCATGAGTTAAATCGGATTACTATCCTGGACCCCTCCTACTGATCCCCTCCCACTCATACCTGATTTGTTCAGTCTGATTATTGGTGGAAAATGCTTCTCCAAGTTGAATATCACAGGAGCCTATAATCTGATTAGGATTGAGGAGGGGGATGAGATGAAGATGGTGTATAAAACCCCAGAAGGGCATTATGAAAATCTAGTCATGCCTTTAGTTTACAAAACCTACAAAAGACAAAATGAAAAAAAAAACCCTGACTGGTGTCCAGTGGTTGGGACCTGGTCCTTGTCTTCCCTTATTCACACAGACGTCAACTTTGACACATGATAAGGATATTAATATTAGACAGTGTAGAACCGCCCCAACCACAGAGTCACCTTGTCGATGGTGGGACGGCTTTTATGCTATGTTTGATCAAATACAGTATTACTAAGAACTCTGTATGATTTAAATGCACTTTTGCTTTTTACTTATTTAATTATAGCAAGGTTTTTTCATTTTGTCTTTTGTAGGTTTTGTATGCTTTTTGGCCATGTGAAAATGCATTTATGTGCTGCATGTGTACCAACTCAAACCAAGCTCAATTTTTGTGTTTTTTCTATGCGTTTTAGTTTGACTAATGCTCCCTCTGTGTTCCAACACTTCATTAATGATATCTTCCCTCACCTCATGGGTAGATTTGTAATAGTGTATGTTGGCGATATTTTCATCTACTCTCCCGATCTCAAGTCTCATCAGGTACATGTCAGGCAGGTGTTACAGGTTCTACAGGATACTAAACTGTATGCTAAATTGAAGAAGTGTGTATTCGCTGTACAGGAGGTTCAGTTCTTGGGTTTCCTAGTATCAGCTGCAGGTTTCCGAGCAGTCCTGCATTGGAACCTCCCAGAAAATCTGAAAGCATTGCAACACTTTTTGAGGTTTGCAAACTATTATTAGAAATTTATTCTATGCTATTTATTCTCTTCTATTGTCAAACCCCTCACATGACTAGGAAAGGTACGACTTCTCGAGGTGGTCCGACTGCGCTTGGCAGGCATTTTATTCTCAGAGGAGATGTTTTTCCACTGCGCCAGTACTCATCCAACCTGATGCTTCTCAGCCATTTATTGTCGAGGTTGATGCTTCGTAGGTGGGGGGGGGGGGTCGGAGCTGTATTGTCTCACCAGACATCAACACAATTTCTATCTGCTCCTCATGTGTTAACCTCTGCAACATGTCAATGGCTGTAAACAAAGAAAAACTTGTAAATAACTCATGAAAGAATAAAGTTACATTAAAACCAAGCATACCATTGTTTTTCTTGTGAAATTCTCAATAAGTTTTATGTGTCACATAACCCTCTTCCCATTGGAAAAAATAAAGTTGCATCCAAAATGGCCCCCATGGTCACCAACCATCTTGAAAAGTTTTTCCCCTCCCGTATGCTAATGTGCCACAAACAAGAAGTTGATATCACCAACCATTCCCATTTTATTTAGGTGTATCCGTATACATGGCCCACCCTGTATTTAACAGTCTGTTGCGGCCTTGAGTACTTATCTATAGAGTGTGGTTTAGAGACTATGGGCTCTTTCAGACATCAGTGTATCCGGAAAGTTTGGTGACAATTTTCATATGTACCGGAGGCACTAACACACGTAGACCCATGTCAGTGTGTTTCCACGGACCGTGTGTCCGTGGGCAAAATACGCTGACATGTCCGTTTTTTAACAGCAGCACGGGCCTCAAAAAGTCCTGCACATGTGCACACGGATGACATCGGTGTGTCATCAGGGTGACACATACCGGTGCTTGGGAAGCATCGTACTGTTAGCGCTGTTCTACGGTACCTGTTTCTGAAGACCACTCGCATCATACTCCCCTGCATTGACTGCGATCAGCGCGAGCAGGAGAGAATGATGAGAGTTATATTTAACTGATAACCGCTAGAGCAGGCGGAGGCTGATAGGACTATTACTCCCATCAGCCTACACCTGCTGACGCTAAGAACAGTGAGAGCAGGTGGTGGCTGATGGGAGTATTCATCAGCAGCTGGCTGCGCTATAAACAAATAAATAAACAGTCATGGGTTCCCCTGTATTTTTGATAACCAGCCAAGCAAAACTGACCGCTGCGGGCTACAACCCTCAGCTCTCGCTTCAGCAAAGCTGGTTTTCAAGAATAAAGTAGATGGGTCCCCGTGCTGTTTTTTTTTTTTTTTTAATAATTTAAATAAATAATGAAAGAAACCCAGCATGGGATCCCCCCCCCATTTTTGACAAACCAGACTTTATAAAGCAGATAGCTGGGGGCTGGTATTCTCACGCTGGTAAGGAGCCATGGATATTGATGCCCCCTAGCCTAAAAATAGCAGCTAGTTCTGGCGCATTGCCCGGCTCTTCCAACTTGCCCTGTAGTGGTGGCAATTGGGTTAATATTTGTGGAGTTGATGTCACCTTTGAATTGTCTGGTGACTTTAAGCCCACTGATTGGTAATGTCTATAAGAAACCTATCTATTACTAATCCTATAGTTGTATGGTAAATAAACACACAGCAAGTATAAAGTCTTTTATTTGAAATAAAAACAAAATACACTTTTCAATTTTTTTAACGCCGGTTTTTAATTATTTAAATAATTTAGAAAAACAGCGTGGGAACCCTTCTAGTCTTGATAACCATCCTTGCTAGCACTGACAGCTGAGGGTTACAGACCGCAGCTGTCAGTTTTGCCTGACTGGTTATCAAAAACACAGGGAAACCAATGCCGTTTTTTAAATTTATTTATTTGTAGCTCAGGTGGTGTCTGCCCTCACTGTTATCAGTTGAATATAACTCTCAACATTCTCCCCTGCTTGCGCTGATCGTTGTCAGAGCAAGGGAGAATGATGAGAGTTGTCTTCAGCATCCAGCTCAGGGGAACAGTACCGATGTGGCAAACGGTTGCCACATGTATGCCACAAGTATTATACACATGGACACTGATATTTCCGGTACTGGAAATATCAGGACTTGTGAAACCGGCCTATGACTGTATTTAATCTCTTCTTGCAAATTTTTATTGAATACCTTATGATATTGTGACCAGCATTTACTCAGCAATTTGTTATGTTTTTTTTTATATAATTCTTTATTTAGACTCACAACGAAATCAAGGTTAACATAATAATTGAAACCAGACAAGTAGACGAATACAAGCAATACAACTTAACTCCCGACCAAAACAATCGTCCACGAATCCTTAACATCCGGGGACCCGGTAGTAGAGGTCAATTCGGAGGGTCTTTAATTTTATTTAACTCTTAGCAAACAGTATAGGAAAGAAAAGCCAGGGAAGAAGAAGGAGAGCAGTTGAAGCGAAGAAAGAGAGTGGGGGGAAATAAGTAATGGAGCCAAGAGAGGCAAAAAAAAGGGGGAGGGAAGGAAAAAACGAGGGGGTAAGGGAAGGAGTATCCACCTGACCAAGTCCACCACTCAACCTGATGTTTTCAGTTAACCTCAGGGGGGTTTGCCTCCAGGATTACATCACGATACTCACTAGAGCTTCGAAAATCCATCCATCCAAGCCAAGTAGCCCAAAACTTTGGGTATGATTCATGTATGGATGAGGTGAGGTCCTCCATATACATAATTTCATTGACTTTTGCGATCCACTGAGTTATGGTTGGAGGAGCGGGACTCCTCCATCTCTCCAGGATGCAAGCCCTCGCAGCCATGATAATCTGTTATGTTTTGATTGCATATCTTCACAGATCAATGAATAGATTGTGATTGCAATCAGTGTACGATCCAACCTATTTTGAGTGAATTTACACTCTTTGAATTTTGTCCTGTTGTTGTTTTTTAATTACTATCTTGTTTTTATTTTTCACATGTGAACCACACCAGGTGACAACCTTTTAATCGTATATATTAAATGTTACATTTTAGTATTTTAGTGCCCATTTTTTGCTGTTGCTAGTTACAGAAACTTAATGCACCTTGGAATCTGCTAAACAAACGTCTTAATCCCAGGCAAGCTAAATAGTCTTTATTTTTCACCAGGTTTAATTTTGTGGTCGATAACCATCCTGGGATTAAGAATGTCAAAGTGGATGCTTTGTCTAGGAGTTTCCCTGGGGGTGGGAGTGCTGATGATGCTGGCCCTATTGTACAAGAAGGGTGGTCATCTCCGCAGTGTGTTCTAAACTTGAGGGTGAGGTATTGAAGGCTCAGGGGGACTCCCCGCTGGACCTTCAGGGACGTTTTTTGTACTTGTACATTTGCGTCTTAAAATTTTAGAGACACATCATAACTCGGCACCAGCTGGTCACCCAGGTAGTAAGGCGACCTTGGACCTCTTTTCTCATCATTTTTGGTGGCCAAGGTTGCGTAAGGTTGTAGTTAGCTTTATGTCTTCTTGCAGTGTCTGTGCACGTTCCAAGACCCCACATACTCGTCCGTCCCTGGCTCTTTTACCAATAACCATTCCTGATAGTCCATAGACTCCTTTATCCATGGATTTCGCTACGGCTCTTGCTTCGTACTCTGGTAAAATGGTTATCTTTGTTGTGGTGAATAGGTTTAGTAAAATGGCACACTTTATTGCTTTACCTGCACTCCCTAATGCCTGGACGCTGGCTCAGGTGTTTGTCACTAAGATTGTGAAGCTTCACAGAGTTCCCTCTGATGTGGTGTCAGATATGGGGACCCAATTTGTATCTAAATTTTGCTGGACTTTTTTTTTTTTTCGTTTAGGGATGCATCTATCATTTTCCTTGGCGTTCCATCCTCAAACTAATGGTCAGACTGAACGCCTAAACCAAAGTTTGGAGACTTACCGCAGATGTTTTCAGATAACAAGGAGGATTGGTCTTCTTTTTTACCACTGACTGAGTTTGCTTTAAACAATCGTCGTAACAAGTCATCTGGTAGGTTGCCATTTTGTTGCCGCATATGGCTTCCATCCAGAGTTCTGTATCTTCAGTAAAGATGAGTCTTTGGGGGTTCCTGGGGAGGAACAATTTTCTTCTTCGTTCTCAGCGCTATAGAAAGGGTTTGTAATAATGTAAGGGTTATGTGGGACAAATACAAACATATGGCAGATAAGACAGGATTGTCAGGTCTGGACCTGAGGGTGAATGATTTAGTGTGGCTGTTGACCAAAAATATTAAACTGAAAGTTCCTTCTTGGACATTAGGTCCTAGGTTTATTGGTCCTTACAAGGTGTTCGTCGTAATCAACCCTCTTGGGTGATCGGGGGTTAGAAAGTCATTGTGAATCACAGATCTTCATTTAGCTGATGTTTGTGTTTCATATTAAAGGGAACCTGTCACCTCGTTTTTCAGCTATAAGCTGCGGCCACCTCCTTTCAGGGCTTATCTA
This sequence comes from Dendrobates tinctorius, assembly GCF_039654945.1. Lineage (NCBI taxonomy): Eukaryota > Metazoa > Chordata > Amphibia > Anura > Dendrobatidae > Dendrobates > Dendrobates tinctorius. The sequence goes on along the minus strand of NW_027361682.1, from coordinate 26,517,411 downwards.
CAGCATTCTAGAATACTGTAGATAAGCCCCAGATCTAACCTGAAAGATATGAAAAACAATTTTTTTTATACTCACCCGGGGGAGATCGGTCTAATGGGCATCGCAGGTCCGGGTCCGGCGCCTCCCATCTTCATGCGATGTCTTGATCTTCCTTCATGTCATGGCTCCTGCACAGGCGTACTGATCTTCCCTGTTGAGGGCAGATCTAAGTACTCCAGTGCGCAGGTGCTGGGCCTCTCTGACCTTCTGACCTTACCTGGCGCCTCCGCACTGCAGTACTTAGCTTCCCTCAACAGGGCAGATCAATACGCCTGCGCAGGAGCCACAAAACAAAGCAAGGAAGATGACGACATTGCATGAAGATAGGAGGACCCGAACCTGCGACACACATCGGACCGACTACCCCGCCCCGGGTGAGTATAATAAAACTTGTTTTTCTCTTTCCCCCATGACGGCACCACGGAGAGAGGGATCCACCCTCAGGGACAGGAAACCTACAGGTGAAAAAGGCGGTACCTCTCTCCCACATCAGTTGGTTTCCTGTCCCTGATGGGGAACCTACAGCACGTACCTTTAGATCGACGTGGGATGCCGGGGGCCGAACTAGTGCGGTAACAGGCTGTGGGGCTCCCTACCTCGGCTGAGTCGGTGTCATTTCTTCCCCCGAAGCACCACCACCAAGGGTCGGCGGACCTTGAGGGTGAGTGGGGAGAGGCAGTGAAGATGAGAAGCAAGCCTGCCGATCCAAAAAAAAAAGGGAGAGTGCCTCCCCCAGGTGTAGTGACGGCGGTCACTAGAGAGGCGCCTCCCGCCGTGCGCTGGACCTCGGAGCGGTCAGTGGAGGAGGATGGCGGCGGCCACCGAGAACCGCATAATACAAGGCCTCTGCTGGAGCCGGGGAGAGCGGACGCAAGCATTAGAGCTGCGCATGCACGGGCGGCCACTTCCGTCGGCTGCACGAGGCATTACTGGGAACCGGCTGGGCCGCGCTTGGGAAAAAAAAAACCCCATATTTAAACCCCCCAGAGGGGAGCAGAGGATCCTAACAGTCACCATGAGTGACAAGGGGAAACCGCAAAGGGAGCAGGAGACGCAACGGCAGTCCCCGAAGCAGACGCAGGGGCAGCGCCAGCACTCACAACGCCAGCGCACCTCTTCCCAACAGTGCAGCAGCAGCGGTCATTTAGGATCGCGGCACAGCCGAAGCTCCACCATGGCGGCACAGCCAGAAGTGGATCCAGTGGTGGAGATAATCCATACGCCCGAGACGGTATCTCTCGTTCCACAAGGAGGGTGAGTGATCTCCGTGAAAGTCCACTCGTTAATGTGCAGTTGTTTTTTTTTTTTTAGGGGAGGAAATGCACAGCCAAATCCAAGCACAGGGCATGTACTGTATGCACTGAGGAGCTACCCTCTACATGGGAGAAAAAGCTCTGTGTGGGGTGCATAGAACAGACAATCCAGGAGGAGTCCCCGAGTTTTGTGTTAGACCTCAAAACACTGATAAGAACCCAGGTCGAAGACGCCCTTAAGGGCGTTAGAACCTCAAAGAAAAAACGTAGATCCAGGCATAGGTCTCCAGAGTCCAGTGTTAGCGAGTCAGGAAGTGAACTTTCTGACTCAAGTAGTTCATCATCCTCCCAGTCTTCCTCAGTATCTTCGGCAGGGGGACGCAGCTGCTTCCCCATTGAAGAGACAGACGCCCTTGTAAAAGCCGTGAGGACAACTATGGGGCTGGTAGACAAGCGCCCTAAGAAAGCGGCCCAAGATTTAATGTTCAGTGGGTTAGAACAAAAAAACGGAGGGCTTTCCCGATAAATGAGAAAATCCACTCCCTAATTAAACGAGAATGGAAAAAAACGGATAAGAAGGTTCTCCTAACACCTAAGAGAAAATACCCCTTTGACGATCCGGCTTGCGCCTTATGGAGTAAAGCTCCCAAGCTAGACGTGGCTATTGCAAAAGCTTCTAAAAAATTTGCCCTGCCCTTCGAAGACATGGGCACCCTGAAGGACCCAATGGATAAAAAGGCAGAAACCTTTTTAAAAAACTCTTGGGAAGCGGCAGGAGGTGGATTAAAGCCAGCCATAGTAGCCACGTGTACGGCACGCACCCTAATGGTCTGGCTGGATCATTTAGATTCCCAACTAAGAGAAAAGGCCTCAACAGAAACAATACAGAGATAGTATCTATAATGAAAGGAGCAGCAGCGTTCCTGGCGGATGTGTCAGTGGACTCGACTAGGCTGGCAGCCAGAGCAGCCTCCTTTTCAAATGCCGCGAGACGCGCCTTATGGCTAAAATGCTGGCTAGGAGACTTGCAGACTAAAGCCAAATTGTGCTCAATCCTGTGTGAGGGCGAATTTCTGTTTGGCTCAACTCTAGACGACATCTTGGACAAGGCAGGAGACAAGAAAAAGTCCTTTCCCGGGGTCCCTAGCCAGTCATACAAACGACCTTTTCGGAGCAGAAGATTTATGCGACGAAGACCCCCAGAAGGGAACAAAGAAGGATGGGAGAATAAAATAAATGAAAACAAAGGCTTTATGTTTAACAAACCCCCCGACAATAAAAAGCCACAATGAAGGTGCTCCTCGGGTCGGGGGAAGATTGTCTTACTTTCTCCAGGCCTGGGAAAAAATATCCACGAGCTCGTGGATATTGAGCATAAAAAGAGAAGGTCTAAGACTAAAGTTCAATACCCTCCCAAACAATTCTTTTGTGATAACGCCCCAAAAGACATCACACGAACAGTTGGCGATCATAAATCTAAAAAGACTGAACAAGTTCCTGGAAATTCAGCATTTCAAAATGGAGACAATAAAATCTTTGTAAAAATGCTTTCCCCATTGTGCTTCATGGCTGTATTAGACTTGAGAGACGCATATTACCATGTACCCATTCACAGAGACCATAGGAAATACCTCAGGGTGGCGGTGACGATCCAGGGGGAGATAAAACATTATCAGTTCAGAGCTCTGCCCTTCGGGCTAGCTATTGCTCCAAGAGTATTTACAAAGATAATGTCAGAAGTAATGGCCCACATAAGAGAGCAAAACATCTTGATAGTCCCATACCTGGACGATCTCTTAGTAGTATAGGCGTCTCCTTTCACCACTGCAAACAACAATTGGACATGGTCATGATATCTCTAGCGAGTCTAGGATGGATGCTGAATTTACCCAAATCCGGACTTGTACCAAGCCAGGTACAGCAGTACTTGAGGATAATACTACACTCAACCGAACAGAAATGTTATTTTCCGCAGACGAAGATTCAAAAAATGGCACAGATGGTGTCACAAATGACAGCCTCCCCAGTCACTACCCTGAGAAAAGTAATGTCTATATTGGGATCAATGATAGCCTGCATGCCGGCGGTACAGTGGGCACAAAGCCATACCCGAGACCTACAGTGGGAAATATTAGACGCAGACGTTTCTCTACATGGGAATTTAGACATGCAATTAGACATCTCACCAAACACAATACACTCCTTAACATGGTGGGAAGATCCAGTCAATTTAACCAAGGGGGTCCCTTGGGTGTTACCAGCTGCAAAGATCCTAACCACAGACGCAAGTCCTTGGGGGTGAGGTGCACACCTAGGCAGTCAGGTGGCGCAAGGGCCCTGGACTCAGGGAAGAGAGTCAACCTCCTCAAACATGAAGGAGTTGCTGGCAGCAAAACTAGCTCTCGTTCATTTTCTGGATTCACTGCGCTCCCAACACAAGGGTCTTCTCAGACAACCAGGTAGTGGTAGCATATCTAAACCACCAGGGGGGCACCAGGTCTCGAGCGCTGATGGAGGTAACAAAATCCATCTTTCACCTAGCAGAACACAATCTAGAATCTCTGACAGCCCTCCACATAAAAGGTTCGGAAAACCGAACAGCGAACATTTTAAGCAGAACACGCCTAAAACAAGGGGAGTGGAAACTGAGCCAGTTAGTCTTCAACCAGATTGTGAAACTCTGGGACCGGCCAGAAATAGACTTATTTGCGAACAGTCAGAACCGGAAGTTGGAAACCTTCTGCTCGATCGATCCCCGAGGGGGCCCAGTAGCTCTAGACGCCTTCACGATACCCTGGAATTATCATCTGGCTTACGCTTTCCCGCCAATATCTCTCATCCCCTTAGTACTGAGGAAAATACGGGGGGACAAAGCAATGGTAATTGTAAAAGCCCCCTTCTGGCCTCGGAGAATATGGTTCTCCTGGCTGAGAAGGATGTCCGTTACAGACCCATGGGTTCTACCAGAAACTCCAGACGTTCTATCCCAGGGACCAGTGTATCACACCCATATAAAAAAACTTACACATGACAGCTTGGCTTTTGAGAGGGAAGTAATAGGGGCTTCTCGTCAAATTTGGTATCCACGCTACTACAAAGTAGAAAGCCAATAACCACTAAGGCATATGGGAAGGTATGGAAAAATTCATTACAGTATCAGGTTCTGACCCAACGGGAGAAATCCCAATAGACAGAATTCTGGAATTCCTACAGAAGGGGTTGGAAAAGGCGTTAGCTACCAGCACCTTGAAAGTGCAGGTGGCGGCCTTAGGAGCTTTGTATAACCATTACTTAGCCAAAAATCGTTGGGTTATGAGATTCATTAGAGCCTCAAGTAGATCCAGGCTGATCCCTCTACGCACCCCCCCCCCCCCCCCCCCCCAGGACCTAAATCTAGTGCTAAACGCACTAACCAAATCTCCCTTCAAACCCATAGCGGAGGCTCCCTTAAAAATATCCCTTAAGACCTCCCTCCTCATAGCCTTAACGTCTGCCCGCTGCATTAGTGATATGCAAGCTTTATCTTCCCACTGACCCTTCACTCAAGTACTGGATGATAGGCTGGGTCGGTTCTAAGGGTTACCCTATCTCCCTAAGGTTCCGTCACAGTTTCATGGGATCCAGGAGATCTCCTTACCCTCCTTCTGTCCCAATTCCAAGAACAAAACAGAAGAAGTGCTGCACACCTTAGATGTAAAAAGGTGCCTGGTCCAATACTTGACAACCACAAGGGAGTTTAGGAAGTATAGGGCTCTGTTTGTCTGCTTTCAGGGTCCACGGAAAGGTCAAAAAGCATCGAAGGCCACACTGGCGAGACGGATAAGGGACACCATCACCCTATCCTACTCCTCTTGCGGGGCAGCCATCCCGGAGGATGTAAGGGCCTATTCAACCAGGGCAGTGGCATCATCCTGGGCGGAGAAAGCCAGCGCTTCAATAGACCAGATATGCAGAGCTGCCACTTGGTCTTCCCCCTCTACATTTTTCAAACATTACCTTCTAGACTTGACCTCCTCCTCAGATCTCACCTTTGGGAAAAGGGTTCTGGAGGTGGTGGTCCCTCCCTAAATGGATAATCTTTGTAATTCTCTCCGTGGTGCTGTCATGGGGGAAAGAGAAAATCGTAGTTACTTACCGGTAACGGTATTTCTCTGATCCGATGATGGCACCCCTCTCTTTCACACACAGGTGTGCACTTTAGAGTGAGTGAGTTGCAGCTGAAAGTTCTGTGTAATGCTCTGTAAACCAACTGATGTGGGAGAGAGGTCAAAGGCGGTACGCCTTTTTCACCTGTAGGTTTCCTGTCCCTGAGGGCGGATCCCTCTCTCTCCGTGGTGCTGTCATGGGATCAGAGAAATACCGTTATCGGTAAGTAACTACGATTTTCATATCTTTCAGGTTATATCGGGGCTTATCTACAGCATTATAGAATGCTGTAGATAAGCCCCGAAAGGCAGTAGCCACAGCTTATAGCTAAAAAACGAGGTGATAGGTTCCCTTTAAATGGATTTAGTTTAATTTGGTGCTGAAGAGGTTAATGACCCTTTCTATGCTGGTTCGAAACTTGCAGCTCCATCTCCCAGCTGTTCTTGACCTCATTATTTCCTCTCCCTATAAAATCTGGCCAAACCTTCTCTTCCTTGTCAGTGAAAGCTTTGCTTTCTAGCTCCTTGGAGATGCTGTGCTGAATTGGAGATCATTGGAGATTGTTGCATACTGTTTTTGAGTGTATGCTTTCCTCATTATCCAGTTCCCATTTGGTTGGTACATTCCTAACCCTGCCTATAGACCTATCTACCTTTGGTGAGTGTTTTGGTATGTTGCTTTGTTAACCCTGTCTGTCTTACATGTTAATACACTAGCATACCTGTCCCAGACCTCCTGGGGGAAGGTGAGGGGACTGCATAGGGACTAACAGGAGAACAGTTAGGCTGGTGGCCCAAACTTCCTCACCTTTAGAGGTACCTTTGGGAGCAGGGATAGTTAAGGACCCAGTCCTAGGGACGGTTCAGGGCTCCTTTCCCTAATCAAGTACTGTCACTGCGTGACATACGTAAACAATAAAGGGAAAAGAGGACCAACACTGGTGCTGTATGATGCAATCACTTTCTCAGTTGCTTCATTGGGGGGACACTGGAAACCATAGCTGTATGCTGCTGCCACCAGGAGGTTGACACTAAGCATTACACTCTACTTTAATTACTGGTCACTGATATAACCAGAGTGAAACTGGTGGTGTGAGAAACAATGAAAAATGTATCTGAAGGGACAGGTTTTTAATCCTGCTCTAGGATCGTCTTTAGGTTAAAGCATTCATAAAGGTAATAGTTTAGTTTCCCAGTTAGAAGTAATTTTTTTTTCTCTAACAGTAAGGTCAAAGGTCATCCCTTAAAAGTTCAATGAAAGACCTATAAAAATATATAAAGGGACTTTTTTTTGTAAAAAAGAAAACACATACAACATTACAATTATTTTCCTATCTTAATAGATTTGAATAATTTCAAGACTTTAGTATAATTATTCAACATCTGATGAATATGTGCATACTGTGTGTATAGTTTAGTTTTACTTGTTACTTTTGCAGTATTTACTGACATCACATTATGTAGTACTAGCTTGGCCTGTGCGAAATTTTCACACATTGGTCGTCAGGGGCGCAAGCAATATTAGAAAAAGCTAGCTGGTCAAATGTAAATGTATTTCATGAGCTGATGAACACAGATAGGTATTTATATACCATAAGTAGATTGGTAATATAATAAATTGTTTTGATAAGTAGAGGCCAAAAAATGTTTTCCGGTTGAGGTGCCACCTGCAGGTCATTGTGTCTTTCTGCAGGTTTATGAAAATGAATGTTTAAACTGTATTTAGTGATAAAATTGGTACTGGAAGCCAAATCTACTGATTGCTTGACCAATAGGGACAGTATACAAAGAGAAGAGGAGGGGGCCTAGAATCGATCCTTCAGGAACCACAACAGTAAGGGGAAGATGAGGAGCCAGCAAAAGATACACTGAAGGAGCGGTCAGAGAGATAGGAGGAAGACCAGGAGAGAACGGTGTCCTTGAGGCCAATGGAGCAGAGCATAGTGAGGAGGAGCTGATGATCCACAGTGTTGAATGCTGCAGAGAGATCCAAGAGAATTAGCATGGTGTAGTGACAAATAGATTTAGCTGTTAGTAGATCATTAGAGACTTTAGTGAGGGCAGTTTCAGTAGAGTGTAAAGAGCGGAAACCGAATTGCAGAGGGTCGAGAAGAGAGTTATCTGAGAGATAGTGGATAAGACAGGAGTGGACCTGGCATTCCAGGAGTTTAGAGATGAAAGGGAGATTAGAGACAGGTCTATAGTTAGCGACACAGTTTTGGTCAAGGGATGTTTTTTTAAGTAATGGAGATGAGATGTCATAGTTAAATGTGGAGGGAAAGATACCGGAAGAGAGAGAGGTTGAATATTTTAGTTAGGTGAGTGGTGACAGCAGGGGAAAGGGACTGGAGGAGATGTGACGTAATGGGGTCACTTGCGCAAGTGGTAGGGCGAGAAGATGCAAGGAGCCTGATTACTTCTTCTTCTGTGACTCGTTCAAAATCAAAGAGTGAGCTGGATGCAGTGGGGGAGGGAGGACAGTGCATGGTATTACGGAATTGGGAGATAATTTTCTGTCGGTTATGGTCAATTTTTTCTTTGAAATAATTGGCGAGATCGTCAGCACGGAGATCCGTGGTTGGGGCCTGCACTCTTGGGTTGAGTAGGGAATGAAAAATGTCAGAGACATTTTCGGTTATTGGATAGTGAGGTGATGAAGGTGTTGAAATAGGTTTGTTTGGAGAGGTGAAGGGCAGTGTTGTATGTTTTAAGCATAAACTTATAATGGATGAAATCTTCGGGTAGATGGGATTTTCTCCACAGACTTTTCAGCACACCTGGAGCACCGCTGTAGGAAATGTGTTTGCAGCGTGTGCCAGGGTTGTCGCCATCTGTGCCGAGTTGTTCTATGTATCAGAGGTGCAGTTTCATCCAGGGCACTTTGCAGTATTTCATTGTAAAGCTTCAGTGCAGAATCAGGACATGAGAGGGAGGAGATAGGGGCCAATGATGACTGTAAGTTCTTCATAAGTTTCTGGGTGTTAATGGCCTGTATATTTGGAAAGTGGGGGTGACCTGAGCGGGATGGCAGTTCTTGATAGAGAATGAAAGAAGGTTGTGGTCAGAGAGCGGGAGAGGGGAGTTTGTGAAATCATCCACTGAGCAAAGCCGGGAGAAGACCAAATCAAGGGAGTTTCCGTCTTCATGCGTAGGCGAGATAGTAAGCTGCGAAAGGCCGAAAGAGGTTAGAGATAAAAGGGGGAGTAGCAGATGGGGAGAGGGGAAAAGCAATGGGGGTGTTGAAATCACCCATGATGAGGATGGGAATGTCATAGGAGAGAAAATGTGGAAGCCAGATGGCAAAGTGAGCCAGGAACTGATGGGAGGGGCCCAGAGAACGATACACCACCACCACTCGCATGGAGAAAGGGGAGTAGAGTCTGACAGCACGGACCTCAAAAGAAGGGAAGACAAGTGAGGGTACTTGAAGGATGACCTGAAAAGTACATTTGGGTGATAGGAGCTGACCAAAGCCTTCTCCTGCTCTGTTGCCTGATCTTGAGGCATGAGAGAAGTGTAGTTCACCATATGAGAGCAGCAGCAGCGATGGTGTCTGACTGCTGGATCCAGGTTTCGGTAAGAGCCAGAAGGTTAAAAGAATCAGAAAGGAAGAAGTCATGGATGAAGGAGAGTTTATTACACACTGAGCGAGAATTCCAAAGGGCACAATTAAAAGAGATAGAAGGCATGCAGGGAATATTAATGAGATTTGAGGGGTTTGACTTACTGTAACATGGGGGGGTCGGGGTTGGGAGAGATATCTCCTGCGACTAGGAGGAGGATAGATAGAGTAAGCATATGGTTAAGTGATTTGTGAGAGCGTCTCTTGTGTTGGATGGTGGGACTGAATGGATCTGTGAAAAGAGCATGAGTGCTATACATAGGAGAAGAGAGAACTAAGGGGCCGATACGGATGGAGTGTAAAGAGTTAATCCAAGGACGGTGGATGTGAGTGAATGCAACAGCCAGGATATAAATTATACAAATGCATACGGTTAATATTTGTTATAATCCAAATGCACAGGGAATAGGTTTAATTGTCTTACCTGTCTCCTGTCCTGTCTATCTGCGATGGTATAACTGCCAGGTACTTTGATAAATGTACTTCGATTAAATGTACAAAAAGGAATTGTTTAAATTTTAATTTGATATAATAATAGTCATATATAATAAAAAGGCAAAAATTATTTCCTGAAATCTCGACAATTCTGAACATTGTGATTGAGAAAATCTAGTATTTTATATCATAGTCTTTTGTTGCCGTCTAGTGGACTCTTGTGAGAACTGATAGTTTAGAGACTCTCTGCTTCCCTCTAATGTGCAATCTGTAAAGTGCACTATTATCACAGGTCTGCAGGAAATTGTGTGACAGTACTGTATAATTGTCCCTGGACTGTACCAAAAAGGTGCTGACATGGGAAACCTTACTAATTATCGTTTCACAAATAGCGGAGTTCCCAAGTGGCTGAATTGCCTCAGATTTGCAGTGTGGATTCTACACTACATTTCTGTGGGTTTTTCTGATGTTGAAAAAAAAATCAGTGAAAAGCCTTGTTATTTCAAAGCGGATTTTCCATTAGAGTGTTAAATCTCCTTCAAAATGAGGCAAAAATACTGCATGTTACATAGGATTTTCTTTCTGGATTTGCTGCAAAGTCCACAGCAGATATTACCCATCTGATAGTCTTGTGGAGGGCTGAATCTCATCTGTTGGGACTGATATTGGAACTTTATGACAGTGATCGCCAATGTCAGCACATGCAAGGAATTATAATCTATGTATAACACCAATGCCGCATATCTATGCATAGTCAAGTCCATTCAGTTTATGTGTGGGGACATCTGCTGGCCTAATTAACTAATTACACCACTTCTGAAATGTCAGCTATAGCCATCACTAGTCCCTGTCCTGCACAGAGTACAATTCCATCAAAAAAGTTAAAGGCAGGTATTATCCAGGTATTGACATACATTAAACAACATGTATGTCAATACCTGGATAAGAATGAAGTGATTAAACAGAGTCAGCATGGGTTTGTAACTAATAAGTCATGTCAGACTAACTTACTTTCCTTCTATGACTGATTGGGTGGATCAAGGAAATGCTGTAGATATAGTATATCTTGACTTCAGCAAAGCATTTGACAAAGTCTCTCATACAATCCTTATTGAAAAAATGACTAAGTACGGAATGGACAAGGCAACTGTTAGGTGGATTCATAACTGGCTTAGTGATCGGACCCAAAGAGTGGCCGTAAATGGCTGCACATCCAGTTGGATGAATGTCTCAAGTGGGGTACCACAGGGCTCTGTCCTGGGCCCTGTATTGTTCAACATCTTTATCAATGATTTAGATGAAGGAATTGAGGGTAAACTGATTAAATTTGCTGATGACACAAAGCTAGGAGGGATAGCTAATACTAGAGAAGAGAGAGAAAGGATTCAAAAAGATTTAAATAAACTGGAGAAGTGGGCAGCAACTAACAGAATGGTTTTTAACAGGGAGAAATGCAAAGTACTACATCTGGGCAATAAAAATGAAAAAAGCATATATAGAATGGGAGGAATAGGGCTAAGTGACAGCACATGTGAAAAAGACTTGGATATACTAATAGATCACAGACTGAATATGAGTCAACAGTGTGATGCCGCAGCAAAAAAGGCAAATGCAATTCTAGGATGTATTAACAGAAGTATACAGTCTAGATCACGTGAAGTCATTATTTCCCTCTATCCTCTTTGGTCAGACCTCATCTGGAATGTTGTGTCCAGTTTTGGGCACCACATTTTAAAAAAGACATCAACAAACTGGAGCAAGTTCAGAAAAGAGCGACCAGAATGGTGACCGGTCTGCAAACCCTGTCTTATGAGGAAAGGTTGCAGGATTTGGGAATGTTTAGTTTGCAAAAGAGAAGACTGAGAGGAGACTTAATAGCTGTCTACAAATATCTAAAGGGCTGTCACATTGTAGAAGGATCAACTTTATTCTCATTTGCACAAGGAAAGACTAGAAGCAATGGGATGAAACTGAATGGGAGGAGACACTGATTAGATATTAGAAAAAACTTTTTGACAGAGTGATCAATGAGTGGAACAGGCTGCCACGAGAAGTGGTGAGTTCTCCTTCAATGGAAGTCTTCAAACAGAGGCTGGACAGACATCTGACTGGGATGATTTAGCGAATCCTGCTTTGAGCAGGGGGTTGGACCAGATGGCCCAGGAGGTCCCTTCCAACTCTACGATTCTATGATTCTACTGGATAAACCTGTATAAAGGGCCCCAGGGTGCTGCATTATTGGGGAAAAAAATCTATACTTCCCTCCGGATTGGTGCTGCTCTTCCACGCTGGTTACTGTGTCCCCCACCATTCTCTTGACATAAGCAATGTGGATACAACAATTGAAACTAGTCCCTAGAAATGGCAACTTCAAACTAGTCACGAAAGAGGAGATGAATCTACAGAATGAAACCATGTTCACCTCTAGGTCTGAATGAAGGCTTTACTTATACTTCTCTTCTTGGAAATACAATGCATAATTATTAAGTGACAAATTCATCTTCTTTGGGTTACCCTTCTAGTTATAGCAATAACTCTCTGAATGTCTGAAGTGTTTGAGCCCATGTACATTGGCGACCAGGGCTGTTAATGACCACTGATTGCCTACATGCAATTATATAGGCGCTGTTTAATGGCCTGTATCAACTGGTCAATGAATGCTCTATGCACACAGAATGAACGTTAATATGATCTGTCTGTGCGCATAGAATATGGTCTCGGCAGCACATGCTTTCACAGAACGGTGTGCTGCCGAAAACAATCAAGCTTTAAAATTCTTCTCACCTGACGAATGTGTTTGTCAGTTGAGCGCGCATTTCTGATTATCCCGGCTGTCTAAATGAGCCTTTACTGTATATCAGTAAACTTATTACCCTCACCCACGGCTCAGCACCACCCTACATCTCCTCCCTTGTTTCAGTATACCACCATACCCGCGCCCTCCGTTCTGCCGATGACCTGAGGTTAGCATCCTCAATAATCAGAACCTCCCACTCCCGTCTCCAAGACTTTACACGTGCTGCGCCAATTCTTTGGAATGCACTTCCCAGGTCAATACGATTAGTCCCCAATCCCCACAATTTTAAGCGTGCCCTGAAAACGCATTTATTCAGACTGGCCTATCGCCTCAACACATTAACCTAATCTATCTCTGTGTGGCACAGCCAAAAGTTTTACCATAACCAGGTTCCCCGCATCATGTTCCCACATGCTTTATGCATCCATTAGCCCTCTGTGTCTGTACTGTTACACACTTAACATTATGGCTGGTCCATACAATCAGGGCAATTGTTACCACCCACCTTTCGTGTCTACCTCTTTCCTCATAGACTGTAAGCTTGCGAGCAGAGCCCTCATTCCTCTTGGTATTTGTTATGAGCTATGTGATTATTGTTATGCTGTAATGTCTATTGTCTGTACAAGTCCCCTCTGAAATGTAAAGTGCTGCGGAATATGTCGGTGCTATAGAAATAAAATTTATTTATTTATCATCTTTGCGATTTATGTGACCCTCGCTATACAAGCCCTAGTCTACCCTGATATGCTATGACAGCTATTAAGTCTGTACTCTGAGGGACCTAACGGTTGAATTGTATTCCCTCTCTACCTAAAATGGTTAATTATGTTTTATATAATATGTCCATTATGTATAAATGGAACCCTTTTGTTGTATTTTCCCCAACCTCCCATCTACTATCTTGGAGAGGCTGGCCATGTAAAAATTGTCTGCCCAGCATTCTACTTTTAATATATTTTATCTGCCATGAAGACCTCCGTATTATGACTGTATTTTTAATTACTATCGGAGCCAACAATCCAGTGTCTTTATGAGACTTTAAAGCCTGATCACGTGCATATTTATCAGTGGGAATAAATATTATAGCTTACTGATTTTGCTCTTATTTTATTTCCTCTACCCCCTGAATGAATATAATATATTATTTACAGTGGGGAAAAAAAGTATTTAGTCAGTCAGCAATAGTGCAAGTTCCACCACTTAAAAAGATGAGAGGCGTCTGTAATTTACATCATAGGTAGACCTCAACTATGGGAGACAAACTGAGAAAAAAAATCCAGAAAATCACATTGTCTGTTTTTTTTTTCATTTTATTTGCATATTATGGTGGAAAATAAGTATTTGGTCAGAAACAAAATTTCATCTCAATACTTTGTGATATATCCTTTGTTGGCAATGACAGAGGTCAAACGTTTTCTGTAAGTCTTCACAAGGATGCCACACACTGTTGTTGGTATGTTGGCCCATTCCTCCATGCAGATCTCCTCTAGAGCAGTGATGTTTTTGGCTTTTCGCTTGGCAACACGGACTTTCAACTCCCTCCAAAGGTTTTCTATAGGGTTGAGATCTGGAGACTGGCTAGGCCACTCCAGGACCTTGAAATGCTTCTTACGAAGCCACTCCTTCGTTGCCCTGGCGGTGTGCTTTGGATCATTGTCATGTTGAAAGACCCATCCACATTTCATCTTCAATGCCCTTGCTGATGGAAGGAGGTTTGCACTCAAAATCTCACGATACATGGCCCCATTCATTCTTTCATGTACCCGGATCAGTCGTCCTGGCCCCTTTGCAGTGAAACAGCCCCAAAGCATGATGTTTCCACCACCATGCTTTACAGTAGGTATGGTGTTTGATGGATGCAACTCAGTATTCTTTTTCCTCCAAACACGACAAGTTGTGTTTCTACTAAACAGTTCCAGTTTGGTTTCATCAGACCATAGGACATTCTCCCAAAACTCCTCTGGATCATCCAAATGCTCTCTAGCAAACTTCAGATGGGCCCGGACATGTACAGGCTTAAGCAGTGGGACACGTCTGGCACTGCAGGATCTGAGTCCATGGTGGCGTAGTGTGTTACTTATGGTAGGCCTTGTTACATTGGTCCCAGCTCTCTGCAGTTCATTCACTAGGTCCCCCCGCGTGGTTCTGGGATTTTTGTTCACCGTTCTTGTGATCATTCTGACCCCTCAGGGTGGGATTTTGCGTGGAGCACCAGATCGAGGGAGATTATCAGTGGTCTTGTATGTCTTCCATTTTCTAATTATTGCTCCCACAGTTGATTTCTTCACTCCAAGCTGGTTGGCTATTGCAGATTCAGTCTTCCCAGCCTGGTGCAGGGCTACAATTTTGTTTCTGGTGTCCTTTGACAGCTCTTTGGTCTTCACCATAGTGGAGTTTGGAGTCAGACTGTTTGAGGGTGTGCACAGGTGTCTTTTTATACTGATAACAAGTTTAAACAGGTGCCATTACTACAGGTAATGAGTGGAGGAAAGAGGAGACTCTTAAAGAAGAAGTTACAGGTCTGTGAGAGCCAGAAATCTTGATTGATTGCTTGTTTCTGACCAAATACTTATTTTCCACCATAATATGCAAATAAAATGAAAAAAAAACAGACAATGTGATTTTCTGGATTTTTTTTTCTCAGTTTGTCTCCCATAGTTGAGGTCTACCTATGATGTAAATTACAGACGCCTCTCATCTTTTTAAGTGGTGGAACTTGCACTATTGCTGACTGACTAAATACTTTTTTTCCCCACTGTATAATATAATTTCAGGGAGCAGAGAGACTAAAACAAGAGCCAAAACAGATATATAGGCCATTATCTCTCGAAATGTATGGCATATTTTTTAAAGTAAAAGATGGAATAGTTAGGGAAGCAACGGGAATAAAAATAAAAGCAAAACTGTAAGACTTTTGACCAGTTGAAACGTCCTCTTTAAGTGCTTTCAATAGAGAATGACATATGTTGGCATAATAATTGCATGTAATGGATTTATGTCAATCCCTAGCTATAATAATGAGGAAAGAGAAACAAATCTATGTGTTCAATAAATATTTTAGCTTAATTGTCTTTAATACTTACCTAATTAACAAGTACATAGGACCCTCATACACATGACCATGAAGTTGGCTGTACCTATCAATATCAGCAGGATCGGCAGACCATCTGATGTGTACAAGCTTTTCGACTCTTCCCTGGACACATGGTGTTGGGGTAAAAAAGGGTTGAGTGGTTTGAATCTTAGCAATGGATCCTTTTGATCTTCTGGAGGTAAGCCACCAGAGATGTATGGCAGTGGCCTTTCGTCTTTCTATACCTTGAAAACACATGGATATTTAGCCAAGCCTTCCTGTGTATGAGGGAGTCGTGAGAGTTGGCAAAATGATAATTCAGCCTACTGTTCTCTTAATGTGTATGGGGCCATTAGTCCACTATAATATGCACTGAAGGGGGAGGATTGGGGACCTTTGAGCACATGTCAAAGGACCGGAATAACATTGCCATGTGTGTTGACAGCATGAAGCAGGAAATTGCTGGGAGCTGCAGAATGAAGTAGTGGGATCCATGAGGTGACTGACAGGGGGACACCCTAGATTAGTGAATATTGAGTTGTGCTCAAAAGTTTACATACCCTGGCAGAATTTTTGCTTTCTTGGCCTTTTCTCAGAGAATATGAATGATAACACCAAAACTTTTTCTCCACTCATGGTTAGGGGTTGGGTGAAGCCATTTATTGTCAAACTACTGTGTTTTCTGTTTTTAAATCATAATGACAACCCAAAACATCCAAATGACCCTGATCAAAAGTTTACATACCCTGGTTATTTTGGCCTGATAACATGTACAGAAGTTGACACAAATGGCTTTGATTGGCTACTAAAGGTATCATCCTCACCTGTGACAAATGCCAGGAAAATTGTTCGGGATGCAAAGAAAAACCCACAAATAACATCAGCTGAAATACTGGACTCTCTGAAAACTAGCAGTGTGGCTGTTTCAAGATGCACAATAAGGAGGCAATTGAAGAAAAATGAGCTGCATGGTCGAGTCGCCAGAAGAAAGCCAAATGACCCTATTTGTTAATACCGTGTATTGCCCCCTCTAACATCAATGACAGGTTGAAGTCTTTTGTGGTAGATGTGGATGAGGTTCTTTATTTTCTCAGATGGTAAAGCTGCCCACTCTTCTTGGCAAAAAGCCTCCAGTTCCTATAAATTCCTGGCTGTCTAGCATGAACTGTGCGCTTGAGATCTCCCCAGAGTGACTGAGTGATATTGAGGTCAGGAGACTGAGATGGCCACTCCAGAACCTTCACTTTGTTCTGCCGTACCCAATGACAGGTCGACTTGACCTTGTGTTTTGGATCGTTGTGATGTTGGAATGTCCAAGAACAGCCCATGTGCAGCTTCCGGGCTGATGATTGCAAATTTCCCTCCACTATTTGCTGATAACGTGCTGAATTCATCTTTCCTTCAACTTTGACCAAGTTTCTTGTGCATTTGTAGCTCACACATCATCAAAACATCAGCGATCCACCTACGTGCTTTACAGTAGTAATGGTGTTCCTTTCATCATAGGCCTTGTTGACCTCTTACCAAATGTAACGTTATGGTTGTAGCCAAAAAGTTCAATTTTGGTCTCATCACTCCAAATAACCTTGTTTCAGACGTTTTGAGGCTTGTCTCGGTGCAGTTTTGCATATTGTAGGCAAGATACTTTGTGGCATTTGCGCAGTAATTGCTTTCTTCTGGTGACTTGACCATGCAACCCATTTTTTTCCACGTGCCTCCTTATTGTGCATTTTGAAACAGTCATACTGCTAGTTTTCAGAGAGTCCAGTATTTCAGCTGATGTTATTTGTGGGTATTTCTTTGCATCCCAATTTTCCTGGCATTTGTCACAGGGAGGATGTTATCTTTAGTAGCCATTCAAAACCATTTGTGTCAACTTCTGTGCATGTTATCAGGCCAAAATCACCAGGGTATGTGAACTTTTGATCAGGGTCATTTGGGTGTTTTGGGTTGTCATTATGATTTAAAAAGAGAAAACCCAGGAGTTTGACAATAAATGACCTCACCCAACCACTAACCATGAGTGGAGAAAAAGTTTTGGTGTTATCATTCACATTCTCTGAAAAAAGGCCAAGAAAGCAAACATTCTGCCAGGGTATGTAAACTTTTGAGCACACCTGTAGCTGGCAATCAAAGCAAATGGTGAGAGTATGTAGGTGGTAGTGTTTTTGAGACTTGTAATCAGAAGGGGATCAATAAATAGTCATGTTTGGTTGGTCAGATTGCATTGTAGTCTCATAACCCTGATAAAGCCTGCAAGGTGAAACGTGTTAGACTTCAGTTTTTAAAATAGCCTTGTAGTGGAAAAAGTGAAAGTGGAAGTAGTGCTGCAGCTGGTCACAGACTTCTCTTCCTCTGACTACTGCTAATTTCACATGGAGAATTGCCGATTTTTCTCCACGTTTGTGCACTAAAATGTGTAATCGCAATCTTTTGTGATTATGGTGGGGGGGAGGGTTTCGTGCATTTCCCTTTTTTTTTTTCTGGCTCCAGATAGGAAAAAAATAGGGGAAAAAATGCACCAAAAAAAAATCAAAGTTCAATTGTATTTTAAATGCACAGAGGGAATGAATATTGAAATCTCATACACTTTTTTGTAGAAAGAAAAACTAAACCGGAAATTACAGGCCAGTGAGCCTTATTTCTACACTATGAAATATATTTGAACAAATTATTAAACAGCATGTATGTAAGTACTTGGATAAGAACACAGTATCTAACCAGAGCCAGCATGGGTTTGTAGCAAACAGGTCATGCCAGACTAATCATATTTCCTTCTATGATGGAATCACTGACTGGATGGATCAGGAAAATGTGATAGATATAGTTTATCTCAACTTCAGCAAAGCATTTGATAAAGTATCTCATACTATAATTATTGATAAAATGACCAAGTATGGGATTCACAAGGCTAAGGTTAGGTGGATTCATAACTGATTCAGTGATCGTACTCAGAGTGATCATAAATGTTTGCACGTCCAGTTGGAAGAGCATTTCAAGTGGGGTACCACAAGTTTCTGTCTTGGCCCCAGTGCTGTTCAACATTTTTATAAATGATCTAGATAAGGGAACTGAAGGTAAACGAATCACATTTGCAGATGATGCAAAGCTAGGAGGGATAGTTAAAGGCCCTGTTACGCATAACGATGTCCCAGCGATCCCACCAACATATCCGACATGATGGGATCGCTGGGACATCGTTAGGCTGATCGCTGGTGAGCTGTCACAAGACAGCGCCTCCAGCAATCAGGACCAGCAACGCTGGAAGCTGGTTTCTAATGTAAACATCGGGTATCTAAGAGCCGCGCGACTCCTGAATACTCGCTGTTTACCTTGGAAACCAGCGTGTACACCGGTTTCCAAGGTAAACAGCGGGTATCCAGGAGCCGCGGCTCCTGGATACCCGATGTTTACATTAGAAACCAGCGTCGCTGATCGCTGGTCTCTCGCTACCACACGCAGCGATGCGTGCTGGCCAGCGATCGAAAAATTGCCCAGGCCGATCGAGGTCGATCAGCGATAACCGGCAAGGGGGCCGGTCACTGATCCCCGTCACACACAGCGATCTCGCTGGCGCGTCACATAATCAGCGATCTCGCTAGCGAGATAGCTGTGTGTGACGGGGCCTTAACACTAAGGAAGACAGAGAAAGGATTCTGAAGGATCTAGATAAGCTTGAACAATGGGCAGCGACTAATAGAATGGTATATAGCAGGGAGAAATGCAAGATTCTACATCTGGGCATGAACATCGAAAATTACATCTACAGAATGGGAGGAAAAGAAATAAGCAACAGCACATGTGAAAAAGAGCACATGTGAAAAAGACTTGGGTATACTAATAGATCACAGACAGCCCATGAGTCAACAGTGTGATACAGCAGCAATAAAAAGGGAAATACAATTCTAGGATGTATTAAAAGAAGCATACAGTCTAGATCCCGTGAAGTCATTATTGTCCTCTACTCCTCCTTGGTCAGGCCTCATCTGGATAACTGTTGTTAGGCGTTGGGTTCCTGTCGCTGCACAGCAGGAATCCCTAACCTTGCCTTCGGCAGTCTCCCATTCCTCTTCGGCCGCAGAGGAGCCTGCTCAGCAGACTCGTCAATCCCGGCGCTCTGCCCAGACTAGCACTGTGGGTTTGGTTGCTGCTTCCAGCTCTGGTCCAGCTATAGCAACGCATGCTGGTCAGCGGTGAGCTACCCCAGGGACTAAGTCCTCCTTTCGGTCCACTGAGCATGCCTGTGGGACAATCTCCCATTGGAGATCGGAGGTCACGTGCTCAGGTTCTTCTCCAGCTTGGATTGGACCATCAGGAAGGTCCCAGAAGGACGCTGCTATAAAAGGGTCGCATGGCCGCTCGGCTATGCGCTAGTATAGACTGCATTACCAGACTATGAGGAGTGAGTGTTGTATGCATGTATGAATGTCTCTGGTGAATGACTCATTGGAAACCCCTACCCTTGGTACGCATGTGTTGTGCAGCCTAGCCTGTTAAGCGCCCAGGCTTAGGTGTAGGTAGAGGCAGAGTCTGAGACTGGCATCAGTGTACACTGCTGGCTCTGCACGCCACGGTGCATGTGCTCGACACTCCACCATAGTCAGCGACTATAGTGGCATCCGCAGGTGCGACGCCGCGCGCTCAGAAGGTCTTGAGGGACTCTGACCCTGTGTCCTTGGGGCAGAGTTCTGTGACCACATTCTGTGTTCTCCGTTGCTGAGCTCTGTGAGTTAAACAGGCTCCGGCATTTATGTTCTGCGGTAGTGCGGCTCTGTGAAGCAACAGAGTCCGCCCCTGTACACACCGGGTGACGTTAACCCACTTGTGTTCTTCCTTTATACCGCCATATAGCGTCCGCCATTACCGAGTAGCAGTTACCATCTCTGCACTGTGGACCCCGGGCTGCGAACGCACCTTATTACCATCTTTATTATTTGGTGCGTTCCCCCAGCCCGTAACAACTGTGTCCAGTTCTGGGCACCACATTTTAAAAAAGATATCGAAAAACTGGAGCTAGTTCCGAGAAGAGTTACCAGGATGGTGAACGGACTGCAAAGTTTTTGCTACGAGGAA
Source organism: Dendrobates tinctorius (assembly GCF_039654945.1). Classification (NCBI taxonomy): domain Eukaryota; kingdom Metazoa; phylum Chordata; class Amphibia; order Anura; family Dendrobatidae; genus Dendrobates; species Dendrobates tinctorius. Next base: position 26,496,974 of record NW_027361682.1, on the reverse strand, counting down.
CGGTTAAAGGATCTGGGAATGTTTAGCTTGCAAAAAAGAAGACTGAGAGGAGACTTAATAGCTGTCTACAAATATCTCAAGGGCTGTCACATTGTAGAAGGATCATCATCACGTTTGCAAAAGAGAAGACTGAGAGGAGACTTAATAGCTGTCTACAAATATCTAAAGGGCTGTCACATTGTAGAAGGATCAACTTTATTCTCATTTGCACAAGGAAAGACTAGAAGCAATGGGATGAAACTGAATGGGAGGAGACACAGATTAGATATTAGAAAAAACTTTTTGACAGAGTGATCAATGAGTGGAACAGGCAGAAGTGGTGAGTTCTCCTTCAATGGAAGTCTTCAAACAGAGGCTGGACAGACATCTGACTGGGATGATTTAGCGAATCCTGCTTTGAGCAGGGGGTTGGACCAGATGGCCCAGGAGGTCCCTTCCAACTCTACGATTCTATGATTCTTTATTCTCATTTGCACAAGGAAAGATGAAACTGAATGGGAGGAGACACAGATTAGATATTAGAAAAAACGGTTTGACAGTGAGAGTGATCAATGAGTGGAACAGGCTGCCACGAGAGGTGGTGAGTTCTCCTTCAATGGAAGTCTTCAGAGGCTGGACAGTCATCTGTCTGGGATGGTTTACTGAATCCTGCTTTGAGCAGGGGGTTGGACCAGATGGCCCAGGAGGTCCCTTCCAACTCTATCATTCTATGATAACTTTTTGCCTTCCTCTGGATCAACATGTTAGGGCAGGTTAGGACAGGATATAGGTTGAACTGGATGGACTTAAAGTCTCCCTTCAACCTTAATAACTATGTTATTATGTTATTATGTCACTTTTAGGCCATGTTCCCACATAGCAGAAATGCTACATTTTATTAATCATAATTTACTATTATTATTATTATTCCAGGCATAAAAAGCAAAATTATTTGCATTCCGACATTTGTAGTATAGTATATTGGTTGTTTCAATCTCACCAGCTGGACTATATTTAAAGATGCAGGTTTTTTGTATTTATGGTTTTATTTTCTGGCTTACATGACCAATATTTTGTAGACGAGGGCACCTTTAATAAATTATTTTCTATATACACCAAGTTTAAACTGTGTAACAATTGGAGTACAGAGCATGAGTTTCCAGGATCTCGCAGTTCTAACAGTTTAGTTTTTCCCTTGCAGTCACCACAGATGTCCACTGGGTGGCAGTGTTGCTCCACGCTTGTTTTTAGTGGCGGCAGCAGTTCTGACCAAAAGGATTTCTATGGCGGCTGGACAGAGATAGTGTGCAACATGATCGGTGCGACTGCAGCACTCCAGCCTTGTCCTAGCACCAGGGAACTTACTGAAGTACAGCGATAACGTTTTATCAAGTCATGATTCACTGATTGTCACTTTTAGAGCAGTTTATTGTTTGGCCCTTGAGCGTAAAATATGCCCATTTCTGCATTTCTCCTTATAGTTGTCATAGGGAGCTGCGCTCTGTGCCTGCGGCAGCTGTGTGGAGTCCCAATGTGGCACCATTGCAGCCCTCAGCGCCCTCCTCTTGGGTCGCAGTCTGCACTGACCTTGGCACCAGGCCCTTATCTGTGCTCACCTGCCAGCCATAAACCAGGCAGGTGCAGGAAAAGCTGCTAATTCCGCCCTCCCTCTGCACCAGTCAGCGCCTCACTACATCTGATTAACCCATTCATTAGCCCTGAGGGTAGGCAAGTCCTGTGTACTATTATATGGCACCTACAAACATCAAGAGCCTGAAGGACCTCACCATACACACCTCAGCTGCTGCAGAACCTCACCATACACACCTCAGCTGCTGTAGAACCTCATAATAGGCACCTCAGCTGCTGCAGAACCTCATAATACACACCTCAGCTGCTGCAGAACCTCACCATGGACACCTCAGCTGCAGCAGAACCTCATCATACAGAGCTCAGCTTCTGCAGAATCACAAAATACACCTCAGATCCTGCAGAACCTCACCATACACACCTCAGCTGCTTCAGAACCTCATACAGCTCAGCCGCTGCAGAACCTCACCATACCCACCTCAGCTGCTGCAGAACCTCACCATACACACCTCAGCTGCCGCAGAACCTCACCATACACACCTCTGCTGCTGCAGAACCTCACCATACCCACCTCTGCTGCTGCAGAACCTCACCATACCCACCTCAGCTGCTGCAGAACCTCACCATACACACCTCAAATGCTGCAGAACCTCATAATACATCTCAGCTGCTGCAGAATCTCACCATACACACCTCAGCTGCTGCAGATCCTCACCATACACACCTCAGCTGCTGCAGAACCTCACTATACACATCTCAGCTGCTGCAGACTGTCATATTGCATGCCTCATATACTACCAAACCTCATACAAGGATACCTTTTCCTTGGCACAAATGAAGACATGTTAGGAGTCGCTTAGCTCCATGTATAACTGCACATTGTCACTGATTATTCATTCAGTTGACATTTTCCCCTTTTTCTTTACACTGCAGCTCTGCTTCTTCTGTTTGGCTGCAGGTTATTCACACATCTGGAGTTACATCAGGAAATGAAGTTTGAAGTGATCCTATAGTTCTCAGAAGATTAGTAGGTTCCATGCTGCATGATACGTTTGCATTGTGAGACTGCAGCATCGTTCAGATCACATACACTACCGTTTCAAAGTTTGGGGTCACCCAGACAATTTTGTGTTTTCCATGAAAACTCACTCATACTTTTATTAATCAAATGAGTTGCCAAATTAATTTAAAATCTAGTCCAGACATAGACAAGGTTCGAAAAAAGATTTTTATTTGAAATAATTTTCTCCTTCAAACTTTGCTTTCGTCATAGAATGCTCCCTTTGCAGCAATTACAGCATTGCAGACCTTTGGCATTCTAGCAGTTAATTTGCTGAGGTAATCTGGAGAAACTTCACCCCATGCTTCCAGAAGCCCCTCCCACAAGTTGGTTTGGCTTGATGGGCACTTTTTGCGTACCATACGGTCAAGCTGCTCCCACAACAGCTCAGTGGGGTTGAGATCTGATGACTGCAATGGCCACTCCATTACAGATAGAATACCAGCTGCCTGCTTCTTCCTTAAATAGTTCTTGCATAATTTGGAGGTGTGCTTTGGGTCATTGTCCTGTTGAAGGATGAAATTGGCTCCAATCAAGCGCTGTCCACAGGGTATGGCATGGCGTTGCAAAATGGAGTGATAGCCTTCCTTATTCAAAATCCCTTTTACCTTGTACAAATCTCCCACTTTACCTGCACCAAAGCAACCCCAGACCATCACATTACCTCCACCATGCTTGACAGATGGCGTCAGGCACTCTTCCAGCATCTTTTCAGTTGTTCTGCGTCTCACAAATGTTCTGTGTGATCCAAATACCTCAAACTTGGATTCGTCTGTTCATAACACTATTTTCCAATCTTCCTCTGTCCAATGCCTGTGTTCTTTTGCACATATTAATCTTTTCCGTTTATTAGCCAGTCTCAGATATGACTTTTTCTTTGCCACTCTGCCCTGAAGGCCAGCATTCCGAAGTCGCCTCTTCACTGTAGACGTTGACACTAGCGTTTTGCGTGTACTATTTAATGAAGCTGCCAGTTGAAGACCTGTGAGGCGTCGATTTCTCAAACTACAGACTCTAATGTACTTGTCTTGTTGCTCAGTTGTGCAGCGGGGCCTCCCACTTCTCTTTCTACTCTGGTTAGAGCCTGTTTGTGCTCTCCTCTTAAGGGAGTAGTGCACACTGCTGTAGGAGATCTTCAGCTTCCTGGCAATTTCTCGCATGGAATAAGCCTAAAATTTCTAAGAACAAGAATAGACTGTTGAGTTTCACATGAAAGTTCTTTTTTTCTGGCCATTTTGAGAGTTTAATCGAACCAACAAATGTAATGCTCCAGATTCTCAACTAGCTCAAACGAAAGTCAGATTTATAGCTTCTCTAATCAGCCAAACTGTTTTCAGCTGTGCTAACATACTTGCACAAGGGTTTTCAAGGGTATTCTAACCATCCATTAGCCTTCTTACTCAGTTAGCAAACACAAAGTACCATAACAACACTGGAGTGATGGTTGTTGGCAATGGGCCTCTATACACCTATGAAGATATTTCATTACAAACCAGACGTTTGCAGCTAGAACAGTCACTTACCACATTAACAATGTATAGAGTGTATTTCTGAATCATTTAATGTTAGCTTCATTGGAAAAAACTGTGCTTTTCTTTAAAAAATAAGGAAATTTCTAAGTGACCCCAAACTTTTGAACGGTAGTGTAGTTTGTGCCATAAGGAGTAATTGTACCACAAATTTTTTCCACACAGTGTGGCATCCGAAACCATCCTCCTTCATATTGAGCTGCGCACTGTTCAGGTTATCCCATGCCCCTTGTCACTTGCTGAATAAAACCCATAAATGTGGAGCTTGACAGTTATGATAGAGTGTCAGCGCACATTGCCCCAGATTTCTCACCTATTTAATGTCATTAATCTCCCCCAAACTCGCAAGATGCTGGAAAAGGAAGAAAATTATCAAGTGAATCACATTGCCCCAATGATACACAGATAGATATGGGATAGATATGATAGGTAGATAGATATGGGATAGATAGATAGATAGATAGATATGAGAGAGATAGATGGATATGGAATAGATAGATAAATATGGGATAGATAGATAGATAGAGAGATATATGGAATAGATAGATATGGGATAGATAGAGAGATAGATATGGGATAGATAGAGAAATAGATAGATATGGGATAGATAGAGAAATAGATAGATATGGGATAGATGGGTAGGTAGATATGGGAGAGATAGATATGGGATAGATAGATAGATGGATCGATAGATATGGGATAGATAGTTATGGGATAGATATATATGAGATAGATAGATATGGGATAGATAGATAGATATGGGATAGATAGACATGAGATAGATGGATAGATATGGGATAGCTAGATATGGGAGAGATAGATATGGGAGAGATAGATAGATAGATATGGGATAGATAGATATGGGATAGATAGGTATGGGATAGATAGATATGAGATAGATAGATATGGGATGGATAGATAGATATGGGATAGATAGATAGATAGATGGATAGATATGGGATAGATAGATAGATAGATATGGGATAGATAGATAAACAGATAGATGGATGCTAGATAGATAAATAGATATGGGATAGATAGATAGATATAGGCTAGATAGATATGAGATAGATATGGGATAGATAGATAAGAGATAGATAAATAAATAGATATGGGATGGATAGATGATAGATATGAGGATAGATAGATAGATAAATAGATAGATATAGGATAGATAGATAGATATGGGACAGATAGATAAAAGTTTGTAGTGACATTTTTCTGCATTCCTCACATTTACAACTCTCCATTCCTCGTCTCCTTTGGAGTAATTATCAGTGACCCCGATATAAGGAATGATGATAATCTTCCATTTGGTCCCCCCGCCAGTCCCAGTTGCGCCTTCTTGTATGGGGCAGGCGGTGAGGAGGGTAATAGGTCTATTAGATGGAGTTGGGGGCTCCCTGTATCCTGCTGAAGGCCGGAGCCCCAGCGTGAAGCCAGGAGTCAGAGCTTGTGATTCAGGACTAACCAAGATTAATGTCCTGGCTAAGTAGCAGTGACAGGACAGCAAACACGCAGCCTGCAGCATGGCCGCTCACACAGGCCTTCCTTTCAGCCCGGCTTCTGAAAACTAAACTGATACGATGGAGTTTGAGAAAAGGATAAATAATACTCTCGAACCCCCTGCCATGTCTCCTTTTTAACCCCTCTGTACTTTTGGAGGGTCTTTGGGTCCTGCTGCGGTTTGAAGGGTGATAGTCGGTGACAGACCCTCGGGGACGCACAGTAGGAGAAGGGTTAGGTTATATTTTGCCAATAGTGAGCTTAGATTTTACATGTATTTGTGCTGGGGGCAATCCGGTGGATGGTGGCCTGGTTACAGTGCCGGTACATCAATATCTGGTGATCCGTTTCTGTCTTTACGTCTCCAAATGTGGCATTGTCCCAAAATAGAGAGAGCCATTGCTGGCCGCTGCCTCCTTACCTCTCAAAGGGGCCTTTATCTGCTGCATGCAGTAGCTCTGGCGAGGCCGCTCACGGGGGATATCAGCTAACCACCACAGCTTTCATTTTCATGCATGACACAGGTTGGCTAGGAGGGGTGGGGGGACTAAGGGAGAAGTACCCCCCTTTCGGTTGGGCTGGAAAGGCCTCGCTGACGCCTCTGCGGTGGAAAAAAAAATATGAAAAAATGTGGCAGAATTATTTGGACTGTGTGTTTTGGAGGCAATTCCTGTGGCCATAATTTCACTCACAGACGCGCTGTACTGGAAGATTAGCTACTTGTTCAATTGGTAATGTGGCCAATATGGAGCGCTAGGACGGACGGAGCATGTATATATGTGACCCGGAAGGAATGGACTGGCACCAGACTATGACATTTATGGCTTTTCCAGGGCACATCACCTGGCCCGATGAGATGGCAGCTGGCTGCTGTCACCAGGTGGAAAATTTACGTAGTCCGACATGCTCGACTGTGTCTATAACTACAAAGGAGCGAAGCTGACATGATTGACCACACCTTTTTTCTGTCCCCACCTGGATGTGGCTAACACTTCATTATAGGGGTTGTCTCATCTGGTTAAATGGGTAAAATTGCAAAGGGGCCTTTAAAAACAAACAGCTTTGCAATTCAACTCCTATTGAAAATCCTCTCCATTCTCAAGAATGAAGAGATTGTTAATTAATTTATTTACTTCTCATTTTCTATGTTAACGGCCACCTGCAGTTTATCAGAGGAGGTCAGTTCATAGACAAGGATTTCAGCGCTTACAAGCTCTTTACGGTAGAGTTTGTAAGCGCTGCTCTCCAGTGCTCGGTCGCATCTTGGAGGCTGGTTCAGATTGGCGGTTCAACTATACTGCTGGCCCAAACAGGTAATCTTCAGGAGCATACCGCTCCCCAGCATGCAGGAGTGTAGGAGGCAGAGGAGCGGTGCGCTCTTGAAGAAAGAACAGGAGAAGATCCCTGTTCTTTCCGTTTATGGTAAATCATGTCATTATGACCAGTGCACACGACCCTGCAATTACTCCATACATAGAACACTACAACCCCCATCACTGGGCCATTAGTTTTGACTGAATTAATGATGGTAACTTTTATGCAGATCAGTAGAGATTCCTAAGACCATAGTAGTAGTAGAAGGGTCTCTTCCCCCTCGGCTGTTTCCGTATCTCCATTTTTGGGGGATGACCATGCATTCTATTTTGAGATTATGCACCGGACTTTCCTGGTCAACTATCAGCCTAAATTGATGTATACATATATATTTTTATGATATATAAAAGTCTGTTGTTGGAAGACCCTTTTAAACTTTCCAAACAAGACTTGATTTCCTCATCAGGGAAATGTTTTGGGTGCTTCCAATTATTTGCGAAAAGAGGTTTCCGTAGACATTGAGACACTGGCCTACTAAAGGAGTTTTCTACTTAATCCAAAAAGTGTACTGTATTTAGGGCAGGAATGTGTAGAAAAGTGCAAAAGAATGCTTGTATACTGCTGGTTGTCTTCCCTAAAAATTGAGACTGTGTCCAAAACAGCGGTGGACGCGATGCCCCGGAGACATGATGAGTAAAGAGAGCTCCTGTGTACTCCGTGACCTGCGAGCCTCGGAAAGACAAGCATGTTTTTATTTGATCAGGGAAAGCGTCTCGGTTTAGAAAGATTTCACCAAGATCAGTCCTAGAACAAACCTACAAAGTACAGGTCTGTGATTAATTTGGGGGGGGATTTTTTTGGGTCCAACCTGGGGCAGGCGGCTGGGAGCCACATCAGATGTGTAGAGGTTGCACCGTCCTCCCGTATGGTCTAAATGGAGCCCCCTGGGAATCCTTTTAATCACCGGCAGAATGGCATCTCACGCTGGAAATATACTGTAATGCTGAGGTACGTGTTCAGCGCTCGGAAAAATAAACTCGCCTGAGCTGCGGTGGTGAGTGCTGCAGGATTTAGAGGGGGTGGGACACACCTGGGTGGTATTTTAAGATACCACTTAATTATCAGCTGCGCTCCATAAACAAGAAACTGGATAAGCGGCGGCTACTGTCAGCCTGGTGGGCAACTACTATGTCGTTGTGGTGGGAGGTGAGCGGAGGCGCTGTCCTAAAGAGCGAGGCTATATTACACCTCACAAAGCTTTATGGATTACATAGTAAAATCAATATACAAATGAAAAACAAGTGAAAAAAAAAAAACATTTTTAGGATTCTGCAACTCGGACGAAATGCCCGGTAGCTGGGTACCATGAAGAGTGACCCGGGAATGAACATCAAGGAAGCATGGTGAGAACTGCCCAGAAGAGTATCTAACGGTTGGACATGACAGAATCACTATCATATATCAACCATTAAACGGAAATTAATGTGTACATAAATATATATTATATATTTTCTTTCTTGTAAAACACATTTTGGGACCAGAAACAAAAGGCTGCGTTCACATGTGGATCTATAAACCTTTTTTTTCTAATGTAGCACCTTAAAATCAGTGGTATGATCAGTTTTATTAAAATAAAAAAAAAAATTAAAAATACATAAAAAATTGCAATATCAGTCCAAAGCTAAATTAGGCGACACTCCTTACTGTGAAAGATACTGTATATATTTTTTCTTATATATACATATTATTCTGTATGTGTGTGTGTATATATATATATAGAGAGAGAAAAAATATATAAAAAATTATATATATGTACATTTTTTTCTTTTCTTAAAAACATGTACGGTATATATTATCTATGTACAGTATGTATAATATATATATTTTACTTGCAAGCTGTACAATATGTATACGTATATGTGTTTCTATATCACACATAATATACATATATGCGTGTGCATGTATATATATATGTGGGAGTGTATTTACATGTGTGTAAATATATATATATATTTACAGTAGCACCCTGTGAGCGCTAAGATGTATACAAACATTGCATATTATTTGAGATATGTATAGAACTAATACTTTCTACATATTTAGTATATTCTTTCAGTATAGCTATTGGCATAATGGCAGTGATCACACCTCAGATTAAGGCTGTTTCCACAATGGGCATTTGTTGTATTTTTGATCCCGCACTTATTCAGCAGCATTTCTGCACCAGTTAATTTACTTACTTTTTTTCATGTGTCTTTATCTTGGTTTTTTTTTTTTTCACATGTTGTTTCTGTCTCTTTTTGGTCAAAACTTTATCTTTCTACCTTTAATTCCTGTGCGGATTGCAAGTGTGTTTACTGCATTTCCACTTTGGAAATTGAATAAAAATGCGAAAGCGGTTTTTATTTTGTGGATTTTCAGCATTTTGTTCAAGGCGATCAGGTAGATCCGCAAATAAAACGCACATTAACTGCAAAAAAAAATTTGATATTTTCACAACGTAAAAAACAAAACCAAACACTTATCTCATCCACTTTTCTTAAACTGTACTACGTTGTAAATCTGCAGTGGAAAAAGCGCAGGTTATGTTCCCACAGAGTGTATTTACGGTGGCAGCGAAGGTCTTCTAGTAATACCAGCAGAGGCATTGTGAAATAGGAGTCGGGAGCCATGCGAAGGGCGATCCTCGCATCTGGATCTGCAGCATAAATTGACCTGCTGCAAATCTTAAACCCACAGCTCATCAATTTACACTGCAGATATTTTTCAGACCATGATTTTTCGTAAAATCTCACGCCAATGTAAAATGCAGTATATTTTCCTCAAGCAAATCTGCTGCTATTTTGCTCCATGGGAAATTTTTTTATTTTTCTTGTGTTTAAACATAGTCCGGTTACCTAGAAGCGTAAACGATGGGTTGATTGTATTTATTTTTTTTCCCCGTAATTAGAGAATTGGACCCGACATAACAACAGCAAAATGAATATTTATTGTTTGTTTTAAAACAAAAAAATAAGAAATAACAAAATAAAAGAAAAAAAAGAAATGAAAAAAATTACAAAATATACTCATATGAAAAATAAAATACGGTAATAAGAATATCTAAAGGACACTAAACAGAAGAAGGAAGGGAGCTGCATCTAAAGAGAACAGAAAGTTTTTCTGCTTCAGTAGATACAAAGCAAGAAACGAAGTTGCAGTGAAGCTTTGGGCCTGTGCACACAATGCAGGTTTGTCACAAAACCTGAAGGGTTTCCTGATGCCAGATGAGAATCCTGAAGTGTCATCCACACGTTACTTGTTTTTAATTACAGATTTGGTGCAGAATGTCAATTCTTTCAGCGATTTTGCTGCAGATTTCACCCATACTAATGAGTAATGAATAATGGACACCAAAAAGCATGTAAAAAGTGCATCAAAGACATGCCAGTTTTACGCAATTTCTGCACCAAATATTTCCCGCCTGCACATACCCTAGCACCTCCCTGCTGAAATTCTGCACCTCCATTCATTCCTATGAATGCAGTGCCCCCAATTTATTTAGGAGACCTCCAATAGGGGGATTTCTGAAATGCACCGAGGCGGTGACTTCACATTTCTGATATCACACAGGTTTTTCCAGTTTGTTCTCGGGAGTCATCCTTCAGTTGTCTATCATTGTCATGTACCATCATAACCTCCCACCCACCCCCCTTCGTTACCGCTGACACTTACATGTCCACCACCAAATCTTTCTAGTACAGAGGCTGCGAGGAGGAGAAGGAGGCGATCTGCGCCCCTGCTGTCACACTGCATAATAATCTGTCAGCACTTGCTGCCTCGGATTTATTTGTGCACTAAAACCAGCCTGAGGCGAGCGGATGCAGACAGCATCGCCTGGTTCTGGAAAATGTGTTCCAAGGAGCTAAAAAAGCTGCTTTTCCAAATATTTCACCCTCCTAATAAACGCATTTAATTAAAAGTCATATAACTTGCTTTTCATTAAAAATGTCTGCTCAGGGCAAGCGCCGGGATACACATTACTAAGCTAAGACTGCAGACACGGAGAGCCCCCCAACACCCCACCAAAAAAACTAAAATCATGGAGGTCAATCACCAGTCCCTTGTATGATATTTTCCTACCTATGAAAAGTCTTAAATCCATGATCAGGCTGTACATCCATCTCCGTTATCAGGGTATTCCTCTAGACCCCCCAGGTGAACCCAGGGAAGAGGTGCAGTAGCATCTGCGCCTTCGAGCGACACCTTCTCTTAACACTTTCTTAAGTTCCTCACAATGAGACTTGCTGAAAGCTGAAGGAGTAGAGCAGAAAATGTAGAAAATGCCATTGTGCTGGCATTTATAAGGACCTATAGGGAGAGCTAGGATGAGTCCTGTCTCTTGGGGGTCCAATGTCTGGGACCACCGTGTAGAGAAAAACAGTTCGGAATCAGAGCTGTGGCCCCTTTATTTTCCGGTTCAGATAGTACGTTATCCCCTTTCGGTGGGATAGAGGACACCTTACTGACTGCTGGGACCCTCAGCGATGCCGGAAACCCCTCCGCTCTATTCTTAGTCTGTGTGACTGCTGGAGGTAACCACTATTGCACCTTTATACTTACGCCAGTGGCATATAGAATGGAGGTCGAGCATGCTTATCCTTCATAAAGACAGGGCGAAAGCAGAGTTGTCAACCGTCCACATAGAATGAGCCCAGTTTCTCATTTACAGGATCATTGAGGGTCCTAGCGGTTGGGACCCCCAGCGATCAGTAACTTATTCTTTATCCTATGGATAGACAATAATTTCATATTTTGGAAATTACCTTTTAAGTTATGGGATGTGTTGGCATAATAGCCCTTTAAGTGATGAGAGGATTTTAGAAAACCAAATATGGATGATTTCTTCTAAAGAAACCAAACAAACAATGTCTCTCCTGCCTACAGGTTGTGTCTGGTATTGCGGCTCAACTTTCAAGTAAATTGGGTACTTGTGGTCTTTCAGGGGGCACCCTACCTGGCATTTACTACTTGAGCACTGTGGCTGACAATTATGGAGGCAGTGATACTGAGGACGGATTATGGCCAGAACTTAAAGGGGTGCCGGCTGAATCTTAGATGGGCACCTCTGCTGGTAGTTTTGGGAGATATCTAATAACTGATCAGCCATTAAAGAAATAAATGATGCAAATGTAATGTCCTAAATGCTACATGTAAGTGATCATCGGAATAATATGATGTGATGGTCTCCTCCTATATCCCCATGTATCCCAGACACAATGCTTGCCTCATATACTCAGACAAAATGCTGGTCACAGCGGGATGCCATCAGCCACAAATAGCTGAATTCCAACCCTGCAGACTACAGGGCAAAGAGTTAAAGGCTGCCTGAGGGCACCAGCATCCAGGCCCAGTGGTAGATGGGGGTCTGATATTATGGCCTGTTCCCACAGTTTGTACCCATCCCCCAGTATGAACCCAACATAACCTCTTGTCCTGACCCCATTGGGCAGCTTTTCCTGTAGGTGAATAGGCTGACACCCCATAGTTCAAAGTGAATTATGTGTCCAGACTCTGTGCGAGAGACCACCAGTGATCTTCCCACCGAGCTGCCTGTCCTCCATCAATCTATTCACTATTATAGTCTTCATGGAGACTCAGCATCTGCTTATGTGTATACACAACTACACAATAATGCAGCAGTATATCAGATAGATAGATCTGGGATAAATAGATAGATAGATCTGGGATAAATAGATAGATATGGGATGATAGATAGATATGGGATAGATAGATAGATAGATAGACAGATAGATATGGGATAGATAAATAGATATGGGATAGATAGATATGGGATAGATGGATGGGTAGATAGATATGGGAGGGATGGATAGATATGGGATAGATAGATAGATATGGGATAGATAGAAAGATGGATAGATATGGGTAGACAGATAGATATGGGATAGATAGGAATTGTTAACAATTCCGAAAAGAGGGAAGAATAGGAAGCATTTAAGGAAACCAGGATGGATGAACACAGAACTTAAGCACATGCTAAAAAGGAAGAAAGAAATGTTTATAAAATGGAAAGAGGGAGGCATATCTAAAGAAGAATATAATACTGTCTGCAGAAGCAGGGCACAAATCCGATTATCTAAAGCTGACAATGAATTGAGGCTTGCAAGAGATGTCAAAAGCAATAATAAAGGATTTTGGGGATATGTCAAAAGTAAAAGAAAAGTCAAAGATGCTATAGGATTTTTACAGGATGAAAATAATGAAATGGTAATACAGGATGTTGAGAAGGCCGAACTTTTAAATTCCTATTTTGCATCTGTTTTCTCTCAGAAAGGAAATGTAACATCAACTGTTCTTCACTGTCCTATTAAGGGAATAGAAGAATCCAGGATATCTATAAACAGAAAGATAGTGAGGAAACACTTATCTAACCTAAATGAATTCAAGTCTCCAGGTCCAGATGAATTACACCCCAGAGTACTGAAGGAGATAGCAGAAGAAATTTTTGAACCCCTCTCCATAATCTTTGAAAATTCTTGGAGAACAGGAGAAGTCTCAGAAGACTGGAGAAGAGCAAATGTTGTTCCTATCTTCAAAAAGGGGGAGAAGGTGGACCCAGGCAACTATAGGCCTCTGAGTCTGACTTCTATGCCAGGAAAGTCTGACTTCTATGCCAGGAAAGATCTTTGAACAAATTATTAAACAACATGTATGTCAGTACCTGGATAAGAATGAAGTGATTACACAGAGTCAGCATGGGTTTGTAACTAATAAATCATGTCAAACTAACTTAATTTCCTTCTATCACGGAATCACTGATTGGGTGGATCAAGGAAATGCTGTAGGTATAGTATATCTTGACTTCAGCAAAGCATTTGACAAAGTATCTCACACAATCCTTATTGAAAAAATGACTAGGTATGGAATGGACAAGGCAACTGTTAGGTGGATTCATAACTGGATTAGTGATCGGACCCAAAGAGTGGTCGTAAATGGCTGCACATCCAGTTGGACGAATGTCTCAAGTTGGGTACCACATTCTGTCCTGGGCCCTGTATTGTTCAACATCTTTATCAATGATTTAGATGAAGGAATTGAGGGTAAACTGATAACATTTGCTGATGACACAAAGCTAGGAGGGATAGCTAATACTAGAGAAGAGAGAGAGAGGATTCAAAAAGATATAAATAAGCTGGAGCAGTGGGCAGCAACTAACAGAATGGTTTTTAACAGGGAAAAATGCAAAGTACTACATCTGGGCAATAATAATGAAAAAAGCATATACAGAATGGGAGGAATAGGGCTAAGCAACAGCTCATGTGAAAAAGACTTGGGTATACTAATAGATCACAGACTGAATATGAGTCAACAGTGTAATGCAGCAGCAAAGAAGGCAAATGCAATTCTAGGATGTATTAACAGAAGCATACAGTCTAGATCACGTGAAGTCATTATTGCCCTCTACTCCTCTTTGGTTAGACCTCATCTGGAATACTGTGTCCAGTTTTGGGTGCCACATTTTAAAAAAGACATCAACAAACTGGAGCAAGTTCAGAAAAGAGCAACCAGAATGGTGACTGGTCTGCCAACCCTGTCTTATGAGGAAAGGTTGCAGGATTTGGGAATGTTTAGCTTGCAAAAGAGAAGACTGAGAAGAGACTTAATAGCTGTCTACAAATATCTCAAGGGCTGTCACACTGTAGAAGGATCATCTTTATTTTCATTTGGACAAGGAAAGACTAGAAGCAATGGGATGAAACTGAATGGGAGAAGACACAGATTAGATATTAGAAAAATCTTTTTGACAGAGTGATCAAAGAGTGGAACAGGCTGCCACGAGAAGTGATGAGTTCGCCTTCAATGGAAGTCTTCAAACAGAGGCTGGACAGACATCTGTCTGGGATGATTTAGCGAATCCTGCTTTGACCAGGGGGTTGGACCAGATGGCCCAGGAGGTTCCTTGCAACTCTACGATTCTATGATTCTATAATAGATAGCTAGATATGGGATGGATAGATAGATATGGGATAGATATGGGGTAGATAGATATGGGTGGACAGATAGATGGATAGATATGGGATAGATAGATATGGGATAGATAGATAGATACTCTAGATAGATATGAGATAGATATTAGATAGATAAATCAAAAATAATGGCAGCACTATCAAAATTATACAATTGGTGCAAAACCTATTCAGCAGTGTTAATCAAGAAAAATAGGCAGCACTCCAAATTAAATGTGAAAAAAGTGGATACTTTACTGATCCTCAGGTGGCACCACCTGAGGATCAGTAAAGTATCCACTTTTTTCACATTTAATTTGGAGTGCTGCCTATTTTTCATGATTTAGATAGATATGGGATAGATAGATAGATAGATATTGGATAGATAGATATGGGATAGATAGATATGGGATGGATAGATAGCTATGAGATCTCTCTGCAGCATTCGACACTGTGGATCATCAGCTCCTCCTCACTATGCTCCATTCCATTGGCCTCAAGGACACCGTTCTCTCCTGGTTCTCCTCCTATCTCTCCGACCGCTCCTTTACTGTTTCTTTTGCCGGTTCCTCCTCCTCTCACCTTCCCCTTACTGTTGGGGTTCCTCAAGGATCGGTTCTAGGCCCCCTCCTCTTCTCCTTGTACACTGCCCCTATTGGTCAAACAATCAGTAGATTTGGTTTCCAGTACCATCTCTATGCTGATGACACCCAATTATACGCTTCTTCTCCTGACATCACGCCAGCCTTTCTAGAAAACACTGGCGATTGTCTAAACACTGTGTCTAATATCATGTCCTCACTATATCTGAAACTGAACCTGTCAAAGACTGAACTCCTTGTGTTTCCTCCCGCTACTAATGTACCTACACCCGACATTGCCATTTCCGTGTGTGGTTCCACTATTACTCCCCAGCAACATGCCCGCTGTCTTGGGGTCATACTTGATTCCGAGCTTTCCTTTGCCCCCCACATTCGATCACTGGCTCGCTCTTGTCATCTGCACCTCAAAAACATTTCTAGAATTCGACCTTTTCTTACTTTTGACTCTGCAAAAACTCTTACTGTTTCTCTTATTCATTCTCGTCTCGACTATTGTAACTCTCTTCTAATCGGTCTCCCTCTTACCAAACTCTCCCCTCTCCAATCTGTCTTGAATGCTGCAGCCAGGATCATATTCCTCACCAATCGTTACACCGATGCCTCTACCTTGTGCCAGTCATTACACTGTCTACCCATCCACTCCAGAATTCAGTATAAACTTATTACCCTCACCCACAAAGCCCTCCATGGCTCAGCACCACCCTACATCTCCTCCCTGACTGGCCTATCGCCTCAACACATTAACCTAACCTATCCCTGTGTGGCAGAGCCAAAAGTTTTACCATAACCAGGTTCCCAGCATCATGTTCTCACATGCTTTATGCATCCATTAGCCCTCTGTGTCTGTACTGTTACACACTTAACATTATGGCTGGTCCATACAATCAGGGCAACTGTTACCACCCACCTTTCGTGTCTACCTCTTTCCTCATAGACTGTAAGCTTGCGAGCAGGGCCCTCATTCCTCTTGGTATTTGTTATAATCTACTGTATAATAATAATAATAATAATAAATTTTATTTTTATAGCGCCGACATATTCCGCAGCACTTTACATTTCAGAGGGGATTTGTACAGACAATAGACATTACAGCATAACAATAATCACATACAGTAGATTATAACAAATACCAAGAGGAGTGAGGGCCCTGCTCGCAAGCTTACAGTCTATGAGGAAAGAGGTAGACACGAAAGGTGGGTGGTAACAGTTGCCCTGGTTGTATGGACCAGCCATACTGTATGTGATTATTGTTATGCTGTAATGTCTATTGTCTGTACAAATCCCCTCTGAAATGTAAAGTGCTGCGGAATATGTCGGCGCTATAAAAATAAAATTTATTATTATTATATTATATGGGATGGATAGATAGCTATGGGATAGATATGGGATAGATAGATAGATAGATATTGGTAGATAGATATGGGTAGATATGGGATACATACAGTAGATAGCTAGATATGGGATAGATGGATGGATAGATAGATATGGGATAGATACAGTCATGGCCAAAAGTATTGACACCCTTGCAATTCTGTCAGATAATACTCAGTTTCTTCCTGAAAATGATTGCAAACACAAATTCTTTGGTATTATTATCGTCATTTAATTTGTCTAAATGAAAAAACACAAAAGAGAATGAAGCAAAAAGCAAAACATTGATCATTTCACACAAAACTCCAAAAATGGGCCAGACAAAAGTATTGGCACCCTCAGCCTAATACTTGGTTGCACAACCTTTAGCCAAAATAACTGCGAGCAACCACTTCCGGTAACCATCAATGAGTTTCTTACCATGCTCTGCTGGAATTTTAGACCATTCTTCTTTGGCAAACTGCTCCAGGTCCCTGATATTTGAAGGGTGCCTTCTCCAAACTGCCATTTTTAGATCTCTCCACAGGTGTTCTATGGGATTCAGGTCTGGACTCATTGCTGGCCACCTTAGAAGTCTCCAGTGCTTTCTCTCAAACCATTTTCTAGTGCTTTTTGAAGTGTGTTTTGGGTCATTGTCCTGCTGGAAGACCCATGACCTCTGAGGGAGACCCAGCTTTCTCACACTGGGCCCTACATTATGCTGCAAAATTTGTTGGTAGTCTTCAGACTTCATAAGCCATGCACACGGTCAAGCAGTCCAGTGCCAGAGGCAGCAAAGCAACCCCAAAACATCAGGAAACCTCCGCCATGTTTCACTGTAGGGACAGTGTTCTTTTCTTTGAATGCCTCTTTTTTTCTCCTGTAAATTCTATGTTGATGCCTTTGCCCAAAAAGGTCTACTTTTGTGTCATCTGACCAGAGAACATCCTTCCAAAACGTTTTAGGCTTTTTCAGGTAAGGTTTGGCAAACTCCAGCCTGGCTTTTTTATGTCTTGGGGTAGGAAGTGGGGTCTTCCTGGGTCTCCTACCATACAGTCCCTTTTCATTCAGACGCCGATGGATAGTACGGGTTGACATTGTTGTACCCTCGGACTGCAGGGCAGCTTTAACTTGTTTGGATGTTAGTCGAGGTTCTTTATCCAACATCCGCACAATCTTGCGTTGATATCTCTTGACAATTTTTCTTTTCCGTCCACATCTAGGGAGGTTAGCCACAGTGCCATGGGCTCTAAACTTCTTGATGACACTGCGCACGGTAGACACAGGAACATTCAGGTGTTTGGAGATGGACTTGTAGCCTTGAGATTGCTCATGCTTCCTCACAATTTGGTTTCTCAAGTCCTCAGACAGTTCTTTGGTCTTCTTTCTTTTCTCCATGCTCAATGTGGTACACACAAGGACACAGGACAGAGGTTGAGTCAACTTTAATCCATGTCAACTGGCTGCAAGTGTGATTTAGTTATTGCCAACACCTGTTAGGTGCCACAGGTAAGTTACAGGTGCTGTTAATTACACCAACTAGAGAAGCATCACATGATTTTTCGAACAGTGCCAATAATTTTGTCCACCCTCTTTGTTATGTTTCGTGTGGAATTATATCCAATTTGGCTTTAGGACAATTCTTTTTGTGTTTTTTCATTTAAGACAAATTAAATGAAGATAATAATACCAAAGAATTTGTGATTGCAATCATTTTCAGGAAGAAACTGAGTATTATCTGACAGAATTGCAGGGGTGTCAATACTTTTGGCCATGACTGTAGATAAATAGATATGGGGTAAATAGATAGATATGTAGGTAGGTAGATAGATAGATATGGGATAGATAGATATGGGATAGATAGAGATGGGATAGATAGAGATGGGATAAATAGATAGAGATGGGATAGATAGATAGATAGATAGATAGATAGATAGATATGGGATAGATAGATTGATAGATAGATATGGGATAGATAAATAGATATGGGATAGATAGATGGATACAAAGATAAATGAATGGATAGACACAGAGATACATACTGTAGATAGGTTTGCAGATAGATATAAGATAAAATTGATCATTTATATGATAGATGGAATGTACTGATATAAGATAGATAAATCATATAATTTAATAATATAAGATGGGTAAATATGTTTACTGTATGAGATAGAAAAAACAGCCCTTTTCCATATAAAGCTGGGTGTAAAGCCCCCAAGAGCTCTTAGATACAAAGACTCTAAAATATAGGGCAGCTGTCCAAAATTAGATGGCAAGAAAACGTGTTTTAATCAGAGCATGCGACACTTCGGCAGCCTCAAAAAGGGGGGTTGATTTTAGGTTGACTATTCAGCCCCCACATCACATTGATTACCGTATATCCAGGACAGTGCAGTACATTTAGTTATGGGTTTTTTTCCTCCAAAGTTTTGGAGGTTTTGTTGTTCACTGTGCGGCATAAATATCATGACATGTTTATCCTCTGTAAAGGAAATCCGACACAAATGTGGTGTTGCTGTAATTATCTTTTACTAGATTTATAGAATAAAAATACACTTTAAGAAAAAGATTTTGCTTGATGTCGCTGCATTCCTGCACCTCTACTTTTCCGCCTATGGAGCTGTGTGAGGACCTGTTTATTGTGGGACAAGTTTAAGTTTTCATTAGAATAATTTTGGGATACATAAAATGTCTTAATCACAATTCTTTCTTTATTTTTTTTTTTGGTGGGGGGAGGGATGATTGACAAATACAAATAGCAGTCAGGAATCAGAATGTTCACCAAACATGATCCTGCAATTATCTCCCATTGGTACTGATGTGGTCACCTAAAGTAGCAATGGGTAAAGGCCAATATATCCGTGAAGCTCTTGCTCGGCTCCTCTGTGAACGTTCCCATGTTCTTCTGGAAGCCAGAGGGACATCAAATATTGGGACATCCTGCAGGCCACTTCGCCAAGGATCTTCACCATTGTCTCAAGAAGCTCCACATTGTCTTCTACCATGTGATTGCTCTGAACCACGACAACAAATCTGTCCCAAATTCCCTTTGACTAGCGACCATTGTGGGGAAATCATAACACCAGGATCTTCTTAAATTTAGACTGAAGAAGACATCTGTTTCGACTTTTTCTTCTGACAACTTAGTCTTGAAGGTACTCAAAGGCCGTGATGGTATTGACAATTTATGGGGGGACTCTTACAGAAAATTTGACACTATCTCATGGTCCTCTTTGTAGTCCTTGCCATCCCAAAACTAAAGATAGTAAGAAAATTGGTAAAACTGCCCTGGGATGTATCATAAATGGAACCATACGGAAGTCTGTGATTATTTTACTGTTTTCCGTCATGAAATTGATAGAAAATTTTGATCGTTTTCTCCTTGAAAATTGAGTACATTTCAAAATATTATTGTCCTGGTAGAAAAATCAAAGTTTGTGAGGATTAGTAGAAGTTTCCTATACCTTTTGAGGCATAAGCAAAGTTAAAAGCAAAAATGAATGCAACACGATGTAAAAATGTACTACGGTAAATTGTTCCTATGGTTTTTTTTACAACTGCAGTAGTGGATTTTGACGATTTTTTTCGTTTATTTACCCTTTTTAAAACTGTCCCCAGATTATCTGGTTATGTGAAACATATCAGCCGTAAAGGATTTGTGCTGCACACACTTTATATTCTAATATCCTGTGTGTAGCGAGGTATCGTCAGCACGTCTGGTCCAGTCTCATTGTGCCGCCTCTTAGGTCATATTTTCAGCTTGTGATAGATTTCCTCAGCTTCCACCATGAAATTAATCTGTCGTATCGATATATTGCTCTCTGACACGGCGTTGAATGCTGCCTCTATTAAACTTTCAGCGCTTGCCCTCTCTGGAGCTTTTTCTTGTTGTTTCGCTGTTCTCATCAATTTTCAGGTCCTGACATTGCTCGTGCATGGAAGAGCAGAGTCGGCTGATGATGATGGAGGAGGACTTGGCAGAACCAATTTTAGGAGGAGAAGGGATAATAATCGCTAGATCTGTTGTCCCTAAAATATCTGCCGCAACCAATAGAAATCTGCTGGATCACAGGACAAACAAGCTCTCATAACACCCAAGATTTGGGGGGTTTGAGAACTCGCCTTACAGGCTTAAAGTGCACCTGTCACCTGTTTTTATCTTGCAGGTCAGACCGGGGGCTTATCTACAGCATTATAGAATGTTGTAGATAAGCCCTGAAAGGCAGTGGCCGCATCTTATAGCGGCCAAAACAGGTGACAGGTTCACTTTAATGCCTAAATTAAGTATGAGACATGTCAAATGGAAAATTGCTCATTCAATTGCAGTCTGACCCTTACCCCGGCACCGTATGCAATACATGTTCCCCATTTTCCATGCCCTCCAAGTTCCTCCCTTTGCAATACAGGGTCAGCTGGTGGCTGTATATATATCTGTCGTAGAGTCTAATGTTGGAGATTGCGGTACGATGAGTGCCTATCGATCAGTAATATGCAAATTGCCTCTTCCTCGATCAGTAAAGGTCTTTTCCACACACCATATACTCCGGCACTATACCATAATTAGTAGCCACTCACAGTAATTTGGGACAAGGGGCTGAACCCAAGGTACCAAAAATGGATCAGAGGAACCCTAGGATGAATAGAGTCGGTTTCGTAGTGAGTTAAATCAAAGTTTGATTTCAATGGACAGTCGGGAGAGAGAAGCTCTTGTATCACATGGATACGATGTTTAAATTTTGGGAAGATTAAGAAGTGAGATTGGTAATAAAGTCTGGAGTAGAAACTGATTTTTTGATGACTTCATTATGGATGGGATGTTGAAGACGCACACAACTCATCCCATTTATTGCAATATTTGGTGTATTAGTGATCATAACACTCTGTGTTGGTTAGCTCCACAGCGGGGTGAACTTTCACATGGGGGAGACTCGTTGTGGCTGGTTCTTAGGTGATTTTGGAGGACGGGTAGCTGTTTCGGTGGCAGCTGGACGCTGCACAACTAGTTTACGGTTTGGTTGCTGAGTGTAAGTGGTGCCCAGCTCAGAATTTGCCGTGTTACCACTGTGCTCAGGCTTCTCCGGTGCCATGTACTTTTATTCTTAACTAGCTGCTGGCCCGATTTTCAAGCATCGGGTACTCCAGAATATGGCCAGCGGCAGATTAAAATAAAAAATGTGATATACTTACCATCCGACGGCCCCCGGAATCTGTCCCTCTTCTCCACGCTGCCGGCATCTTCCGTTCCCAGTACTGCTGTGCGCCAAAGACCGCTGCTGACGTCCTCTCGTGAGAGCGCAACGTCATCAGCGGTATTTCGCGCAAAGCAGTACTAGGAACGGAAGATGCCGGCAGCGTGGAGAGGAGGGACAGATTCCGGGGGCCGTCGGAAGGTGAGTAGATCACTATTTTTTATTTTAATTCTATATTATACACGTTTATGGTACCGACGGTCCGAAGGAGTCTCTTCTCCTCCGGACCCTGGGTACCAGCTGGCACCGGGCATCTCCGACTGCGTCGCCGCTGACGCCTGTGCGCCCGGAGATGACCCGCGGCCACGATAGCGGTGGTGTGCGTACTGCTAATTGCGGACTGCTCCTGCGCACTGCGCCTGTTGCTGATTGGTTGCGGCCTGGTGGGGGCCTGGCGTCCGCAACCAATCAGCGCAGCGGGATTTCGGTTACAGACAGACATGATAAGGTGTTTATATATATATATATATATATATATATATTAAATAATAAGTGACGCTTTACAGAAATCTTACCTCAATTAAGTGTAGTGTGTTTGAGATTTTCCGGGTTTAATGCACCCCTTAGGTTAGGGCGACATTGACATCCTGGTATTGAATCTACTGTGACTTGGACTCACAAATGTTTCGGATTTTCTGTTGCTGTTCACCTTAGACAACTTGCATTGAGGTCTGAGACTTGTCTGCGATTTAGCTATTTCTTTACAGAAATATTGCACATCAGAAGAAAAATCGCAAATTGCGCAGATCTTTTATGGTTGCGCAACACGGTAGCCCCCCAGCATTATGTCTGATAGATTTCAAAAGTAATTTATAACCACCCCTACATCTTCAATAAGTGTTTTCTGTCGCCGCCTACTTCACCCAGCTCTCTTACCCAGTTTTGGCTTATCGGACCATGGCTTTAAAGGGAACATGTGTGCTTCCTTTTTGGCTTGAAATTTTTAAAGGGAACCTGTCACCACATTTTTGGGCTACCAGGTAAAAATATCGTTAAATTTATTGTCACCTGTGCATTACACAAGTACTTTTGATACCCCTTGACTCCCCACGTATGTTCCATAAATACCGTTTTTATTCATCCCGCGCAGTATGTAAATATGCACAGTCCACCGGAAGTATACTTCCAGGTCATAGAAAGCAATCGCCTATGCCGGCGCATGCGCAATATTTCTTTTCTGCTTTGCCCACAGTTGGTCAAAGCATTGGAATGATCACGCGCCAAAACTCTATGCGAACGCAAAAAAATTCCCCGAAAGGAATGCGTAGCGCAAGCCAGGAGGGGGGGAGAGAAGATGGACAATAAGCAATGCCCATCGGACCGGACTGAGCATATTTACATACAGCGTGGGAGGAATAAAAACGTTTTTATGGAACATACGTGGGGAGTCAAGGGGTATCAAAAGTACTTGTGTAATGCATAGGTGACACTAAATTGAATGATATTTTTACCTGGTAGCCCAAAAAAGTGGTGACAGGTTCCCTTTAAAGGGCATTGGAAAGACAAGATTTCCTATCGTGTCAATTTATTTTGACGGTCATATCCAGAGAGCGATCTATTCCCAAATCCCCTTTTCTAATAAAAAGCCCCCCCGCAGTATTCGGTAGTGCTGATACTGTGGTGTGTAACTGGAGTTCGCACTGTACAGTGCACACAACGGTCTCTGATTCATGCATCCCACCAGTGAGCGCAGCCCCTGGATGTGAGCAGATCTATGCAAGTTATACCCTGGCGTGCATCCTATAGCTGACATATGCAGGAGCCGGATACAAAACTGGAAATGGGATGTAAAGGAGAAGGATCGATGCCAGATACGGAGGTCAGAGACTTGGCTAAACCTTGGATTATCGTTGTGACTTGATATGGAGACTGAGCAACATGCAGTGCACAGATTACATTATGCCCCCACATGTTACATGT
This sequence comes from Dendrobates tinctorius, assembly GCF_039654945.1. NCBI lineage: Eukaryota > Metazoa > Chordata > Amphibia > Anura > Dendrobatidae > Dendrobates > Dendrobates tinctorius. The sequence goes on along the minus strand of NW_027361682.1, from coordinate 26,472,866 downwards.
CAAGGTGAATACGTGCGTTTTTTTAAAGGTTGCAAAGTTATAGAGTAAAAATGGAAAAATTCCTATGCACACTGTTGCCTATGGGTATGGAGATTGTCAGATGCTTCTGCTCATCTCTAGGGAGAATTTCTATTTCATGCATTGCAGCTGCTGAGTATTCTTGAATTCAGTAGTCCAGAAGAACATGGTGGTGATCTTCTTAGAGCATTTTATAGTCACTGATGTGCGGCAGAACAAAATGTGCCAAATTTAGAGGCGCATACCCCTTATTAAATGTGCTGCATCTTACTGTCCATGCACGAGAATTTACTATCTACTTGGACCGTATTTTTGGTGTGAGTGTGGTCTGATTGTGATCCAATGTTTTGCTTCATCAATGTTATTCTATGGGGCTTTAGCCAATCCGAGGTAAAAAAAAACATGCAACATGCCCAAGTCGGATCTGATTTTCGGATCGCACTCAGCCATGCAAGTTAATGAGTCTACGCGATTTTCATGGATTGACAGAATGGAGAAGATGGTGACGTTTTTATTTCCTATTTTCTCCTCATCTGAGAAATTGGAATAAACTCTGATCAGAGTGTAGTGAGCATAATCACCCGGATTCTCTCGGATGAGCAAAAATGCCATGCATCAAAATGTGCATTTTTTAAGCTATAAAAGCAGACTAAAACCCCTCTATAAAATACGACGTCACAACAATGGGCCCGAGCGCTCCATAAAAATGTATAATACTCTCCTTCGGGTGTCTAAGGGGGAACATTTATGCTTATGGAGAGTGTGAAGCTGGGGTTAAGAGGCTTATAGGCCATGCAATGCTCCTCTGGGAAGTTTGATATGAAAATAACCTTTTTAGACCACCTCTGTCAGATGCATCTCATCAAGCCAAATCAGCTTTCCTGCTTTGCACTGATGAAGGGCAAACAACACGAAACACTTGTCTGCAAGTAAAATTTCTGGTTTGGCTTTTTATCCAAAGTCATGTGGCAAGGCTAGTTAAAGGGTCAATAGTGACTTTTTAGGATTGCAATGTCCAATAGGTGGCACACAAGTCCTCTTTCTCTCAGAAGAGACTACTTGCCTGCTCTCCTTAGGAGCTTGTACTCTAGAAATAGAGAGGATGAAGCATAAATTCTGATAAAGCAAATTTATTTACATTGTATCTCGTAATGGCTGATAACAGGGAACAATAATGTGCACTCCACTTCTGATAAGAAGATATAAGGTTCCGTATCTCTTTAACTGAGTATCTATGCTCGCGGCTTACAATCTAGTCCCGGGATATCTGGGGACACGTTTCTGGTGGAGGGCACAGCACGCGGTGTTGTAGGAGCTGGCAGTGCTAGGTGCGGCTGCTCTTGGAGTTAATCCTCTGCGTGTTTATCAGTCCTGGGGTCCTTGTGGCCATTCACATGCCAAATATTTCAGCAGATCAGGGCTGCGGCTTGAGCAGTCTGCTAATTTTGCGGCCTGCTGTACATAAGATTCAATGCCCCCAGTAATCCAGGCTTAGCTGGGAGCTGACCCCCTACAGACCTGAGTCACAAATTAAAGAGGCAGGCCTGGTTCTCAGCGCTGGATACGGTGACCTCGGCTTTGTGTTTTTCCACCTCTATTCAGCATTTGCATTACACCTTGAGCAAACAGCTGACAGATATGAAATGTGACAGCAGGCAGAGACCACTCAGCCCACCCATACCGTTACCGACCAATAGGTAGATCTTCTTTCATGTACTGCAGCTGCCACCTTTGCACCCCCTATAGCAACACCTCAGTTTTTATTTTTCCCATTCCTGACTTTGACGTGACCTAAACCAGCCAATGTAGCACAGAGAGGCAATGTATTTCATTGTATGTCATTCTTCTGCTAGAGAATCTGTCATACCACACAACATAAAGGTGCTTCTCACTAAATTAGAGTATCATCAAAAAGTTAATTTATTTCAGTTCTTCAATACAAAAAGTGAAACTCATATATTATATAGAGTCATTACAAACAGAGTGATGTATTTCAAGTGTTTATTTCTGTTTCTGTTGATGATACTTAAAAATGTTTCACGGATCCGTACATTCCTCAACCAAGAATCGGCAAAAGCCCTAGTCCATGCCCTCATCATCTCCCGCCTTGACTACTGCAACCTCCTGCTCTGTGGCCTCTTCTCTAACACTCTCACACCCCTCCCATCTATTCTAAACTCTGCTGTCCGACTAATCCATCTGTCTCCCCACTATTCCCGGTTTCTCCCCTCTGTCAATCCCTGCACTGGCTCCCAATTACTCAAATACTCCAGTTCAAAACCCTAACCATGACATACAAAGCCATCCACAACCTGTGTGCTCCATACATCTGTGACCTTGTCTCCCGGTACTTACCTGCAAGCAACCTACGATCCTCACGAGATCTCCTTCTCTACTCCCCTCTTATCTCCTCTTCCCACAATCGCATACAAGATTTCTCCCGCGCATCACCCCGACTCTGGAACTCTCTACCACAACATATCAGACTCTCGCCTACCATGGAAACCTTCTAAAAGAACCTGAAGACCTACCTCTTCTGACAAGCCTACAACCTGCAGTAACCACCGATCCACCAAACAGCTGCACGACCAGCTCTACCCTGGCCTACTGTATCCTCACCCATCCCTTGTAGATTGTGAGCCCTCCCAGGAAGAGTTCTCTCTCCTCCTGTACCAGTCATGACTTGTATTGTTTAAGATTACTGTACTTGTTTTTATTATATATACGCCCTCACATGTAAAGCGCCATGGAATAAATGGCGCTAAATAGTAATAAATAATAATGATTATGGCTTACAGTAAACTAAAACCCAAAAGTCATTATCACAGTAAATTACAATAATCCACAATCATGGGGAATACTGCTGATTTGACAGATGCCAAGAAGGAAGTCATTGACACACTCCACAAGGAGGGTAAGCCACAAAATGTCATTGCTAAAGAAGCTGGCTGTTCACAGAGTGCTCTATCCAAGCATATTATTGGAAAGTTGAGTGGAAGGAAAAAGTGTGGTAGAAAAAGATGCACAAGCAACCGGGATAACCGCAGCCTTGAAAGGATTGTTAAGAAAAGGTTGTTCAAAAATTTGGGGGAGATTCACAAAAAGTGGACTGCTGCTGGAGTCATTGCTTCTAGAACCACCTCAAACCGATGTATCCAGGACATGGGCTACAAGTGTCGCACTCATAGTGTCAAGCCACTCATGACCAATAGACAACGCCAGAAGCGACTTACCTGGGCTAAGGAGAAAAGGAACTGGACTGTTGCTCAGTGGTCCAAGGTGTTGTTTTCAGATTAAAGTAGATTTTGCATTTCATTTGGAAATCCAAGATGCTTGAGGACTAGTGTGAAGTCTCCACAATCAGTGATGGTATGGGGAGCCATGTCATCTGCTGGTGTAGGTCCACTGTGTTTTATCAAGATTAAAGTCAGCGCAGCCGTCTACCAGGAAATTTTAGAGCACTTCATGCTTCCCTCTGCCGACAAGCTTTTTGGAGATGGAAATTTTATTCTCCAGCAGGACTTGGCACCTGTCCAAACTGCCAAACGTACCAATACCTGGTTTAAAAACAACAGTATCACTGTGCTTGATTGGCCAGAAAACTCGCCTGACCCTAACCCCCATAGAGAATCTACAGTTGTGGCCAAAAGTATTGACATCCCTGCAATTCTGTCAGATAATACTCAGTTTCTTCCTGAAGATGATTGCAAACACAAATTCTTTGGTATTATTATCTTTACTTAATTTGTCTTAAATGAAAAAACACAAAAGAGAATGAAGCAAATAGCAAAACATTGATCATTTCACACAAAACTCCAAAAATGGGCCGGACAAAAGTATTGGCACCCTCAGCCTAATACTTAGTTGCATAACCTTTAGCCAAAATAACTGCGACCAACCGCTTCCGGTAACCATCAATGAGTTTCTTACAATGCTCTGCTGGAATTTTAGACCATTCTTCTTTGGCAAACTGCTCTAGGTCCCTGATATTTGAAGGGTGCCTTCTCCAAACTGCCATTTTTAGATCTCTCCACAGGTGTTCTATGGGATTCAGGTCTGGACTCATTGCTGGCCACCTTAGAAGTATCCAGTGCTTTCTCTCAAACCATTTTCTAGTGCTTTTTGAAGTGTGTTTTGGGTCATTGTCCTGCTGGAAGGCCCATGACCTCTGAGGGAGACCCAGCTTTCTCACACTGGGCCCTACATTATGCTGCAAAATTTGTTGGTAGTCTTCAGACTTCATAATGCCATGCACACGGTCAAGCAGTTCAGTGCCAGAGGCAGCAAAGCAACCCCAAAACATCAGGGAACCTCCACCATGTTTGACTGTAGGGACCGTGTGCTTTTCTTTGAATGCCTCTTTTTTTCTCCTGTAAACTCTATGTTGATGTCTTTGCCCAAAAAGCTCTACTTTTGTCTCATCTGACCAGAGAACATTCTTCCAAAACGTTTTAGACTTTTTCAGGTAAGTTTTGGCAAACTCCAGCCTGGCTTTTTTATGTCTTGGGGTAAGAAGTGGGGTCTTCCTGGGTCACCTACCATACAGTCCCTTTTCATTCAGACGCCGACGGATAGTATGGGTTGACACTGTTGTACCCTCGGACTGCAGGGCATCTTGAACTTGTTTGGATGTTAGTCGAGGTTCTTTATCCGACATCCGCACAATCTTGCGTTGAAATCTCTTGTCAATTTTTCTTTTCTGTCCACATCTAGGGAGGTTAGCCACAGTGCCATGGGCTTTAAACTTCTTGATGACACTGCGCACGGTAGACACAGGAACATTCAGGTGTTTGGAGATGGACTTGTAGCCTTGAGATTGCTCATGCTTCCTCACAATTTGGTTTCTCAAGTCCTCAGACAGTTCTTTGGTCTTCTTTCTTTTCTCCATGCTCAATTTGGTACACACAGGACAGAGGTTGAGTCAACTTTATTCCATGTCAACTGGCTGCAAGTGTGATTTAGTTATTGCCAACACCTGTTAGGTGCCACAGGTAAGTTACAGGTGCTGTTAATTACATAAATTAGAGAAGCATCACATGATTTTTTGAACAGTGCCAATACTTTTGTCCACCCTCTTTTTTATGTTTGGTGTGAAATTATATCCAATTTGGCTTTAGGACAATTCTTTTTGTGCTTTTTCATTTAAGACAAATTAAATGAAGATAATAATACCAAAGAATTTGTGTTTGCAATCATTTTCAGGAAGAAACTGAGTATTATCTGACAGAATTGCAGGGGTGTCAATACTTTTGGCCACAACTGTATTTGGTATTGACAAGCGGAAGATGAGACACCAGACCAAACAATGCAGATGAGCTGAAGGCTGCTATCAAAGCAACCTGGGCTTACATAACACCTCAGCAGTGCCACAGGCTGATCGCCTGGGTTTTCATTGGCTGTAAGCCATAATCATCAACATTAACAGAAATAAACACTTGAAATAGATCACTATCTAATGTACGAGTTTAATTTTTTGAAATAAATTAACCTTTTGATGATATTCTAACTTTGTGAGAAGCATTTTTGTATGTCCAAGGCGTAGTCCATTTTATAGAGTATACATCACCAGGTTTATGCTGCTCCACATGTGTGCATCATGAAGTAACAGTAGAAATATTAATTTCGGCGCTGGGACACTACCTGGGCTTCTTACTGCTGCCCTGCTAGTCCTCTCAATGCTGAGTTCCTGTGATGTAGTCCTCCATATTCATGAGGTCTGGGCAGAGACAGACTGGGACTAAAATTCAGCCCTGGCATTTGAAAGCACACAGGCCCATGCCTGTCCGTCCCCCTCCTCAGATTGGGGTCTCTATTACTTATCTTATCGTGCCTTCAGGAAATCAAGGCTTACTACAAGACCTATATTTCTAATAATAGCGCTACATAATTGATATGTTTCAATAATAATAATGCAATAACAATATTGCAATATAGTATGATGGTTCCCCTCACAGCCTTCCATATAGTATGTTGTTCCCCCACAGCCCACATATAGTTTGATGGTCTCCCCACAGTATGATGGTCCACTCAAAGTCACCATATAGTATGATGGGTCCCCCCATACAGTATGATGGTTCCCCGCTACTACCCACATAGTATGACGGTCCCCCACACCCACTATATAGTATGATGATCTCTCCAATAATGATGGTCCACACACAGTTATATAGTTTGTTGGTCTCCCAACAGTATGATGGTCCACACCTAGCCCTCATATAGCATGATGGTCCCCCACAGCTCACCAAAGTAAAATCTTATACATGTCTAATACAGCCACAGTCTCCTCTTCTATCCTCTCTTGCTTGCAGCGGATGTGGGTGGCACAATGCAGTGACGTTATCGTGCCGACTGGTGTCACCTGTGTGGCGCTGGCCTCCAGCAGGTGCAAGGCCAGTAGTAACCTGGCCTGCTGGAGTAAGTGATGAAGCGCAGTTCTGATGCTCCGTGCTCTTCCACAGCTGTTAATAGTGTCGCAATTGATACGGCCCACGGCCGGACCGATCCATCTGGCATTTGCCAGATTTACCCGATGGTCAGTCAGACCCTTCTTTTGAGTAGTACCACAAAGCGGCTATCAATAATAATGCTCATCCATTAGAGCTATATTCCAAAGAGAAAAATGGAATCAAGAGCAGTAAAATATAAGATATGTACAGTCATATGTTAAAGTTTGGGCACCCCTATTAATGTTAACCTTTTTTCTTTATAACAATTTTGGTTTTTGCAACAGCTATTTCAGTTTCATATATCTAATAACTGATGGACTCAGTTATATTTCTGGATTCAAATGAGGTTTATTGTACTAACAGAAAATGTGCAATCTGCATTTAAACAAAATTTGACCAGTGCAAAAGTATGAGCACCCTTATCATTTTCTTGATTTGAACACTCCTAACTACTTTTTACTGACTTCCTGAAGCATTAAATTGGTTTTGTAACCTCACTGAGCTTTGAACTTCATAGCCAGGTGTATCAAATCATGAGAAAAGGTATTTAAGGTGGCCACTTGCAAGTAGATCTCCTATTTGATTCTCCTATGAAGAGTGGCATCATGGGCTCCTCAAAACAACTCTCAAATGATCTGAAAACAAAGATTATTCAACATAGCTTTTCAGAGGAAGGATACAAAAAGTTGTCTCAGAGATTTAACCTGTCAATTTCCACTGTGAGGAACATAGTAAGGAAATGGAAGAACACAGGTACAGTTCTTGTTAAGCCCAGAAGTGGCAGGCCAAGAAAAATATCAGAAAGACAGAGAAGAAGAATGGTGAGAACAGTCAAGGACAATCCACAGACCACCTCCAAAGACCTGCAGCATCATCTTGCTGCAGATGGTGTCACTGTGCATCGGTCAACAATACAGCGCACTTTGCACAAGGAGAAGCTGTATGGGAGAGTGATGCGAAAGAAGCCGTTTCTGCAAGCACGCCACAAACAGAGTCGCCTGAGGTATGCAAAAGCACATTTGGACAAGCCAGTTACATTTTGGAAGAAGGTCCTGTGGACTGATGAAACAAAGATTGAGTTGTTTGGTCATACAAAAAGGCGTTATGCATGGAGGCTAAAAAAAACACAGCATTCCAAGAAAAACACTGGCTACCCACAGTAAAATTTGGTGGAGGTTCCATCATGCTTTGGGGCTGTGTGGCCAATGCCGGCACCGGGAATCTTGTTAAAGTTGAGGGTCGCATGGATTCAACTCAGTATCAGCAGATTCTTGACAATAATGTGCAAGAATCAGTGACGAAGTTGAAGTTACGCAGGGGATGGATATTTCAGCAAGACAATGATCCAAAACACCGCTCCAAATCTACTCAGGCATTCATGCAGAGGAACAATTACAATGTTCTGGAATGGCCATCCCAGTCCCCAGACCTGAATATCATTGAACATCTGTGGGATGATTTGAAGCGGGCTGTCCATGCTCGGCGACTATCAAACTTAACTGAACTGGAATTGTTTTGTAAACAGGAATGGTCACAAATACCTTCATCCAGGATCCAGGAACTCATTAATAGCTACAGGAAGTGACTAGAGGCTGTTATTTTTGCAAAAGGAGGATCTACGAAATATTAATGTCACTTTTATGTTGAGGTGCCCATACTTTTGCACTGGTCAAATTTTGTTTAAATGCAGATTGCACATTTTCTGTTAGTACAAAAAATCTAATTCGAATACAGAAATATAACTGAGTCCATCAGTTATTAGATATATGAAACTGAAATAGCTGTTGCAAAAACCAAAATTGTTATAAAGAAAAATGGTTAACATTAATAGGGGCGCCCAAACTTTAACATATGACTGTATATATCAGATAGGTTGGTACTTCCTTACACTCTCATGTTTGATACCTAGGCATTCATATATCCTTGGCTGTCTCTCCTCCTTACCATTTTTGGATCATTTATGTTAGCTAACACAGTCTCTTTTACTAGCGGTCTTTAGACTTGTACCTTACAATTGTGTATATTTTATATACTCTACTCTGTATAACTTTCTATGACCGTTTCCTATGCACTATGCACTTTATGGGAGATATTGTATGCTATTACATTTAAGGGATAACTGAGAGGGAGTTGATTATGTTATTGCTATCTTGCCTTTGCTTAAATAATATTAATTGTACCATGGCCTTTACTTATATGTGGTAACTGGATGTCGCTGATTCCCTTATTTTGTATTTATTCACACTTCCTTTTTTCTACATATTGTATTTTACCATATTGAGTATAATAAAAATCTTATATTTTATTTACTGCTCTTGATTCCTTCTTTTGAATAGCACTGACCACCACCACTGATTAGCAAATTCCTGCCTATGCACAGTATAGTCAGAGAGCTGTCAATCAGAGGTTAGGGCTGGGTCTACATAAAGCTCCACATTGAGAATATTAGCAGAGATGCAGGAAGTAAAACAGTACATTCCTAGCACTGGAATTAGGGTTTGCCCTCAGATTAGAAAGTTCAAAACCTGACGAGTTCCCTATAACCCCATCCAGGGATCTGCCATATATCTGCAGTGAATATATAGTGCTTGCTGTTAGAGAAGCTCCGAAGCTGAGCCTGCACCATACCCATACAGCTGGCAGCTGCCTTTAGCTGCAGTGATCAGAGCCTATAGCTGGGCTTTATAGGAGATATTAAATTTCACTATCTATTGCAATACTTACTTTCATATAGTGCGAACGATCTCAGGTTCAAGTTCCCTATTTTTTTTCAAAAATAATAATGAAAAAGTGTGAATCGCCCCTTTTTTCCCCCAATACAAAAATAAAGAAATAAAACATATATATTTGGCACATCCAAAAAAGTCCCAGCAATATAGATAATGATATAGCTTAACAAAATCGAAATTACTATAATTGCCATTTTTGTTGTTGCACCTCCCCCCCAAAAAAATGCAATAAATAAATCTAATAAGCATTATATATATATATATATATATATATATATATTATATATACCAAAATGGTATCAATGAAAACTATAGCTCACCATGTAAAAAACAAACCTTCACACAAAATTAAAAGAAAAAAAAGCCGTAAAAACAAACTCTAAAAATATGCGGTTTTTTTTCACTATTTCACCCAGCTTGGATTTTTTTTTTCCTGTTTATCTACACATTATATGGTAAAATGAATTGTGGCATTCGACACTACAACTCATCCTGCAAAAAGCAAGCACTAATAAAGCTGTGTCAATGAAAAAAAAAAAGTGTGACTCTTGAGAGAGGAAAAAATAAAAGTGCATAAACGAAAATAGACTCGGTAAGGAAGGGGTTAAGGCCTGTCTCAGTACTCAACTATTGCAGTCTTTCCTAAAACTGCCCCCAAAATTAGTCCACTAGTCCTTTAAGGGTATGTGCACACATTGCAGATTTGCTGCGGATCCGCAAGAGATTGAGGCTGTGTGCACACGTAAGCGTTTTTATCGCGTTTTTTGAGTTTTTACAGGCAAAAACGTTGAAAAAACGCTTACAAGAAGCATCCCATTCACTTTAATGAATTCTGCACTTTTTGTGCATATTGATGCGTTTTTTCTGCGAAAAAAACGCATCGCAGTAAAAAACGCAGCATGCTCATTAATTTCGCGGAAAAATCCGCATTTCTAACTATATTCTATGAGACTGGGGATGCCCCAGAAAAAAACACATGAAAAACGCCCCAAAAACGCGTGGAAAAAAACGCACGTTTCCTGGAAAGGAGTCCGGTTTTTAGTCAGGAATTTTCTGCATGCGTGGGTACATAGCCTGACAGTACAATGATAACCTATGGGAAAAAAAATTGGCTGTGCACATGTTGCGGAAAATTCCGCACGGAATCCGCAGTGGTTCACTTTCCGCAGCATGTCAATTCTTTGTGCGGTTTCCGCAGTGTTTTTACACCCATTCCATTATAGAAATCCGCAGGTGTTAAAACGCCCCTTTTGTCGTCTGATTCATAGGACTCTTAGCAACTACTCACACGTGTGTAATCTACGGAGAAGGCGACAGAGGAGAGTTACACTTCGCTTGGATTTGTGGATTTTGAACGCACCTTGTCAAAGTAGATTTTTTACTTTTTTTTTTTACTTCTTTTTGACCCTCTGGTAATCCTGCAGATTCCCCGATACAAGGAATGTTAATAAATGACACTGTCTCCTCTCCTTGCGTTCTTTCTTTTAACCCCTTTATAGCCCACTACGTGAGAGTCGTTTCTGTCATTGTTACAAAAAAAAGAAAAGGTTTCTACCTTTATAAAACTAATGGTAGCTGATGACAGAGGCGGCTTCCTGTGACCAGAGCGGGTGGGTTAGGGGTGGACACTGGTGGGTTTCTAGTTGCCACTGTTACCTGGTAGTTGCCATGGCTATAATCCTCTCAGAAACAGAACGATGGAAGAACCGGTTGGGCAGAGAGTGGTGCGAGAAACGGGATGGGCAAGGAGAGGAGAGAGGTAGGACGGAGGAGAGCATAACAGAAGTGCTAACAGTTTAGAGAGGTAAAAGAATGCGAAAAAGCAAACAGGAGGAGTATCGAGGGCATTCGGGTGGTGGTCAGTTCCAATCTTTTCTATGCATGAACATAGATATAGATATTTCTCTTCTTCAAACTTTTTAGGCAGGCCAATAGCCCTGGTTTTATTTCTGGACACCCACCAGATGAGTTCCACCATGCCAGGTAATGTGCAATGTCCTTGGGAGATTGGCTTCAAAATTGCACTAAATTGCAGGACTGATAAAAGAGATTAGTTAGGAGTCAATAGGCAATACATGAGAGATTTCACAAGGCCCACTGACTCCCTGAGCCAATCATTCTCAGAATACAAGCGGCTGTACACGGTCCCTATACTCAGCAGTAACCAGAAATATGAGCTCCTCTGTGCAGGAGTAAATCCAGTAAAAAGTATTGATCACCTTTTGAGGATAATTTGTTGTATGTATTTTGAGCTAAAAATAATTTTTGCAATTTGGTTTCATTAAAAATGTTACCTACTATAACTTTTGTGTTGTTGCACTATTGATTGAGAGTTACCTGAGAATCTACAGTTAGGTCCATATATATTTGGACAGAGACAACATTTTTCTAATTTTGGTTTTAGACATTACCACAATGAATTTTAAACAAAACAATTCAGATGCAGTTGGAGTTCAGACTTTCAGCTTTCATTTGAGGGTATCCACATTAAAATTGGATGAAGGGTTTAGGAGTTTCAGCTCCTTAACATGTGCCACCCTGTTTTGAAAGGGACCAAAAGTAATTGGACAATTGACTCCAAGGCTATTTCATGGACAGGTGTGGACAATCCCTTCGTTATGTCATTCTAAATTAAGCAGGTAAAACGCCTGGAGTTGATTTGAGGTGTGATGCATGCATTTGGAAGGTTTTGCTGTGAAGGTCAAAGGAGCTCTCCATGCAGGTGAAACAATCCATCCTTAAGCTGCAAAAACAGAAAAAACCCATCCGAGAAATTGCTAGAACATTAGGAGTGGCAAAATCTACAGTTTGGTACATCCTGAGAGAGAGAGAAAGCACTGGTGAACTCATCAATGCAAAAAAACCTGGGTACCCACGGAAGACAACAGTGGTGGATGATCGCAGAATAATCTGCATGGTGAAGAGAAACCCCTTCACAACAGCCAACCAAGTGAACAACACTCTCCAGGAGGTAGGCGTATCAATATCCAAATCTACCATAAAGAAAAGACTGCATGAAAGTAAATACAGAGGGTTCACTGCATGGTGCTAGCCACTCATAAGCATCAAGAATCAAAAGGCTAGACTGGACTTTGCTAAAAAACATCTAAAAAAAAACAGCATAGTTCTGGAAGAACATTCTTTGGACAGATGAAACCAAGATCAACCTCTACTAGAATGATGGAAAGAGAAAAGTATGGCAAAGGCGTGGTACAGCTCATGATCCAAAGCATACCACATCATCTGTAAAACAAGGCGGAGGCAGTGTGATGGCTTGGGCATGCATGGCTGCCAGTGGCACTGGGTCACTAGTGTTTATTGATGATGCGACACAGGACAGAAGCAGCCGAATGAATTCTGAGGTATTCCGAGCCATACTGTGTGCTCAGATCCAGCCAAATGCAGCCAAACTGAGTGGTCGTCGTTTCATACTACAGATGGACAATGACCCAAAACATAAAGCCAAAGCAACCCAGGAGTTTATTAAAGCAAAGAAGTGGAATATTCTTGAATGGCTAAGTCAGTCACCTGATCTCAACCCAATTGAGCATGCATTTCACTTGTTAAAGACTAAACTTCAGACAGAAAGGCCCACAAACAAACAGCAACTGAAAACCACCGCAGTGAAGGCCTGGCAGAGCATCAAAAAGGAGGAAACACAGCGTCTGGTGATGTCCATGAGTTCAAGACTTCAGGCAGTCATTGCCAACAAAGGGTTTTCAACCAAGTACTGGAAATGAACATTTTATTTACAATTATTTAATCTGTCCAATTACTTTTGGTCCCTTTAAAAACAGGGTGGCACATGTTAAGGAGCTGAAACTCCAAAACCCTTCATCCAATTTTAATGTGGATACCCTCAAATGAAAGCTGAAAGTCTGAACTTCAACTGCATCTGAATTGATTTGTTTAAAATTCATTGTGGTAATGTCTAGAACCAAAATTAGAAAAATGTTGTCTCTGTCCAAATATACAGTATATGGACCTAACTGTACCAGTGAGCTCATTCTGACAGGAGTTTGTAACTCCCTTATCTATCTTTTTTTCTGAGCTCCTCTCACCTGATTTTTGACCTGAAACCACATTAAAGTTGAATGTGCAGGAAGCAAACAGCTTTCAAAAGCAAAATGGTGCAACATTTTTAATGAAATTCAACTACAAATATTAGCCAAAAATACATGCATTTAAGAAAAAAAAGCAGGAGACAATCACTTTTAATACTGTTACCAGACCTTCATACTCAGGATACAGTCACATTTCTGTTGGGATATTCCACTTGTTTGATTTTAGGAACGGGCCAACAGAATTAATGTTCAAAACGGGTCTGTTGCGGAGATTGGTTATGATGAGATCCGTCTGGATTCTTGTATGTCTTAGTTTTTAGAACAAAAGGAAACGTTCTGCATGATGCCCAGGAGGACCGCATGGTAAACAATGGGGTCCACATACTTCTGTGTGCATCTGTTAGGCAATGGATCCGTGTTAGACATTAATTCTGTAAGTCCTAAAGCGGAACATCCAAATGGAAACGTGAGCTTGGTTTAACCCCTTCCTGACATCCGACGTACTATCCCGTCCACGGTACCCGGGCCCGTATGACCGTGGACGGGATAGTACGTCTACCGCGATCAGCGGCGCCCACGTGGTGAGCGCCGCTGATCGCGGCCGGGTGTCAGCTGATTATCACAGCTGACACCCGGCACTGTGTCAGGGGCGGTCACGGACCGCCCCGACACGTTAACCCCTTGCACACCGCGATCAAACATGATCGCGGTGTACCGGGAGTTAAAGGGAAGCATCGGCAGGGAGGGGGCTCCCTCCATGCTTCCCTGAGCCCCCCACGGCAGCGCAATGTGCAGCGCTGCTGCGGGGGGCTCCTATCCTCCAGGCCCCCGAATCCAAGATGGCGACGGGGGCCTTCGGGGACCTGAGGAAGCTGGCTTCCTCAGTGCCTGCAAAGCGCAGGCAAGAGGAAGTCTGCTTCAATGCCTGTGACAGATTGCTGATCTGTCACAGTGATCTGTGATGTGACAGATCAGCGATCTGTCACAGGACAGTGATGTCCCACCTGGGACTATGTAATAAAGTAAAAAAAAAATTAAAAAAAAAATGTAAAAATAAATTTAAAAAAATCGCCAAATAAATTAGTAAAAAAAAAAAAAATATTCCCCAATAAATTCATTTTTTGAAAATAAAAAAAAAAAAAAACAATAAAAGTACACATATTAGGTATCGCCGCGTCCGTAATGACCCGCCCTATAAAACTGTCCCATTAGTTAACCCTTTTAGCGAACCCCTTAAAAAATAAAAATAAAAAACGAAGCAAAAAATAATGATTTATTATCATACCGCCAAACAAAAAGTGTAATAACGCGCGATCAAAAAGACGCATATAAATATCCATGGTACCGCTGAAAACGTCATCTTGTCCCGCAAAAAACGAGCCACCACACAGCATCATCAGCGAAAAAATAAAAAAGTTATAGCTCACAGAATAAAGCGATGCAAAAATAATTATTTTTTATATAAAATAGTTTTCATTGCATAAAACCGACAAAAACATAAAAAAACGACCTAAATGAGGTATCGCTGTAACCGTACTGACCCGAAGAATAAAACCGCCTTATCAATTTTACCGCACACGGAACGGTGTAAACGCACCCCCCCAAAAGAAATTCATGAAACGCTGGTTTTTGTTCATTCTGCGTCCCAAAAATAGGAATAAAAAGCGATCAAAAAATGTCACGTGCCCGAAAATGGTACCAATAAAAACGTCAACTCATCCCGCAAAAAATAAGACCTCACATGACTCAGTGGGTCAAAATACGGAAAAATTATAGCTCTCAAAATGTGGTGATGCAAAAACTATTTTTACAATAAAAAGCGTCTTTTAGCGTGTGACAGCCGCCAAAAATAAAAACCGCCATAAATAGTAAATCAACCCCCCCGTTATCACCCCCTTAGTTAGGGAAAAATAATAAAACTAAAAAAAAGTATTTATCTCCATTTTCCCGTTAGGGTAAGGCTGTGTGCACACGCTGCGGATTAGGTGCGGATTCATCCGCGCGGATTTTGTAAAATCCGCAGGTGAAACCGCAGGTCAAAAGACCTGCGGTTTTACCTGCAGATTGCTCTGCGGTTTTGTCCTGCGGTTTTTCATCTCCTCAATAGAGGAGATGGCAAACCGCAGGAGAATCCGCAGAAAGAATTGACATGTCAATTCTTTCTGCGGATTGAAAACCGCAGATAATCCGCGTGGAAAATTCCGCACAGTCTGCACTGCGGTTTTTGATTCCCATAGGGAATCATGGTACTGGGGTCCGCAGCAGCCAAAACCGCTGCGGAACCGCAGCAAAATCCGCAGCGTGTGCACACAGCCTTAGGGTTAGGGCTAGGGTTAGGGCTAGGGTTAGGGCTAGGGTTAGGGCTAGGGCTAGGGTTAGGGCTCAGATTAGGGTTAGGGGTGTGTTGGGGTTAGGGTTGGAGTTATAATTGGGGGTTTCCACTGTTTGGGCACATCAGGGGCTCTCCAAATGCAACATGGCGTCTGATCTCAATTCCAGCCAATTCTGAGTTGAAAAAGTCAAATGGTGCTCCTTCCCTTCCAAGCTCTGCCATGCGCCCAAACAGTGTTTTACCCCCACATGTAGGGTATCAGCCTACTCAGGACAAATTGCAAAACAATTTTTGGGGTCCAATTTCTCCTGTTGCCCTTAGGAAAATAAAAAATTGGGGGCAAAAATATCATTTTTGTGGAAAAAAATTATTTTTTTATTTTCACGTCCGAGTGTTATAAACTTCTGTGAAGCACTTGGGGGTTCAAAGTGCTCACCACACATCTAGATAAGTTCCGTGGGGGGTCTAGTGTCCAAAATGGGGTCACTTGTGGGGAGTTTCAATAGTTTAGGTACATCAGGGGCTCTCCAAACGCACATGACACCCGCAGACCATTCCATCAAAGTCTGCATTCCAAAACGTCACTGCTTCCCTTCCGAGCCCCGACGTGTGTCCATACAGTAGTTTTCTCCCACATATGGGGTGTCAGCGTACTCAGGCCAAATTGGACAACAACTTTTGGGGTCCAATTTCTCCTGTTACCCTTGGGAAAATGAAAAAATTGCGGACTAATTGATCATGTTTCTGGAAAAAATACGATTTTTTTATTTTCATGCCCTGGCATTATAAACTTCTGTGAAGACCTTGGGGGTTCAAAGTGCTCACCTCACATCTAGATAAGTTCCTTAGTGGGTCTAGTTTTCAAAATGGGGTCATTTGTGGGGGGTTTCCACTGTTTAGGTACATTAGGGGATCTCCAAAGGCAACATGACACCCGCAGACCATTCCATCAAAGTCTGCACACCAAAACGTCACTACTTCCCTTCCGAGCCCCGACGTGTGCCCATACAGTAGTTTTCACCCACATATGGGGTATCAGCATACTCAGGACAAATTGGACAACAACTTTTGGGGTTCAATTTCTCCTGGTACCCTTGGGAAAATAAAAAAATGGTGACTAAAAGATCATGTTTGTGGAAAAAATACGAATTTTTTATTTTCACGCCCGAGCGTTATAAACTTCTGTGAAGCACTGGGGGGGTCAAAGTGCTCACCACACATCTAGATAAGTTCCTTGGGGGGTCTAGTTTACAAAATGGTGTCATTTGTGGGGGGTTTCCACTGTTTAGGTACATTAGGGGCTCTCCAAAGGCAACATGACACCCGCAGACCATTCCATCAAAGTCTGCATTCCAAAACGTCACTACTTCCCTTCCGAGCCCCGACGTGTGCCCATACAGTAGTTTTCTCCCACATATGGGGTATCAGCATACTCAGGACAAATTGGACAACAACTTTTGGGGTCCAATTTCTCCTGGTACCCTTGGGAAAATAAAAAAATGGTGACTAAAAGATCATGTTTGTGGAAAAAATACGAATTATTTATTTTCACGCCCGGGCATTATAAACTTCTGTGAAGCACTGGGGGGGTCAAAGTGCTCACCACACATCTAGATAAGTTGCTTAGGGGGTCTAGTTTCCAAAATGGTGTCATTTGTGGGGGGTTTCCACTGTTTTGGTACATCAGGAGTTTTCCAAACGCGACATGGTGTCCGATCTCAATTCCAGCCAAAAACGTCAAATGGCGCTGCTTCCCTTCCGAGCTCTGCCATGCGCCCAAATAGTGGTTTACCCCCACATTTGGGGTATCAGCGTACTCAGGACAAATTGCACAATAACTTTTACGGTCCTGTTACCCTTGGAAAAATAAGAATTGAGGGTGAAAAGATCATTTTTGTGGAAAAAATATGATTTTTTAACTGTATGGCTTTATGTTATAAACTTCTGTGAAGCCCATGGGGGTTCAAAGTTCTCACCACACATCTAGATAAGTTCCTTAGGGGGTCTAGTTTCCAAAATGGTGTCATTTGTGGGGGATTTCCACCGTTTTGGTACATCAGGGGTTTTCCAAATGCGACATGGTCTCCGATCTCAATTCCAGCCAAAAACGTCAAATGGCGCTGCTTCCCTTCCGAGCTCTGCCATGCGCCCAAATAGTGGTTTACCCCCACATGTGGGGTATCAGCGTACTCAGGACAAATTGCACAATAACTTTTAGGGTCCTGTTACCCTTGGAAAAATAAGAATTGAGGGTGAAAAGATCATTTTTGTGGAAAAAATATGATTTTTTAATTGTATGGCTGTATGTTATAAACTTCTGTGAAGCCCATGGGGGTTCAAAGTTCTCACCACACATCTAGATAAGTTCCTTAGGGGGTCTAGTTTCCAAAATGGTGTCATTTGTGGGGGGTTTCCACTGTTTTGGTACATCAGGGGTTTTCCAAACGCGACATGGTGTCCGATCTCAATTCCAGCCAAAAACGTCAAATGGCATTGCTTCCCTTCCGAGCTCTGCCATGCGCCCAAATAGTGGTTTACCCCCACATGTGGGGTATCAGCGTACTCAGGACAAATTGCACAATAACTTTTAGGGTCCTGTTACCCATGGGAAAATAAAAATTGGGGTGAAAAGATCATTTTTGTGGAAAAAATATGATTTTTTAATTGTACCGCTGTACGTTATAAACTTCTGTAAAGCCCTTGTGGGTTCAAAGTTCTCACCACATATCTAGATAAGTTCCTTGGGGGGTCTAGTTTCCAAAATGGGGTCACTTGTAGGGGGTTTCCACTGTTTAGGTACATCAGGGACTCTCCAAACGTGACATGGCGTCCGATCTGAATTCCAGCCAATTTTGCATTGAAAAAGTCAAACGGCGCTCCTTCCATTCTGAGCTCTGCCATGCACCGAAACAGTCGTTCCCCCCCACAAATCAGGTATCAGCGTACTCAGGACAAATTGCACAATAACTTTTGCAGTCTAATTTCTCCTGTTACCCTTGGTAAAATAAAAAAAATTGAACCTGAAGTATTTTTTTTGTGAAAAAAAGTTAGATGTTCATTTCTTTTTAAATATTCAAAAAAATTCCTGTGACGCACCTAATGGGTTAATAAACTTCTTGAATGTGGTTTTGAGCACCTTAAGGGGTTCAGTTTTTAGAATGGTGTCACTTTGGGGTATTTTCTATCATATAGACCCCTCAAAGTGGCTTCAAATGTGATGTGGTCCTAAAAATAAAATGGTGTTGTAAAAATGAGAAATCGCTGGTCAACTTTTAACCCTTATAACTTCCTAACAAAAAAAAATTTTGGTTCCAAAATTGTGCTGATGTAAAGTAAACATGTGGGAAATGTTACTTATCAAGTTTTTTGTGTGCCGTATTTCTGTGATTTAAGGGCATAAAAATTCAAAGTTGGAAAATTGCGAAATTTTCAAAATTTTTGCCAAATTTCCATTTTTTTCACAAATAAACGCAAGTTATTTGAATGAAATTTTACCACTAACATGAAGTACAATATGTCACGAGAAAACAATGTCAGAATCACTGGGATCAATGGAAGCGTTCCAGAGTTATGACCTCATAAAGGTACAGTGGTCAGAATTGTAAAAATTGGCCCGGTCATGAACGTGCAAACCACCCTTGGGGGTGAAGGGGTTAAAGGGGTTTTTCTTTGATTAAATTTTTTACAACCTTAGTAGATGTTATTGAAGCTAAATTCGTGTCCTGATGATGTGCTCCTTACAAGGACTCACTAGTCCAGTGTATACTGCTCATCTTCTGTCTTTAGGAGCACATCGCTCCCATGCCTTATGGCTTCTTGCTTGCATGAGGGCAGCGTGCTTCTGATCATTGGCAGTTCATGCCGCGGCATGGTTGAACCGCTGGTCCGAACTGTGTGCTCTGATGGAGGAAACTGAGATAGCTTTGCCTGCACAGCGCTGATGGAGCAAGGGCTGTAGAGCAGGAAGTCGGTATAAAATGGCCAGTCTCCTTAAATATATAGTAAATTGGGTACAGTAGTACAATACAGTTTGTGCTGTAACTGTTTTCACAAGAATTTGAGAAAGTTATAAAATGTCCTATAAATGTCTGTTCTATTCCTGATCTAAGGATCCTGGCTTTTAATTGAGATAATTCTGTGCTGCACTTTATGTGCATGCTCAGTAGTGACCAGTGCTGTGGAGTCGGAGTCGTGGAGTAAAGGAAATTGAGGAGTTTGAGATTTGGCTTACCGACTCCACAGCCCTGGACGGAGTGCAGGGGCACTGGAGCTGGGTAGATCCAAAGCTTTCGGACAGCTTCACAGAAACACTGGCCGAGCGCAGGGGCGCTGCAGCTGGGTGCAATCCCGCTTGCTTCACAGCAGCACTTGCAAGCTGTATAGCACAGCGCTTGTAAACCGTAAGTAGAGTCGAATAGCAAAGCGATATACAATGGGGAAAAAAAGTATTTAGTCAGCCACCAATTGTGCAACTTCTCCCACTTAGAAATACATCACAACTCTGAGAGTCAAAATGAGAAAACATATCCAGAAAACACCATGTCTGATTTGGCAAGATTTATTTTGCAAATTATGGTGGAAAATAAGTATTTGGTCACCTACAAACATGCAAGATTTATGGCTCTCACAGACCTGTAACTTCTTCTTTAAGAGGCTCCTCTATCCACTCATTACCTGTAGTAATGGCACCTGTTTGAACTTATTAGTTTAAAAGACGCCTGTCCACAACCTCAACAGTCACACTCCAAACTCCACTATGGTGAAGACCAAAGAGCTGTTGAAAGGACACCAGAAACAAAATTGTAGCCCTGCACCAGGCTGGGAACCACTGAATCTGCAATAGGCAAGCAGCTTGGTGTGATGAAATCAACTGTGGGAGCAATAATAAGAAAATGGAAGACATACAAGACCACTGATAAACTCCCTCGATGTGGGGTCAAAATGATCACAACAACGGTGAGCAAAAATCCCAGAACCACACTCACTGGGGGACCAAGTGAATGACCTCCATAGAGCTGGGACCACCGTAACAAAGGCTACCATAAGTAACACACTATACCGCCAGGGACTCAGATCCTGCAGTGCCAGACGTGTCCCCCTGCTTAAGCCAGCACATGTCCGGGCCCATCTGAAGTTTGCTAGAAAGATTTGGATTATCCAGAAGAGTATTGGGAGAATGTCATATGGTCTAATGAAACCAAAGTAGAACTGTTTGGTACAAACAAAACTCGTCGTGTATGGAGGAGACAGAATGCTGAGTTGCATCCAAAGAACATCATACCTACTGTGAAGCATGGATGTGGCAACATATTTTGGGGCTATTTCTCTGCAAAGGGACCAGGACGACTGATCTGTGTACATGAAAGAATGAATGGGGCCATGTATCATGATATTTTGAGTGCAAACCTGCTTCCATCAAAAGGGCATTGAAGATGAAATGTGGATGGATCTTTCAGCATGATAATGATCCAAAGCACACCGCCAGGGCAACAAAGGAGTGGCTTCGTAAGAAGCATATGAAGCTCCTGGAGTGGCCTAGCCAGTCTCCAGATCTCAACCCCATAGAAAACCTTTGGAGGGATTTGAAAGTCCCTGTTGCCCAGTAACAGGCCCAAAACATCACTGCTCTAGAGGAGATCCGCATGGAGGAATGGGCCAACATACCTCCAACAGTGTGTGCCAACCTTGTGAAGACTTACAGAAATCGTTTGACCTCTGTCATTGCCAACAAAGGATATATAACAAAATATTGAGATGAACTTTTGTTAATAACCAAATACTTATTTTCCACCATAATTTGCAAAATAAATCTTGCCAAATCAGACAAGGTGATTCTCTGGATTTGTTTTCCCATTTTGACTCTCATAGTTGTAGTCTACCTATGATGTCAATTACAGGCCTCTCTCATCTTTATAAGTGGGAGAACTTGCACAATTGGTGGCTGACTAAATACTTTTTTCCCCCACTGTACACTGCTAATGGCCATTCTCATGTACTGCAGTTCAGATCCCATGAAAGTGAGTGAGAGCCAAACTGGCCAGTACACAATGTTCGAAGCTGTGTTGTTTTGGTTCTGTACTCTCTTTATATCTGTCGCCAATGGAGTAGATGATAACAGCTGATCGGTGTCCGATCACATTTTATTGTACGGTGATTAAGTTTTAAAGGGGTATTTCAGGATTTTTTTTTAAAAATAGCTACTTTATAAGCAGTGCCACCCCTGTCCACAGATTGTCATTATATTTGGTACTGCAACTTCAATATTACAATCTGTAGACGGCGCTGTTTATGGAAGAAGGCACTGTTTTTGGAAGAAGACGTCACTGTTTTTAGAAGAAAAGGGCCATGTTTTTCTTACCCTTTTATTACAGAAATTTTTTTTAATGCATGTAGACTAAACGTAGGAGGTGAGACGATGTCCCATCTGCTGCTCTGCTGCCTAGAAATCGGTGTCTAAGCATGCATGGTGGTAACTAAAGTCAGGTCATCCCCGTTGTATGCATTCAGCTCACTATCTCCCCCTAGTGTTGACTACATGGTGCCAGAATTTTAATATATAACTCTATGTATCTCGTTTAGTATCTCTGAACCTACGGAGGGAAAGATTGCAATGCAAGCTCCCCTGGGCCAGGAGGGTATAATGAGAAGTTAGACATTCCTTGAATTGTGCCATTGGCTGTGACACACTCTGGAGTGTCAGTCATATTAATTTCTAGCCTAAATCTAGAAATTCCTTGGAGTTCTGGTTGCTATGATGACCCAGGTAACAAACAGAGGCAGAAGGCAGATCTGCCAGGAGACCTGCAGGCCTTGTGTGTCTTGTATGCTGTTGTCTAACAAAATCCCTTTAGCAAATAGTGAGACCCGGATAGACCTTATGTAACGCTAGTGATGTTATCTCTATCCACTTGTGCCAAGGTCACAGTGTGGATCAGCATTTCCTTAGAAAAGGATTGTGGGAGTTGTAGTTTTTCATCGGCGGCTGATAGTTATGGTTAGCGTGTCCTTCATCGACCTTCCTTCTGGCTAATATTGATGTATCGGGTTGTACTGAGGGGTCTACCTATCCACACTGAATACATAAAGTATGTAGCACCCCATGCCCCCTCTGATGCAGAAAATCCTTTTGCCCTTGTGTGAAGTCAATGATACCTCCCAGTTGGAAAAATTAAGCAATTACTTGTAATATATCCCATTCATGTATGTTCTTACAAAAATGTTTATGCTGTCTAATATGTCCAGGAATTAGACAGAATCTCATGCTGTGTAACTTACCATCCATTTTTTTTTCCAGTGGGCAATACCTCTTTATCAACATTCTGCCAGCACTATAGGAACTGGAATTTTTTCTGCAACACTTCTCAGCATGTACTGAATCTGGCATCTTCCAATGGCTGCCATGCCTTGAATTGAAAGCCCACCTCTTTGTTAAGTTAATATGCAGTTGAGGTAATGGAGAAGAGAGACGGAGACCTGCCCTCGCTTCCTGTAGTCAGAGACCTGCCCTTGCTTCCTGTAGAGACACAGACCTGCCCTCTCTTCCTGTAGAGACACAGACCTTCCCCCACTTCCTGAAAGAGACACCACCCACACATGCCCCCATTCTCTGTAGAGAGAATCTGCCACATTGATGCCCCCACTTCTTGTAGAGACGCAAAGATCCTTCCCCACTTCCTAAAGACGCAAAGATCCGTCCCCCCTTCCTTTAGACACAAAGATCCGTCCCCACTTCCTAATGACGCAAAGATCTGACCCCACTCCCTAAAGACTCAAAGATCCGTCCCCACTTCCTAATGATGCAAAGATCCGTCCCCACTCCCTAAAGACGCAAAGATCCGTCCCCACTCCCTAAAGGTGCAAAGATCCATCCTCACTTCCTGTAGATGCAAAGATCCGTCCTCACTTCCTGTAGAGATGCATAGATCCATCCCCACTTCCTGTAGATAGACCAACAGACCTACCACCACTCTCTGTAGACACAAAGATCCGCACCCACTTCCTGTAAAGAGGCCAGTACCTGCCCCCCACTTCCTGTGGAGAGACACAGACCCACACCCACTTCCTTTAATCCATCTCTATTGCTAAACATGGATTAGACTTGACAACAATCTGTAGATAACAAGAAAGTAGGTTACACATAAGGGAGAACATCTAGTGGAGTTATTTTACATCAGTTTGTGTTATTAAAGTATTTTGCAGGATTGTTGTAATTGCGTTGGCCACCGGATGAGTAAACGCTTATTAAAACAAGTGGCTATATAGGTGGTTCACAGGTGTAATTATACTGGTTGTTGAGGTAATATTTGTACCTTGGCCCCAAAACAAAGTTTGGGCCTCAAAACGGATTGAATGTGCACTATGCACTGAAAAGCCAAAAGTGAAGCAGGTTACATTTTATGTAAATGGGATATCCTTTTGTTAGGATCCCACAACCGTATTGCATCCACTTCTCTGTCAGGTGAGATGTAATGTGTTGTCTACGGGCTGTGACAAGATGCGACCTCCTCAAAATTTGGCGGTGGGATTAATATGATTCATCGTTATCCTTTTTCTTCTATGTTTTAGCAGCAACACCCTCTCCAGCCCCTCAAATTCTGGATTTTAGAAAGTTGAAAAGAATTGCGGATTATGTTAACGCTTCACAAGTTACTAAGGCTAATAGCCCGGACTTGTGGGGGTGGCTGAAATCCTACTTAAACCTATAAGTCCCCAGATTTCCTACTTGGTTTTGTCCCTCCTCACCCTCTTCTGTAATTCCTATTCTTTACATGGCATTTAGCTCTGCTGTAAGCCCAACTATTAGGTTCACCTGCCTGACATATCTGACAGTCACTTCTCAGGACCATGTCCCAGCAAGGTTGAACCAGTATGGTCTAATTGGCATGAAGACTAGTGGATCGGGTGGGTACAGGCTTGACTCATACTATTTGCCGTAATAATTGGGAGACTTCATACTCTCTGACAAAGGGTTTGCTCCTGCAATTTCCAAACAAAGTAGTAATAAAAGATCTGTCCACCTGGACATCCTTGCTCCACTATAGTCTTGGGGTGCTTTGCTTGCGATTAATGAAAGTCACATTGGTCAACTCTCTCGGAATATCCTGTAGGCTTCCAGAATAATGGAAGACCTCACAGACTCATGAAAGTCTTAGCAAATCTCACCTGTGCTGAATGAACCTCACAGATCCAGAACTTTTGGAAAGTTTCCTGTGCCCCTACATCAAATCATGATGGTGATATTACCTCTCATAAAGGGGAATTGATATTTGGGAAAATTTCCGCCACAATTTTTCCATCTCCTTGAGACCATGCTATTAAAGGGAATGTGTCACCCCATTTTCGGCCTATAAGCTGCGGCCACCGCCATCAGGGGCTTATCTACAGCATTCTGTAATGCTGTAGATAAGCCCCCGATGTAACCTGAAAGAGAAGAAAAACGAGTTATATTATACTCACCCAGGCGTCCGGTCCAGTCCGATGGGTGTCGCGGTCCGGTCCAGCGCCTCCCATCTTCTAGAGATGACGTCCTCCTTCTTGCTTCTGCTGCGGCTCCTGCACAGGCGTACTTTCTCTGCCCTGTTGAGGGCAGAGTAAATTACTGCAGTGCGCAGGCGCTCCGCCTATCTGTCCTTTCCCGATGCTTGCGCACTGCAGTACTTTACTTTGCCCTCAACAGGGCAGAGAAAGTACGCCTGCGCAGGAGCCGCGGCAGAAGCCAGAAGGAGGACATCATCTCTAGAAGATGGGAGGCGCTGGACCGGACCGCGACACCCACCCCCCGGTGAGTATAATATAACTCGTTTTTCTTATCTTTCAGGTTACATCGGGGGCTTATCTACAGCATTACAGAATGTTATAGATAAGCCCCTGATGGCGGTGGCCGCAGTTTATAGGCCGAAAATGGGGTAACAGATTCTCTTTAAATTTGGTGATGGTGTGCTGAAGGTGGCAGTGATTCTGATGTAATATGAACCCACATTTAATGCTTGAACCTATAGAATGACAGTTGCACTGGTTACATTTAATTTTTAATTTATTTATTGAGTGTCACAAACCTGTCCTGGGTATACCGGGCTCTGTTTCTCAGAGCTGTGGAGTCTGTGTCCATGGAGTTGGTATAAAATGAGCCAACTCCGACTGCTAAAATATATAAGAAATTGGGTACAGTAGTACAATGCAGGATATGCTGTAATTTTTTTCATAATAACTTGGGAAAGTTATGAAATGTCCTATAAATGTCTGTTATATTCCCGATCTAAGGATCTAGGCCTTTAGTTGAGATGTTGAGATGCTCCAGTGCTGTGGAGTCGGAAGTCAAGGAAATTGAGGAGTCGGAGGTTTTGCTTACCGACTCTACATCCCTGTGTTTCCTTCACCACAGTCCGCTGCCCTCTGTTGTGCTCCACGACGGGTTTTGCAGGTTGTTCGGCGTGGCACAGTGACGTCATCTCCATTATTCTATTTAAGACCCATTAGGACACTCATCTTTGCCTTAGCATTGAGACTCCTAGTGTTCCATGTTTGCTTTGCTCCATTACCTGTACTCGGGATTGGACTGGTCCACAGGAGAACAGAAGAATCCTCCGGTGGGCCACAACCCTCTTATATGAGCAGTACTTGGCACAATACACTTGATACACTATGTACAGACAAAGGCAGCATCTTATTTAGCATTCAACCCAATTTATTCCTATAGAAATGTGTGAATGTGGCTTAATATTTGCATGTAGCTAAAAAGTGGGGGGACCTGGAGTTGTTGCTACTGGTGGGCCCTTGGTATCTCACTCCGATACTGCCTGTGCTTGCTGTGTTTATAATTTGCATCCATCCTTGCTTGGATCCCCTCCATCTGTCTGACTGCTCCTGAGATTCCAGGTAGGCCAAGTCCTCGATTCCATGTGTCCTCTGGGAAGCCGCACCGACACCCCGAGTCCATATACCCACCACAGGCTTAGCGGTTCAACCTCTCAGGGTGAGCCTTTCATTTGGCTCTTTTGGAAGAAGTTGGCTCATTAAAGGGGTTCAGTTTGTTTAAAACAAAAAACAAACTTTTCTTTACTTACCCTCCCCGAGTCCAGCGCTGAGTCTCCTATTCTCTGTTATTGTCTGCTGCACTGCTCCACAGCCAATAAATGCCATTGCCTAGCTGCAGTACTTTCGACCTGACGTCAGTGCTGCAGACAATAATTGAGACCGGGAGCAGCGGTGGCAGCTCACTGCTGGACCCAGCATGGGTGAGTAAGGCGCAGTTTGTTTTTAAATAAACTGTGCTAGGGACAAGGGGTTTTCTGAAATCACAAAACCCCTTTAAGGAGATCAGCTAAGTATGGAATATTATTGGCTTTCTCTGTGTGAAATACATGCAAATGAGCTCTCTCCCAGAAGCAAAGAAAACGTATATAGTTAGTGCCACCTATAAGACGTAGGTACCCGGCAAGTTAATGTTCAGCCATTTAAAACAGGACTAGGTACTGCACAGGGCACCATTATACCAGTCATAGGATTATCTCCTGGTATGTGCAGGATAATAGCAGAAGAATTGGCGTATTGGTCACTGCATACCTGGGAATATATCAGCTGTGACCAGAAATTTACAAAGCTCCATAAAGGAAACACATGATTGTATTTCTTTCAAACTTTCCCTTGGCAAGTTCCCTCACTAAGATATCCATCCTTGCAATTCCACAGCAAAGACATCACTGAATTATTGCATCGAGGGCAGAACAGCTTCTTCCCGTCTGTCAGGGTACACCAAAGCCCAGGAATATGGCGCAGACCAGCTCATGACGTAGACAACTATAAAGTAGTATCACGTTTGCAATTCTTTCCTGCTGTTTTCTTACTCGGCATAGATCGACTGGCTGCTTTAGGGTACAAGAATAATCAGCAACTCCAGCTTACTGTAATGTCTATTGGAGTCTGCTGGAGTCAGAAATCTTCCTCCTTATTATTATGTTATGAGACGTGTTAACAGGCCATTCACATAAGAAGAATATTAGCAGATTTCAGTGAGACTGGCTGACACTTTATGTGTATAGGGGTGTCTCAATTCTCTGTCCATCAGGTTTCAACATGCCCGATCCACTAGCTCTACTGGATTTCAACTTGTCCGATCTTTTTAGTTCTACAGGATTTTAACCTAAAGAAACCAACTGAAGATTGTGAGGAAATGCCTGGTAGAAGCCGTGTATGTAAATCAAGAAATAAAAAGAATAAAATTGCTTGATACAAAAGCCTTTATTAATAGATTATATTTGGCCAAACAACATACAAATCTAAATTATGAAATTAGCGCTAGAGGCAATTAAACCGCTATAATGTAATGAGTAAATATACCAATACATGGGCTAGATCCAGCCAATATATACTCAAATGATAATCATCTCTATACCACATAAGTAGGTTGCAGATAAAATGAACCCATGTTAAAATGAATGTCATAGCAGCAAAAACAGACATAAAGTGCAAAATAGTGCAAATTGTTACCACAAGGGATATAAAAACCGCTTTAATAGTGCAAATAAGTAGTGCAAAGGGTATAAAACATAAGAGGTAAAAATGAATTTGCAAAAATTGTGCAAAATATGCAAAAGTGTAAACAAAATGCAAAAAAATGTGCAAAAATAAACCACAATGGTGGTACTAAAATATGCAAAATGTATATCAATTGCAAAGATACAAAATATATACTGATAAATCAGTGAGATGTGCAAACAAATATTAGAACAAACCACGGTAGTGAATGTCAGATGTGCGCTGCTATATAGAAAACATGGGCCAGTTAATGAAACCACCAGACGCAATAATGTAAAAATTGGGCTGAATACCTGCGAGTCCAAGACGAGTGGGAGAAGCGGTGTTACAGGCAATTATCAAACTTGTATAGACAGTGCTAGGCTGCGATGTGTCTCCTCATTGCTTTACTCTGCAACTTTGCTTGCCGATGAGCATAATCCTAACTCCCACTAGAAAGACAATGTAGAGTCGATTTCCATTACAGCACAGATGGAATGAATATAAGTAAATTCACCACCAGTGAGAAAAGTTAGAGTACCTATAAGGTGATCACATTGTTCCCCGTGACACTAAAAGTACACTGTGTAAAACCAAGAAGCCTTGTAATGCAGTATGCATGGCTAGGATTATATGCATAGCTTGCATGTGAATAAGGCACAACACCCGTCTCTTAAAATTCAGATATCTCACCTATACATTTTTCACCAGGAAAGACTCCACTGTGATAGCAAATGTACATAAATGTAACTGTGTGATAAGTTATGTTTAAAGGAGACTTTAAATAATAGGCAAAAGCCATACACTTGGTTATGACTAGTGGAGGGTCCGAGAAGGTGAAGAAGGGCACCAGGATGCAAAAACTCCAGAGTCCCTGTGTCATGCTCAGTCCCTTAGTGCTTAAGTGTCACCTGAAGCGTTATACCTTAACACCTTGTATAAGACAGATAATGTTCCACATGGAATCTTGAAAGGTTTTAAGTCTAAGAGGACAGCCTGAAGTGAATGTGTTATACAGTGTCAGGAGACTGCACCTAGAGGCCACCAATTGGTTATTTATAAAACCACATCTGCTCGCCTGTCATCTCCACATGCGTTGTTCAATGAGAAGGTTGGATGCTATGGGTTGTTTTTTTTTCTCAGGACTCCTATCAAAGTTGAAGGTCCTCTAGTGGGCTAATAGGAACCTACTTATATCTTTAAAACTATGGACCCCTTTGACATCGCGGGAGAGGAGGATGATTTGTTGCATATAGTGGGTGCATTTAGTTAATAGAATTATACATTTCATTGCACTGGAAGTTACAGTCTGCAATTTTTTATTTTCTGATCTGTTTATATGTAGGGATCGCAGCCGATTACAGGTTTCAGATTTTAAGGGTAGCCAGGGCCCTGGGCTGTTCAGACTCTGTGGGCCCCCCGGTCATGTGACGGGGTCGGGAAGTCACTAGTTTTCATGACGCATACGGTGCGTCAAGGGGCGGGAAGGGGTTAAATACTGAGGTAAAAAAACTCTGCAAATACGCAACGTGTGCACGAGGCCTCACAAATACTGAGGTAAAAACCACCAAATGCTCAGCGTGTCCATGAGGCCTTACAAATACTGAGTGAAAAACTCACCAAATACTCAGCGTGTGCATGAGGCATTATAAATACTGAGGTAAAAACTCACCAAATACTCAGCGTGTGCACAAGGCCTCACAAATACTGAGGTAAAAAACACCAAATGGTCAGCGTGTGCATGAGGCCTTATAAATACTGAGGTAAAAACTCACCAAATACTCATCATGTGCACGAGGCCTTACAAATACTGGAAGGCTTCCACCCAACATCTAGTCCTGACTCACCTGTACCTAACATCAAAACCAGCTAATAGTCTGCAATCACCTGCTGACCTTGACCCATGACCTGTCAGACAAGTTACTTCACATGAGTCACACAGAGGCTTCTGCTTCATGAACTTCCCCAGATAGAAGCAGCCTCCGATGTGCAGCCTGTGGCCAGATACACAGGAAGAGACACTTCTCGTAACAGGCTGTGCTCAACATGTCAGCAGAGGGGTTAACGCCACAGACAAGTTGCCGTCTCCTCACACACTGGACACGACGCTGTATCTGGCGACGAACATTGCGCAATATTAGTCATGTCCCAGATGTTCAGCATGTGGAGGACTAAGGGGGGACCAAAAAAGACCCCAGGATTGGAACAGGAGCATGGGAAAGTGGACGGCGGTCGGAGGGGCAGGGTTTATATAGGGGTCGGAGTAAGTAAATATATACAGTCATATGTAAAAGTTTGGGCACCCCTATTAATGTTAACCTTTTTTCTTTATAACAATTTTGGTTTTTGCAACAGGTATTTCAGTTTAATATATCAAATAACTGATGGACTCAGTTATATTTCTGGATTCAAATGAGGTTTATTGTACTAACAGAAAATGTGCAATCTGCATTTAAACAAAATTTGACCGGTGCAAAAGTATGGGCACCCTTATCATTTTCTTGATTTGAACACTCCTAACTACTTTGTACTGACTTCCTGAAGCACTAAATTGGTTTTGTAACCTCATTGATCTTTGAACTTCATAGCCAGGTGTATCAAATCATGAGAAAAGGTATTTAAAGTGGCCACTTGCAAGTAGTTCTCCTATTTGATTCTCCTATGAAGAGTGGCATCATGGGCTCCTCAAGACAACTCTCAAATGATCTGAAAACAAAGATTATTCAACATAGCTTTTCAGGGGAAGGATACAAAAAGTTGTCTCAGAGATTTAACCAGTCAGTTTCCACTGTGAGGAACATAGTAAGGAAATGGAAGAACACAGGTACAGTTCTTGTTAAGCCCAGAAGTGGCAGGCCAAGAAAAATATCAGAAAGGCAGAGAAGAAGAATGGTGAGAACAGTCAAGGACAATCCACAGACCACCTCCAAAGACCTGTAGCATCATCTTGCTGCAGATGGTGTCACTGTGCATCGGTCAACAATACAGTGCATGCATAACGCCTTTTTGTATGACCAAACAACTCAATCTTTGTTTCATCAGTTCACAGGACCTTCTTCCAAAATGTATCTGGCTTGTCCAAATGTGCTTTTGCATACCTCAGGTGACACTGTTTGTGGCGTGCTTGCAGAAACGGCTTCTTTCGCATCACTCTCCCATACAGCTTCTCCTTGTGCAAAGTGCGCTGTATTGTTGACTGATGCACAGTGACACCATCTGCAGCAAGATGATGCTGCAGGTCTTTGGAGGTGGTCTGTGGATTGTCCTTGACTGTTCTCACCATTCTTCTTCTCTGCCTTTCTGATATTTTTCTTGGCCTGCCACTTCTGGGCTTAACAAGAACTGTACCTGTGTTCTTCCATTTCCTTACTATGTTCCTCACAGTGGAAACTGACTGGTTAAATCTCTGAGACAACTTTTTGTATCCTTCCCCTGAAAAGCTATGTTGAATAATCTTTGTTTTCAGATCATTTGAGAGTTGTTTTGAGGAGCCCATGATGCCACTCTTCATAGGAGAATCAAATAGGAGAACTACTTGCAAGTGGCCACTTTAAATACCTTTTCTCATGATTTGATACACCTGGCTATGAAGTTCAAAGATCAATGAGGTTACAAAACCAATTTAGTGCTTCAGGAAGTCAGTAAAAAGTAGTTAGGAGTGTTCAAATCAAGAAAATGATAAGGGTGCCCATACTTTTGCACCGGTCAAATTTTGTTTAAATGCAGATTGCACATTTTCTGTTAGTACAATAAACCTCATTTGAATCCAGAAATATAATAATAATAATAATAATAAATTTTATTTTTATAATAATAATAAATTTTATTTTTATAGCGCCGACATATTCCGCAGCACTTTACATTTCAGAGGGGATTTGTACAGACAATAGACATTACAGCATAACAATAATCACATACAGTAGATTATAGCAAATACCAAGAGGAAAGAGGGCCCTGCTCGCAAGCTTACAGTCTATGAGGAAAGAGGTAGACACGAAAGGTGGGTGGTAACAGTTGCCCTGATTGTATGGACCAGCCATAATGTTAGGTGTGTGACAGTACGGACACAGAGGGCTAATGGATGCATAAAGCATGTGGGAGAATGATGCGGGGAACCTGGTTATGGTAAAACTTTTGGCTCTGCCACACAGGGATAGATTAGGTTAATGTGTTGAGGCGATAGGCCAGTCTGAATAAATGCGTTTTCAGGACACGCTTAAAATTGTGGGGATTGGGGACTAATCGTATTGACCTGGGAAGTGCATTCCAAAGAATTGGCGCGGCACGTGTAAAGTCTTGGAGACGGGAGTGGGAGGTTCTGACTTGAGGATGCTAACCTCAGGTCATCAGCAGAACGGAGGGCGCAGGTAGGGTGGTATACTGAAACAAGGGAGGAGATGTAGGGTGGTGCTGAGCCATGGAGGGTTTTGTGAGTGAGGGTAATAAGTTTATACTGAATTCTGAAGTGGATGGGTAGCCAGTGTAATGACTGGCACAAGGTAGAGGCATCGGTGTAACGATTGGTGAGGAATATGATCCTGGCTGCAGCATTCAAGACAGATTGGAGAGGGGAGAGTTTGGTAAGAGGGAGACCGATTAGAAGAGAGTTACAATAGTCGAGACGAGAATGAATAAGAGAAACAGTAAGAGTTTTTGCAGAGTCAAAAGTAAGAAAAGGTCGAATTCTAGAAATGTTTTTGAGGTGCAGATGACAAGAGCGAGCCAGTGATCGAATGTGGGGGGCAAAGGAAAGCTCGGAATCAAGTATGACCCCAAGACAGCGGGCCTGTTGCTGGGGAGTAATAGTGGAACCACACACAGAAATGGCAATGTCAGGTATAGGTACATTAGTAGAGGGAGGAAACACCAGGAGTTCAGTCTTTGACATGTTCAGTTTCAGATATAGTGAGGACATGATATTAGACACAGCGTTTAGACAATCGCCGGTGTTTTCTAAAAAGGCTGGCGTGATGTCAGGAGAAGAAGCGTATAATTGGGTGTCATCAGCATAGAGATGGTACTGGAAACCAAATCTACTGATTGTTTGACCAATAGGGGCAGTGTACAAGGAGAAGAGGAGGGGGCCTAGAACCGATCCTTGGGGGACCCCAACAGTAAGGGGAAGATGAGAGGAGGAGGAACTGGCAAAAGATACAGTAAAGGAGCGGTCGGAGAGATAGGAGGAGAACCAGGAGAGAACGGTATCCTTGAGGCCAATGGAACGGAGCATAGTGAGGAGGAGCTGATGATCCACAGTGTCGAATGCTGCAGAGAGATCCAAGAGAATTAGCATGGAGTAGTGACCATTTGATTTAGCTGTTAGCAGATCATTGGAGACTTTAGTGAGGGCAGTTTCAGTGGAGTGTAAAGAGCGGAAACCGGATTGGAGAGGGTCGAGAAGAGAGTTTTCTGAGAGATAGCGGATAAGACGGGAGTGGACCAGGCGTTCCAGGAGTTTAGAGATGAAGGGAAGATTAGAGACAGGTCTATAGTTAGCGGCACAGTTTTGGTCAAGGGATGGTTTTTTAAGTAGTGGATGTATGATGGCATGCTTAAATGAGGAGGGAAAAATACCAGAAGAGAGAGAGAGGTTAAATATTTTAGTTAGGTGAGGGGTGACAGCAGGGGAAAGGGACTGGAGGAGCAGTGACGGAAATGGGTCACTGGTGCAAGTAGTTGGGCGAGAAGATGCAAGGAGCCTGCTTACTTCTTCTTCTGTGACTGGTTCAAAATCAGAGAGTGAGTTAGATGCAGTGGGGGAGGGAGGACAGTGCATGGTATGAGGTGATTGGGAGATAATTTCCTGTCGGATCTGGTCAATTTTTTCTTTGAAGTAATTGGCCAGATCGTCAGCTCGGAGCTCCGTGGTTGGGGCCTGTACTCTTGGATTGAGTAGAGAATGAAAAGTGTCAAAGAGACGTTTCGGGTTATTGGACAGTGAGGTGATGAGGGTGTTGAAATAGGTTTGTTTTGAGAGGTGAAGGGCAGTGTTGTATGTTCTAAGCATAAACTTAAAATGGATGAAATCTTCGGGTAGATTGGATTTTCTCCACAGACGTTCGGCGCATCTGGAGCACCGCTGCAGGAAACGTGTTTGCACCGTGTGCCAGGGTTGTCGCCGTCTGCGTTGTGGTGTTCTATTTATAGGGGGTGCAAATTCAACCAGGGCAGTTTGAAGTGTTTCATTGTAATGCTTCAATGCAGAATCAGGACATGAGAGGGAGGAGATAGGGGCCAATGAAGACTGCAAGTTCTTCATAAGTTTCTGGGTGTTAATGGCCTGTATGTTTCTATAAGTCTGGACAGTGGGGGTGACCTGAGCAGCCTGGCAGTTCTTGATAGAGAATGAAAGAAGATTGTGGTCAGAGAGCGGGAGAGGGGAGTTTGCAAAATCATCCACTGCACAAAGCCGAGAGAAGACCAAGTCGAGGGAGTTTCCGTCTTCATGCGTTGGAGAATTAGTAAGCTGCGAAAGGCCAAACGAGGAGGTTAGAGATAAAAGGTGAGTAGCAGATGGTGAGAGGGGAAGAGCAATGGGGATGTTGAAATCTCCCATGATGAGGGTAGGGATGTCACAGGAGAGAAAATGTGGAAGCCAAGTGGCAAAATGATCCAGGAACTGATGGGAGGGGCCGGGAGGACGATACACCACCGCCACTCGCATGGAGAAGGGGGTGTAGAGTCTGACGGCATGGACCTCAAAAGAAGGGAAGACAAGTGAGGGTACTTGAGGGATAACCTGAAAGGTACATTTTGGTGATAGGAGCAGACCAACGCCTCCACCAGCTCTACTGTCTGATCTTGGGGTATGAGAGAAGTGAAGCCCCCCGTATGAAAGAGCAGCAGCAGCGGTAGTGTCTGACTGCTGGATCCAGGTTTCAGTAAGAGCCAGGAGGTTAAGAGAATTAGAAAGGAAAAAGTCATGAATGAAGGAGAGTTTGTTACACACTGAGCGAGAATTCCAAAGTGCACAATTAAGAGAGACAGATGGCATGCAGGGAATATTAATAAGATTAGAGGGGTTTCTAAGTGTAGCAGTCGGGGGGTTTGACTCTCTATAACATGGGGGACCAGGGTTGGGAGCAATGTCTCCTGCGACTAGGAGAAGGAGGATAGAAAGAGTGAGCAGATGGTTAAGTGATTTGTGAGAGCGTCTCTGATGTTGAATGGTGGGACTGACTGGATCTGTGCAATTTAACAACGTGAAAAGAGCATGAGTGCTATACATAGGAGAGGAAAGAAGCGAGGGGCCAATGTGGATGGAGTGTAGAGAGTTAATGCCAGGGCGGTGGATGTGTGTGAATGCAGCGGCCAGGATTAAAATTACACAAATGCATATGGTATATATTTGTTGTACTCCAAATGTACAGGGAGTAGATGTATATAAATGTCTTACCTGTCTCCTGCCCTGTCTAACTGCCATGTTATAACTGCCAGTACTTTGATAAACTGTACTTGGATAAAGTGTGCATAAATGCCCCCTGCATAAATGCTATCCTCAAGCTATGTCTGAATATATAGGAGGATAAGACTTAGAACTTTTTTTTTTTTTTTTGGCCTCTCTTCTCCTTAATCAATCACACTAAATTGAGACACCAGGACCCAATAAAATGTTGTGGTCAAATAAACACATGTCCAGCACTACATGGATCATAAAGCACTTTGAAAAGTTTCTTGACCTTACAACATAAGGGGACAAGCAGAGTAAGTTGAAAAAACTATATACCATATATAAGCTTGCAGAGTTGAAAACACAGAGATAGCATTCAGGATTAACTGCTTGCTGACATTGAATGGAGACACAGGAGTGGATTCAGAGCAGAGACTGGAAAAGCTGGTTACCATATATAAGCTTGCAGAGTTGAAAACACAGAGATAGCATTCAGGATTAACTGCTTGCTGACATTGAATGGAGACACAGGAGTGGATTCAGAGCAGAGACTGGAAAAGCTGGTTACCATATATAAGCTTGCAGAGTTGAAAACACAGAGATAGCATTCAGGATTAACTGCTTGCTGACATTGAATGGAGACACAGGAGTGGATTATAACTGAGTCCATCAGTTATTATATATATGAAACTGAAATACCTGTTGCAAAAACCAAAATTGTTATAAAGAAAAAAGGTTAACATTAATAGGGGTGCCCAAACTTTTACATATGACTGTATATATACGTATAATATGTGGGCAGCGCACACATGCACAATCCTCAGGTTGTATAACTTTCAACTAGTCAAAACATTTCTCTCAGTAGGCCAAGAAAGAAATGTGGCAGAAATAAAGTACACCTCATAGTAACTTATGTGTGAGGCAGAGATGACAAGAGCCGCCATCTCGTGCCCACCTTACTAGAGGTGCCCACATATAACAAAGTTGATGGAAACAGATGACTTCCACTATGATGATTGGTTACTGGCCGCCCGACCACACCCATTTCACAACTAGTCACACCCATGTCCACACCCCAACCACACCCATTTAGCACTGCTGATCAGACTGACTGGTACTGAGGGCACAGTGGCTGGTACTGTGGGCACACTGACTGGTACTGAGGAAAAGAAAGAAAGAACAGAGAGAGAAAAAAGAGAGAGAAAGAAAGAGAGAAACAGAGAGAGAAAGGAAGAAAGAACAGAGAGAAAGAAAGAGGGAACAGAAAAAAGAACAGAGAGAAAAAAAGAAAGGGGAAAGAAAGAACAGAGAGGGAGAGAGAAAGAACAGAGAAAGAAAAAGAAGGCAAAGAAAGAACAGAGAGAAAAAAGAAAGAACAGAGAGGGAGAGAGAAAGAAAGAGGGGAAAGAAGGAACAAAGAGAAAGAAAGAGGTGAAAGAAAGAACAAAGAGAGAAAAAAAGAAAGAGGAAATAAAGAACAGAGAGGGAGAGAGAAAGAAAGAACAGAAAGTGAAAGAAAGAAAGAACAGAGAGAAAGAAAGAAAGAGAAAAACAAGGAAAGCGGGGAGAGAAAGAAAGATTCTATAAAGATACTATACCAGCCCGGCTCACATTGTAGTGCCCACCTGAGCCTCCTGGTGCAGGACATATCATGATCCACTCACATGGCCGACATCCCCGAGTCCAAGGCGATCCCGCTGTCTGCGCTGTCGGAGGAGGACATAGGACATGGTGATGATCTGAAGCATTCACTGAAGTGCCTCAATGGTTCTGTCACAATATCCTCCGGTCAGCTTCCAGCACGTCACTTCCGATGGAATGTCACGTGCGAGTTTTCAAGTGCTCCTCGGGGCTCCGCCGTATACTCCTGTGTCCGCGGGAAAAGTAAGCTCCCGGTCGGGGCAGTGGGGCAGACTCTCAAAATCTGGGACTGTTGGGAGGTATGAATGCTCCCCATCGTACAGCTTGTACACGCATGTCTCCGCACACCTCATACACACACGGTTCTGCTTTGTATGCCTCGTACACATGGCTTCGCTCCGTACACCTCGCACACACACGGCTCCACTCAGTACACACATGGCTCCACTCCTACACCTTATGCACATGCGGCCATGCTCTGTGCACCTTGTACACACATAGCTCTGTTCCATAAACCTTGTACACATGCGGCTTTGCTCCATACACCTCGTACACAAGCGGCTCCGCTCCGTAAACACACGGCTCAGCTTTGTACACACAGGGCTCCGTTCCGTACACCACGTACACACACGCGGCTTCGCTCCGTACACCTCATACACACGCGGCTTCGCTCCGTACACCTCGTATACACACGCGGCTCCGCTCCGTGCACGTGTGGCTCCGCTCCGTACAC